>NC_088226.1:50114510-50715135 GCF_036934945.1 Oncorhynchus masou masou
AAAACATAAAGCAAAATCTACAATGGAATGGTTCAAAAATAAACATATCCAGGTGTTAGAATGGCCAAGTCAAAGTCCAGACCTGAATCCAATCGAGAATCTGTGGAAAGAACTGAAAACTGCTGTTCACAAATGCTCTCCATCCAACCTCACTGAGCTCGAGCTGTTTTGCAAGGAGGAATGCCGAAAATATTTCAGTCTCTCGATGTGCAAAACTGATAGAGACATACCCCAAGCGACTTACAGCTGTAATCGCAGCAAAAGGTGGCGCTACAAAGTATTAACTTAAGGGGGCTGAATAATTTTGCACGCCCAATTTTTCAGTTTTTGATTTGTTTAAAAAAGTTTGAAATATCCAATAAATGTTGTTCCACTTCATGATTGTGTCCCACTTGTTGATTCTTCACAAAAAAATACAGTTTTATATCTTTATGTTTGAAGCCTGAAATGTGGCAAAAGGTCGCAAAGTTCAAGGGTGCCGAATACTTTCGCAAGGCACTGTACGTGATTGTATACAAATGTAAGCAAGGTTTGAAATGATTATGTTTTAGTCAAAAATTATATTTGTTGGGGCTTCTTGCGATTTATTTGCATTCAAATTATTTGTAATTATGTTCCGGCTCCCTGACCATCCGCTCAAGACAAGTTTCGGGCCACGGCTGAATCTAGTCGTTGATCCATGCTATACAGTACAGAGATTGTTCACATTTACTTTGTTTACAAACACTGGAGTAAAACAAGCTATTATTTTGGTTTCTGATGGGGTACAACAGTTGAAATACTCTCATGTGAGGCTGTTATAAGTGATATGCTACAAGATTCAATGGGTATTTATCATTCATGTATAAGTCCAAAAATTGATTTAGCAACTGCAGATTGCCCCTTGAACTGACTACTTCCAAATTGATTGAGGAGAGACTTTTCAACCATACAGTACGGTACATAAAACATATACAGTTGAAGTCGGAAGTTTACATACACTTAGGTTGGAGTCATTAAAACTAGTTTTCAACCACTCAAATTTCCTGTTAAAAAACTATAGTTTTGGCAAGTCGGCTAGGACATCTACTTTGTGCATGACACAAGTCATTTTTCCAACAATTGTTTACAGACAGATCATTTCACTTATAATTCACTGTATCACAATTCCAGTGGGTCAGAAGTTTACATACACTAAGTTGACTGTGCTTTTAAACAGCTTGGAAAATTCCAGAAAATTATATCATGGCTTTAGAAGCTTCTGATTGGCTAAATGACATCATTTGAATCAATTGGAGGTGTACCTTTGGATGTATTTCAAGGCCTACCTTCAAACTCAGTGCATCTTAGCTTGACATCATGGGAAAATCAACATAAATCAGCCAAGACCTCAGAAGAAAAATTGTAGACCTGTACCAACAATAGTACGCAAGTATAAACACCATGGAACCACGCAGCCGTCATACCGCTCAGGAAGGAGACACGTTCTGTCTCCTAGAGATGAAGTACTTTGGTGTGAGAAGTGCAAATCAATCCCAGAACAACAGCAAAGGACCGTGTGAAGATGCTGGAGGAAACAGGTACAAAAGTATCTATATCCACAATTAAGACAAGTCCTATATCGACATAACCTAAAAGGCCGCTCAGCAAGGAAATAGCATCTCCTCCAAAACCGCCATAAAAAGCCAGTCTTCGGTCTGCAACTGCACATACTTTTTGGAGAAATGTCTTCTGGTCTGATAAAACAAAAATAGAACTGTTTGGCCATAATGACCATCGTTATATTTGGAGAAAACAGGGGAGGCTTGCAAGCCGAAGAACACCATCCCAACCGTGAAGCACGGGGGTGGCAGCATCATGTTGTGGGGGTGCTTTACTGCAGGAGGGACCGGTGCACTTCACAAAATAGATGGCGTCATGAGGTAGGAAAATTATGTGGATATATTGAAGCAACATCTCAAGACATCAGTCAGGAAGTTAAAGCTTGGTCGCAAATGGGTCATCCAAATGGACAATGACCTCAAGCATACTTCCAAAGTTATGGCAAAATGGCTTAAGGACAACAAAGTCAAGGTATTGGAGTGGTCATTACAAAAATACTGACCTCAATCCAATAGAAAATGTGTGGGCAGAACTGAAAATGTGTATGTGAGCAAGGAGGCCTACAAACCTGACTCAGTTACACCAGCTCTGTCAGGAGGAATGGGCCAAAATTCTCCCAACCTATTGTGGGAAGCCTGTGGAAGGTTAGCCGAAATGTTTAACCCAAGTTAAACAACTTAAAGGGAATGCTATTAAATACTAATTGAGTAAACTTCTGACCCACTGGGAATGTGATGAAATAAATAAATGATGAAATTAATCATTCGATCTACTATTATTCTGACATTTCACATTCTTATAATAAAGTGGTGATCCTAACTGACCTAAGACAGGGAATATTTACTAGGATTAAATGTCAGGAATTGTGAAAAAGAGTTAAAATATATTTGGCTAAGGTATATGCAAACTTCCGACTTCAACTGTAGCTATATATTTATCCTCCTCTATAGAAAACAAGGAGGAATGGGAGATTGGTTTATAACTAGAAGAGACTGTCTCTCTCTCTCTATCTCTTTCTTTCTCCCAGTGAAGCCAGTGTAAGGCGGATTCAGATCAGCCATTCATTTGGTCCAGCACATGAACCCAGCGCCAGATCTCCCAGCGCAACACAAAGCAGGTTTATGTCCTCCCACAATGGGACGCTTGTCCTCAATATTACTGTACCGGGTCCGCCACACACAGACCCACAGACACAGATTCACAGAGTCACAGACAGAAGCAGAACAGGCACATCATTGAGAGACAGACCAAGACATAGAGACACCAGCATCCGGAGTGGAGACTATACAGTGTCATGTAGTAATCCTGTACTATGTGACTTTTAAATGAGTGGCACAGGGGTGAAGTAAAGTTGACACCACGAGGAGATGAAGTGATACTACCAACCAACAATCCTAAGACACTAAGCACATGCATTTTTGTATAGCAGCTGTAGCTGTGGGCATGTTGAAAGAAGCACTTAGGTTGCTTAAGCAGACCCAATGGTTTATTGGTCCTCCTGTAGACCTAAGTAAACTAGTGTGTGTTTGTGTGTTTGTGTGTTTGTGTGTGTGTGTGTGTGTGTGTGTGTGTGTGCGTGTGTGCGTGTGTGCGTGTGTGCGTGTGTGCGTGTGTGTGTGTGTGTGAATATACAAGAATACAGGGTTTGGGACAGAGCTATATATATCTCATACTAAATATAAATTAAAAGCTCTGCGTTGAAGGAGTTTGGCAGTCCTCTGAGTTTCAAACCATCCCAGTCACGGCAGATTAGATGTCCGTGTGTGCCCAATGGTAATATTTGCAGTCATTTCTATTTTGTCTATAGCCAAACATATGAATTATTGGCATCACTCTCACTTCAACCCTCGCAACAAAACCATCTTTTAAAACAAATCACATCTATTGACAGAGGCGTACAAATGATATGCATGCAAACAAATGCAAAACACTCTGCGTTCTGGAATAATTAGGCAAACAGATAAACAGAATTAAATGAAAAACCTCCAGCATTGATTGTGTACTGTATTGTTAATGAGACTATAAAACTACTGTGAGGTTTTTACAATGGGGTGGCTAAGAAAAACTGCACATGAGCCTCGCACAAGCCTTGTCATCTCTGACACACCAGCCAAATATTTAGACTGCAGACAAGCAAATGACATCCAAGGTGTTGGCTCTAATCTGAACTCTTTTTTTTTCAGTCCAGGAGGGGCTAGGTTTGGCTCGAGCGATGATTGCTGGCTTGTCGGAGCAAAACAGAATTTGGTAACATTATTGTGCTGCACGGTGTGAGTGGTGTGAGGGAGATTAAGTGAATGAGTGTGCGCAGAGGATGGGATTTGATTGTGGCCTTTAATCTTTACAACAATCTAACTCAAACAGGCCTATGCTGAGAGGAGTTTAGTGAGGTCTCTCCCAAAGCTAAATCTCTCAGGGGTGGTAACATACACATACCACTGGGTATAACCCTACGGTAGCTAACACCCTGTAATATCTTTCTCATACCTACAGCATAACAGAAGTGTCACCATGATGCAATTCCAATCAAGTGAAACAAAAATGCAATCCAACACTATACTGTATTTGCATGTTTTCCTTCGAGACAATTCATTCTCAATCCATTGTCCTACCTTATCCTAAAAATGGGGACAGAAAATGGTTGCAACTTTGCCTCCAATTTCAATGCTTTCTGTATGTGATTAAACTCTTCCAGGTGTTGAGAACAAATTTCACACGTGGCCAGGATATCCATTTAACAAATCCTTTGAAAATCCCCTGCTTAAGAATCCTACCATAATAAGCTCAGCAGATCAAGCAGAAAGAGGTGATCTATGAAATCAGCCTTGCCATTTATTTTGCATGTGGAGTCACTCATTTATCATCCTGTTTTTCCAACTAAGTTTTTTTCATGTTTATTTGTTGTTTCTTTCCCAGAGTTTATGGCAAGGCATCCGTCATGCAGATCCCCCGCAGGGACTTGTCCCAGTGTGAGTCAAATCACTAACCCACTCAGGGACCCTGCAGCCAAGTTCCAATGCTGAAATAGGAAGCATTGCAATGGGAAGCAATGTTATGACTTAATACATTGCAGAACTACGCTTTTTTTCTTCAGTTATAGACAATATATACCTGATGCATCACAATACGTCATCACCACAGTATTTATTACCCTATTCATTTACTGATGGGTCTACAGGGTGGCAAAATACCACAGATAAGGCATGGATATACATAGACTGAGAGACGATGGTAGAGGAAGAGCATTTAATGAGGTTCAGCACATTTCCCAAATAGGAGCCATTGGAAGGTCCCCGATTATATAGAGGTGTACTCTGGAAAACAAATGGCCTATTATTTCAGCCCAAGCTGTCAAAAGTAGAGAACATATGGGCACAAAGCAGAGTTATGGTGGTAGTCAGTCAACAGACTAAACCTTCCATCACTGTGTGGTTTACTTCCATGCGAGCTACCGCTGACATTAATGATATCATTTCACCTCCAGGAAGGCTTTTGGGGAATTTGTAGTCAGCTGCTTATGACTATTTCAGTGGATATGATTAGCCAGCAGGTCCGCCTGCTGTGATTTGTGGACTTTGTGGTGTGACAGTGGGACGTTGCTGTGATTTAAGAACACAAGTCGGAATTCTCCTTGGCACTCATCAAAAATCGAGCGCTGTTTGAGACAATGCCCATTGTATCACCACCCTTTAGTAAAATGTGACAGTCACATTGTGAGGTAAATGGTAACTAGACTGGACTGCAGCAGCTCTACTGAGGCCTGTCTCCAAGCTGGGGGAAATCCCAAGGCTTGGGTTACTAAAGACTGATGATTGCTTTGATATTTTCGATCCATTATTTTACCAGGTAAGTTGACTGAGAACACATTCTCATTTACAGCAACAACCTGGGGAATAGTTACAGGGGAGAGGAGGGGGATGAATGAGCCAATTGTAAACTGGGGATTTATAGGTGACTGTTTGAGGGCCAGATTGGGAATTTAGCCAGGACACTGGGGTTAACACCCCTACTCTTACAACAAGTGCCATGGGATCTTTAATGACCTCAGAGAGTCAGGACACCCATTTAACATCCCATCCGAAAGACAGCACCGTCCCCAATCACTGCCCTGGGGCATTGTGATATTTTTTAGACCAGAGGAAAGAGTGCCTCCTACTGGCCCTCCAAAACCACTTCCAGCAGCACCTGGTCTCTCATCTAGGGACTGACCAGGACCAACGCTGCTTAGCTTCAGAAGCAAGCCAGCAGTGGTATGCAGGATGGTATGCTGCTGGCAATTGAATAAGTCTGGTATTCACGCATGAATAAGAAGAAATCTGCAATCTAAATGCAGAAGGAAATGATGATGAAGAAACAATTCTGATCATAGTACAAATTACCGGCAGCAATATTTGTGCTACTAACAAAAAAATTATAGAACGCTTACACCAATGCTATCATCCATTACAAATGGTAGCAGCGGTAGCAGTAGTATCGTAATAGTAGTAGTATCCACCATTTAGGTTTTTGACCATTGCTACAATCTAAATTATGGCTAATGACAGTTAACAAATTCCAATTTACTGCTTAAATCCCTCTGACTCGAGCAGTTCTCGCGTGCTGTCATGTCACATCAACTCTCAGTGCTCTGGAGCTGGGAACATGGAGGAGTTCAAATGTAACGGCAAGCTATGAGCGCTTCACCCTGCACACACACACACAGACATACTGCACAAAAACTACACGCACACACATATACACATGACGTGCAGTGCCCAGCACATGTCTATAGCCTGTGGCGGAGCACTGAGGTGCATGACGACAGGGGTGACGTGGCTGTGCATTATTCATCCTGCTCTACTCCCAGCGTCTGCAGCTGCCCCAGCCAAGTCCTGCATCACACTGCACACTGCAGCCTACATACACTACCCCCTTACCCTTCATTGGCCCACTCAAGGAAACCTCCTCCTCTGGTCTCACATCCCCACGTTACACTGTTTACCAGGAGGCTGAAGAGCATCATAACTGGACAGCTCCATGTGTGCTTCTACTTAGCTTATCAGGTCAATTCTCTCAAATCAAATCAAGTGTATTTGTTAAGTGCATTTCATGTGTGTTCACAAAATATTGCAAGAACAGCCAAACAAAACAATGCAAGAAAAGGGAATACAAGTTGATAACACAATCAATTGAGAAAGACAGGGGCAGGATGCGAGTAGGGGTGGCATTGGCAGGGGCTGTGATCAGCATTGTGATGCTGATCACAGCCCTTGTTAGAGCCTGACTGTATTTAGCTTTCTAAATGGCTGTGGCTGAATGGCTGTGTGGGAGGGCATCTGTTTTTCCCCTCCACTTGGTTCACCTGGCTGCCATCTTTGTGTCTTCTTGCCAGGGGTCACAGCTGAAGCACCAGTTTGGCGTGAAAAAATAAAAATGGAAAAGCTTCCTGGCTGCTCTCCGAGAGTCCCTGTGCTCAGTGAGAAACACTACCTCCCACTCTCTCACTTCAGGGCACAGAGACCAGGTCTGATCAGGGGTGTATTTGGGAAAGTCATTATCATACATTTAGAAAAATGATAAACTCCACTATTAGATTATATTTTACCGTAATGCAAATGGAGCGGGCTCTCCCCAGCTCTGCTCTCCTGGGGTACACAGATCTTACGGCTCCACTTTAGCCCACCCCTAGGATCCAGGGGTCCTCCTCAAATTGGTTTACATCAAAAGCAATAATTAGTTACTTACCGCAGATCTCATGGGGGACTTGGATGCCCTCAAGGGCCATGCCTGTGAGCTGGGGAGAGTAAACACAGAACCTGCTCTCTACTAGTTTCCCCTGGTGGGACTCAAACTTGGGTTTGGTTTCTTAATGGGCAAAAATAGAGGGCAAAACTTTCTTTAAGAGATATAAACGAGGAAAAACTTCAGTCAAATCATATGAAATCAAAATTTATTAGTCACATGCTTCGTAAGAAAAAAGCAGGTGTGGACTAACAGTGAAATGTTTGGAAAACACGTAATAATAGATACACAATGAGTAACAATAACTTGGCTATATACAAGGGGGACCCGTGTCGAGTCGATGTGCAGGGGTAAAAGGTACTTGAGGTAGATACAGAAGCTCCAAAAGTATTGGGAGAGTGAATTTTGTTGTTGGTGGTCCTGGATGGCAGGAAGCTCAGCCCCAGTGATGTACTGGGCCACATACACTCCCCTCTGCCATAAATGTGTTACTGTCCCAATACTTTTGGAGTTCACTGTATGTACAACTAGGATTAAAGTGACAGATGATAAACAATAGCAGCAGCATATGTGATGAGTCAAAGAAGTTTGTGCAAAAAGGGTCAATGCAGATAGTCCAGGTAGCTATTTAACTAACTACAATACATTGCCAAAATGATGCTCGTCGAACATCTCATTCCAAAATCATGGGCATTAATATGGAGTTGGTCCCCTGTTCGCTGAAATAAAAGCCTCCACTCTTCTGGGAAGCATTCCACAAGATGTTGAAACATTGCTGTGGAGATTTGCTTCCATTCAACCACAAGAGCATTCGTGAGGTCGGGCACTGATGTTGGGCGATTAGGCCTGGCTCGCAGTCGATTAAGGTGTTTGATTGGGTTGAGGTCAGGGCTCTCTGTGGAGGCCAGTCAAGTTATTCCACACTGATCGATTTATGTTTGGACCTTGCTTTGTGCATGGGGTCATTGCCATGCTGAAACAGGAAAGGGCCTTCCCCCAAACTGTCGCCACAAAGTTAGCGTGAAGATTTCCCTTCACTGGAACTAAGGGGCCAGTGAGCTTTACACCACTCCAGCCATGCCAAATCTTTTCAGCCTCCTGAGAGGGAAAAGGCATTGTTGTGCCCCCTTCACGACTGTGTTGGTGTGTTTGGACAATGATATATCCTTAGTGATGTGGACACAGAGGAACTGGAAGCTCTTTTTTATTTTTTTTATTTCACCTTTATTTAACCAGGTAGGCTAGTTGAGAACAAGTTCTCATTTGCAACTGCGACCTGGCCAAGATAAAGCTTAGCAGTGTGAACAGACAACACAGAGTTACACATGGAGTAAACAATTAACAAGTCAATAACACAGTACAAAAAAGGCGAGTCTATATACATTGTGTGCAAAAGGCATGAGGAGGTAGGCGAATAATTACAATTTTGCAGATTAGCACTGGAGTGATAAATGATCAGATGGTCATGTACAGGTAGAGATACTGGTGTGCAAAAGAGCAGAAAAGTAAATAAATAAAAACAGTGTGGGGATGAGGTAGGTGAAAATGGGTGGGTTATTTACCAATAGACTATGTACAGCTGCAGTGATCGGTTAGCTGCTCAGATAGCACATGTTTGAAGTTGGTGAGGGAGATAAAAGTCTCCATCTTCAGGGATTTTTGCAATTCGTTCCAGTCACAGGCAGCAGAGTACTGGAACGAAAGGCGGCCAAATGAGGTGTTGGCTTTAGGGATGATCAGTGAGATACACCTGCTGGAGCGCGTGCTACGGATGGGTGTTGCCATCGTGACCAGTGAACTGAGATAAGGCGGAGCTTTACCTAGCATGGATTTGTAGATGACCTGGAGCCAGTGGGTCTGGCGACGAATATGTAGCGAGGGCCAGCCGACTAGAGCATACAAGTCGCAGTGGTGGGTGGTATAAGGTGCTTTAGTGACAAAACGGATGGCACTGTGATAAACTGCATCCAGTTTGCTGAGTAGAGTGTTGGAGGCAATTTTGTAGATGACGTCGCCGAAGTCGAGGATCGGTAGGATAGTCAGTTTTACTAGGGTAAGTTTGGCGGCGTGAGTGAAGGAGGCTTTGTTGCGGAATAGAAAGCCGACTCTTGATTTGATTTTCGATTGGAGATGTTTGATATGAGTCTGGAAGGAGAGTTTACAGTCTAGCCAGACACCTAGGTACTTATAGGTGTCCACATATTCAAGGTCGGAACCATCCAGGGTGGTGATGCTCGTCGGGCATGCGGGTGCAGGCAACGATCGGTTGAAAAGCATGCATTTGGTTTTACTAGCGTTTAAGAGCAGTTGGAGGCCACGGAAGGAGTGTTGTATGGCATTGAAGCTCGTTTGGAGGTTAGATAGCACAGTGTCCAAGGACGGGCCGGAAGTATATAGAATGGTGTCGTCTGCGTAGAGGTGGATCAGGGAATCGCCCGCAGCAAGAGCAACAGCATTGATATATACAGAGAAAAGAGTCGGCCCGAGAATTGAACCCTGTGGCACCCCCATAGAGACTGCCAGAGGACCGGACAGCATGCCCTCCGATTTGACACACTGAACTCTGTCTGCAAAGTAATTGGTGAACCAGGCAAGGCAGTCATCCGAAAAACCGAGGCTACTGAGTCTGCCGATAAGAATATGGTGATTGACAGAGTCGAAAGCCTTGGCAAGGTCGATGAAGACGGCTGCACAGTACTGTCTTTTATCGATGGCGGTTATGATATCATTTAGTACCTTGAGTGTGGCTGAGGTGCACCCGTGACCGGCTCGGAAACCAGATTGCACAGCGGAGAAGGTACGGTGGGATTCGAGATGGTCAGTGACCTGTTTGTTGACTTGGCTTTCGAAGACCTTAGATAGGCAGGGCAGGATGGATATAGGTCTGTAACAGTTTGGGTCCAGGGTGTCTCCCCCTTTGAAGAGGGGGATGACTGCGGCAGCTTTCCAATCCTTGGGGATCTCAGACGATATGAGAGAGAGGTTGAACAGGCTGGTAATAGGGGTTGCGACAATGGCGGCGGATAGTTTCAGAAATAGAGGGTCCAGATTGTCAAGCCCAGCTGATTTGTGCGGGTCCAGGTTTTGCAGCTCTTTCAGAACATCTGCTATCTGGATTTGGGTAAAGGAGAACCTGGAAGGGCTTGGGCGAGAAGCTGCGGTGGGGGCGGAGCTGTTGGCCGATGTTGGAGTAGCCAGGCGGAAGGCATGGCCAGCCGTTGAGAAATGCTTGTTGAAGTTTTCGATAATCATGGATTTATCGGTGGTGGCCGTGTTATCTAGCCTCAATGCAGTGGGCAGCTGGGAGGAGGTGCTATTGTTCTCCATGGACTTCACAGTGTCCCAGAACTTTTTGGAGTTGGAGCTACAGGATGCAAACTTCTGCCTGAAGAAGCTGGCCTTAGCTTTCCTGACTGACTGCGTGTATTGGTTCCTGACTTCCCTGAACAGTTGCATATCGCAGGGACTATTCGATGCTATTGCAGTTAATTATAGCCCTGTTGATGTGAATGGGAGAGTACTCGGCCCTCCATTTCCTGGAGTCCACGATCAGTTCCTTTGTCTTGTTAACATTGAGGGAGAGAATGTTGGTCTGGCACCACACTGTCAGGTCTCTGGCCTCCTCCCTATAGGCTCATCGTCATCTGTGATCAGGCCTGCCGCTGTTGTGTCATCAACAAATGTAATGATGGTGTTGGAGTTGTGCGTGGTTGTGGGTGAACAGGGAGTACAGGAAAGGACAAAAGCCCTCCTGAGGGGCCCCTGTGTTGAGGGTCAGCGTGGCGGGTGTTGTTGCCTAACCTCATCACCTGGGGTGCCCCGTCAGGAAGTCCAGGATCCGGTTGCAAAGGAAGTTCAGTCCCAGGGTCCTTAGCTTAGTGATGAGCTTGGAGGGCACTATGGTGTTGAACAGCATTATCATGTAAGTGTTCCTTTTGTCCAAGTGGTCAAAACCACTTCACTGTGGTCAAAACGTACTGTCACTGTGGGGACGACGTTGGTGACTGATGTGGTTAAACTCCTCAATGCCATTGGATGAGTCCTGGAACATATTCCAGTCTAATGCTAGCTTCGTAAACATGTGTAGACTAACATTGAAATGCTTACTTAAGTGCCCTTCCCAACAATGCAGAGAGAAAGAAAATAGAGAAATGATGGAAAAGGAAAACACTTAATAGATACACAATGAGTAACAATAACTTTGGAATTTAAATTGATGCAATGAACATGATGACTGTCAGCTTTAATTTGGGGGTATTTTCATCCATATCGGGTGAACCGTTTAGAAATGACGGCACTTTTTGTACATAGTCCCTCCGTTTTAGGGGGCCAAAGTATTGGGACAAATTCCCTTATGTACATTTAAGTAGTAAAAAGTTTCGTATTTGGTCCCATATTCATAGCACGCAGTGGCTACATCAAGCTTATGACTCTACAAACTTGTGTTTCAGATTATTTTATGCCCTGTAGAAATTAAAGGTAAATAATGCATTGTGTCATTTTGGAGTCACTTTTATTGTAAATAAGAATAGAATATGTTTCTCAACACTTCTACATTAATGTGGATGCTACCATGATTACGGACAATCCTGAATGAATAGTAGATAATGATATTTGTGAGTCTGTAACTTTCTCACTCATCATTATTCACAATTAATGTAGGATTATCCGTAATCATGGTAGCATCCAAAATCATTTACATTTATTAAACCCCTCTTGTAATTTCTATTGAGCACAAAGTAATCTGAAACACAACCAAAAAAAACAGCAAATCCATCCAAAAAATTTGCATCCAACAAATGAATATTAGAGCGCATCAGCTGTTATTGTAACGGTTTTCCTCCTCTTCTGAGGAGGAGTAGGAAGGATCGGACCAATATGCAGCATGGTAAGGGGTTCCAGCTAGAATATTATCCATGTCCTTGTTTAGCCAAGTTTCCGACAAACATAGGATATTACAGTTGTTCAGGTTCCATTGATATGACAGTCTCGAATGGAGCTCATACAGTTTGTTCTCCAGTGATTCGCCAATACAAAAGAGGGTAGAGGCGGTTTACTTCCTTGCCACTGTAGTTTCATCAGGGTGCCCGCATGTCGGTCTCTAAATTGCTGTCTCTTTCTCTTCCGAGTTTCGAGGATAAGGGCCTGGTCCGGGGTGAGCAGTATGTCCTGCGCATCTGACTCACTGAGGTAGACATTTTCATTGAAATCGAGGTTAGTGATTGCTGTTCCGATGTCCAAAAGCTATTTTCGATCCTAGGAAACAATGGCGGAAACGTTATGTACCAAAAAGCTAAGATCAGCGCAAAAAAAACACACAAAATAGCAGAATTGGTCAGAGAGCCCGTACAACGGCTGCTATACATTTCAACGCCAATCTTTTCAGTGGGGCGTTTGAGCAGTTTATTCTCGACAGAATATTAATCCATTATTTTTTCACATTGCTCTGGCTTTAAAAGTCACCCTCCTGAGAGGAAGGACAGGTGTCTATGTGCAAACACAGAGCCTAAGTGGGCTGAATTGGAATGTGTGAGCGCTTCTATGGCCCAGCTCTCTCTCACCTTTAGAGCAGCAGGACTCTGATCGATTGACTGAGAGGTCCTTTCACTCCAGCAGATGTGGAGAGGTGGGAAGTGGAGTTTTGACCGCGGCGCTGCCACACAACCCTAGATGGGAGGGGGTGAGCAGCAAGCACAAACTACACTCATCACAGGAACAAGTCCGTTACGGCTGTTTAGCTTCGTCTTTTTCTGGCACGTACTGTGTGCTCCACTTCATGTGTTTTGTTTTTGTTTCCCCAGGAAATGGACAGAAAAAGTGTGAAAGGACTGGGTGCCCTCTGAGGTGAGAACCTGAGTCATCATACCAGAGGGTTGGTCAGGTGCCACAGGAGAGCTCTGTGACTCTGTATACTCATTAGATTGGGTGCTTCAACATCCCTCCACTGGGTACACACACACACACACACACACACACACACACACACACACACACACACACACACACACACACACACACACACACACACACACACACACACACACACACACACACACACACACACACACACACACACACACACACACACACACACACACACACACACACACACACACACACACTCTTCAGACCTTATTAATGCCCCATTTCAGGGCTGAGGCTCTCGTTGCACCCCATTTCCCACCTCAGATCAGTCAAGACACAATGAACTGACCGAAAACACAGCAAATGGCCACTAAAGCTCTCATGTTGACAAGAGGAGTGCATCAGTCCACTTGAGCTGAAGAAACACTGTGGGGGCTAAATAACCAGCAAATGGCCTGAAATGACTGGGTTACATGAAAAACCACCTTCCGTGGCAAATCCCTAACACTATACATGCCACAGGCACTCACAAAGCCCTCTTCCGGAGGGGCCATTTGGAGCCTATGCTAGAAAATCTGAAAAATATGCAGACAGTTTCGAAATGGCCCCAAATTAAGCAACACTGTCTACCATTTTAGAACTTGTTACAGAAACCTTCCCAGCAATAATTTCACGAGGAAAGGGTGGCAGATAGCTGCCATAGTCTCCATCCCATAGCAAAAGAAACACTATAAAAAAATAATAATGTTCTTTTTACATTAACTTTGGTTTAACAGTACATTACCATACACTTTAGAGTAATGTACTGTTCAGCAAAGTTTTTTGGAATTTACAGTAATATACTCTATCTTTTTTACAATAACTTACAGGTAATAGGCTGCAAGTAAGTTACTGTAAAAACAACATTATTTTTTAACAGTGTAGTGTTTCTGTATACTGTACTCACAAACCATCCCTTCATTTCTTCACAGAATTCCTCTCTGGGTCTCTATAGTGTTGTAGTATGGTAATATACAATCCATTACAGGTGTGCATCCTACATGCATAGCTTGTGGAATTATCATTTCAAAATAAAAGTCATGCTGTCTGACTGTGATTATGTGTAAATATTGCCTGGGCAAGTTGTAAAGGGAAATAGTTCCCTCATTAAAAAAAAACTAATAATCAAAAACAGTAGTATAAAAGGAAAAACGCCCAGACGGAAAATATATTCAAAAGCGTCTGCTAAATGGGATATATATATATATATATAAAATATATTCTGTACGACGACATACAACAGTTGGAAGCTCTCTGACAATACTGTAAAAGAAAATAGAATCATCCCAATGACAGTTTTCCTATCTGAACAGGTGAATGGGCTAGGGGTTATCTTTGTATGCAGGTCTTTGATTGTTTTGTTCCCCCCCCCCACCCCCTGTGGCCCCCGACCCCCTCGGAAAAAAAAAAGTTAAAAAAAAAAAGTATAAATAATAAGTTGTTTACAAAAGAAAGAACGCACCTGAAACAACAGGAACACAAAAGAGTCAACACTTCCATTATTTATGAACTAGCTCCCTCCTATGTACAGAGTGGGTAGCTGAGTTGGATGCTGCCAGAAGTTTAAGGAGAGGAGGCAGCCTATTGTAAGGAGCTCTAACCTTTCAGGCTACCGACGTGACACTAAATCAATGGACTTAGAAAATTGTTGCACGAACTTCTGCACTTTTAGATGCCACACGTAAAAAACAACACCAAAAAACATTCACAGTAGCCTTGGCAATATTCAACAAACTATCCCTTTGTTTCATATACATTTGGCTATGAGGCACAGGCTAGGCCTACTATACAACCCTTCATTGATGTGAGTTGAGTGAGTCATGATCATATCTTTACCCAGTGGCCATACGACGTTATAAAGACGTATTTTTCTGTTTGAAATCTGGTTGGGATTAAGTTGTATTTTTCATGATATATAGTAAGTCTTACTTTTGTTGATATCTGATTTTTGGTTGAAATCTGATTGAACTACTGACCAGTTATCTAAATGCTACTCAATTAATAGACAGCAATCTTTAGAAGCATGTATAGAGTTTTTGGGCCATGGACCCACACTAGAACGATTACAATTATTACAAATTGAGTAATGTTCTTTTTCAGCAGAGTTTGCATGATTCAGCTTAGCACATTTGACAAACAACATGCTATAGCAGTGGTTTTTGTAGTTGCACTCCACCCAATTCAAAAGTGAACATTCACTTCCATAATATTTGTTATAGGCTACCAGCATGTAAGATAAACATGCACAATAATACAGGACACCCTAACAAAAATTCACTACCATTGAAATGCAGTAAAACAGCAGTACATAATCTTTGCTTAATTAATGATGCTGTATGTGATAGCTTGCTGTGTATGTTGGGTTCTAATGGTAACCTGTTGTCTGTGTTAGCAAATTGTACTGTTTATTGTGCTGCACATTTTCTTCTGTCCCAATGAATGCTGTTTTGATGTTTAATACATAACACGTAGACCTACAGTATGTATTTCATTTCAATATCCTACTACAATCAACCAGGATTTACAAGACCCAATTTTTACGTTATTTATTCCCATCAATAATTAGTCAAAAATTTAAGCTACTGAATTTGACCATGACAATATGACTACTATGTTTTCCCTTAAAGATTTTAAGCAATTAACATAATGCATGTAGTAATTACATTTCAGTAGCTAAAACTTCAGTTCAAGCTAAAACTTGTCATTATTCCATAAAGCCATTGGGACAGAGCGCCCAGTAGGCTCCCCAACAACACAGCTGAAAAACAACATTTCTTAAAATTGACACAAAAAAAAATCTAAACGTTTTTACTGTTAAGTGGTAGTCCCTGTTCTCCTGCATTCTTGTTTAAATTTTTGTAAGTAAAGTGGCAGTTTGTTGGAGAGAAAAACGTCAAGGAAAGATTTGCTTAGCTTGGTAATTTTAGCTAGCTAATGTTAGCTCTATGGTTAATCCTCCACGGACATGGTAACTTTTCATTTTTACCTGTTGTAGCCATTGGTTGTAGCTAACTAGCAAACGTTTTGATATTTTGATATCTGTTTAGTTAATGACAGTGTGTGCGTGCGAGTGAGAGAGGGAGAGAGAGAGAGAGAGAGAGAGAGAGCGAGAGAGAGAGAGAGAGAGAGAGAGAGAGAGAGAGAGAGAGAGAGATGGTTGATGAATTTACATATAGGAAACATTTATTGTGTGTGTGGGACATTTTAAGCTAGTCTAATATTTTTTTTTGGGGGGGGGGACTCATTCAGGGTCTCAACTTACTGTTCAGAGTTAGAATACTAGAATACACTAAATTTGGTTGTGCATCAGCCGTCACTTACTGAGCCCATTTCAGCATTATTCTTTTTTAAATTATTGCTAAGTTATTCTAGCAGCCAGTTATCTAAACTTGTAGTAAGCATGGTTGAATTAATGACCTGGGTGGGGCCGATGAATCACCAGTTATCATAATAAAGGGCAAAATTAGTACATTTGCATGAAATTAGTTGTAAAATTGCTAAATATTCTCTCCGCCGCATGGCAAAATGTGTAGAAATTAACTTTTAAAACTGTTTTTATTTTTATCTTCACTGTCACGAGGCGGGCTGCTAAAATGTTTTGCTCGCAAGGTGGGGCCACTGCGGCTCCTCATTATGAGTTCCGTTTTTCTGTAGCCCCCACCCCCATCAATGTTGCCCATCCCTACCTTAACTAATGGTTCATCATGATTTGACTCTGCCTTTACAGTTGAAACGTGTCAATGACCAAATGCATGGCCTCTACAGCAGTGTTTGGCCACCCATTCACTTACCATTGACCTATTCTGCCACATCCCAGGGAAATGAGAACGCAGAACCACCCCTTCTTAAATCCATAATCATTGACAGTTAGTTTTGTGTGAAAAAAGATACTCTGATCTTTAATGTTTATTGATTCATACTAGCCACTTGTGTAAGAGCTAGGTTTGTAATAGCTATGCTGATGATCATTAAAGTTTCTTCTCTGCATCAGGTGAGACTGGATTCCCCAAGAGACATGCTTTTCAGCTGCCCATGCTTGCCTGATCTTAGTGTTAATAGATCCAATTGAAATAGCACCACTCTAATAATATACATTTGTAAAGCAAATCCTATTTTAACTCGCCTTTTTTTCAGGTGCAAAATCCTTGTGTCCAGATTCAACAGACACCTCCCTCGGTGAGTCATGTAAAGTTTATCCCATTTCTCTCTTGCTCATTCTCCCTGGCCCTCACTCAAACACACAAATGTGCACAGTTGCAGAGAAGAGGAAGATATTTGCCAATTACACCCATTTCTAACTATGTTTGGTGCAGGAATGAAATGAAAGACACAACTTTTGAAAAAGATAATATTTTATTGTCTCATTATTATTTTATTTTATACTTTAATTGTTGCATTCACCTTTGTTTTTTTTAAGACTGCCAAGCTGTCATCAATTGGGGAACCTCTGTCTAGAAAAATGTCTTAAGGATTATGGAGCGGTGTGTTTATAAAAAGTTGTTTGAACATTGCAATTTAGATTAAGCAAAACTTTACCATTTAGAGATGAGTTCAAAATGGTCATTATTCAACTACTGTTGAATTTTGATATCCTCTTAAAATGTTTCAGATTGCCTTTGCTACCACTCGTGTGTGCTCCATTGTAGTTAAGTAAGAAGTAAGTGAGCAGTTGAGACATTGACATAGACAAAGATAATTTTTTTGTAGATTCTGACAGTTTTTTTTTACTGTGTGTTACTGTTCTGTCGTGTCCTGCATGCCCACATTATGCCAAATGTTAATTTATTTTATTATATGTTTATACTTATAGTAAGTGTCATGAAAAGCTATAAAACTCAGGAGGTTAATGTGTTGCAGGCCCTCTGGAAAGTTCTTAAACATGGCCCGAACCGCAATGGTGAAGCAGGATGTAAAGTACAGTGCCGTCAGAAAGTATTCAGACCCCTTGACTTTTTACACATTTTGTTATGTTACAGCCTTATTTTAAAATGTATTCAATCTAATTGTTTTTGCAATCTACACACAATACCCCATAAAAAAAACTAAAACAACTTATTTACATAAGTATTCAGACCCTTTCCTATGAGACTCGAAATTGAGTTCAGGTGTATCTTGTTTCCATTGATCATCCTTGAGATGTTGCTACAACTTGATTGGAGTCCACCTGTGGTATATTCAATTGATTGGACATGATTAGGAAAGGCACACACCTGTCTATATAAGGTCCCACAGCTGACAGTGCATGTCAGAGCAAAAACCAAGCCATGAGGTCGAAGGAATTGTCTGTAGAGCTCCAAGACAAGATTGTGTCGAGGCACAGATCTGTGGAAAGGTGAAGAAAAATGTCTGCAGCCATGAATGTCCCCAAGAACACAGTGGCCTCCATCATTCCTAAATGGACAACGTTTAGAACCACCAAGACTCTTCCTAGAGCTGCCCGCCCGGCCAAACTGAGCAATCTGGGGAGAAGGGCCTTGGTCAGGGAGGTGACCAAGAACCCAATGGTCACTCTGACAGAGCTCTAGAGTTCTTCTGTAGAGATGGGAGAATATTCCAGATGGACAACCATTTAATCTCTACACAAATCAGGCCTTCATGGTAGAGTGGCCAGATGGAAGACACTCCTCAGTAAAAGGCACATGACAGCCCGCTTGGAGTTTGCCAAAAGGCACCTGAAGACTCTCAGACCATGAGAAACAAGATTCTCTGGTCTGATGAAACCAAGATTGAACTCCTTGGCCTGAATGCCAAGCGTCACATCTGGAGGAAACCTGGCACCATCCCTATGGTGGTAGCATGCTGTGGGGATGTTTTTCAGCAGCAGGGACTGGGAGACTAGTAAGGATTGAGACAATGATGAACGGAGCAAAATACAGAGAGATCCTTGATGAAAACCTTTTCCAGAGCCCTCAGGACCTCAGACTGGTGAAGGTTCACCTTCCAACAGGACAACAACCCTAAGCACACAGCCAAGACAACGCAGGAGTGGCTTAGTGATAAGTCTCTGAATGTCCTTGACTGGCCCTGCCAGAGCCCGGACTTGAACCTGATCGAACATTTCTGGAGAGACCTGAAAATGACTGTGCAGCAACGCTCCCCATGCAACTTGACAGAGCTTGAGAGGATCTGAAGAGGGGGATGGGAGAAACTCCCCAAGTATTGGTGTACCAAGCTTGTAAAATCAAACTCAATAAGATTTGAGGCTGTAATCACTGCCAAAGATGCTTCATCAAAGAACTGGGTAAAGGGTCTGAATAATTATTGAAATGCGATATTTCAGTTTTTTTGTATTTAATACATTTGCAAACACTTCTAAACACCTGTGTTTGCTTTGTCATTATGGGGTATAGTGTGTATATTGCTTAGGGGAAAAAAACAATTTAATTAATTTTAGAATAAGGCTGTAATGTAACAAAATGTGGAAAAAGTCAAGGGCTCTGAATACTTCCCGAAAGCACTGTATATGAGCAAGTTGCTCTTTTTGGAAGACATCTATCTCTAAGCTATACTGCCGCAAACCTTTTCAACTAGTACCATGGAGGTCCACAAAGTTCCTTCAGGAATGTCCTTCTCTAGTTCTTTTCAAATCTGAAATGTATAAAGTTGTTATACGCTGATTATCTTCGTTGCAGATCGGACCCATCACACCACTCGTCAGGAGAGCCACTACACTCCAGATAGCATTCTTTGCTCAGAAGTCCTTGATGAGTATCTACCCAATCACGCCACTCTTATTAATCATTAATAAAACAAAACAATGGGCCTATATACATTGTGTCCCAGTCTTTCTAGGCATGTAATGTCTGTGGGGGAATTATGAAACAAAAAATTGTGATGTAGATTCTTTTTGCCATTGCTTGATCTATTTTAAATGTATGAATGTTGCAGATTTGAACTTTAATTGGTGCCTATGGAAACAAATAGAAATGTAATGAACAATCTTTTCAATATTCAACTTTGTCCTCTGCAATACTGTAGTGCTGTAGTCAGGTGTCATTGCCAGGTTATGATGAGGTCTTAATTCTGACCAGTACATAATATAGCACATAATATAAATGCATTCAACTGAAATGTGTCTTCCACATTTAACCCAAACCTTCTGAATCAGTAGTGGTCAGAACTATGACCAACTGGTCAGATATAGGCCACAATTATGATCAACTGGTTATATGGTGGTCAGAAACATACATAATATTCTATATATAAATAAGACATCATAATGACGTCTTTTCAATCAGGTGTTGCCTTCTGGGATAGTTGCGTTGAGACCGATGTCACAAATGAATATGTGTAATATATACGTTTTTTTGTCCCTGCATCACAATAGAGGACAATCTCTCTATTTCAAATCACGTTCAACTTTGTCCTTGAATCTAATATTGTGTAAGATTGGGTACCTCATTTTATGAGCTTTTACAAGAGTAAAATCCAAGGTGGCTATAACGACACAGCATGCAGTGTTCACGTCTATACAAACTGTAATTAACAGGACCACAACAGAGCTCACTGTAGGAAAAATGGCCACGTATGCATATAGCAATGGAAGTCAATGACTAATAGCTCGAAGATCACGTAATGATAATTGGTGAGTTTATCCCCCATATCAAACATGCATAAAACATCCATATTGTTGATAATGTCATTAACGACTATTTGCCAAAGCCAAATAAACTAATCCAGTCAGCTTTTTACTGCCATGACTATTTCTGCCTTTGGGCTATAAATTGAGCACACACAAATACTGCATTTATCCAGTTTTCTGGTGCCCTGTACCTATAGCCAATAGTGTTGAACTTTCCCATTCAAACGCCACCTATTCGATTTACCATCTAATTCAGTTCTTCATAGCATAGAGATGCTTATCCACCATCTGAGAGTCATTTCCGAACATAGTCATTGAAATGAATGAATGAATGAAGGCTAATACATTCCCGACTCGGCGTTAGGTATTTACCCTTATGGCTAAATGAATATCAATTAACATTTCAATTGAATTTAGACGGGTGGAAATTCATTTTCCTTCATCAGTGATGATTATGTTGTATTACAATTCACAGAGAAATGCATTACTGGTTCTTTATTGCACTTAATAAATAGGGTTAGGTGTCTTCACGGGGCTGCAGGTGGTATTAAAATGGATGGTGATTTGGACCTAAGCACCTGGGCAACTGGCATCAGCACAACCGACCATTATGAAAGTAGTTTAATCACATTTTCATATTAAACATGAAAGCACGTGAGTGTGTGAGCTTCCGAAAGACAGAGACTTCAACAGAGAGCTGGACAGGAGCATATGTGCCAAACATAGCAAAATATACTCTGTCGTTGAATGTAGCCACCATCCCAATTTCAAATGCATCATAACTCTAGGATATTTATGTAGGCTATATAGGCTAATATACACATTATGCATGAAAATAAATGCATGTAGGCTAGGTAGTCGAGAACTAGTTTTTCCCTCCTTCCCAATATCTTACAATTGACCTCGACTCAAAGCTCGCATTTAAAATCGCCATTTGATAAAAGTAGACAAGGGCTGTGATCGAATAGTATGTTTGAACAGTCATATTTCAATATTGTATATTTACCATGAGGCTTGATCTCCACCACTCGTCACCTCAGACAATTTCCCTCAGTGCCATGTCCCGTTATTTCAGAGTGCAAAGCTCTTTAGAATCATCTCCCCAAAAATCTGAGGCACATGCTTTGGCAAAGAAAAATACTTCACTTCAAAGGTTATAAACTCGCCTTTTCATACTCCGTCATAATTCCGTCCAACAATTTTTCAGAAGAGAAAAACTAAAGGATCCCCCGCTGCCGGAATAAAGTGTTTTTAATCCAAAAACGGTTTCCTTCACCAGAGACGACCATTTGCTCCGGCTCTTGCGCACACCTCTTTATCTTAACGACACGAAAATAAATAACTTAAATATATTTTCTTCGCTCACGATTCAGGGTGCACTTGCTTGACAAAATGCCGAGGTCTCCTCTCGTCCCTGTTGGCGAGAGGATGCGCTGATCGAAAAATGGAACAGAGATACATCTAGTGGCCCTGGAAGGAACTTCAATAAAGCTGCTTAATATTTTTAAAGAGACAAGGAATATTATTTTCCCCTAAATGTCTGCAAATAAACTTCCCCATATCAAGTCACGATTTTACTCTACCCTATTGTAGGCTACTTATTGTATTGCACACGTCATGTGTGGGCATTTCCCACAATGAATGGCTTGCTGCTGTTGCACCACATTCACAGTTACTTGTTGACTACAATTGTTTTGCATGATTGTTTTTCTAGAATAGTATGAGTACCTCTCAGTGGCATACCACCCCCAGGAGAGCGATATTTATTTCAACCATGAATGGGACTTAGGCTCCATATGGAGCTATTGTTCTGCAAGCGCTTTACCATTGATACTTGATGCACATATATATTTTAACCAAAATTAGAAAGGGGGCAAAATACTTTTTCACAGCACTCTAATGTTTATGATATGTTAGAGAAAGACCCCGCTGAATGATTCAGAACATGACAAATTCTATTTGTCTTGTAAAAATGTATTTAAAACATAAGAAAGTGAAATGTTGATTAGATTAAAGAGTTTAATAGTCACATGTACAGGGTTGCACATGTAATTACAGTGTACAGTAAAATGATTGAGCTACGGGCTCAAACAATACAGGACAAAGTGAAATGAAACAATGCACAGGGTGAGCAGGTAGCTGACTAGTGGTGGCTATTCAGCAGCCTGATGGTCTGGGGGTAGTGACTATTGGCCAGTTTTACAATTTGTGCCATGATGCTCCTATACTGCCCACGTCTGAGTGATAGAAACGGGGAAAACAAGCCATGGTTCGGGGGACAAGCCACATTTCTTGAGCATCCTGAGGATGAAGAGTAGCTGTTGTGCCTTCTTCACCACTGTGTATGTGTGGTTTGACCATTTCAGCTCCCCTGAGATATGTACACCTAGGAACTTTTGATTTTGACCATCTCCATGGCAGCCCGGTTGATGAGGATGGGGGCGTGCCCAGCTTGGTTCCTCCTGAAGTCCACAATCAGCTCCTTTGTTTTGCTGACATTCGGGGAGAGGTTGTTTACCTGGCACCACGCCGTCAGAGTGCGAATATCCTCCCTGTAGGCCGTCTTGTCGTTGTTGGTAATCAGACCTACTACTGTCAGGTCGTCTACAAACTTGATGATGGACTTGGAACTGTGTGAGGACACGCAGTACAGGAGGGGACTGGGGACGCACTCTTGTGGGGCCCCGTGTTGAGAACCAGTGTGGAGGAGGTAATGTTGCCTACCTTCACCACCTGGAGGTGGCCTGTAAGGAAGTCCAGTACTCAGTTGCATAGGGAGGAGTTCAGTCCCAGGGCCTTGAGCTTTGTGGGCACTATGGTATTGAAAGCCGAGCTGTAGTCTGGGCTGAGTGGGTGAGCACCCTACACATGGAGAATGCTAAGATTATTGCTCTGCTTGCTACAAGAATTGTGGGACTGCCACTACATATAATTTAACCTAAAGGATATCTTCAGCACCACAGACAGGACTTCCATGTTAGAGGCCAAGGGCAGTCAAAATTAGTTTTTAGTCATATTGTACAACAGCTAATGAAACTAAATGAAAATGTATCAGTATTTTTTCCTGGTAGTTGCTGGTTGAAAATACAATCTACACATTACCTTTCAATCAGCAGGTTTACATGGGCAGGAGTTTTTGGCTTTCCATGGTGACATCACCATGAGGTAAATTGGTTAATAGACCAATAACAAAGAGAGTTCCAAACCTCTATGTAAAGTTACAACTAGTTGTCAGTTTCCCCCTGCCTATTCAGAGCACTCCCAGACAGTCCTAGCTAAATTATTGCTTGAGAAATAGTTTTTTGCTATAAAGCTACTTTTACCATTATAATGGATATCTATTATAGTGAGATACTTAAGAATTAATTGTTACCCAGAAATGATTTGATATTGATATAAAAACAGCTACATTGGGATTTTAAGAAAGAGGGGGGAAACAACCATTACAAATGAACCCTATTTATAAGATTAAACGCATGTGGGCCAATCACAGGGCAGAAAAGGCTAGGTCTAATAGATTTCTACACTACAAAGGGATTTTTAGTGGTCATTCTATTGTGTAGACATAGTCACAAAATAAGAATCTCAATTTACATTGAATTGCTCTTAAAAATGTGTAGAAATGCTGTAATAACACTAATAACAACATTGTATTAAAGCTAGACGTTGTGCACAAAAAAAGGTTCAACTCCTCGCCTTTCTCAATTTTCAAACAGAAATGGAGTGTGCCTTTGGTAGTTCGTCAATGTGTCATTTTGGTCATGCGCGCCGCGACCGACGCAGCTAGTTCGTTGGCTAAACTAGCCACTTTAGCTAGCCAGCAACCCCTCTAGTGTGTGTTGACTTCATTTCATAGGATTTGTTTGGTGGACAGAAGATGAAGAGATCGGTACGAAACGGCACTTCTGTAGCCAAATATCTTATTCATCCATTTGTATTTTATTTTTAACATTAAATGACCTGGTATGATGGTTCATTGATCAGTTCTACAGTTTAAATACGTTATTTTTGTGTTTTTGCCCTATGTTGACCTTTAATAACATGTGGTAAGACAGAGCATAGTACAATGTTGTGGCTGTAGTAATTTCAGAATTACTACAGAGGTACAGTAATAGAGCAAAACAATGTCTGTGATATCTTGAAGCGGGCTGTCCTTTTGTTGACGGACATCAGATTACTGGGGAACAAGAGACTGGTGTTCAACCGAACAACCCATCAATAAGCACTTGAACAGAACTTTCGATTGTGATAACTGCAGTGACAGATACTGTAGCAAGCAACTCAGCTGCTACTGTTGATATGGCAAATGGGAAAATGGAATTGCTTTCTAAGAATAAGGGGAAACTTAGCAACCACTTTTGCCAAAGAGGTAGCTATATTGGAAATCCACTGTGATATGGATTCTGTTTGCCACAAGAGGGTGTATTGCTATCCTTGAAGACTGGTGTGTGGTCACAAAAGGCCACTACTGGGCTAGCTACCCACATGCTGTGGCTGCTTGTTGCTGTCACTGAAAGGACTGGATAACAGCCTGTTTCCCATTTGAGTGAGCTGAACCATTTGAACCAGTTGCCTCCAGCTAACTGGGTCTTCCTTGTACAGTATCGTTGCACCTTATATAATTTCATTAATATTGCATATTTTAATTGACATTCTCCGTTTTTATTACAGACTACCGGATAAACCATTGAAAGTTTTAATGCACTTTTCACATTAATGCACTTCGGCCATTAGCAGTGAAACGCTGCCCTGACTTCAGCCATGATTCATTCCACCCACAGAATTTGAAAGCTGCTTTTTGCCAGTGGATACTCTGATTAAAGACTGTGGATTCTAATATCTGTAAAGAACCACAAACAACATAAATTACACCAACACGTTTCTCCTCTGTGGATCCATGTTCACTCCTCAATGCCTGAGTGAAGTACGTGTCCTCCATACGACTCATGCTCAGTACTACAACAGCATCTATCCTGTCTATAATTTATGTCATGTCCAACAAGATGATCTCCGAGATGGAGTGGCTATTGGGAGACACTTGAAATTTACTCACACGTTGGTCATTCACCATGCCATTCTCTCTACCCATGTACACAGGACCAAGCTGGAGAGGTCCTCTCTAGAACCATATGAAGCACCGCCAGCTTTTCCATAAGTCAGCCTGGGCCATCATTCTGAGGTGTATCATTCTCATGCAAAGACCTATAGGTCGTTTTCTATGCACAATGTGGAACAAGCGTGTGGACAGCTGTTAGGGGATACACAAAAAGGCAGGGGAGAGGCAAGGGAGAGACAGTGGAAGGAGAGGCTGGGTACAGCACCACATGGCTTCATCGCCCCAAGTGGAGAGAGGAGAGCACGGTGCCAAGCAGACGCTGGTGTAATAACCAGGCCCCCCTCAGGCAGACTTGTAGGATCGGCCTGCCTATTCCTGACTCCGAGGAGCTGCCTGTCTCTGTGGCAAACACCCATCTCCTCTGACCCACTCTCATCCTCCTCTCGCTCCTCCTCCTCCAACTTCTCTTCCCTCCGCCTTCTCCCCCATCTCTTTCACCTCCTTCTCCCCCACCTCCTCCTCCTCCTCATACTTCTCCTCACACCATCTTCTCCTCTACCTCCTCTATCTCCCCCTCCTGTTCCTCACCCACTGATTTCCCTTCCAGCAAGAGATACAAAATCTGAAAAGAGCACCAATCTAAAAATAACCCATGCCTCACCATCATCACATACTGTATATACCGCTACTCAACTGCCTGCCAATCCTCCATGTACTATGTGGTTGAAAAGGATAACAAAGTAGGTCTCTTTATCTCTAAATATTGTGATTGATTTAAAGCCCCACCCACCACCTGCCTTCAGGTGGTCCCGGATACAGAGCAGGGATGATAGTCTAATGGTGTAATCTGTCTAACAACCAGGACCCCAGCACGGGCGCTGACAAAAGCGTGCCACTGCCGCGATTAGTAAATGGGTCAGGTTTTAATCCATAACTAAATTAATGGAAATGAAAATGCTTCCATTTGTGATTGCTTTTCCCGTGTGTCAGAGAGAGCTGTCAGCCACGATCTGTTCCACAGGTATTCCGTAATGACAGTGTGGTTTGTGTCCTCACTGGCTGCTCTAATAGTGCTTCTCATTCCATTCTGAAATACGAAGTAAATCACTTTGCATGATTGTTTTCAAATGAAATTACAACTGCCATGTTATATGTCATAAACAAAGAACGTCTTTAGCCATATTTAAATAAGAAAACCATAGTATGAGAGGAACTGCAACATTTACTACTGAGCTGCATTTGGAAGGCTACTGTAGCAACACTCTTGAGGCAATGATGAGTTCTGCTGTGCCATATATCAATAGAATGTCAGGAACATAACATTCTAATCAAGGCATGCAAGTTTTAAAAGAGTAGTGATAACAGTATGCCACCTGCTCTACTGGACAGTATATATGTAAACCCCAAAAATGTTGGTACCAGAATCCCATTCACACTGATTTGGCATTCAAGTCATACTATTGAAATTCTTTCTCCCTTCATGTCTAGTAGGATATGGTTAGAGGCAGACATGTTCTGGCAAAGTCACTCATTGATGTCTGAGTGAAAAGCCCGTCAAATGTAGATCTCATGCCAGGGGGACCAGCAGCCTATTGTTCCAGGAGTGAGAGCAATCATCTGATATCATCAAACTGTAATGAATCTGTAAGGGGGGAGAGGCGAGAGTGAAATTAAATGAGAAAGACAACAAGGAAGCAACAATGGTCGTTGTCGGCCTAATATACTGTCTGGATATGATGCCGAAAATATTCAACCAGAAATTTTTACAATGCAGAGTTTAACTGCAATCAAAGCTATCAGCTAAGATTTCACAATCACATATAAGGAGTTTGTCCCCTCATTCTGTCATAAGGGAGTTTGTCTGTGTCTAACAACATCAGTTAGAGTAAAATGGGATTCATTGGTCGTGCAGGATCTCTCCTTTTGTCACTGAGTGAGAAGCTGGGAGAGTGTGGATCCACCATATCTGAGAGCTCTTTCCAATTACATCAGGCCGAGGAAAGGGGCTGGAGCTGTCTGGAACATATTGACTGCCCACTAAATCTTGTTTATACTGTGCCACGGGGTCAGTGTGACTGCTACGGCCCACTACTGGCAAAACAGATTGCCACAGGATGGGACAGGAAGCCACTAGCCTCCAGCCCTCCTCAGACCTTGGCCCAGTTTCCCAAAAGCATTTTAAGGCTAGGTTCAACATTAGAACCTTCGTTGGAGCATCGGTAAATCTGCAAGCTGTTTCCAAAAACAGTCATAATTAATGTTACACTCGAAAACACTCATAATCTAATGCCTGCCTCAGACCAGTCATAGAACGGCTAAGTGCGTCTTTAGATCCTTTTTTTCCCTTACCGCATCAATTTATACAGAGATCTTCTCCGCTAAACATAGAATCTCATGGTTTATGCCGATAACTTCAGAACAAAGTTGACTACAAATAGAAAGTTGACAATGTCTTTAAAATTGATACAAACAAGTGACTTGTAAAAAGATGCTTCAAATGAAACCGAGACGACTGCATTAAATATAAATACAGTAAGATATAGGCCTACTTCAATCATATTAAAATATACAGTTTTCATTTTCACTACTTTGCAACTTGTAGGCTACTTTCTGTAATTAGTCTCAATACATTTAATGATGTGTTGCCTGACATATCTCCCGAAAGGCGCAGTGGTCTAAGGCAGTGCATGAGGTGTCACTGCAGTCCCTGGTTCAAATCCAGGTTACATCACATCCGGGCATGATCGGGAGTTCCATTGGGCGGCGCACAATTGGCTTAGCATCTTCTGGGTTTGGCCAGGGTAGGACTTCATTGAAAATGAGAATTTGTACTCACTTGCCTAGTTAAATCAACATGTGATGATGTGCCAAATCTGTGATTTTCTGCATTATTATTGGGTAAGCATTAGAATAAGCCGCCTCAATATGTGCAGCCGTAGGTGGCAATATGTCTCTAGGAGCTGATCTGTCGTCAGTATTGTGAAATAATTATAATGTTAAAGATTAGAATTGAGAAAGCTGATCAGAGAGCAGTGCTACAGTACCTTTCTTTCGATCCTATCAGCATCGACACATGCTCCAATGACGCACTTAGCGACTGTTCTCTCTGCGTGGCATTTTGGGAAACAAATGTTACATCTTCGGCCGTTGTAGTAAAGTTGCATTGTTAAAACACTAATAAGCCTAAGTTCCATCACTATCGGGAAACCGAGCACTGTCTTGAGCTCTCCAAGGTGCTGAAACAGCCAGCCAGCTCTTCTACTCTGTGATGTCCTAACTAACAGAGGAATGATCTTAGAGATACTTACATAATGTTCCTGGGAGTATTTCTGTGCCCACAAGAGATGACAGAAGTGTCTGTGAAGCAAGGGGCAAGGTCAAAACTCTGAATCTATCTATCAGATAAATAAAAGTGAGGTTAATTGTAGGGAAATGATTATGATATACAGAAGCCTGGTTTACTGGTGATCTCATCCCCCGGATCAAAAGAGTCTCAGACAGTGTCTGGAATAAGT
The DNA here is from genome assembly GCF_036934945.1 of Oncorhynchus masou masou. NCBI lineage: Eukaryota > Metazoa > Chordata > Actinopteri > Salmoniformes > Salmonidae > Oncorhynchus > Oncorhynchus masou. The sequence goes on from NC_088226.1 coordinate 50,143,870, forward strand.
AAATAAAGGAAATTAATTTAGAAAGATTTTATCCGAGACCATTTTATTTTATCTGGGACAGTCGGGGACATATTAGCTTCTTGACCTCCCATTTCCACTTACCAATGAGTCTGACCATTAAGCTGGGCTCACTGTGCAGCTAAACTTAGCAAGATGTGTCTGCATTGTGGATCTGGTGATAAACCAGTGTGCTCGTAGAGAGCTTAAATTGATAAATAAAGTAGTGGCCAAAATGCATGGGGAAACAAGGCAAGGCTACTGTTTCTTATTGGATGCAAGGTCAAGCAGATATGGCTCTTTCAGAATTCTGCACAACACCCCCCCCCCCCCCCCCCCCCCCCCCCCCCCCCCCTCCCGAAAATTGTCTGACATTGAGATTACAGTCAGTGTCCTTGTGGGGCAGAGGTAAACTGTCTTTGCTCGGCGCATTTTACTCATTTGTATTCCAAAACACACAGGACACCAGCTTGATCAGGCTGCGTTATGAAGCCTGGACTTTCCATCTTCTTTTATGTAAAAAAAATATCTCTAACTTAGTTTTTGACAACAGAGGAATAAGTTATCAGCCAAGAACTCTCAGTCCCCCCTCCTCTTCCGACTCATCCTCCCTGTCTGCCTTAGTCTTCCTTAGCAAATAAAGGGAAACCTTGAGAAAGGAACTGCTCAATTTGTCAACCCCAAAGAACTCTGAGTTCCTCCAAGCAGCATAATCTGTTTAAACTGAGTGAATAAAATAACATCAGAGAGATAGAAAAACCTGAAAGTGTGAAATGGACCTAAATTGATTTTTGCCCTGGTCAAATAATGCCTTTTAGGCAAAAATTCCAGTATGTGTTGTGAAATGTGATAGATACCTTACATATTCCACTCTTCATCATTTCAAGTGTAAATGGAAGTCTGTCTTTTTCTATTAGATGTCAAGTTGTTCGTTGATGTAAGTGGTTGTGGCATGGGAAGAATGTGACGTCTCTCAAAACTGTAAAAAGCTTTAACAACACACTGTTGTATCACTTACAGGTATCTATGTCAGCAATGTAGCTTCATCTTGTTTGGTTCCTTCATAATGGAGAATTAACACCACATTACGAATTCCATCACAAGGACTACTGACTGTTCAAAAAAGTTCATCCTTCAGATACTGCTGGAGAATAATATGAAATTGTGTTTTTTTCCCCATTAGGTCTCACCTCTGTTCCAGCACCCAATATGTTTTTTATTGCCTGGAGGTAGTAGTTAATATAAAGAGGGGGGCCTCATATAATAACTCTACTTGAGGGATATTTGACTACTATATATAGTGTTCATATACACATATAACACAAAAGTCAAGCAGAGTGTATTTTTTAAATCAATATCTCCAGTATTCATTGACCCAGAAGTGTCACATTGCACTGTAATAATTTGAAAATGAGGGGTGACGGTTGACAAAGAAATATCACACCTCAGGATTCAAGAGTGTGGGAATGGAGAGAGAGGGGGGTGAAGAAAAGGGGGTCCTGAATTGTCACACCTTTATGAAGAACAGACTGCTGTCTGCCATCGCCATGGATACGCCATGGCCTTTAAATGCTGAGAATGCTGCTGGATCAGAGAATTAACCCTAATCCAGGAGTCAGGTGAAAACAGTGGAAAAATCGATAAGCGAGGGCCAAGCACACTATTATGCAGAGTGGTCCAGGGCTATGGTGTAGAGTGTGGGAAAAAAGCGCATGACTAGCAGATAGAGTGGCTTTTCCTGTAACCACTACATAAGAGAATGGTGACCTGTGATGGAACAGCTGTCTCTGAAGGACACAGCTGTGTGTGTGTGTGTGTGCGCGTGCATGCGTGCGTGCCTGTCCGTTAATGCTGGCATTCGTGTGCCAGTACTGAATGTGTGATCGTTAATTCATCATTCCATTACAGTTCAGGGAGAGCCTGCTATGCTTGCATTGGCAGCCACAGTGGAGCAATACAGCAGCCGACAAGCAGCTCTATGGGCTGTAACCATAGGCCGTGTGAGCTACACTGTAAAATAAAGCCCATTGTGAAAAGACACAATTACTTATAGAAATTAAAAAGCCATAATGAATGTAAAAACGGCCTCGTAGTGATTCTCAGAGAAAGCCTTCTTTTTCAACACTCCCCCTCCTACTCTCCCTCCTCCTCTCTCCTTCCTGCTCGTTCTTAGTAAATCTCAGCCAGTCCTTCCAGAGCCTGATTAAATCTGAAAAAGAAGATTGAAGAGCTGAATACCCTCCATTCTGAAGGTAATTAATATGGACTCCCTTCCTACCTCGGCCGACCTTCACTAAAGACCTGAAAGAGACACGTTTGTTGATTACGTACACCGCCCTCATCTACTGCAGATACAGGTCATAAACCAAGGTGAGAAACACAATATTGTAGAATACTGGCGTATTAAACTGAGCCGGATCATCGTGAATTCAGGTAGTGTGTGTGTGTGTGTGTGTGCCTGTGTGCCTGTGTATGTGTATGCGTGCTTGCGTGTCTCACTGATACAGATGTTCTGTCAGGGGAATGGACTTCACAAAGCACGTTGTGGCAACAGCGGTGCCATTACACATATGCTGTGTGTTTATCTTACTTGCATAGCTTGGGCCAGACAATTTCATTCATCATCCCTGCATTATTTATTATGTCACTGTAACTCCACAAGGTATTTTACACATGGACTACATTAACGATTAAGAATGCTGCGCTCATACATGAACATGAATATTCCTCCACTTTAATAAGCATATTGCAGCTCCTTTAAGGATAATTATCTGAGCACCAATTTCCAAATACCAATGATAAGAGTAAATAATCTGCTCTTAAATCATGCTGACTAAATTATGCTGACATCTATGTTTGCATTATTGTAGCATAGAGAACCAGCATGCACAAGATGAGGCTGTTCTTGGCCAATACATTATTACAGTATGCAAGGTGGCATCTGTGTGGATGAAATATGTAAGGGATAATCAACTAGGAGCTATGCGCTTATTTTCCAGAGAACGCATAGAGCCCTGAGTTGATTATCGCTTTATAACATGGCTATAACTGAACACGTTTGCCACTGGAAATGTGTTCATTTGCCGGTAGGACTGTGTTCAACATCAACTGAAGTAGCTAGCAAGTTTACTAGATAGCTACAGTAGTTACCATGGTAACCAAACAAACAGACTTGCTAGTTTCGCAAACCATCAGTCCTAGCTTGCCATTATGAAAATCTAATTATAAACTGGGTGGGTCGAGTCCTGAATGCTGATTGGCTGACAGCCGTGGTATTTCAGACCATATACCATGGGTATGACAAAACATTTTTACTGCTCTAATTACGTTGGTAACCAGTTTATTATAGTAATAAGGCACCTCTGGGAATTGTGATATATGACCAGTATACCAGGGCTAAGGGCTGCGTTGCGTCGTGCATAAGAAGTGGTATATTGGCCATATACCACACCTCCTCGGGCCTTATTGGGAAATAATCTTGATTTTTAATGCTGGTAACCCATTTCATAAAAGCAGCTTCGCCTCGTTACTATGACCACATCACAGACATGAGAAAAAGGTCATAACACATAGCCTCTCATGTATTATTGTTTAATTATACAATGGGTGGTTTGGAATTTCCATTGTTAGAGCCTCTCCTGCCCATGCGCCTGTAACTCGTCATCGATGATTTTAAAGCTACTTTTGATTTGTTTTATCCACAAACATTTTCATTAATGGTGCCAACAAGAAGAGGAGGAGAAAGATATTAAACAAATGAAACAAAAAGAAGAGCAAGTGGACCAGCAACCTGAGCCTAACGTTAGACATGCAGAAATCATTAATGTCAGCGCTGATATAAATGACATAGAAAAGGAGATAAATTAAGAAGCTAGCTACACCAAGACAAACCAACTGGGCAGTGAAGTGCTTTATGGAATGGCTTCTGGAATGGCTGTCAGAAAAGGGGATAAACATCTATCTGACAACTGCTTCAAAAGAGAACCGAGGGGGAACGAGCTCTGCCCCATAGAAATATGCAATTCAGTATTATAAAGAAATAGCTGTCGATGCTGTGACCATCCGAAAAAATATGTCATTGTGGTTTCTATTCTGATCTGCTGTATCAGTGTCTTTGCTCCAATGTTTCAGTGCTGCTTTCAGATCCATGGACTGTGTCACGATTTCGACCGAAGTCAATGCCTCTCCTTGTTCGGGCGGTGTTCGGCGGTCAACGTTACCGGCCTTCTAGCCATCGCCTAGCCATTTTTCATTTTCCATTTTTTTTGTCTCGTTTTTCCACACATCTGGTTCTCATTGACCCTCATTATGTGTTGTGTATTTAACCCTCTGATTCCCCCATGTCTTTGTGTGGTATTGTTTATCTGTTTTGACGTATGCGCACGTTAGTCTGGTTGCGCTGGGTTATGTATACCCGTTTTGTATTTCGTATTCATTGTGCCGTGTGCTTTTGGTTCGCCTGAATTAAAGGCTCCCTGTGCTATCAAATACCTGCTCTCCTGCGCCTGACTTCCTTGCAGCCACTTACGCATACCTGACAGACTGTGTCCCTGAAAACCAAGGTTCAGGAACTATCAGCCAGCGCTTGGGTAGTTTCGCTTTACATGGCAGTTAAATCGAAAATAATAACCGCCAGAGAACGCCTAAAATGCCACTTGACAACCAGTGTTAGTGAATATAGCATCAAGTTCTGTTGAAAAATATGGTTTGTATATATGGTTTGGAAAATAATTTCGATTTTTAATGCTGGTAATCCGTTGGATAAAAGCAATAATACACTTGAGTCCATGTGTTATTACATTTTTATCATGGCTGTGGTGGTCTATGCCACATCACAGCCATGATAAAAATGCCATAACACATGGCCTCTCAGGTATAATTGCTTAAATATTCTGTCAAGATCTTCATTTATCGGTAATGAACAATTCTCTCTAAATATAGGAGACTATAGAGACGAGAATGCAAAGCTAAAGTTCCGGGTATTTTTTATAATATGACCCATGATCTCAGACTTTTAAAGTTCCAATATCAAATAATTTCTCATTAACAATTAAGTTGTTTACTGTGATTGTTTTCAAATAAAATTGTCAAAAATAGACAAGACAAGCTTCTTAGTAAGATTGAAATTTCTCAAGTAAAAATTTAGCTAGGACTGTCTGGGAGTGGTTTGTGTCAGGAGGGGAAAACTGAAAACTAGCTGTTATTGTCAGAGGTATGGAACTCTTACTACTGATGTCACCAGGCAGGCCAAAATTTACTCCCAACAAAACAAGCTGAAATTTAAGGTGGTCTTTTCAAACAGCTCCAACACTAAAATGGCATTATCAGACCTCATAGTATGGAATAAAACACAGGGAAATCATATTTTTGACTGCACTGGGCCTTTAATGTCACCATTTGTAGACATAGTGCCAAATTAAAAAAGGAAAATAAATGGTTTTAAACCGTCAGAGGCTTATAGAAATAATACAATATATTGTCAAACTTTTCTTAATCAAATGACTATTCTGTATGTGTGCAGGTATATTCAAAAGGTGTCTGGCTTATGAGGTCAATATAAAAGAAAAGGAGTTTGTACTTATAAAAGACCTCTATTCCTGGAAATCCAATGTGATGACAATTCACCAGAAGTCATTTCAGAACGTTAGTGTGACAATTCTATTTAATTTCCCCTCTTCTTAACAAAACATTCACATATAGCCTTACATCTCAATGTTCTCATGACTTTTTCCACTTAGACTGTCGTATTTGATGGTCACAAATGACAGGCTATGTCGTGTCAGCAGTTAAACCTTAACAGAGCCTCGTTTAATGACCTTCCTCCACTAAATAATGCAAAAGCTAAAATCCCACGGTGAACGGGATTAGAATTCCGATGTATCTGCGAGTCAGAGGACGTGTCTTTCTGCCCTATTTACATATGATGTGTGGCTGGCCTAATTCTCAGGGTGAGAGCCACGGTATGCGCAACAACGAGATAAAGTAATTCCCACCAGCCATCTCTGCTCTGCCCTGCGCCACCTGTCAACAACGGATTTGCGCCGGTGATGAAGGTGCAGGATGCCTGAACGATTATGACACTCAAAAATAAAAGTTACATATTTTTACATGACATATTTTACAAAATGTTACATAAGGCAGTTGTGGGACGTTTGTGCATTTGTATGTTCAGATACAAGGAAGAAGCTCTCTGTCTATCTGTCTGTGGCCGAGCACAAGCCTGCCTGATCATTGAGCCGTGAGCACAAGCCGCAAGACCCAGATGTGCGGAGTAGAAAAGGGCAAGCCAACTGCAGCTTCTAGTAAAGCATATGATTTGTTTGTTTTTTCCCATCATGTTCCAGGACAAAGGTTTTATTTACCCCTAAATTGCTTTAGAAGGATATTGAAGAGGAAAAAATACTTTTAAAGAACATAGAGGAAGAATGAAAAAATATATATAATTGTCTTTATATACAGCACATTTGGAAAGTATTCAGACCCCACATTTTGTTATGTTATAGCATTATTCTGAAATGTATTCAATTGTTTTTATTCCTCATCAATCTGATGACAAAGCTAAAATGACAAAGATAAACAGGTTTTTAGAAATTCTAGCAAAATGTATAAAAAAATTATAAACTGATATACAACATTTGCAAAAGTATTCAGACCCTTTATTCAGTACGTTGTTGAAGCACCATTGGCAGTGATTACAGCCTTGATTCTTCTTGGGTATGAGCTACAAGCTTGGCACACCTGTATTTGGGGAGTTTCTCCCATTGTTCTCTGCAGATCCTCTCAAGCTCTGTCAGGTTGGATGGGGAGTGTAGCTATTTTCAGGTCAGCTATTTTCAGGTCTCCAGAGATATTGGATCTGGTTCAAGTCCGGGCTCCGGCTGTGTCACTCAAGGACATTCAGAGAGTGGACCCGAAGCCACTCTTGCATGGCTGTCTTGGCTGTGTCTTGGCTGTGTGCTCTGGAGCAGGTTTTCATCAAGACCTCTCTGTACTTCGCTCAATTCATCTTTCCCTCGATTCTGACTAGTTTCTCAGTCCCTGCCACTGAAAAACATCCCCACAGAATGATGCTGCTACCACCATGCTTCACGTTGGGATCGTGCCAGATATCCTCCAGACGTGGCTCCAGACGAGTTCAATCTTGGTTTCATCAGACCAGAGAATCTTATTTCTCATGGTCTGAGAGTCTTTAGGTGCCTTTTGGCAAACTCCAAGTGGGCTGTCATGTGCCTTTTACTGAGGAGTGGCTTCTGTCTGGCCAGTCTACCATAAAAGCCTAATTGGTGGAGTGCTGCAGAGATGGTTGTCCTTCTGGAAGTTTCTTCCATCTCCACAGAGGAACTCTGGAGCTCTGCCAGAGTGACAAGAATGTGTAAAGCTGTCATCAAGGCAAAGGGTGGCTACTTTAAAGACATATATTTAGATTTGTTTAACACTTTTTGGGTTACTACATGATTCCATATGTGTTATTTCATAGTTTTTATGTCTTCACTATTATTCTACAATGTTGAAAATAGTAAAAATAAAGAAAAACTCTGGAATGAGTAGGTGTGTCCAAATATTTGACTGGTACTGTATATATATATATGTAGAATCAAATAAAAAGGATGCCATGATAGATACAGGAACGTGGTGTTAAGATTACACAATGACCAACAAACAACAGCCCTACTATGATGGACCAGTGCGAGTCATTTGGAGTGTGCAGCCTATCAAAATAAGAAAGAAATGGTTGCTAATGTGCAAAAAATATCTACAGACCCTCTTATAGTACATTTCTTAGAATTTAGAAAAAGCATAACATTCCGTATCCAACACGTGGCAAATGGAAATAACTCATTTTTGCCTGAAAACTATTTATGTTTTGGGAAAAGCAGCATGCATGAATGGAATAGAATGCAGCAAAGTGCCATGACACCCTTTCAAAGGTGATGGTAGTCGTGTTGATATGCTCAATACATTCACTATTATGGTTACCCACGCACTACCACATTTGACTCAAATGGCTGATCAACATGGACTTCTTGTACAGAGGCTTTGTAAATGGGAAGAAGTCCTTGAGAGGCTCTAAACCACATACAGAAATAATTGCAGTTTGAAGTGCTGTTGATCTACAGTAGGCTACAAGGTTGTTCATCTTAAGTTTCAAGTTTTAATGTCACATGCACAAGTACAGTGAAATGACTTTCTTGCTAGCTCTAATCCCAATAATGCAGTAATAAATAACAATGTAATGGCAAAAATAACAATGTAGAACAAAAATACATGAGATATAAAAATAAGAAGAACATGATAAAGTAAGTAAGCATACTATATACAGGGTCAGTGTAACGGCCGCTGTCGGGAGAAGGAGAAGACCAAGGTGCAGCGTGGTATTCATAGTACCTTTTAATCAATATGAATACTTGAACAACAAACCGACAAACAAACAGTTCTGCAAGGTGCAATACACCAAACAGAAAACAGCTACCCACTAACCTTAGTGGGAAACAGGCTGCCTAAGTATGGTTCTCAATCAGAGACAACGATTGACAGCTGCCTCTAATTGGGAACCATACCAGGCCAAACACATAGAACTATAACACATAGAACAAAAACATAGAATGCCCACCCCAACTCACACCCTGACCAAACTAAAATAGAGACATAAAAAAGGAACTAAGGTCAGGACGTGACAGTCAGTTCCAGTACCATATATACAATGTGCAGGGATACTGGATCGTTAGAGGTACAGTGGCTTGCGAAAGTATTCACCCACTTGGCATTTTTCATATTCTGTTGCCTTATAACCTGGAATTAAAATAGATTTGTGGGGTTTGTATAATTTCATTTACACAACATGCCTACCACTTTGAATATGCAAAATATTTTTTAATTGTGAAACAAACAAGAAATATGACACAAAAAAAAGAAAACTTGAGCGTGCATAACTATTCACCCCGCCCCCAAAAACAATACTTTGTAGAGCCACCTTTTGCAGCAATTACAGTTGCAAGTCTCTTAGGGTAGGTTACTATGAGCTTGGTACATCTAGCCACTGGAATTTTTGCCAATTCTTCAAGGCAAAACTGCTCTAGCTCCTTTAAATTGGATGGGTTCCGCTGGTATACAGCAATCTTTAAGTCATACCACAGATACTCATTGAAATGTTTCCCCTTAAACCACTCAAGTGTTGCTTTATCTGTATGCTTAGGGTCATTGTCCTGTTGGAAGGCGAACCTCCATCCCAGTCTCAAATCTCTTGAAGACTGAAACAGGTTTCACTCAAGAATTTCCTTGTATTTAGCTCCATCCATAATTCCTTCAATTCTGACCAAGTTTCCCTGTCCCTGCTGATGAAAAACATACCCACAGCATGATGCGGCCATCACCATGCTTCACTGTGGGGATGATGTTCTCGGGGTGATGTGAGGTGTTGGGTTTGCACCAGACATAGCATTTTCCTTGATGACCAAAAAGCAACATTTTAGTCTCATCTAACCAGAGTACCTTCATCCATTTGTTTGGGGAGGTTCCCACATGCCTTTTAGCGAACACCAAATGTGTTTGCTTATTTTTTTCTTTTAGCAATGGATTTTTTTCCGGCTACTCTTACGTAAAGCCCAGCTCTGTGGAGTGTGCGGCTTAAAGAGGTCCTATGGACAGACACTCCAATCTATGCAGCTCCTTCAGGGTTATCTTTGGTCTCTTTGTTGCCTCTCTGATTAATGCCCTCCTTGCCTGGTCTGTGAGTTTTGGTGGGCGGCCCTCTCTTGGCAGGTTTGTTGTGGTGCCATATTCTTTCCATTTTTTAATAATGGATTTAATGGTGCTCTGTGGGATGTTCAAAGTTTCGGATCTTTTTTATAACCCAACCCTGATCTGTGCTTCTCCCAACTTTGTCTCTGACCTGTTTCGAGAGCTCCTTGGTCTTCATGGTGCCGCTTGCTTGGTGGTGTCCCTTGCTTAGTAGTGTTGCAGACTCTGGGGCCTTTCAGAACAGGTGTATATATACTAAGATCGTGTGACAGATCATGTGACACTTGCGCGCAGGTGGACTTTATTTAACTAATTATGTGACTTCTGAAGGTAATTGGTTACACCAGATCATATTTAGGGCCTTCATAGCAAAGGGGTTGAATACATACATTTCCATTTTGTATTTTTTAGAATTTTTTTAATACATTTCTTTTTTCATTTCACTTCACCAATTTGGACGCTTTGGTGTATGTCCATTACATGAAATCCAAATAAGAATCCATTTAAATTCTAGGTTGTAATGCAACAAAATCGGAAAAATGCCAAGGGAGTGTATACTTTTGCAATGCATTGTAGATATGTATAGGGATAAGGTGACTACGCATCAGGATATATGATAAACAGAGTTGCAGCAGCGTATATGGCTATCAATCATCTAAACTGTATGTTGGTGTGTGGTTAAAAAAAACATCTGATATCGGATCATTTGTAAAAGCTCATTCAAGTTCATTCCTCCACACCTCTCTCTGATATGTTATTACAGTTTTTTTCGATTGCTAAATGACAGTGGGCACAACTGGAGTCACGTGGAAAACTCTAACTACAGTCTGCACTACCAACAGTCACCTGAGCTAAACAGTTCACATCACCTGCAAAACTCATTCCAAGCAACACAACTCTTAACACATGGCTCAAAACACGCTCAGTGCAGCCAAACACTATGCACAACCCTCACTGAGATAACACACACTGTCACTCAGAACACACTGAGAGTAAAAACACTGGCATCAAACACCAATACAGAAAATACAAACTTTTCATCTTTACAGTTTGAACAATTTCAGTGACTTCATACAAAGTAATATTTTCTTCAAAGAAAAGAGTGACATTCTTTCACATGATTTATTAACATTTTTAGAACATAACAATTCTTTAAGGTAAATGAAAATTAGCAGTTTGCTTCAATAGTCTGTAGTAATTTACAGAATTACAGTAATGAGAAAAAAAAGGTAGAAACTAAAAGTACATACTGTAATTCAAACAAATAATTGAGGGGCTAATCCTGCCTCTCTCTAGCATCAGGCCACAGGTTTTATTCAACATCACATCTAATGTTTTCTCTTGCCATGCACCTGGGGAAGAACCTTCTGGAGTGCCTGGCAGTCCTCTGGACTCGTGTCCTCACATCCGGCACGCATGGCTTCCAAAAGAGACATTTGGTCATGTGGGTGGTGACCAAACACTTTCCACCTCCAGGCAGAGAAAAACTCCTCTATTGGGTTGAGGAAGGGTGAATATGCAGGCAGGTACAAAACCATAAATCTGTGATGTGCTGCAAACCAATCTGTGACAGCTGCAGAGTGGTGAAAAGCAACGTTATCGCAAACTATGACCTGTTCTGCTGGCACTAGCTGGCACTAGCTGAGCATAGAGCTGTTCTAGGAAAGCTATAAGCCTTTCTGTGTTGTATGGGCCAATGAGTGGTGTGTTGAGAAGCAAACCATCATTGGCCATTGCAGCACACATGGTGATATTTCCCCCCTTTGGCCTGGAACCTCCACAGTGGCCCTTTGACCTATAACATTCCTTCCTCTGCGCCGTGTTTTGGCAAGGTTAAATCCAGCTTCATCGATAAATACAAATGAATGTGGTCTTTCCAGTGCTTCCACCTCCATTACTCTCTGAAAAACAGTAAGTGCACAGTTTTACTGTAGAAATGCTAGTGTTTTTTTTAACTGTAAATATTTTGTATAGCTGTGTACGTAACCTCAGACGTCTTACCTGGACATATTGGTATCTTTGCTCTTTTACCCGTTCACTGTTTCTCTCGAACGGTACAGTGTATAACAGTTTCATTGTAACTTGGTGTTTCTTTAGGACTCGAGCAATAGTTGTTGTGCTGACAGAATTAACATGTTCAAATATATCATTATCAGCCAGCACTCTATCTTTAATCTCCCGCAGTTTTATTGCATTGTTGACAACAACCATGTCAACAATAGCATTTTCCTGCGCATCTGAAAATATTTTTCCTCTTCCCCCTGTTGGGGGCAGCCTTTGGGTCCTGTTGTAAAAATATATTTTACAGTCAAACTTACTGTAATATATATCTGTGTAAATATTCTATAATTGCAATACAAAATAGATTCCTGTAATGTTTTCATTTACTGTAAGGATGTAACTCTCACCTGTTTGTATGATGGAAAATTCGCATTACAGATTCCACTGTGGATCTTTGCAGATTGGGTTGCACCCTCAACCCTGCCTCTCTCAATAAGAGACCATGGTTCACGACATGGTCTATAAGTGTAGCCCTTATTTCATCTGAAATAACAGCTCTTTGTCTTCTTTGTCTTCCTCCACGCATCCGCCCTCTCCCTGCCACCCTTCTCCCTCCACGAACCCATCTTCCTTGTTCCATTTCCAAAATGAGTCTTTCTGAGCTCTACCTATATATGCTGTAATATGTGTGTGTGTTCACTAACAAGTCTAAAACAAGACACCTGCTTTGCCTTTCAGCTGAAATTGCAATCAGCAGTGTTTGAAAGGCACAAGGCTGAAATCTATTCCGTTTTGAATGTGTGGTTCACAGTTTTGACAGCAGTGTGTTAGCATTTGAACAAAGTGCTGTAAATCCACAGTGTTGTGCAGGTTGTGGTTAAAGTCATGGGATAAGTGTGTAGAGTTTTGAAAACTGTGTTCAAGCAATGAAAAACGAACTAGAGTTTGGTCCACATGAACTGCTGCTGTGCAGACTGTAGTTAGAGTTTTGCACATGTGACTCCAGTTGTGTCCACTGTCGTTTAGCAATCGAAAAAAACTGTATGGGGATGAAACGCTTACAGGAAACAATGTTTTATTTGTGAAATCCAGTCCTTTTCATCCGACAAACAACATGAATGTTTGTATGGGAAAACCTTGCACAATTGAGCTAAAGAGATATCTGTCAATTTTCTTTGTGTCTTCTCCAGCCATGCTTAGATGGCATTATGCACATGTTGGGGAAAAAACTCCCCCAAACCTTAGAGGGATCTTGTTCTGTATTCAAAAGCCTTTTCATTCTTCAGTCTTTAACTAAATCACTGACAATAACAACGACAAATCCCAAACCTGATTCATGATCATTACCCCTCTCTCCAGTGACACTGTAATGGCGTAAATCAAGCTTGTAAAAATGTCCCAATGTGTAGTGTGAGTTACATTTTTTTCGTGTGTGTGTCTGCATGTGTGTGTGTGTGTGTGTGTGTGTGTGTGTGTGTGTGTGTGTGTGTGTGTGTGTGTGTGTGTGTGTGTGTGTGTGTGTGTGTGTGCGTGTGTGTGTGCGTGTGCGTGAATCAGCCGTTAATAACATAAAGCACGGAAGAGCTGGTAGGGACATTCCTTCCTACAGTATCATAGACAAATGGTTCAAAATGGATCGAACTTCACATTCTGCTGTTATTTTTCGCTTCTTGGCCGTCATTGTCTGTATTGCACTAATAGTCAGTAAAGGGGCTCCCAGTTCCATTAGGAGAGCCGGTAGAAACTGGTAGGACCACTCAAACTGCTCGTACTATGCATAAATGATTCAGGTCCTGGTTTATAACACATCGCCAACGAGCAGTGCTGTCAATTACTGTCAGTGGGAATAAATAAGCATGGGATCAGTGCCATTTACACCTTCTAAGCCAATACATTGAGGTGGAAAGACATTCATTCATCAGCAATAGTAGCAGGTCTGCTTTAAAGGAGGCTCCCTTTTCAAAGCCCCTCCCGCGGCTGTCTGTCTCAACCATGCTCCTATTCCGTTCACTCGGTGGGAGCGTTCATCCCGTAAGAGGGCCAAACTTAACAGCATGCATTTTTATCAGGGGGCTGCCTGGACTCACCAACAGCTCCAGTGGTTATGTAGGCTGCCTGCTACCTCATCCACCACAGTTCCCTGGGCCCTCCTCTCCCCGCATGTCCATTCATGCCTCTCGACTGTTCGTTTCAGATTGGGACTCAGCTGGACCCAGATTATTTATACCTGCAGTGGGAGAATTAAGGAGACCATCCTGACCCCTCCTAGGACCCCTCCGTGTGGTGTCAGTTTCCATTAAGTCAGAGCAACTTCTGTTCAAACAGACATGGATGCATCCATCACCCCTCCTATGGTACACGTCCAATCGGCCAGTTTCATATCAGTGGGAGAAGCATCACTCCACCTCACCCCACAAAGTTGTAATTTTCTGCCGCTTTTCCACTCCTAGAAAGAGAATGTGCTAGTCAGACTATCATGTCTAACCTCTTTTTCTACAAACACACATACTCATGCTCTGTCCGCCTCACTCTATACAAACACATCCAAATACATACAGTACAGTCACATTCATTGGCCCTAGACTAAGGAGTATTAATCCACAATATGAAGCCTGAAAAAAATACTGTTTACTGGCATACTTCTTCTCCACCTCCTCAGAGTTTATAGAGCCACAACGGAAAGGTATTAGGATTTATTCATTTCTCTGTACGGAGTCCTGCTCCCTCAGCCCCCCTATTATCTGTTGAGTACATTCTGAGGTGCACCTCCTGTGCATCGCCCTATGCCCGCTCTGGCATCCCTCTTCCCCTGGCTTCATCTCACTGCCCCTCTCTGACAACAAATAATGAAGTGGGATTAAAGTGGGATTCGGGGAGCCGTGGAGGTCCCTCCAGCGAAATATGGATTTCAACAGTTCGGGCCTCATTTCAGATGTCAGGGTGAGACTTCTCACTGGGTAATCTAATACACTTCGCCTCTGCATGGAAACCAATCTCTTTGTCCTTGACAACGACTTTTCTTCTGTTTTTTTTGTCACCTTCTTGGGGATAAAACCTGTTTTTGAATATTAATGGTGCACCTATTCCTTGTTCAATGGTGCTTTGACCATTCCCTCTCATGGTTTAGCAGAGGGGAACATTGGTCCACTGTACTGACCGTGTTCGGAAGATTGAATTCTAAGAGGGCCATGATGTTAATGATTGAACAACAACATTGTCTTATTTTGTACAGTTTATTAATGTCAGGCTGTATAAATAGATCAGTATCAATAAGTGGATCTTTAATAACCTGAGAAAAACATGTATTTTGTTTTTGACTGTAGGCAGATTGAAGTGCATTGAACGAAGGTTACACATGCAACTCCATGGCAAATCTTCATATCCGATGCAATTACTGTATTTCAAGTAGAGACATAATGCAGCTACATATGCCTGGAGGACATTTGAGATTGGACAATATCAACTCTGACTTTTACAGACAAAGGTGGCACCACAGGTTCAGATGTGGTGTGCCAAATTGTGTACGTGTCTTTTCTGGGGCCTTGAGTTTTTTCTGATCTCATGACCTGGTCAGGTAAAACTCTTGGTCCTATTCGTAGGCTATAACAAAATATTATTATTATAGATAGCTTCCCTTTTCATCTGTGCTATAACTATAGGGCTGGGGTTTTTCTTGTCGGGTCATGTGAATTGGAAACACTCCTGGCCTTATGTTGATCAAACCCCTTCAAACTACCACAAACCTTCTTATTATTCACTCTGAATCTGATATTAAGAGCAAGAGACAACAACTTCAATGGACAACATACTCTGTAGTTTAGTGAACCACTATAGCAGGGCTGAGCATTCCGCAAAGAATGGTTACAATGTCTTTCAAAAATAATTTCACTCTATACACACTCAGTGTTAAGCAGTGGACTTGTCATGTCATAAAATCTATTATTTGATCATCTGATTAGTGCTCTTCTGCAATTATTCATCCTGTAAGGCAGGGTTACCTTTAACACTATACACAGTCAAATTTGGAACAAGGCAGGGTTAAATCTAACACTATACACAGTAGACTTTGTAACAATGTTTTATTTGTAAGTCATAAAACCGCTAACCGTTATCCTGGTCTCCATCTGGCCCACCAGAGGTTGGTTCCCTGGCACTCACCGTAGGAACAGATTTCCTTTCAAATCTATATATTCAATCATTAAATCAACTACTTTCAACATTTTCATTGAAAGTAATATCCCCCTTTCCATGAAGTAGATTTTATTGAATGTCACTCATTCTATTGCACTATATTCTAACCAAACCTGCATTACCAGCTCATATTAGTAGGTGTCACTATGCACAAGCTAGTCGAAAAAGACTGAAGCAATGATGGCTGCCTGTCTCTGTATTTGTGAGAAAAAAATCTTTCTGCATTAGCCATCCATCTGCTATGGTTGGACAATGTTCATATTGTCTGTGTAGACTGCACTGTGGTGGCATGTGTAGGTTTTTTACTTTTAAAACAGTGTAATATGTACCACAAACTTTTGTGACTAATCAGCAGCAGTGGAAATAAAATGATACGCCAACATTACTGGACTAACAAACTGGCTTACTAACCTAACCAAACATCAGTATTCCTTGGCACTGGGTAGCAGCAACAGATAATGTCATCTTCTTTATGCTGTGCCAAACACATTTATTCTGTGAGTCTAAATTATTAACGTTAGCTGCTGGCTGCATGATTGCATCAACCTAGCTAGCTAAAGCTATCTAGCTAGGCTATTAAAATTAACGTTAGTAGTTTTGATAGATAGCTATAGATTTGATCATTATAGTTTAGTTGTAGTGGATAACTGCTTTTATTAACATATACCTTGTTTTCCATGAAAATGTGTCCTCACTCTCTCATGAGGCAGGCAACCAGACAGGCAGGAGGGGAGCGTGAGCGAAGAAAGAAAGAAACCAAGTGCAGAGTGGAGAGTCAAACAACGAGGTTCTGGTGCAACCAAACATAATTGTTGAGAGGCGTGGTTGATGAGGCTCTATAGACTGCAACTAGGAGACCACTGTAACTGACAAGTGATTTCATCTCTCGCAGCAAGCGTGGAGGGTTACCACGTCAAAGTTACCACGACAGGGTTGTATTCACTAGACAAAATGGGGGAAAAAAATGAAATTGGGGGAGGTACTATGTCAACTTGTCCAATAAGAAATGCCTGCTTTCTATTCCATTGCAAGACATGTTTTCTTAGTTTTTCTATGATGTGAACTAATCAATATGTCTGGTAAATGCATTTGGTGCTGCTGCTTTGAAAGTGGTGTGGAGAAAGCTGGGACCAATGCTCTCTCGCCACACATTTTCTGGCAGCTCTATTTACATATATGATGTGTCATGAATTCAGAATTATGGTACTGTATGAAGGACTATGGCTTGTCACAAAACTGGCAGGGAGTTATAATCCATTTATATCGTGCTGGACTGGTTTCAAATACCCCAAAAACTTCAGTGAAGGATATCAAACGCTGGCAACCGCTAATGACTGATTTTCTCAGATTAATGCAAGAAATACCCACTTCCTGTAAAGGCAGTGACAGAGGATCTGTAGCATAATGAGGCTCTTTGAAGTGAGAGCCAGAGATCCATGAGTTCCTCAGAAGAGGAGTGTTTTTTAACTGTCCCATCCTGTATCGAGGTAATCTGATTTAAGCTGAGCGATACAGTATGTGCTAACATTGCTTTAAACTCCTCCAGTCTCAGAGCTCCTAAGAATCCTCTGTCTCTCTCAATCTCGCTCTCTCTATTTCTCTTTCAAACACCCAGGAGGACTGGAACACTTCTGACTTATCTGACCTTTGTTACAAGGTGGGTGCTGTCGTAACCCTACTTCTGGCATTGTGCACCAGAGGATGAGAGTTGCATACTAATCAATTAACAACATCAGCAGACTGAGAGGAACATTTCTGTCTAAATAATATAAATGGGTAAATATCAATAAATAGCCCAACAACACATTTCCTTCTATACTGTACAAAAATATAAATGCAACATTTCAATTTCAACAATTTTACAGACTAACAATCTATATAATGAAATCAGTTAATTGAATTAAATCCATTAGGCCCTAATGTATGTATTTCACATGACTGGGCAGGGGCACAGCCATGGGTGGGTCTGGGAGGGCATAGGAGCCAGGCCTGCTGGACATTCCTGCAGTCAGCATGCCAATTGCACACTCCCTCAAAACATCTGTGGCATTGTGTTGTGTGACAAAACAGCCAATTTTAGTGTGGCCTTTTATTGTACCTCACAATGCTCATGCTATTTTTTAATCAGCTTCTTGATGTGCCACACCTATCAGGTGGATGGATTATTTTGGCAAAGGAGAAATGCTCACTAACAGGTCTGTAAACACATTTCGGACCCAAAATTGAGAGAAATAAGCTTTTTGTGCAGATGGAACATTTCTGGGATATTTTACTTCAGCTAATGAAACATGGGACCAACACTTTACATGTTGCGTTTATATTTTTGTTCAGTATAAATGGAAGTACAGCAATATTGTTAGATGCTAAAATTAGCCTAGTGGTCCCAGTGTTGGGAGCCTGACTCTAAAGCTGTTACAGTATGTTGCACAAGGTAGGTTGTTATGAGAAGCTGTGAAATCAGTGAACCTGCCCTCTCTCCTATGATTAGTCATAACTCAGAAGCAGCTGGGATTGTCTGTTTGCTTGCGGCTCCGCCTGCATCTGGGTGTTAGTTCTCAAGCCTTCAAGTTAGTCATGCTCCATGCTTTGACTCTTCAACATTTGTGAAGGTCCACAAACTCCTCTCATTGCAATTCAACAACAATGCATATGTGATGTAAACAGCCATTTCACAAATAACAGTTTGATCAATATCATCTCGGTTGAAGATGGCAATTCATGCTAACCATTGTGTCCTCTTGTCCTTGAAGAAATCTGCCAGCGCTGTTATTATTCCCATCTCACCGACAAAGACACTTGAGGTCACCACTTTACGTCCAGCATTCAGATAATCAGGCAACAATGTGGGAAGTTTGCACGAATGCCATGATCAACCATTCAACGTCTGAAAATACACATATGTTGCACTGAATATGCTTCCAAATGTCCCCTTTATTTCTATTCCAAGCTGAGCCTCGGCTGCGTGAGAATGTGGATGACCTGCCAAGAACTACCTTTAAAAATGTAAATCCCCTGCTACTATCATCTGGGAACACACTTGCGCACACAAAAAATGAGACACTTCCTAAACCGTACAATGGGTCTGGATTAGGAGTGATATGGGGAATGTGTACGAGCAAGAGCAAATAATCTCATTATTGTCTGAGCACTTCCTGGTTCCTTACTGGCGTACCTGTAATTTATCACACACTTTGATGAAGGGAGGAAAAAACACAAACAAACCAACTTGGCTCCATTTGGAATGCTCCAGTGATATTTCTTTAAGCTCTCATTAGAAATTCATAACTTGACACCTGACAGAAAAACTAGAGGCACCCCAAATGCAATTTATATGCCTTCATTAATAAGATTATGTTTCGTTCTGCATTTTCCGAAGCAAACACGGAGCAGTGCACACTGATTTGAACTAATGACACAGTGTATGGCAGCCCTGCCTTTCTTCTGCTAACAAGGCCAGCCACCTTAATCATGTTGTTGGCTGCTGGCTCTCCTCCAGGACTCCTGGATCACCAGGAGCAGACATCTCAGTGCCCTGTCTGTCTGTCTGTCTGTCTGTCTGTCTGTCTGTCTGTCTGTCTGTCTGTCTATTTGCTCCTTCATAGTCACCAGTATCTGAATACCAACAAGGGATTGGTATTCAGCAGGCTGCTGCTAGAGATGTGAGAAGTCTGGACACAGCAAAAACTTTATTGAATCATTGTTTATCCTAAAGGGGCTGGCAGAGCTCTGCCTACCCGTGGCCTGTGTGATCACTGGAGCACGGCCATTTACATACAGTACAATAGGCCTCCATCTGACTAGAGGACTATATAGGACTATAGAGGGCTAGGGAGCGTAGGATGCAGTTATAGCTAAATGTTTTCAATATTTTCCATCAAATCTACCCACCACCTACACCTACACCACCATACAATCACAAATTCAACATAACCAAGCATAAGTTCAAATGTGAAGTCAAATCTGCTCCTCTTCAATAATTAAGTTGAATAATGAAGTGGAAAGCAACTTCATTAACTCGCCCTAAATCCCCTCCGAAGGTAGACGGTACATTGTTTTCTCTCTCCAGTGCAAAGCTCCACACATTGTTCATAGCTGTCATCCTTTTTGTCCTTCATGACCCATTCAGGATTGTTGTCTGTCTCTTGTTGTCTTTTTCCTATTTTTGTGCCCATATTCTATTGATTGGTTATGTTTGTTTATGACAAAGTTGACCCTAGAGAAAATGTTCTTTGCAACAGCCCATAGTCTCTTGAGTGTTAGAACTTACTGCCCTGACCTTGACCAGCAACCTAATAGATTCTGTGGTTGGCTGCTTTTTGAAGGGAGCCAGAGTAGCCTAGCATACGATGCAAAACTTGACTGTAGCACACAAATCAATAGCAAAAGAGTTTTCTCTTCACACATGGTAGTTTCCATGAGCTATATTGTAGAGGGCAGCTTGAAAATGGTTTATAGTGTGTAGCGTTTAGCCTCCAGTGAGCAATGTGTCAGTGGTGTGTACAAATGCAATAGTACCTATCTGAGATACACAGGCATCTTTGGTAAGCATACAGTACATACACTCACAAATACAACAAGCTCAACCACTGATGCACAGAACAACTGTATGTGTGTTCAAACAGAAAAAAAATACACACATCACCCTCTCACATGCACACACACACGCATATACTGTTCTGCCATCCACAAACACAAACACACACATACACACACATGCACACACACACACACAATAAAAAAGAGCATCCAAACTCCATGCACAGCATATACAGCACTTTAATGTGACACCAATGACCCAGTCTCTTTGAGTCTGTCTCCCTCGGGCACTGTGTGGGTGGCCAGTGGACATTAATCAAAGTCCATTCTGAGAGCCAGGACAGTAGAGAGTGAAGTCCTTTCACTGGGTTCATCTCTCTGACTGCTACCAGCCATCGAGATACAGTACTGTAGGAGCTCAATACTGCAACTCCCAGTAATGACTACTGTAGGTCAACTGCAGGTCTTAATTCTAATTCTACTCCCTGGAATTATTTATGTTTGTGTTAAACATGTACCTACATATATCCAAGAAAAAAACAATATGGATTGTTTAACATGGATTCTTGCACACTCTATGGGGTGATAAAATTCCAAATCATCAAGTCACTTGTGCACATCATTAAAGCAATTTCTTATTCCTTTGAACAAATTGCAATTGATAATGTACAAGTGTCAGCTTTTTTCCACATTATCAATTGCTCATGTCATGTTGATCAAAATATAGTAGATGGTTCTCTGTTGAATAGTGTTACCCCTCAAAACATCTAGGCGTTAGTTCCTTGCATAAGCCATTACATGCAAAATTGTTGAACTATTTGTCATAAACTGTCAAGCATAGTTTTACACATTTCTATTAGACCTTTTGTACAAAAACGTGAATTGATGAATCGTGCAGGTGAAATTGACCCTCACTCATGAAGGAATGTAAAGTGTTAGTTCAACCAATAATCAACCAGTTGTCTAAATTGCTCAAAGGTGCATCTCATGAAGAATCATTTGGCAAGCATATATAGACAGACCACAACACAGAGTTGCAATGTTTTACAGTAAAATGTGTGTTCGCATAGTTTTTGTCTATGTGAAAGTGTGCGATGCATCACTGCATTTTCCACCACATAGGACTGCAAGATTACCTCAAACCGGTGGCAGAGGACGCCTTTTCACACCTCAACAGGAGGAGGCTATTTGCACCATGGTCCTAGCAAACAATGCCATGAGACTCAGGGAAATACAAAGGACCATTATAGAAGACAACGATGTCTTTGAAAACATCCATACGGTTAGCATCTCAACCATTGACAGGGTGCTGCAATGAAAACAGATGAGTATGAAACAGCTGTACCGTGTACCATTCCAAAGGAATGAGGACAGAGTTAAGGAGCTACGGTACCAGTATGTACAGGTAAAACATATATCTGTGTAACTTCTTTACAGCAACATTTTATAGTGATACATAGTACAGTAAGCATAAACTGCACACATTTCCATTGCTGTGGAAGGAACATGCAATATATGTGCATTTTATGTCACTCTTCTTTACCAAAACAAATTCAACTGTCTGTTCTGGGATATAGCGTATAATGGAGTTGGAATCAAGTGACCCTCTCACAACTTTGTATACGTGGATGAGGCTGGCTTCAACCTAACCAAAAGCAGAAGGAATATCGGAATATATCTGAATATCATCGGTCACAGAGCTACTGTGGATTTGCCAGGCCAACGGGGAGGAAATATCACCATGTGTGCTGCTATTTCGGAGCATGGTGTCCTAACCCATATCCCCCTTATAGGGCCATACAACACCCAGCATCTACTCAACTTTTTAGAGACTCTCTACAGGGCTCTCATCCCTGATGATGAGAGTGGTCTGTTTAGAGGAAATGGTTTGTGACCCACCCGAGGATGCTCGTAGAATTCCTCCCACCTTATTCACCATTCCTTAACCCAATTGAGGAGTTCTTTTCAGCATGGAGGTGGAAGGTGTACGATCGTCAGCCACACACACAGATGACCCTGCTGGCTGCAATGGATGCAGCATGTGAGGACATCACAGTAGACGCCTGCAGAGGATGGATAAGGCATTCCAAAAGATTCTTTCCACGTTGCATTGGAAGGGAAAATATCCGGTGTGATGTGGATGAGAATATGTGGGCCGACAGACAGGAACGTCTGGATGTGTAGAGACAGCACAACAGTGCTGTGGGCAAAGTTGTGCCTTAGTGGTGGTTTCCTATGTTTCTTTCTAATTTAGTTTTTTTTCCTTTGTGCCCCTTGGGTTGTCCAGTCTCTTTCAATCAATAACCCACATACAGTAATATGTAAATAGTACCGTTGAAATTGATATATGCCATAGAAGTGCAGCCTTGTGCATTTTCAATACAGTAACTGTCATCCAAACTGTAGCCTAAGTTTACATCAGGTAATACTGTCAAAGTACACAGTTACATTGACAACATGCCTAAACATTTTGACGACTTTGTTCGTGAACAATGACTCAATGACATATCATTCTGATGACACTGACATGATCATTGGCATGAATATTTACTTTTGAGAGATGTACTAAGGATTTTTAGTGACTGACTAGCTTTAGAAACATATCTATTGTATATTGCAGTTTGTACAAATTGTTCTGAGAAATGCACTTATTATTTTGCACATGTTAGGGATGATGTGAAAAATGCAACAAAGCGACTGAGAAAAACTGTAAAGGTAACTCCCCTGCTGGTGATTTGCTGAATATTCAACCCTAAATGTGCAATTGTTCAATTCCAAACATTATTTGTTTTTTAAATAAGCAAAATTTAAAAAAGTAGTTTTGAGATATTCATATTAGTATTTTTTATGTTGAATAAATGAATGTGGAAAATTGTGTAGGAATATAATGACATCAATATGTTGTCTTTTTCATGTACAGTTTCCGGCTCATACAATTTTACAGGAGGCATGTTTAGGTCTAAAAAGGGCCTAAAATGGCCACTTTTATCATGATTTTCTCATGAAATGGTTTATGATACAAATGTAAAAAGTAATGTCAACATCCTTCCTCTCAATGAAATATGTGTTGTTCTATATGTTCTATATGAGTTGCCAAAACAATCTGAGATACTCTCCCAAAAAATCACACCTGCTGGCTTGGAATTGCCCTATAGTCTCAAAGGGACCAGCAGGCAACACACACAGAGTACATTCTGTCTCCATAAGCCACATGAAAGACACTGTACATGATGGTTTTATGAGATGTGACATACTGTGCATTCGGAACGTATGTGTAGGAATATAATGACATCAATGTTGTCTTTTTCATGCACGGTTCGCGGCTCATAAGGTTTTACAGGAGGCATGTATAGGTGTAAAAAGGTCCTAAAATGGCCACTTTTATCAGACCCCTTGACTTTTTCCACATTTTGTTACATTACAGCCTTATTCTAGCCTTACAGCCTTATTCTATTTTCCCCCTCATCAATCTACACACAATACCCCATAATAACAAAGCGAAAAACAGGTTTTTAGACATTTTTGCAAATGTATTACAAGTACTAAACAGAAATAGCTTACATACATAAGTATTCAGACCCTTTGCTATGGGACTCAAAATTGAACTCAGGTGCATCCTGTTTCCATTGATCATCCTTGAGATGTTTCTACAACTTGATTGGAGTCCACCTGTGGTAAATTCAATTGATTTGACATGATTTGGAAGAGCACTCACCTGTCTATATATGGTCCCACAGTTGACAGTGGATATCAGAGCAAAAACCAAGCCATGAGGTCGAAGGAATTGTCCGTAGAGCTCCGAGACAGGAACGTGTCGATCTGGGGAAGGGTACCAAAACATTTCTACAGCATTGAAGGTCCCCAAGAACACAATAGGCTCCATCATACTTAAATGGAAGACGTTTGGAACCACCAAGAATCTTCCTAGAGCTGGCCGCCTGGCTAAACTGAGCAATCGAGGGAGAAGGGCATTGGTCAGGGAGGTGACCAAGAACCCGATGGTCACTCTGACAGAGCTCCAGAATTTCTCTGTGGAGATGGGACAAACTTCCAGAAGGACAACCATCTCTGCAGCACTCCACCAATCAGGCCTTTATGGTAGAGTGGCCAGATGGGAGCCACTCCTCAGTAAAAGGCATATGATGGTCCGCTTGGAGTTTGCCAAAAGACAACATGAGGGACTCTCAGACCATGAAAAACAAAATTCTCTGGTCTGATGAAACCAAGATTGAACTCTTTGGCCTGAATGCCAAGTGTCATGTCTGGAGGAAACCTGGCACCATCCCCACATTGAAGCATGGTGTAGACAGCATTATGCTGTAGTGTTTTTTTACAGCGGCAGGGACTGGGAGACTAGTCAGGATCGAGGGAAAGATGAATGGAGCAAAGTACAGAGAGAGCCTTAATGAAAACCTGCTCCAGAGCACTCAGGACCTCAGACTGGGTCGAAGGTTCACCTTCCAACAGGACAACGACCCTGAGCACTAAACCAAGACAAACATTTCTTAAACCTATTTTGCTTAGTAATTATGGGGTATTGTGTGTAGATTCATGAAAACAAAAACAATTGAATACATTCTTTTTTAAAGGCTCTAACGTAACAAAATGTGGAAAAAGTCAAGGGGTTTGAATACTTTCCGAATGCACTGTATAGGCACTTGATACGAGGGGATTTATTATGGCACCTTCTGTGCCTCACATAATGCATAGCAAATTTCTCATGCAGCTATTATAAGATGTTCATGTGATGAGGGATCATGGTTAGCGATGATTTATGCCTGCCTGATCCTTGTGGATTATCACCAAATCAATTTTGACGATATTATATCGATTGTACGACTCCAAGTATCGATTCGCAAAACAAATGTTATTTAGTTTTTTTGCTATGTGCTTAAAGTGACGCTCCAATACTTTTCAACCAATAGTTTTGAAAGTGGTGTTCACGTGCCAAAATAGGTCTCCCAATTGTGTACTATGTCATCCATTTCTTACAGGAGTGAAAGTCAGGCGAACGGTCTGGTACAGCATCCTGGCTAAATATAGGCTACTACACCATTATCAAATCAAATCAAACTTTATTTGTCCCATGCGCCGAATACAACAAGAGTAGACCTTACCGTGAAATGCTTACTTACAACACCTTAACCAACACTGCATTTAAAGGAGAGTTAAGAAAATATTTACCAAATAAACTAAAGTTAAAAATTATAAAAAGTATCACAATAACACAACAATAACGAGGCTATACTGTGGCTTGCTGTCACAACTCCCCCCGAAGGTGGCTCCCCTGCCTGTTCGGGCGGCGCTCGGCGGTCGTCGTCGCTGGTCTACTAGCCGCCACCGATCCCTTTTACCTTTTCTGTTGGTTTAGTCTTATTAGTTGCACCTGTTTCTTTTGTGTTTCCTGACTTCTGGTCTATTTAAACCTGTTAGGCCCGCTTAGGTTTGTGAGGGATTATTTTGTGTTCGCTGTCGGTTGTGGATGTATTTTGTTCTCCGTTTTGCCCTGTCACGACTTCTGCCGAAGTCGTTGCCTCTCCTTGTTCGGGCGGTGCTCGGCGTTCGACGTCACCGGTCTTCTAGCCATCATTGATCCTTTTTTCATTTTCCATTGGTTTTGTCTTGTCTTCCCACACACCTGTTTTCAATCCCATTCATTACCTATTGTGTATTTAACCCTCTGTTTCCCCTCATGTCTTTGTCAGAGATTGTTTTATTGTCAGTGTAGTGTGATGTTGTATAGGTGCGCGTCGGGTCCTCGTGCCCATGTTTGTTTATGTACATTTAGTGTTATGGAGCATACTCCGTGAACTTTATTAAAAGACTCCATTTTACACTCTATTTGACTCTCCTGCGCCTGACTTCCCTGCCACCTATTACACATATGCATGACATTCCATGTGTGTTTGGGCTGGTCAGTGTTTCTGTGCCCTGTGTTTGGCGTGTCTGTTTTTGTGCCGGAGAAATAAATAATCTATTATTGAACCCTCTGCTTTTTGCGCCTGACTCCTACCTTCCACTCCTAGTTACTTGTGACACTTGTGAAAGTATTCACCCCCTTGGCATTTTTCCTATTTTTTTGCCTTACAACCTGGAATTAAAATGGATTTTGGGGGGGGGTTGTATAATTTAATTTACACAACATGCCTACCACTTTGAAGATGCAAAATATTTCTTTATTGTGAAACAAACAAGAAATTAGACAAAAAAATTAGACCTTGAGCATGCATAACTAACTATTCACCAGCCCAAAGCCACCTTTTGCAGCAATTACAGCTGCAAGTCTCTTGGGGTATGTCTCTATAAGCTTGGCACATCTAGCCACTGGAATTTTTGCCAATTCTTCAAGGCAAAACTGCTCCAGCTCCTTCAAGTTGGATGGGTTCCACTGGTGTACAGTAATCTTTAAGTAAAACCATAGAGTCTCAATTGGAATGAGCTCTGGGTTTTGCCTAGGCCATTCCAAGACATTTAAATGTTTCCCCTTAAACCACTCATGTGTTGCTTTAGCAGTATGCTTAGGGTCATTGTCCTGTTGGAAGGTGAACCTCAAATCTTTGGAAGACTGAAACAGGTTTCCCTCAAGAAATTCCCAGTATTTAGTGCCATCCATCATTCCTTCAATTCTGACCAATTTCCAAGTCCCTGCCAATGAAAAACATTCCCCCAGCATGATGCTGCCACCACCATGCTTCACTGTGGGGATGCTGTTCTTGGGGTGATGAGAGGTGTTGGGTTTGCACCAGACATAGCGTTTTCCTTGATGGCCAAAAAGCTCAATTTTAGTCTCATCTGACCAGAGTACCTTCTTCCATATGTTTTATTTAACTAATTATGTGACTTCTGAAGGTAATTGGTTGCACCAGATCTTATTTAGGGGCTTCATAGCAAAGAGGTTGAATACATATGCACGCACCACTTTTCCATTTTTTATTTTGTAGAATTTCTTAAATCCGTTTTTATTTCTTAGTTTCACTTCACCAATTTGGGCTATCTTGTGTATGTATGTCCATTACATGAAATCCAAATAAAAATCAATTTAAATTACAGGTTGTAATGCAACAAAATAGGAAAAACGCCAAGGGGGATGAATACTTTTGCAAGGCACTGTATAAAAGGGGTACCGGGTCAGTGTGCAGGGGTACAGATTAGTTTAGGTAATTTGTACATGTAGGTAGGGGTGAAGTGACTATGCATAGATAATAAACAGCGAGTAGCAGCAGTGTACAAAACAAATGGAGGGGGGGTCAATGTAAATAGTCAATTGGCTATTTGATGAATATTAATCAAATATTAACATCACTGCATGTCAACTGCATGAAAAACTAGCGAATTGACTGGGAACCAGGTGGTATATGCTCCAAACTGCACTGTGGTTCGATGAGAGCACTTACATTTTGGCAAGGCGGGATGAGTAGTCAAGACGCATGTGGACAAGGCGGAGATGAGTGGCCAAGACCGACAACAGTGGATGTATCAATTCAGGTTTCAAGTGTAGGCCTAATGACAATCACAGTATCTCAATACAATACACGGAAGTGTTTTGTAACATATGTCTCTTTCCATTCATCAAATTGCGGTTGCATAGTGCACTGTTGGGGTCTGGATGCTGAACTTATTTTGTGAGTTGACGAATGTACACGGGTGGCCTACAGTAGCGCCTTTGTTATGTGATTGTTTGACAATCAGATGAAAACATCATGACTGGTTGTGTTTAGGCCACATTAAAAGGCATAGGCAGCTTGTCCATAAGGCTAGGAGAAGCTTTCGCTAAAGAAAATTGAATTCTATTGCCAAAATTATATAGCCTAATTAGCTTACACCCCTCTATACAGAAATAAATACAATCATTCAAAATAGGCGACTACACCAGAAAGCATGATGCCACAGAGCATCATTAGCTTCTTAAAAAAGGATGTGGATTGTTTTAAAACTAGCCTACAGATGGAAGGGGCAACAATTTGTTCAGCATGCAAAGCAAATACCAATAGGCCTAGTTGATTGATAAGTTGTGACTGTCATTGAAAAGCAGAGACCAGGCATATTGCAATATTTAAAAACACAATCGCAGAAAAACAGTTTGGAAAGCAAATGTCTATTGCTGTAAAGAGATGACAATGAAAATACTCAAATCTGTCTTTAAGTCTGTCTTTGACACCCTAGACCCACTTCAATTTGCTTACCACCCCATTAGATCAACAGATGATGCAATCGGCATCACACTGCACACTGCCCTATCCCATCTGGACAAGAGGAATACCTATGTAAGAATGCTGTTAATTGACAATAGCTCAGCATTCAACACCATAGTACCCTCCAAGCTCATCATTAAGCTCGAGGCCCTGGGTCTGAACCCCACCCTGTACAACAGGGTCCTGGACTTCATGCCCGGCCGCTCCAAGGTGGTGAAGGAAGAAACAACACCACCACTTCGCTGATCCTCAACATTGGGGCCCCACAAGGGTATGTGCTCAGCCCCCTCATGTACTCCCTGTTCACCCATGAGTGTGTGGCCACGCATGTCTCCAACTCAATCATCAAGTTTGCAGACGACATAACAGCAGTAGACTTGATTACCAACAATGACGAGACAGCCTACAGGGAGGAGGTGAGGGGTCTAGGAGTGTGGTGCCAGGAAAATAACCTCTCACTCAATGTCAACAAAACAAAGGAGATGATCGTGGTCTTCAAGAAACAGCAGAGGGGGCACCCCTCTATCCACATCGACAGGAGAAGGTGAAAAGCTTCATGTTCCTCTGTGTACATATCACTGACAAACTGAGATAGTCCATCCAAACAGAGGCCTGATCACAAAGGCCTGATTGGTGGAGTGCTGCTGAGATGGTTGAAGAAGGTACAACAGCTTTTACAGATGCACAATTGAGAGCATCTTGTCGTGCTGTATCACCGTCCGCAACCGCAGGTTTCTCCATAGGTTGGTGGGGTCTGCCCAACGCACAACCGGGGGCAAACTACCTGCCCTCCAGAACATGTACAGCACCCGATATCACAGGAAGGCCAAAAAGATAATCAAGGACAACGACCCACTGCCTGTTCACCCTATCATTCAGAAGGCGAGGTCGGTACAGGTGCAGCAAAGAGGGGACCGAGAGACTGAAAACAGATTCTATCTCAAGGCCATCAGACTGTTAAATAGCCATCACTAGCAAATTAGAGGCTGCTGCCTATATACATAGACTTGAAATCACTGGCCACTTTAATAAATGGAACACAAGTCACTTTAGAAATGTGTATATATTTTGCATTACTCATCTCATATGTATATATACTATACTATT
The DNA here is from genome assembly GCF_036934945.1 of Oncorhynchus masou masou. Taxonomy (NCBI): domain Eukaryota; kingdom Metazoa; phylum Chordata; class Actinopteri; order Salmoniformes; family Salmonidae; genus Oncorhynchus; species Oncorhynchus masou. The sequence continues at coordinate 50,173,632 of NC_088226.1, forward strand.
TTACTGTATCTTAGTCTATGCCGCTCTAACATTGCTCGTCCATATAGTTATATATTCTTAATTCCACTCCTTTACTTATATATTTCAGGTATTGTTGTGAAATTGTTAGAAATTACTTTTTTGATATCACTGCACTGTTGGAGCTAGAAACACAAGCATTTTGCTACACCCTCAGTAACATCTGCTAAACACGTGTATGTGACCAATAACATTAGATTTGATTTGAAGTTATCAAAATGATCACCTTGATTTGAGTGAACAGTAGCCTAGTATCTTATTGGCACCAGCAGAGAACATCGGCCATATCCCCGGTGAGTGTGCATATTCACTGTCTTTATCATTGGGTCAGTGCCACATTTGTTTATTTTTGGACAACAATGTCTTCCTCCTGGTTAGATCGACGTCATATTGTATTTGTGTCTCCCCTTTCATAGGCCGATTATATGGATCAGACAACAACGGTGTTATTGATCTGTTCGTCAGTGTCAGCAGAGTAGGCTACCCTGTAATTTTTGAAGTACTAAAAAAGATTATGCTAATGTCTCCATTCATATAAAGTATAGTAGAATTGCATGAAATGTGTTATAAAAGGCCAACAAGAAATGTATCTGATAATCCTATAGGCTAAGCCTACTCTACACCACAGTCTATTTGCGAACAGTTACTGAGTTATATTATTAACCTAACATGATCACTATCCAATCTAATCATCACATTAGTAATAGTAGGCTATTTTACATAAGTCTGCAAATGCAAGGATGCATGGAATGCTTTATTATAAGGGTGCATGTTCAAGGTAAAAATGAGCTTTGTGCCATCTATGTTAAAAGGTATTGCATGCTAAAAATTACATGACAAATCTTTACTAGGCCTAGGCTACTAGGCCCACAGACATCATAAATGAAAAGAATAGGGATTCTATATACACTACTGTTCAAAAGTTTGGGGTCACTTATAAATGTCCTTGTTGTTGAAAGAAAAGCAAATTTTTTGTCCACTAATATATGATCAAATTGATCAGGAATACAGTGCAGACATTGTTAATGTTGTAAATGACTAGTGTAGCTGAAAACAGCTGATTTATTTTATGGAATATCTACATAGGCATACAGAGACCTATTATCAGCAACCATCACTCCTGTGTTCCAATGGAATGTTGTGTTAGCTAATCCAAGTTTATAATTTTAAAAAGCTAATTGATCATTAGAAAACCCTTTTTTCAATTATGTTAGCACAGCTGAAAACTGGAACATCAGCATTTGTGGATTCGATTACAGGCTCAAAATGGACAGAAAAAGAGAACTTTCTTCTGAAACTTGTCAGTCTATTCTTGTTCTGAGAAATTAAAAAATGCGAAAAATTGCCAAGAAACTGAAGATCTCGTACAACGCTGTGTACAACTCCCTTCACAGAACAGCACAAACTGGCGCTAAACCAGAATAAAAAGAGGAGTGGGAGGCACCGGTGCACAAATGAGCAAGAGGACAAGTACATTAGAGTGTCAAGTTTGAGAAACAGACACCTCACAAGTCCTCAACAGGCAGCTTCATTAAATAGTATCCGCAAAACACCAGACTCCGGGATGCTGGCCTTCTAGGCAGTGTTGCAAAGAAAAAGCCATATCTCAGACTGGCCAATAAAAATAAAAGATTAAGATTGGCAAAAGAACACAGACACTGGACAGAGGAACTCTGCCTAGAAGGCCAGCATACCGGAGTAGCCTCTTCACTGTTGACGTTGAGACTGGTGTTTTGGGGGTACTATTTAATGAAGCTGCCAGTTGAGGACTTGTGAGGCATCTGTTTCTCAAACTAGACACTCTAATGTACTAGTCCTCTCTCTCAGTTGTGCACCGGGGCCTTTCTCAGAACAAGAATAGACTGATGAGTTTCAAAAGCAAGTTCTTTATTTCGTTTTGAGCCTATAGATATTCCATTAAAATCTGCAGTTTCCAGCTACGATAGTCATTTACAACATTAACAATGTCTACACTGTATTTTTGATCTATTTTATTTTATTTTAATGGACGAAAATTGTGCTTTTCTTTCAAAAACAAGGATATTTCTAAGTGACCCAAACTTTTGAAAGTTAGTGTAATTCTATGATTACATCCCTAGTCGATAAAGAAAAATACCCTTACCGTTAAGAAATAAAATCTACTTTCACTCCTGATTTTGTATGATCTACGTCCTGCATGAAATGTGGTGTCCTTTTTTCTTATTTTATGCAATTTGTATGATATGTTACAAATCCAATTCTTACAATATTTTACAAATGTGTTATGCTTAAGATCCCGGACTAGCGCATCTTTAATGTTAGCTAGTGCTAGTTGGTGGCACCTTTACACCAACACTCCAATATTTCTCCTTTTCTAGCTTCTTATCCACCTTATTATTAAATGGTGAGCCAACATGTTTGCAGCACTTGTTTTCTCATGGCTCTCTCTTGTTCACTGCCATCAACCACTGTAGTCTAGTTTATCTACCTGCCTGAGGTCTGTGTCAGCAACTCTGCTGGCGGCCATAGGACAACTCTACCTGTAGGACAGGATATTATTGCTTCCCTTAATCTAATAGTCACCGGAGCTCATTGCTTAATACTTGTCATCAAATTTGAACGTTGTTCCTAGGCTCTGCTCCAAGGCTCAGGTTGGCTGTAAGGACAAGTAAACTATGGGGCGACATTCAACGGAGAGCACTACAAATTATATCATCACAAGCAGGGACATGACTGTGGCCCGGCATACTAATTCTGCCTCCATTGAATCAACCCAGCCGTGTCTGATACGACCTGTCTGGCTCCCACAGTGTTTCTGAAGCCATTCTACATTCACCTCGGCTATCATGCTATTGCTTTTAAAGCAAGACAATCCACCTGCAACCTCTCTAAAATCCAGACTATACACTATCTCGGTGTCTCGTTGGCGCCACACAATGCGAAGACCTTTTGTAGATGACCTGGGCCTGGATTTCCAGATAGCAATGGAATTGAGGCTTATGAGTGTTTTAATGATGCATCTTTCCTACAACGGCCAAAGACGTAACATGTGTTTCCCAAAATACCACGCAGAGAGAATGGTCACTAAGTGCGTCATTGGAGCATGTGTAAATACTGATAGGATCGAAAGAAAGGGAGTGCAGCCATCGGATTTGATTTCTCTATTAAAACTGTACCTTCAAATATGAATTATTTCACAATACTGATGATGGATCAGCTCCTAGAGAGATATTACCACCTAAGACTGCAAATATTGAGGTGGCTTATTCTATGCCTACCCAATAAAAATGCACTAAACCACCGATTTGGCACATCATTGCGCAGATGTTAGGCTACACATCATGAAATGTATTGAGAAAAATTATAGACAGTAGCCTACAAGTAGCAAAATGGAACTCACTTGATTGAACATGAAATGTATTTCAATATGATTTAAATAGGCATATAACCTACTATTTATATTTTAATGCAGTCATCCCAGTTTTCATCTGAATCATATTTTTATACGTTGCTTGTTTTTATCACTTGCAAAGACATTGGCAACTTTGTGTTTGTAGTCATCTTTTAAAGTGATCGGAGGTCATAGGGAGACAAATAAATCATGTGATTGTATGTTTAGCAAAGATCTTCTGTTTATAAAGTGGCTTGGGGGTGGGGGAACATTTAATGACGCACTTAGCTGTTCTATGAGTAGTCTGAGGCAGGTGTTAGATTACGAGCGTATTCAGGTGCTACGTTAATAACGGTGGCTTTGGATAACAGCTCCTATGAAGTTTCTAACAATGAATTTAGCCTTAAAACTTCATATGGCTTGGGGGCAGTATTTCGACGTCTGGATGAGAAGCATGCCCAAAGTAAACTGCCTGTTACTCAGGCCCAGAAGCTAGGATATGCATATAATTGGTGGATTTGGATAGACACACTAAAGTTTCCAAAACTGTTAAAATAATGTCTGTGAGTATAACAGAACTGTTATGGCAGGCAAAAACCTGAGGAAAATCCATCCAGGAAGTGGGATTATTTTGATGTGGGTATTTCAATTGAATGCCTATAGAGTATCTAATGGGTTAGGACCCCGATTGCAGTTCCTATATCTTCCACTAGATGTCAACAGTCTTTAGACAGTGTTTCAGGGTTGTTTTCTGAAAAATTAAGAAGAATAAGACCTTTTTGTCAGTGGACTGAGGAAGAATGCAGAGCTGGTTTGGGTGCGTGACTGACCGCGTGTCCTTCGTTGTTTTTCCATTCTACTGAATACGCTATTGTCCGGTTTAAATATTATCGATTATTTAGACAACTGACAACCTGAGGATTAATTATAAACATTGTGTGACATGTTTTGACAAACTTTACTGGTACTATTAGGATGTATTCGTCTGCATGTTTTTACCACCTTTGAGCCAGTGGATTACTGAACAAAACTTGGCAACAAAACAGATTTTTTTGAGATATAAAGAGGGACTTTATCAGACAAAACAACCATTTATTGTGTAGCTGGGACTCTTGTGACTGCAACTATATGAAGATCTTCAAAGGTAAGTGATTAATTTTAATTTAAAAAATTTAGCCCTATTTCTGACTTTTGTAATTCCTTTTCTTGGTTGTAAAATGTTTGTATGCTTTTGTAAGCGGGGCGCTGTCCTCAGATAATCGCATGGTTTGCTTTTGCCGTAAAGCCTTTTTGAAATCACACAAAGCGGCTGGATTAACAAGAAGTTCATCTTTAAGCCGATGTATAACACTTGTATTTTTTATGAACGTTTATTATGACTATTTCTGTATTTTGAATTTGTCGCTCTGCAATTTCACCGGATGTTGTCGAGGTGGGTCACTAGCGGAACGCCTGCGCCAGAAGGTTTTAAGAGGCTTTTGGGAAACCGGGTTTAGGATGTTTGCAGGTTGATGTTTATTGTCATGAATCTTGCCCTGGATGCAGAACTGAGCGACTTCCGCTAGATGGGCTGTGCCATCTAGTGCCCAGTCTGCAGGGCTGCCTCCAGAACAAGATTCATGGTGTAAAACACTAACCTGCAGGTTGTTTGGAGTTTACCGTATTGATAGTTTAGGCCAGGGATCATTAACTAGATATATCTGCGGGCCGATGGTCAGGAAGTCGGAACATAATTACAAATAATTTTAGATTGCAAAGAAGCCCAAACAGATATAAGATATGAGTAAAAAATAATCATTTCAAGCCTTACTTACATTTATATACGATCACATATATCTCTCTATTATCCGTGGGAATACTTTGGAACAGATTTAAATCACTTGGAGCTGATTATATATATATATATATATATATATATATATATATATATTTCTCAGAAATCTTGGTGGGCCAAATAAAATCAGCTGCGGGCCGTATCGGCCCTTTGGCCGCCAGTTGGGGAACCCTGGTTTAGGCCATCACAAGAAGCTGTTTTTGCTGGTAAACACATTTGCCCTATTAAATAACATTAGACATTTTTACCACACCTCAGAAAAGGGGGAATAAATTAATAAAACCAACATGGAACTGGTAATAACCAGCAGTAAAGATTCAGCTCTGGCCATCAAACTGCAATCTTGCTCCCTCTTTTACATGCAGACACGCCTTTTTATCGTTCACGCGGACAACGTGGTAATTCTGTCTGTAAAAGCCAAGTGAGAAAGGGCCGAGCGGTTTAAGATGGGCACACTAAAAACCCAAAAGCCAACATAAAACAGTCCTTTGGTAACATATACTCTGTAATTAACTCTGTGGTGAAATGGATGTCACCTCCATCTCTGCTGCTTGTGTTTTATTTAATGTGATAGTGCATTGATTTCAAGCCCCTAATTAAGTTGGTAATAAGAGCTTTAGAGTGCTCTGTGAGGGTTGAGAGTGAAAAATTGCATATTAATGATCAGGGCCACTCAGCCCATTGCTGATTCAGTCTAATACCAGGCTGAATGGAGGTCCACACACAGAGAAAGGCTGATTTCACTGGCCCTGCCTATTTATCCTATCAAACGTACAGCCAGACAGAAACAGACTGCAGAATGCATCAAATGGCGTTCCAAGGTCACAATATTCACATGCAAGTCAAAATGGAAGCATTTGACTACAAAAAAATTGGAAATGAAAAGTGAAACGGGAATAAAAAATGCATTTCCTGTACATGCATTTCCTTTATGGGGATGGGGTTTGAGAACAGAAGTATATGCAAAGGGGTCAACATCAACCAAAGTGTGCTGGCAGGAATTATTTGAATTTCTGATCAACCTTCATTCCCAGTATTTCACTTGCATATTCATACCAGCTCTCCCCAGAGATAACCTTGGAGAACCAACCGTCTTACTCCAAAGAGGCCCAATGCTTATGAGAACAGAAGACGCGGTGGAGAGGCAGCGGTAGCTCTACCTAAGGTGCTCATTTGAGCTCAAACTAAGGTATTGTGGATCACACAGCTAGGTGACAGAGGTGTCATTCCGACTGCGGTGATAACCCATATCCCAGCACTCCTCTTATAGCCAGTGGCTATTCCACCTCCTGCTGTCTGCTCTGCACAGTGAGTATGCCTCCCTTCCTCCACTGCTCTGCTTTTCTCCCCACAACTGACCCATAAAGCCATGGGAGTACATGATCCCCATGTCTAACAGGCCTCTGGCCTACTTCTCCTGGCAGGAGGGGTCATGATCTGTCCAACAAGGTTCACACAACATCTTCAGGTCTTTAACGTTTGCAACAAAAACACAAAACCAGACAAATGAGGGGGAGACAGAAGAGAGTGTGGCACATTTTCAAGTGTTTCTGACCTTAAAAAACAAGAGGCAGCCCTATCGATGTACAAACTCAGACCTCTCTCTCCGGCTGTCCCACAGAGCCTCTGTAGAGGACAAGGCATCCCTAAAACATGGAAGTACTAATTTGTTTAACTCTTCACAGAGCGTAGCTCAATAAAATGTTAAACTGCTGTTAACTTTGCCAGGGGGAGTGAAGTGCCGCAGGAGCATTGGGCTGAGACCAGAGTCAAACATCTACTTATGTAAATGTAAATGGAGAAAGGAGAAGGGAAGGGGTGGTAGAGAATAGAAGGTAGGGTACAATGGCTTCAGTACAGGAGATTCAGCTTAATGTGCAGGCCATTTGTTAAGGATGGAGAGAGAATAAACAATTAGAATAATTACATTTCCAACTCTGCTTAATGCTAGTGAAAAGGAGCCCTGAGCTTCTGGGGTAAGCTTGTTAGTGGCATCTTCAGCAAAGTAAAGTATAGCTAGATTCTCTTAACAGAATTTCATTACCTATAAAGGATCAGCCTAAACAGAATAAATTACTAGCCTGTATAGTGAATGGTATTAGGAAAGACATTCCTTATGCCTTTTAACCCCAGTACTGTTTACTCTCGTGTGCACTGTAGATAGCTAGTAGATGCTATGCTAGCTATCTCTGGAGGAGGTTCTGGCTCAGTCAGTGGCTTTGTTTCTGCCATGGGTGAATCTGGTGGAGTGGGCAGTGCTGCTGTTCGGAGCAGGGCGGATGGACATCTTGTATGTCAAGGTGGATAGGTCACAGTCCTCATCATCTCACTGAACACAATGTGGCAATGTACGCAGCCAAACACGTGATGGGTGGCGAGGACATGTAGCATCCCATAAGGGCGGCTGAGCTGCCACTCCCCTTGGCTCTGGCCATTCTAAGGCGTCAACGTCTGCTGAGAAGCACAACATAAATCATACAGACAATATGGAACCTTTTGCTCTGAATAACACTCAACCAACCACCCATCTACCCCTACTGTTCTATTACTCACACATAGGGTCACACGCACACACACACACACACACACACACACACACACACACACACACACACACACACACACACACTGGTGTTATAGTCAGTCATGCCTCTGCATTAGCCGTGGAGAGCCACGGTAGGAGTCAGGATGAACTGTGACCAGGAAATCTCAATAACATCTTCACATTGCCATTCAAATAATCAAGCTGACGCCAACCCCAATTGACTGTCTGCAGCCAACAGTTGATCTCCCCATCTCTCCCTCAAGACCTGTCCGATTACACTTAAGTACTGTACAGGCAGAGGCCCCCTGCTCTTAATGAAGCAGCCATTTTTATTAGTGAGTCAAAGAGATGGCTTCTTCTCCAGTGTGAGAGGATCTGAGCTCCTGTGCTCCATTGGCTGTAATAATTCAGATAGACTGCAGATGTACAAACCTTTTGCGGATAATTGACACCAAAGCCTTCTGTATTCCCCAGGGTTTTGAATTTGATGACCAATGTGGGGAACATTTGCCATTTGCTTCATTATTACTTTCCCTCAGATCTTATTTCATTGTCCTCAGAGTGTGCAAAAAATGCTGTGAGTCAAAACGACAGACTAAAATTAATAACGACACCCCATGAATTAGTAGGAAGCGCAATTTAATAAATAAACATCTAAATCTTGCCTTGAGCTCCGCATTCAATATTTGAATGCTTTGTCGCTCGTAATTTTCCAAGCCACATTTAGAATCACATTATGGTGTCGTTGCTCGAGCCAGAACCTGGAAATGTTGCATAATGGTACAACTCTGTGAAGTATGTGAGTCCTGGTGAAGATTCAAATTGTAAAGGTAAAGTTTAAACTGCCTGGTTTCATAAACCAGACCTTGAGAAAAATCTTCTTATTAAAGATCATAGGAAAGTAATGCCAAGTAATGATATCAACACTGGGGGCATGAAATAGATCAATATGTCTATAAGAGTGTCTGAACCCCACTAATGACGAGGAAGGTTATATCAGTCATTGGTTTACCAATACAAAATCAATGTACTCTGGTAAAGAAGATATCAGCAAACTCAGTCCTATTTCACCCAAATGCAAACAGAACACTTGGCTCAACTCATCAGTGTCATACTCACCAAAGAGACAAAATTACGCCGTTCTCCATCTTAATTTAATGTGTGACTTGCCTAATGGGGAATATTCAAACTTGACTAATGTTGTCTTATCAATTTGCTCAATGAACCCAATGAGTCTGAGTCTGACCGTCACCACAGCTGTATTACGTAACATGGCTTTGCCCTCTGCCATCCGTCAGCGCTGTGACTCTTTTTGCATCCCAAATGGCACCCTATTCCCTACATTGCATAACTTTTTACCAGAACACTATGGGCCTTGTAGAAAAGTAGTGCACTGTATAGGGAATAAGGTGCATTTTGGGACACAGCCTCTGTCTCATCCCCCTGTTCACCCCCTTAATATTAGCCATGACCGCGTGGCTAATTGCTGTGTTTCACGCCTGTGTCAGGTAGAGGAGCTGTGCTAAACAAGGAGATAGCCACAGTACAGCACGGTCACCGTGACCATTAGGGTCAAACAGATTGTAGCGATATCCCAACTTAATGAGATGAGCACTGTAGAACAGAAGTATAAAAATAATGAGATTCATATTTTCTATTGACAAAGGCTGGTAACAGAGATGATTAGGACAATGAGCATCAGCTACAAAAATGCTGAAAGACTGGGGAACACATCAGTCTGACTAACTCAATGGAGAAAACAGAAAACTTGTATGGCACACTGTGTGTAGAGTTAATTCACTAACAATGGACATACAGCTCAGTTGGTAGAGTAGGGCTCTTACTACGCCAGGATAGTGGGTTGGATTCCTGGTGCCATCCATACTTAAAATGTAAGTTGTTTTGGATGGAAATTTCTTTAGATAAAAGCGTCTGCTAAATGGCATATATTATTATTGCTATGTATGTCAAGGAGACAACATTTAGGTTTGAAGTGTTAAAAAAAAGAACACTCCAGTGATCAAGTGACCCTGACAGACGCCAGAAATAGAGCAGCGTCTTAACTAACACCTTGAGTTCCTGTGCTTGTTACATGATTTGTTGTTAATGTGAGACAGAGTGAGGCAGTGACCCTTCATAGAGAAAACATTCTGTTATTTAGATTAGCTACATTACCCTCCTGTGCCCTGGGCAAACAAGTAAACACTCAGTACAAATCAACAGCATAACTCAGGTTACAGCACAACATGAAGCAAAACATGGCAGTTTAACAGAAAGTATTTGAAAGTGATACAATACCTTTGGCCCATTATCCAATCAGTCTCTCATGTACAAACTAAAATACATGTTTGTAACAGCAACTAACTTCTATCAACCCCCGCCATCTCCTTGAACCAAAGAAAGGAAAATAACTCCTTCTTCAATATTGGTTCATCTAAAAGCCCTTGTTTGAGTAACAGGACCATTCAATCTTCTCAATGCCACTCAACACTTGATTTGACAATCAAAACTTGAGTATGAATTTGAGCCTCTAGCTCTTCAGAGGTGAATGTTTGTTCACCACACTCTTTCACTTCTTCGACAACTTCCACTATAATTTGCAACAGGATGTTGAGAACTTTCTATTTCTCAGAATATATTTTTAATTGTTGTCTATCTGCCTTTCTCCTTATCTAAGCAGACAAACAGTAGACATTCAAATTGAATCAATTCATCTATATGTTGGCAGTATTTAATCCTTAATTCAATAATAATTTTCAATGGGACATGAAAAATGGCCAGACAGCATGAAATGGAATGATTGTTTAAAATACAACTCAAAAGTGTAGTATGGAAGCACTATAGCGGTATTGTTAGAGAGGGGTACAGAGAAAGATTTAGTTCGGGTGCCAGGCAGGTATTAACCCTGCCGAAAGGAAAAGAGTAGGATAGAGAGAGTACCACTTTCTAAATATTCATATGATGGACCTGCAGAAAAATACAAAGAGAATTGTATTGCTGTTGTTGTCAAAGCTTTCTGGCTTTCATCTCTACAAAGAGGAACACACGGTCACCAACAGGCCAGGCCACCAAACCATGATGCCTGTGACACCCAACAGAGCTTGTGCATTGCTTAACGAAAACAGATGAATGAAATAACACTTTTTAATTGCATAGTGAGCTTAGTTCTCACTGAACCTATTGACCATATTAGTACAGATGTCAGATCTTAATTTGACACATTTCGTCCCAGGAGGAAAATAATCCTGCAGCAGGAGGATTTTAATATCTGAAGAAATATTTATAATCGTTGCCAGGGTGCAGCTGAAGGCGTTGTTTGTATACAATGCACACTGTACCTACCTGCAGCCTACAGCACGTCTCGTGGATCAATGTCTATTTTTGATGCATTCATTCCGTGTGGTACAGAGTTAAGACAGAAACAACTTAAAGGTTAACAGTTTAAGGATTAATTGTGGTTAAGGTTAATACTGTGGTTTGAAACAAAATAATAAAAAACAATGTATTATGAGTATTCATAGTATTCTTAGTGCTTGCTAGAGTGAACTGCCGTAGCGCAGTGGTCTGAGCAGCGATCTCCGGCTCAAAGCTCAAAGCTGAGTTTTCACCCAGTGGTGGGCAATATAGTGACCATCCTGAGCCTACAATAGGCCCACAAGTTAATTGTATTTATTGAAACGTTTTCAAGACGTTAAACAAATAGTCTTATCATTTACACAACAAAGGAAAGTGTCTCAACTCAACTAAATTGTCTTTGGATGGGCTCAAACTCATAAACACCTTGACAGCTCTACGAAATGAAATATTAAAACTACATAATACAAGCTTTCAATCCACACCAAAGACCAGAACTATATTGACAAAGTATACATAGCCTGCCTAACTATAAAACGTGGATGAGTATACACACTGGATGAAAGTATATCGTTCTACTGCAGGCCTACATCTGTAAATCAACTGATGGCCCAAATCAAATCAGCCAAAGAAACACAGTAGTTTATTAATGGTTTTCACCTCTGTCATTATGTGACAATGTATAGGTTACCATTCCATACAATAGAAATCAAGTATTTCATTGGTTACCAGAGCAAATCTACTGTGTCGATTTACCTGACACTTTGTATGAATGGAAACTAATGTTGGTGTACTGTATTATTATTTTATTTGTTTCCTATTTATGTTATCCAAAAGTGTCTGACATGGTCATTTCTTATCAAGGGGATAAAATATCCCTGGACTGTCCATATTTGAAATGTGTAACTTAACCAATCGGGGGGATAAGTCAATCATGGGGATTAAGTTATTTGTGCCAGAAGGGCATGGGCCAGAATAGAACCCACACCGACACGACAGGCCTATATCTGCACACTGAAAGCAGCTGCCCCAACGGCTAGACAAACCCACAATTAAACTACATTTTGACCTTAGGATACACTTGATACCTGTATGTCGTAGCCTAGTGGAGACTAATATATATCTTGTGTTATTAAGCTATAAAATGACAGTTGTTGATCTGTATGGCTGCATTTCAGAAACATTTTTTTTATATTTGAATGTTGCAGTAATAGGACCGAGGCCTAATGTTTGAGCGAGCCTGAGATACAATTGTTTTGATAGCAAGCCCTGATCCCAATTTCTCGACTGCCCCCACATTGGAAAGAAAGAGAACTGGTGAGGCTCGTTTGAATTTCCTGATGCAGCAGGAAAATTCTCTGCAACAAAAGAGTGATCAAGTTATGATCAGACATCTGTATATTACTGCTGAAGCCTAAGGTGAACAGGCCTTCATAAAGATCTCCAGGTTTGCTACATGACATGAAGAAAAGTGTCTCATGCACAACTGTGTAACCAATGAATTTAGATGCCCTAGTATGCACATTGCTGTATACTCTGCACATTGTCTTTAGATTTACTGAAGTCAGTGTTTTACATCACCATCCATCCAAACATGCATATGTATGTTGAAGATACATTAGGCCATCACCATGCCACAATAAATCATTCACCAATATCTTGTTATGATACCCAATTACACTACACCTGTCAATGTGCTATCAGGATTAATGGTGTTGTGTGTAAATGAATATCTGACCTGTGCTGCCATCTACAGGAAAACAGTCCAGAGAGTAACAACCACTGGGTCTGGCAGTGCCACTAATTGAGTGAACTTGAAAACGCTATCTCAAGTTATCCTTTATTATCACAATCACTGTTATCAGTAGATAAGCAAGCAATTTGAGGGCAGGCCTACATAGTGTTATCATTACTATGCACTGTACAGAGGGGGGGATCAGGTATGCACTGTACTGTCATTGCAGAAGGCACGACATATGCATTGAATATGAATATTGAATATTGATTCATATTAAATGCATTGAATATGAACGTGTCATACAGTCATAAATCTAATATTGTGAGTATCCAACCAGTGCCTTGACCTCGACCAAGTGTGTGAGAACTGTTGATGGTGCTCGTTGTGTCAGTGATTTGCTGTGTAAAATTGTACTCCAGATAGAGTTTAATTTAGAGAGAGAGATTAGGCAAATGATGCCGTACTGCCTTGTGACTTGTGCCTCAGCGCGCAGTGCTGATGATTTCAATTGAAAAGCCAGGCTCCGCCATTGCCTCTGCTCTGCAAACTGTCAGCACCATGGACAGCGACGCAGTGTATTCTAATGGGGCGTCTAGAGCTTGCCGGGCTTAAAGGTGGAATAATAGCGTGATAGAAATCGTAAAACACTGGGGAAGTTGGCAAAGCTGCATACTTATTATTTTAGCAATCGTTAATTAAATGAGAATGAACAACACATTATAAGATATCTGATACCACCAAATTTCGTTCCTAATTTCACTATGGAGATCAAATAGGCCTGGAGTATATTTTCAGATTTATTAGTTTTATTTGTAAATGACAGTCCCTGTCTTAAAAGCTAGTTTATTCATTCAATTACAATGCTGTGGAGGGGAATTATATTTTTTCTAAATAAGAAATGACAATCAGATATGATCAGTTTTCTCATATAGTTAAATTTGATGTCACTTGGAATTATCGACCTCCATGTAATATAATACATACTCACTCATTATCCCGCTCTCGCTCGCATGCATGCACGCACACACACACACACTCTCACACACACTCTCTCTCACACACACACACACACACACACACACACACACACACACACACACACACACACACACACACACACACACACACACACACACACACACACACGAATCCATCAGAAATGGCAACTTTGTTTCCCCTTTATAGTTGTCCTCCAGAGGCGTGAATCTACTTTGCATTATGCAAAATAAATAATGAATGAAGAATGGCCTAATAAACATAATAGACCACACGAGCTAACATAAATCATTAATGGATGTAAATAAAGATGTATTTATTTGTTGTTTGACCTTTATTGAACTATGCTGATAGCTTAATAAAAACATACCTGAGTTATAGAAGAATCTTTATATTGCTTGTCGACTCAGCAATCCTTGGAGTTTTCGAGTTATTTTGAACCAGACCTCAGTCATGTCCAATTAATACACAGTTAATGATGTTTGAAACTTGCGATGACTGAGACAACAGGAGTGGCAAAGGTTTTTCAATGGCACCCGGTTTCTGCCGTCAATACTCCCAAGTAGCTTTATCGACGACCAGTTTACTTTTCTCAGAATGTCTTGGACATGCTACATTTGGTGCAACCGTTATCCCTTCTCAAAGTTTGAAGGTAAAACAGCCGACTCCCGCTCCTCCTACAGTTGCTGTGTTTTTGACAGTGAACGGAATATCAAGCAGAATAGAGTCCGGTGAAGAAACCAAGTCAGGTCTGACGTTCCAAGGAGAGTGCTGCCGACGTGGCTTAAAACGATAATTTGGTAGACCAAGTCCAGACAAATTACCCAACTCTAATAATCACCGATGTTGATATGAAAAGATTGGCAGTTAACGGCACAAATCCTACATGAGGCAGGCTGCGGTGCATCTCTACTGCCGTAACAAAACTGATGTCTGATTCTGCCGAAAGCAGCGCGAACGTGCGAATGACGCAGATGATGTATAATCAGGCGAGAGCAGCTCTGGGCCAGGGTGTTAACACAGGTTAAATCTCAAACTTACAATGAAACCGTTACGTTTATTTTAGCTGAATACATTAATTGAGATTCCCTATGTGCACATATTCATTTTGACCATTGCTTTGAATGCCATCTCAACAATACTCTGAGTAAAATAATAATATAATTATAAATGGGTTTAGCACATACTGTCTAAAGCTTTAGAGCCCAGTTTTAGAGCCACATAATGACTACTACAATGGATAGTGGATGGTTGCGTTGAGATTCAGTTAAAGAATCACAACTTGTTTTCCCATAGGAATAGGATTTCCCTGGGTATTTCCCCATAAGGAAAAGACCAGCCCCATTGAGGAAATACAATAACCAATCTTTATTTCAATCTCAAGATTTGAACTCATGCCTGTGTAGTAGAGGAAGTGTTTTGCACCTGAGTATGCAACCTATTTTAGCTGGTGTTTTGTTGCTCGAGTCCATTTCCAACAGTAATTAGCCAATGATTTAGGGCACCCAATAATCTACATTGCAGATACTGTTACCAGCATATATATATATTCATCCTCATTATGTGTTTTCTTCTAAAGAAAAGTTTTTTTTTATTAAAACAGCAGAGAGTGAGAGTGAGAATGTGCCTCAGAACATTGCCTAAATTATTTTGTAATTAGTTGAGAGTGAACAAATGGGGAGCTGCGTGTCAAAATTAAATCAAGTGCACATCTTCATGACTGCTGAATAGAGGCCGCATGTTTCTGAAATATGAACTGAAACAAACTCCTGGGTTTGGATACAATCAGAGTGATTTAGTTCATTTGCCAACCTCAATTTCTGAGTGGAAAATTAGTCTTTCTGGGTTGTTTCTTTACATTTCATGAATACAAAATAGGTTGTATGGGTTGTAGTCTATCAATACTTAGTCTTGATGAGGTACACCTGCTGATATTGATGGCAAATTACAGAAGGCATTGATTTCTGTTCCAAATAACATTCATTTTATTTCAGAAGTGTTGCGTTGCTAAAGAAGGGTTGTGTGGCTAAACATCTGTACCTGACATGATCTCACTAAAGAGCTCACTAAAGAGCTCACTAAAGAGCTCTAGTCTAGATCATGGTTTAATCCTGCCAGCATCGTTTATTACACAGAATCATGTCTTTATATAAATATATGGCTATGTTATGACCCAGATAAGATCATTAATGTTTTCACAGGATCACCATGGTGACCATGGTACTGGATATAGCTTTCAGACAAATCAAATCAGCCATATGTAGGCTAGAGCCAACATTTATCACAACCACATCTACATCATTGTCAAAAGCTGTATACATTCAAATTCACACATAGCCTCTAATTGAAAAAAGCTAATAACATAGTAAAATACAACACGTCTTTGACTTTAACACATAGAGCTGGTATAATTGTGCAATAACTGATCGACAAGCACCACCGGAATCAGATAAACATAAACATAACCCACAGGATAAGTGCAATAATTTGTTATGAACTGCCAGAGGCAGTAGCTGCATTGATATTTTCTACAACATAAATAAACCAATATTTATCAATAAAGACATTCTTTACATTTAATTTATGGGTTATTGTTGATGTTCTCATGTCTGTTTTACATTTCAAAAGTGAAACATTCAATATTAAAAGGTTCCCCTCCCTACCTAGAGAATCTATTCTTTAGAGAGGAGCTCCCTGGTAGTGAGTCTGGGCTGTGAGCTAATTGAACATCATAGTAATGGCACTCTCGGGGGGTCTGGTTGAGAGCTGCTGCTCAGCCCCCAGCACCATCCATAACACTGACAGAATCCTCCATGCTGCCAGCCCCACTGTGGCAAACACTGAAATCTACAGAGAAGGTGATGGATGCACTCTTTAGCTGACATATTGTAACAATCTTTACCACGATTTCATTTTTTCCCTCAGATTCAATTGCTGTTGTCTGATCGCCTTCTTCACCGCTCACTTTCTTATCCTGTATTAGTTTTTGGACCCAAATTATACTTTTTGGGACAAACAAGTAGTGGTGCGCAGCTTCTCTCTTGAGATGCATGGTGTCACCTAAAAGCAGATTGTTGTAGGCAGAGTGGTGTAAAGAAAATCTCACTTTAGTGCACAGAACACAATTATATCGCAATGCAATCTTTAGAATATGCATGTGATGGTAAAACAAAAGTTCACAGCTGAAACCTGAAACCAAAAAGGGTTCTCCTATGGGGATAGCCAAAGAACAAAAGTTGCTCAATATGGAGTCAATTCTACCTAACCTGTTGCTTATGAATCATATTAAGAAATCTGCCTACGTTAGTTTCTGCTGTATTTATACATTTTCCTGTCCAAAAGCTGAGCCATCTGCACGACATCTTTAATGTTCATCTGTTTCTCCAAGCCTATATACAAGTGTATTTTCCTAGAACAATCCATGATGTTAAGTCAGTAGTGTTGTGGGTGGAAATCCTGGATAATATCTACTACCAGCACCCTCAAAAGTCATCCAACCCAGTATGAATAAAGAACACTTCCCACCCAAGCAGGGAGCTGTCACAGCAAGGCAGACCTCAACCTCATTACTAGAGGGACACATAGATAATGCGCAGTGTATCTGGCAGGTTTTTTTCCTGTTTCATTTGAAGTGTAACGGCATCGTTTCAGATGAAAATATACGACAGGGAAGATTATAGGTCTCTTGATATGGCCCTAAAGCATTTTCTCATCCACTTTTATTCCCCACCATGGTCTATTAATCTAAGAACCAGATACTTATCCTCATGGTGATTTACCCCCATATAAATATGATGACATAAGGATAGGATTAAGCATTGGCAGAGTTATAGGTTTATAGTAAAGGTTTAGTCAAGGGTCAGTGCTGGAATTGGTTTTAACGCTCTCTTAACTCAGTGGAATCAAGGATTACTAAATTGGCCACGAGCAAAACATTTTTGTAAGAACAAATTTCACTGTGATTCTGTTATGTTAATAATTTAGAGGAAGGAGTCAGAGTCTCTTCTGAACCAATTTGTTTGTATTGTTAATCAGTTACGGACTTATGATTTTAATTAATATGATTCGTTGTATGTCTAAATGAATTTTACATTAGCAACCACCCTTCCCCATGCTCCTCCTCCTCCTCCTCCTCCTCCGTCTCCATCTCCTCTACCAGAACCACAACCGTAGCACTGGTACTAACTTTGACTCACAATGAGTACTAGCCTTGTCTCCCTATGCCGTCTGCAGCTAAACTGTAGCTACAGCCAGTTTATATAAATCATGTAATCAGCCTTGTCAGCCTCAGCCTTTGTGAGCAAACTGGCTCTTATATGGCTCTACTTTCTTTGTTAGATACACTCAATATATTATATTTCCTTCGACCCCCCTCCCACCACCCACTCCAATCCTTCCACATCGCTGCAGCCTCTTCATCTGGTGACGATAACACCTTTTATGTCATTACTTTTATGGCTCCCCAGGCTTGACTACTGAATATACAAGGAAAAGTGTTCCACTGTAGCATGTCATCGGTATTATATTTTCAAAGCTAGGGTGAACAAAGTCTAGGTATGTATTGGGTTGCAGTTGCAATTATGAGAATGAACAAATGAAGCAGGAAATATCTGAAGGGTGTCTGTGAGCTGGCTTCTAATTTCATTGAACATAGTGTGCTTGACTTGTATTAGACTAAGAAAGGTCAGAAGACTCAGCACAAACATACTCCCAAGGTCCTCTCCAGTAATGGAGATGCATATGGATGAGCTGCTATCTCATTATTAGTAAAGAGATGGAGGGAAAAAGCTGTGCCTAGAATCACTTCTTTAAGGTGAAATATATTGCATACTATAACAGGCCTCCTCTTACTTATCCAGGAAATGGTACAGCTGCTAACAGCTCTCTAGACAAATACGGATGCAAAGAAACTGCTCTGTGATAAAAGTACTTCACACAGATGTACTCTGCGCTAATCATATAGCAGCCATTTACAGTACCATAAGATTGGCTCTAATGGACTTCTAATAATTCAGAGCTGAGGACTTATGTACATTTCACTTTGCCAGGCTGTGTGGACTGAGGCATTGAACCCAGGCACTTAAAAGAGTGGTCAGCAAAAGGTGGAATAAACAGCTATTTATATGCATTAAAGGGAAACAATAGGCAACAGAGAAATAGCTGTGTCTGCAGTTCTGCGACAATTTTACAGGTCCACTCTGTTGTGTAACGTGTGCCAGTACCATGGTCCTGTCACTCAGACTACTGGTAAGGAACAACAGAGGCTTTTTACCACTGGAGAGAACCCTGACAAGGCAGCAGCTATTCTTCATGGGATCCAGCAACATTAAGGCAGTTATATACTATTTAAAATATTACATGACATTACATTTCATAACATTTACACAATACATTAAGTGTGTTCCCTCAGGCCACTACATATCTGCAATACAAAATCCATGTGTATGTGCGTGTAGAGTGCGTGTCTTATCATGTGTATGTGTGGCTGTGCGTGTGTCTCTTCACAGTTCCCACTGTTCCATAAGTTGCATTTTTATCTGTTTTTTAAAATCTGATTCTACTGCTTGCATCAGTTATGGCTCTGCACACTTGTATCATACTCATAGTCCTTGTCTAGTGTATCATTCACTCTGAATCATTAAGAGCCCTATAGCACAGTGCAGGGCATAGGTAAAATGCCACAGACAGGTTGAGTGTAGACCTAGCAGAGCTGAATGTGACACCGTACTTGAGCACCCTCCAGCCCTTTTGTAATTTTTAAGGAACTGTTGCATGATAAATCTTCACAATGGCAAATGAGTCTCATACAATAACAAGCTTTTATTGTTCTTTTAGTGTCAGATTCTAAAAAAGCGGAAGAAGAGACAAAAAAGACTTGGGGCAATCTGATTACATTGACACATTTTCTTTTTAATTGGGTCTGTCAGTTTTAAGTGCCATATTGATGCAGCAGACTAAAAATTGCATAATTACGTCTAAGAGATTGGGATGGAGGTTCAGCCATTTTATTAATTTTCTCCATACACTTCTCCCCATCTGCATTTGACAAGGGTGACCTGCTTCAGGAAGCTAGGCGTATGTTGCATGTCACTACTTCACATGAGAGGCATTTGAACATCTTTTAATGTTTTTAGCAAAAAAATAAAAATTTCAGAAGTGCCTTCTGGAACATGTGAATGTTCATGTGCCTTAATAATAAACTTGTATTCCATCTGTAAATACGAATACACGTTTTTACTTCTGAGCCTAGTTGGTTAATCCACAGAAAAAGTCAGGAACATTCCCGCTAGCCATGATTTGTTGAGATAAAGGATGGGCTGGACATGGTGGTAGATGAGTTTGGATTGGTCTGCTATGTAGCATGCTTCTGTCTAATGCATGACCTGCTCAGTATGTGTTGATAAACCTTTCTATCGGGGATTTTTTGAAATGTATAATGTTAGCCATTGATAACTACAAAAGTTTTGCTACTTTTCTCAACAACATTGATGCCCTGAATTTAGCAGGCGCTATTGACAGATCAGTTGGAAAACATTGAGATGGGCTAATTTCTACACAAGCCATGGTCAGTGTGAACCAGAGTAACTTAACATAAAGCTGGCCAAAGAAGATGTAGCTACAAAACAAAGCGGAGTTAAATGTTTCCCGTCGGCCGTGAAGCTTTCATTTGAGTTTGGATGAAATGATTGAATAACATGTTTGTGTACATTTATTTTGCAATGCTTGTGCACACGACACGTGCATTGTGGTCAGCATATAATAATCTAGGTACATTTCCAGATATGATACGTTTCTAATTTTGTCAGAAATTCATTTTCATTGCAAGTTAAAGCATACTGTACGCTAGCTAGCGAACATTAGCTTGCTGGCTCGCTAGCTAATGTTAAATGTATGATCTGTTAGTAATATTATTTGAATCAGAAAACCATTTGCATTGCTAGTTATAGCCTAATGTTAGCTAGCTAGCTAATATTAAACCTAGTTGGTTAGCTTTAGCTACCTGCATATTCATACTACAGCTATGACAATCAGTTCATATTTGTAGTAGTATGAGTTCAGATTATTCCAGTTCATTGTTTAGCTGGCTAGCTACAAGTCCAAACAAAAGACTTCACTTCTCCAGGTGAATACACGACCCATCAAGTTAGCCAGGTCTGTCTGGGGGTGATTACGGCCATCTATTGTATTTCATGTTTACAGATCTAGACAATAGGGACACATCCTCTTAGCTTGATGTGACTGGGGTGATTATAGCATTTATTTCACATGACCCATCAATTCAGACAAGTGAGTCTGGGTAAGCGTTACCTAAATAATCATCTGGAAACGTTCTGTTTTTGATATTGCATCTGTGCAAATATGCAAGTAACCATTTCACTGTACTGTTTACACCTTCTGTATCCTGTGCATGTGACAAATACACATAGATTGTATTTGATATAATGTGTGTTTACCAGAGATGATAATGTGAAGAGAACATGACCTGCACCAAAGTCAGATTAGGATATGGGCCGAGGACGAGAGAAAGTCTTTTTTTACCTGGAGTTTTTCCTTATTTGAGGCTACTACTTTTAGTCTTGAAAACCTTGGTCATTTACTACACTACTCACTCTGTTTAGCACATGACCTCACGTGAATCCTTAAAAAGATGGGTGGGGCTAAGGGTTAAGAGGGTATGAACGATGCTGAATAGGTGAGAACAAAGAGGAGCTCTCCAGTAGGTTTACCAAAGCATTCAAGGGCCATTTTCTCAAAAGTGGGGTTACAAGTTTATCAAATTTCAAAGCAGAATTACTTTCCCATTGTTCCTCAAATGCTGTGTTTGATAAACCATTGTCTAGCTCTGATTCTCTACTTTTATTCAAAGTAAAAAACAAACAATTTCAAATTGTTCTACATAGGATCGAATCCAGACTTGTGCATATTACCAAGGCAATTTTTAGAAACCCCTGAGTCCTAACTTTCTAGGCACTACGAAAACCAGAATAATTGCCATGACAATAAGCACAAGTTGTGTTAGGATTAACACATGTGCGACTGACATGTAGAATAATACCAAAGTCAAACACAGATTCATGGATTTAGGTATCAAATAGAAACGGATGTGGGCAGAAAATTCATTAATCTTGAGAGGTTATAATGTTAACTACCTCTGCTGGAGACAAAAGACAGATTCTCTCTCCTTAGAGACAATATTATACATCTGTCACCAAGCTGTTGCTGTGGTGCAACGTCGCTGTGAGTTATGGAATGTCTATAAAAATAGCAAGCTGCTGTCAAGGCAGCTGAGCATCTTCATTCTCACTGTTGAAAGTATAGATTATTATAGCTGTGCACCCATTTCCTTGTTACAATAATTCCTCCATAGAGATTCCTCCAAGTTCTTTCTATCCATATCAAGACCACATAAAAGCCACAAAAAAAAGGTTTTATTTTGAGCATTTTTGTTCAAGGTACTTCTTGTAGCCTGTATTGTCAGGAGCTCATAATCCAACACAAGCTAAATTTGTAGCCAGCTAATTGGATCCGCACTACTCAAGAACGTTGTGGACAGGGACATAAAAAGCTCATTCACTCCAACCTGTCGAGCACTGTTTACAGAATCTCTCTTCATACAAGGGCCAACTGCCACTGGCGTAGCACGCCCCTCCGTAGCCCCCGCAAGGCTGGGGGGGGGGGGCACAAGCTTTAGGGGTTCCCAGGAGGTTGGGCCCTCTAGATAGCATATGAACATGTCATTGGCCATGATTATTTTGGGGGGAATTACAGGAAATTAGCTTCAAAAGGAACCTTTTTCTATCAGCATCATTAAAATAATAAGAAACCCTTTATTTAGCTTCTATGGCTCTTTTCATTAAAGAAAGAATCTCAAACTGTTTGAAAAGAAAAATAAAGAAGCATCAAATCAAATATACACCATATATACAAAAGTATGTGGACATCCCTTCAAATGAGTGGATTCTGCTATTTCAGCCACACCCCTTGTTGACAGGTGTATAAAATGGAGCACACAGCCGTGCAATCTCAATTGCCAAAAATTGGCAGTAGAATGGCCTTACTGAAGAGCTCAGTGACTTTCAAGGTGGCAACGTCAAAGGATGCCACCTTTCCAACAAGTCAGTTTGTCAATTTTCTGCCCTGCTAGAGCTTCCCTGGTCAACTGTAAGTGCTGTTATTGTGAAGTGGAAACATCTAGGAGCAACTACAGCTCTGCCGCGAAGTGGTAGGCGACACAAGCTCACAGAACGGGACCGCCTAGTGCTGAAGTGCGTAGCGTGTAAAAATTGTCCGTCCTCAGTGGCAACACTCACTACCGAGTTGGAAGCAATGTCAGCACAAGTACTGTTCGTCGGGAGCGTCATGAAATGGGTTTCCATGGCCAAGCAGCCACACGCAAGCCTAAGATCACCATGTGCAATGTCAAGCATCGGCTGGAGTGGTGATTAAGCTCGCCACCATTGGACGCTGAAGCAGTGGAAACATTCTATAGAGTGATAAATCACGCTTCACCATCTGGCAGACCAACGGGCGAATCTGAGTTTGGTGGATGCCAGGAGAACGCTACCTACCCCAATGCATAGTGCCAACTGTAAAGTTTGGTGGAGGAGGAATAATGGTCTGGGGCTGTTTTTCATGGTTTGGGCTAGGCCCAATAGTTCCAATGAAGGGAAATCTTAAAGCTACAGCATACAATGGTCAACTAGACAATTCTAGACAATTCTTTGTTTCAAACTTTGTGGCAACAGTTTGATAAAGGCCCTTTCGTGTTTTAGCATGACAATGCTAAAAGCGAGAAACATACAAAAATGGTTTGTCGAGATCAGTGTGGAAGAACTTGACTGGCCTGCACACAGCCCTGACCTCAACCCCATCGAACACCTTTAGGATGAATTGGAACACCGGCTGCGAGCCAGGCCTACAACCTCACAAATGCTCTTGTGGCTGAATGGAATAAAAATGCCGCAACAATGTTCCAACATCTAGTGGAAAGCCTTCCCAGAAGAGTAGAGGCTGTTATAGCAGCAAAGGGGGGGGGGGGGCAACACCATGTTAATGCCCATGATAATGGAATGACATGTTCAACGAGCAGGTGTCCACATACTTTTGTAGTGTATGTGTAGCTACATAAGAGAAAAGGTCTGGACAATGACAATTGTGAACTAGAGTTGAACGTTTTGGGTGTTTGAAGTCTCCAACATATGGGGCGACAGTCAAGAGGGATCCACATAGCTCGAGTAGAGGGAGGGGTTTATCAACTGGGAGATGAGCAGGTCCTCTGGTGGCAGGCAGGCAACACAGTTCACTCTCCATTCGAGACGTCTCACCGGCACCTCGCAGTCCCCACCGTCTGTCTGTGACTTCTCCATGGTCATTGACTTGGTCTTGTACGAGGTTCCTACTAACTTAATGATGACAGCACGCACAAAACTTCGGGGGAATCCTCAGACTGAGCGATGGTTTCCTCACTGCCAGCTCGCCATACTTTGCAGTCCTCCTCATGGGTCAGGTGACAACCAAAGAATAGGGTGGTGAATTCAAATCAAAACACACTACCTTGATAGGTAGCTATATTGAAAGAGCTGCTATCAAATTCACAGGCAGAGAAACGCAGACTTAAGGTAAACTCCACCCAAAAACTATATTTTGGTGTTTGATGTTCCGGTTAGCATTATATGATTCAAAATGCATCATACGGGGAAGATTTCTGTATTTGCAAATCTTGAAAATGTGATTTCTGACAAGCAAAACATTTTGGGACTATGTCATCAATGAACTAATAGTTTTTGGGTGGAATTTTCCTTCAAACTATAGGCTACTCATTTAGCTGTTCAAAACCACAAAGAAAATACAAATATTAAAATAAATCAGATTAAATATTTACAAAATGTACAGGAGCTCTCTGCCTAGGCATCTTTACGGTGCCATGGCAAAATATGTAGAATAGCAGGAAATTAGCTATAAAACTGCAATGTTTTCTCTGCCCCATGGCGGAGACAAATGGTTGTGGGGGGGGGGGGGGTCCCTTGGATCTTGTGAGCCCCAGCGAAACTGAGCTACGCCACTGCCTACTGCCTATGCACACAACTTATTTATTTATGATCTACATGTGATGCCATTTTCACCATAACTAAATACTGCAATATTATTTTACTAAAGAAAAACCAGGTTGCAGCAGACAGTGTACAAATACATTTCATTAAAAGCTATGGGTTCATTTGGAAATATTGGAATCAAATACGTTTGTTATGAATAGGCGTTTTTTTTGCCGCACAAATTGGCCGCAAATGATAAAGCATGGAATCCAAAAACCTGAAGAACGCCTTCAAATGGTCTCACAAAAATGTTGTTTTACGAACAGAATGCGGATGATCGAAGGCATTCCATCCCCATAATAATTAACCAAAATAAGTGAGTAACAAATAGTCTAAATATAGCTAAGTCATTCGAAAATTCCATTTAGGCTACATACCAAAGTGCCATTCAATGTCTTTGGTTTAGCCTAATATGTTTACAAAAACGCATACGTTGGCAGAGAATTGATATCGCCAGTGAGTAAGATTTCTTTTTGTGGATAACGTCAGCATGACTTTCAGAATGTACTGCATCTGATTTGAAGGCAGTCTAAGATACAGTACATACAGAGCCTTCAGGAAGTATTCAGATCCCTTGACTTTTCCACATTTTGTTACGTTACAGCCTTTTTCTAAAATGTATTAAATAGTTTTTTCCCTCATCAGTATACACAAAATACCCTACAATGACAAACCACATTTGAAATATCACATTTACATAAGTATTCAGACCCTTTACTCAGTACTTTGTTGAACCACCTTTGGCATTGATTACAGCATCGATTCTTCTTGGGTATGACGCTCCAAGCTTGCTACACCTTTATTTTGGGAGTTTCTCCCATTCTTCTCTGCAGATCCTCTCAAGCTCTGTCAGGTTGGATGGGGAGTGTTGCTGCACAGCTATTTTCAGGTCTCTACAGAGATGTTAGATCGGGCCACTCAAGGACATTCAGAGAGTGCGTTGTTTTAGCTGTGTGCTTAGGGTTGTTGTCCTGTTGGAAAGTGAACCTTCGCCCTAGTCTGAGGTCCTGAGCGCTCTGGAGCAGGTTTTCATCAAGGATCTCTCTGCACTTTGCTCTGTTTGTCTTTGCCTCGATCCTGACTAGTCTCCCAGTCCCTGCCACTGAAAAACATCCCCACAGCATGATGCTGCCACCACTATGCTTCACCGTAGGGATGGTGTCAGGTTTCCTCCAGAAGTGACACTTGGCATTCAAGTCAAACAATTCAAACTTGGTTTCATCAGACCAGAGAATCTTGATTCTCATGGTTTGAGAGTCGTTACTGTAGGTGCCTTTTGGCGATCTCCAAGCGGGCTGTCATGTGCCTTTTACTGAGGAGTGGCCTCCATCTAAAATAATGGCCTGATTTGTTGAGTGCTGCAGAGATGGTTATCCTTCTGGAAAGTTCTCCCATCTCCACAGAGGAACTCTAGCACTCTGTCAGAGTGACCATCAGGTTCTTGGTCACCTCCCTGACCGAGGCCCTTCTCCCACGATTGCTAAGTTTGTCACCTGTGGAACCTTATATAGACAGGTGTGTGCCTTTCAAATCATGTCCAATCAATTGAATTTACCACAGGTGGACTCCAATCAAGTTGTAGAAAGATCTCAAGTATGAGCAATGGAAACAGGATGCACCT
Source organism: Oncorhynchus masou masou (assembly GCF_036934945.1). Lineage (NCBI taxonomy): Eukaryota > Metazoa > Chordata > Actinopteri > Salmoniformes > Salmonidae > Oncorhynchus > Oncorhynchus masou. Next base: position 50,200,201 of record NC_088226.1, read on the forward strand.
GTCTCATAGCAAAGGGGCTTTTATATTTTTAATGCATTTTCTAAAAGTTCTTAAAACCTTTTTTAGCTTTGTCATTATGGGGTATTGTGTGTAGATTGCTGTATTTATTTCATACATTTTAGAATAAGGCTGTAACGTAACAGAATGTGGAAAAGTAATGGGATCTGAATACTTTTCCGAAGGCACTGCATATACTGTAACATATAAAGTATTGCACATTGCATATTGAAAACTGGTATGCCTACCAATTACTCTAGTTCACCAGACACTTCCACCCATGTGCAATTAGAGGTTAGCCTTACCTGTACATGTACCCTATACCTTGTGTTTGAGGAACTTCATATTTCCTTCTTTGAAAAGTTCTGATGTAGACTAGCAATTAGACTGGGGGTGATTTTAGGCCTATGTGTATCTGGGGCTCCTGAGTGGGGCAGAGGTCTAAGGCACTGCATCTCAGTGCAAAAAGCCTCACTGCAGTCCCTGGTTTGAATCCAGGCTGCATCTCATCCGACTGTTATTGGGAGTCCCATAGGGCAGCACACAATTGGTCCAGTGTCGTCCGGGTTTGGCTGGGGTTGGCTGTCACTGTAAATAAGAATTTGTTCTTAACTGACTTGCCTGGTTTAAAAAATATGTAATCTATACCTTATGTTTGAGAAATGTCATATTTCCTACTTTGAGAAGTTCTGATGTAGACTAGGAATTTGGTTTATGATCTATAACACATATTTTGCAGGAATTATATATTTAAACCTTGTTTCTTTTTTAATTCTTCCTACATACTAGTCACAAGGTCTAGGCCTACACAGTAACAAATATATTCCTACTTCAGAACATTTCCAGCTTAATGCACTGCAGTAGGAGTCTTTGGTCCCATGGGTAATTCTGTTCATATTGGTGATCTTCTCCTAACAGCACATTGGGGTTCAATCTGCAGGAGTTTGACAGCTTTCATATCATTAGGCTCAGCCTAAGAGACCCAGCATGACTACAGAGAGAGGAAGATCTGAGTCACAATACACAAGCATGCACCACCAACACCCAAGGAGAGTGGCCCTAATAAGAGGAGGAAGGTGAGGGTGAGGGGAGATGGCACCAGGACCAAGAAGAGAAAGACGGACTGCAGGGGTGTTAGAGCTGGACCACCAGAGGAGAAGCAGGGGGCGTGTGATGAGGGAAGCCCCTTGCCTCCAACCCTCCACACCTCTTTAAAAAGCCTGTTGGAGGCTGGGATGAAGCTAGTGTACGGTGACGAGCAGCACAACATTACCCAGCAGCCCTCCAAGTCCCCAGCCACCTCCTCGGCTTCACAATTAATGTGTCAAGCCTCTGAAATAGTAGGCCCTCCAAGTGGACCTAATCTCGGCTTTCTGCCTCAAATTGACAAATGGCTGGATCTAGCCTTACAGGATGCCGACTCATACTACCGACAGAAGAAATATGGGATCACAGCCAGTCGTTTTACCACAGCTCTGGAGGTACTTGATATTTAAATTATATCTGTCCGTAGTCCTTCCTTATTTATTTTTTATTCACTTTATAAACAAATAGATTACATGATTATTTATTGTATCCATCCCTCCCCAGTCTAGTAAAATAATTGCCAAACATTTTTAAATCAAAGTGTTGAAAACTTTAAATTAAAACTGCCAGAACTTATGGCAGCAGATAGCTTTCCCCCAGGGTGTTTGACCTCCATTTTAACAAATGTAATGTGTTACAAATGCCATGGCCTTTAATGTAATACATATTTAGATACAGTTCTATACATCTATTTGGCTTGTAATAATGGTGGCACAATGTTGTATGGTTAAAACAGAACGTTTGGAGAGGTGTTCAAAGCAACTTATTACAAAGCTCATGTACTTTGAAAATCCCACAAAGAAGCAAACTCTCAGTGGTATACTAAAAAGCAGGATCAATTCGTTAGCCAGCAAACTTTGATTAGAAACCAGAAAAAGCTTGACTTTCTGGTTCATTGAAAAAGTTTAACCTATGTGTATTACTTTTTTTCAACTTTTTTTTCAACTAATCTACACAACCTACTCCACATCATAAAACAACTTCCAAATAGAAATGTTTCATACCAATAAAAAGGTTTTGCATTGCCCTATGGGATTCCCAATCACCGCTGGTTGTTATGCAGCCTGGATTCAAACCAGGGTGTCTGTAGTGACACCTCAAGCACAGATACAATGCCTTAGACCACAGTGCAACTCCGGAGCCCAAATAACACTTGGAGGAAGCTAATTTGGCCGCCATTATAGTTGTGAATCATTTTGAATACGATTCTACCAACTTCACACAACTCTTATCTTAACTCAATACTGTATCCATTGTTTTTGTCAAAATTGCTCTCTAAATTTTCAAACAGATTTATGTCAGGACTGAGACTGAGCCACTCAAAAAAATGTAATCCTTTTTAAATTTAATTGTAAGGCAGCAAAATGTGAAGACTTTGCTAGTGGTATGTAGACTTTAACATGGCGCTGTATCAAAATATTTAGGCAAGTTAGCTGGCTACCTCCTTGAACCTGCTTTGTAGTGTACCCTTCTGGTCTAGTGTTCAAGGTCAAACTTTCAAAACAATCTCAGTTGATTCTTTGCTGAAATAAATGATTTCATTACTGCACAGCCAGGTACATCTCTCAGTCTCTGATATGCAAATGAATCATTCATGAATCCTTACCCGTACATTGCTGAAAGATGTCCTCTCATTAGCACATGCTGCATAGTTCTGCCAGTGGCACCAAAGTGTTGTCTTAGTCATTTGATTAAGCTCCTTTGATAACTAATTTGTTACAGTGCACTCTTAGAAGAAAATTATTCTAAAACAGTTATTCGGCTGCCTGTCACCATAGGATAACCCTTTTTGGTTCCAGGTAGAACCATTTTGGGTTCCATTTTTTCACCTTTATTCAACCAGGTAGGCTTGTTGAGAACAAGTTCTCATTTACAACTGCGACCTGGCCAAGATAAAGCATAGCAGTGTGAACAGACAACACAGAGTTACACATTGGAGTAAACAATTAACAAGTCAATAACACAGTAGAAAAAAAGGAAAAAAGTATATATACATTGTGTGCAAAAGGCATGAGGAGGTAGGTGAATAATTACAATTTTGCAGATTAACACTGGAGTGATAAATGATCAGATGGTCATGTACAGGTAGAGATACTGGTGTGCAAAAGAGCAGAACAATAAATAAATATAAACAGTATGGGTAAGAGGTAGTTAAAATTGGGTGGGCTATTTACCAATAGACTATGTACAGCTGCAGCGATCGGTTAGCTGCTCAGATAGCAGATGTTTGAAGTTGGTGAGGGAGATAAAAGTCTCCAACTTCAGCGATTTTTGCAAATTCGTTCCAGTCACAGGCAGCAGAGAACTGGTACAAAAGGCAGCCAAATGAGGTGTTGGCTTTAGGGATGATCCCCTCTGGGGAAGGGTTCTTCACAGAACCTGAAACAGTTCTATTTGGAATCAAAAGGGTTCTACTTGGAGTCAACAAGGGTTCAAAGGGTTCCCCTATGAGGACAGTCAAATAACCCTTTAAGATTCTAGATACTGTAGCATATTGCTTTCTGAGAGTGTATGGTCACCCCAACTGCACCTCAGACATGTTTTCCATGATCCCTAGAAAAAACAGGACTTGTTTGAAATGTTCCTGTGCAAAGACAAAATGAGTGTAAGCAGGCAAGAGAAGGATTTCTTAGACTTGATGTCAAATGTGTTAACATTCTGCTTGCTGAGATGTTACTAATTTCTGTCTATTTTGAGAAGCTTTGTGTTCTAATGTTGAAATACTCAGGTTATTATCAAGGTAGAGACTGTACTGTAACTCAATTATGAGATTTGGGTAATGAAAGCCTCTCTCTCAGTTGAAACATCTTTGCAAATTGAATATGAAGACATTTCTATGGTTGCCAGTTTGATTAAGTCCAGACTTCTTTCCTTCTCCCTGAGACTGAAGAGACCAGAGATAGCCCTAAACCACTCCCACGGGTAAGGATTAGGATACTTGTCAGATTCATTGTCACAAAAACACCTAGCTAAGGACTCTACAGTGAGAGAAAGTCATAATTACCCTTAACAAGCCTGAAAACATCTCACATAGACATCAATTTATTGGCAAAGGGATAATATAAATGTTATCCCCATCTTGTGTAGTCAAAAGCCATCTGAAAGGTCTTCCTCTGTCTACTGTTGATTCTGTGTATAATAGTGAGGGTGTGTTAATGGAGCTTTGAGATAAAAGCTAGTGATTTCTGAGCGGTGTCTATGCTGCCCACCCGTCTGACCTCCCCTTGCCTCTCTCCCTCCGACCTGCCTGTTAGTCAGACCATTACACCTGTCCACCGCCCCCTCCATTAGGACACAGACCTGGACCCCCATAACTCACCCTGTCCTGGCCCCACTGTCTTCTTACCCTTGGAAGCACACAGTGCCCGGGAATTACAGTATATGTGAAACTTTTCCCTCGTCTGAGCCTATCATCTATGGAGCTATGTAACAATGTAGGTTTTAGTGCTGCTGTTGATGTAACTGTTGGGTTTTAACCTCTACTCCCACACCACTACATGTCCAAGGTCGTCATTCATGATTGGAGATATTGCCACCCATGGTTGTGTCAACAAAATAATGTCCCATCTGTTCTGCAGTTTTCGGCAACCTTGTTGCCATCTTTTGTCGGTTGCCATTGGCAACGTTCTATTCAATTAATTCCCTTGACAACTTTCCTTAGTTTATAACTTTCTTCCACATTTCTCTTGGTATTATTGCCTTACAAGAGTTGGCAGTTTCAATGTTGATTAATCACATATCACAATCCTGCAATAAAGAGGGGAAGGGGTTCTGTCTCTAATGTGTCTGTGTTGTATTCCTTTTTGTTTAGTTGTAAGATCTACAAACTGTTATATTTGATTGTCACTCTCTTTCAGTATATCAGTATGTGAATCCATTTAGCAGCTTATCATATGGCATCGCCAATGCAGCCATAGGCCTATAGTATGATGGCATTACTGGCCTTATGGGCATCTGTCATCTGAAGCAGAGAATAGCTAAACTCACACATTGTTTACATGTTGAGCTATATGTTCTCAATTTAAAATGATACCAGTAGACACTGTGTATGAGGTAAACCATATATCCCATTTTGTACATGCCTTTCAAGTGCTGACATATACAAATGTTTAGCGAAAATAAATCCAACCCTTATAATTTAGGTACAGTATAAAAAATAAGAACATTACAATTAGGCTACAAGAGATGAGCATTACAAGCAATATTTGATGAGGTTCATTTCATTTCATTCATTTTAGCAATGATGCATTCAAAATGATTGCAATTGTTCCCATAGATATTGTCACAGATCCCTCTGGAACTTTCACTACGGACATCTGGCCCCTATTACCACTGATTGCATTTGTATATATATGCCCCTTTGTTCACCATGGTGCTGTCGATTATTGTTACAACGCCCGTTGGTGCGTGTGAGTACCTGTGCTGTGTGTTTAGGCTTTCGTGCCATTGTGGATTGTGAAGATGATTACGGGTCTCGTCCCGTGGGTTAATCATTGGGCGCTTGTGTTATTTATGCGAGGTACTCCTCACTCTTTTGTTTTGGTTTCCTACCCTGTGTCACGACTTCCGCCGAAGTTGGCTCCCCTGCCGTTTCGGGCGGTGCTCAGCGGTCGTCGTCACGGTCCTACTAGCCGCTACCGTTCCCTTTTTTTTTGTCTTATTAGTTTCACCTGTGTGTATTTTGGTTGAATTAGCTTCCCTATATGTAGTAGTTTGACCCGCCCTTGATTTGTGCAGGATTGTTTTTTGTTACTCTGTTGGTTGTGGTTTTCTTGTTTGTATTCTCCGGATTGTTTGGTCCTGTGTTTGGGCTGGTCTGTTATATGCGCCCTGTATGTTGGCGTGACCGTTTTTTGGCTGGAGAATAAATCACGATTTACTGAACCCTGCTCTCTGCGCCTGATTCCAACCCACCACTCCTAGTAGGATGTGACAGAATCCCGCACCACGAAACATGGAATCAGCAGGAGCAGCCGCATCTCCTCTTCCCATCGATGGAGGAAAGGGTCCTCCATCATACCAGCGTTCTTCATAGGATTGGTTCGGCCATGGACCAAATAATGGAGAGGATGGATCGATGGGAGAGGAGTGGCCCTCCCACCTCATCTCCAGCACCTCCTGTTCCTGCTACCACATCTGGCACCAGGGCTCTTCAGCTGACGCTCCCACGGGAGTATGATGGAACGGCGGCTGGGTGCCAGGGTTTCCTTCTACAACTGGAACTGTACCTGGCTACCGTGCGTCCTGCTCCCTCCGGAGAGGAGAGTGTGAGCGCCCTCGTCTCCTGTTTGACTGGGCGAGCCCTTGAGTGGGCCAACGCAGTGTGGAATGGTCCGGACTCGGCGAGGGATCATTACCCCGAGTTCAGCCGTCGATTCTGAGCTGTGTTTGACCATCCACCAGAGGGTCGTGCAGCGGGTGAACGGCTGTTCCACCTGCGACAGGAGACGAGGAGTGTACAGGACTTTGCCCTGGAGTTCAGGACCTTGGCCGCAGGAGCAGGGTGGAACAACAGGGCCCTGATAGATCATTTCCGATGCAGTCCACAGGGAGCTAGCATGTCGGGACACCACATTCACACTGGATGAACTCATTGACTTGGCTATCCGTCTCGACAACCTGCTGGCTGCCCGCGGGCGTTCGGATCAGGTCCTGTCGTTTCCACTTCCCAGCCCTCCTGCCCCTATCCCTATGGAGATAGGAGGGGCGGCATCGAGGGGGACCGGAGGAGGAGTGTCCTCCTGCACCAGTTGTGGTCGGCGAGGGCACACGGCCGACCGGTGCTGGAGGAACTCGTCTGGGAGTCGGGAGGGCAGGCGGAGCACTACTCGATCACCCCAGGTGTGTAAGCACCAGACTCACCCATAGCTTCCTGTCGGTCATATGTATGTGTATGTCTTTCCCTGGGTTTCTTCCCTCTCTACAGCATAAGGTGCTAGTCGATTTAGGCGCAGCTGGGAATTTCATGGATCGTGGGCTCGCGTTAAGGCTAGGGATTCCCCTGGTGTCGTTAGACCTACCTTTCCCCGTGCACTCCTTAGATAGCCGACCATTAGGGTCAGGAGTAGTTAGGGAGGCTTCGGTGCCGCTGGATATGGTAACGCAGGGGGGTCATAAGGAGCAGATTAGTCTGTTCCTTATAGATTCACCTGCATTTCCAGTGGTGTTGGGGGTTCCCTGGTTAGCTAAACACAACCCAGTGATTTCCTGGCGACAGGGGGCTCTTAAGGCGTGGTCAGAGGAGTGTTCAAGCAGGTGTATAGGAGTTGCCGTTGGTGCGACTATGGTGGAGAGTCGAGACCAGGTTTCCACTGTGCGCATTCCCTCTGAATATGCCGATTTGGCTATCGCCAGTAAAAAGAGGGGGACCCAATTACCACCCCATCGTCGAGAGGACTGTGCGATAAACCTTCTGGAGAACGCTGCACTTCCTAGGAGTCACGTGTATCCATTGTCCCAGGAGGAGACAGTAGCGATGGAAACATATGTTACTGAATCGCTGGGACAGGGGTACATTCGGCCCTCCGCATCACCCGTCTCCTCGAGCTTCTTTTTTGTGAAGAAGAAGGATGGAGGTCTGCATCCGTGCATTGATTATAGAGGTCTAAATTCCATCACAGTGGGGTTTAGTTACCCACTACCTCTCATCGCTACGGCGGTGGAATCATTTCACGGGGCGCGATTCTTCACAAAACTGGACCTGAGGAGTGCGTATTATCTGGTACGTATCCGGGGAGGAGATGAGTGGAAAACCGCATTTAGTACTACATCTGGTCATTATGAGTACCGCGTCATGCCATATGGGTTGAAGAATGCTCCAGCCGTCTTCCAATCCTTCGTAGATGAGATCCTCCGAGACCTGCTCCGGCAGGGAGTGGTAGTGTACATCGATGACATGTTGATCTATTCTGCCACACGCATGTGTCTCTGGTGCATAACGTACTTGGGCGACTGCTGGAACATGACCTGTATTGCAAGGCGGAGAAATGTGAGTTTTTCAAACAGGCCGTTTCCTTCCTGGGTTATCATATTTCCACCTCCAGGGTGGTGATGGAGGATGACAGCTTTACAGGCGTGCGTAATTGGCCGACTTCGACCACGGTGAAAGACGTGCAGCGGATTTTAGGGTTTGCCAATTACTACCGGAGGTTTATCCGGGGTTTTGGTCAGGTGGCTGCTCCCATCACCTCACTGCTGAAGGGAGGACCGGTGCGCTTGCGTTGGTCAGCAGAGGCGGGCAGAGCTTTCAGTCATTTGATGGAGCTGTTCACCAATGCGCCCGTGTTGGCGCATCCGGACCCCTCTTTAGCGTTCATAGTGGAGGTGGACTGGTAGTGGAGAAATAGTGGAGGTCCTCTGGTCTGATGAAACAAAAATAGAACTGTTTGGCCATAATGACCAACATTATGTTTGGAGGAAAAAGGGGGAGGCTTGCAACCGAAGAACACCATCCCAACCGTGAAGCACGGGGGTGGCAGCATCATGTTGTGGGAGTGCTTTGCTGCAGGAGGGACTAGTGCACTTCACAAAAGAGATGGTGTCATGAGGTAGGACAATTATGTGGATATATTTAAGCAACATCTCAAGACATCAGTCAGGAAGTTAAATCTTGGTCGCAAATGGGTCTTCCAAATGAACAATGACACCAAGCCCTCATGTTCGCTTTTACAGAAAAATATCACTTCAGAAAAGTCAACATTTGAAATATTGACATGGACAGCATTGTAGACCATTTCTCCCCTCTTGCTGAAGTTTTAGATCATCTAAAAAGAACAGAGAAATGCTGTGAAAACCAGTGTGCTGCAAAATGTTTTGTCACCAGTGATTGTTTTGTTGGCAATTTTAGTTCTCACACACAGCTGCTCCTATGGCACTAATCTGCTGAGCACCTTTGGAGCTCCACCCAAGCAAGGCATTTGATTGGTTTGACGTGTTGTGATGCGTCACTGATTTACACCTGGTTCTGACCCCTCTTCAGCTGATTTCTGTCTTGGAACTTCCCCAGGCTTTGTCACACCCTGACCATAGTTTGCTTTGGTCAGGGTGTGATATGAGTGGGCATTCTATGTTTCATGTCTAGTTTGTCTAGTTCTATGTTTGGCCTGATATGGTTCTCAATCAGAGGCAGGTGTGAATCATTGTCTCTGATTGGGAACCATATTTAGGTAGCCTGTTTGGTGTTGGGTTTTGTGGGTAATTGTTCCTGTTCCTGTCTTGTGTTAGTTTGCACCAGTTTAGGCTGTTTCGGTTTTCACGTTACGTTTATTGTTTTTGTATTGATTTGTGTTTCTTTTGTTTCATTAAACATGAATATCAATAGCCACGCCGCATTTTGGTCCGACTCTCCTTCACAAAGAAAACCGTTGCAGGCTTCCCATTTTAGGGATCAGGGTGACAGGTGATTTAGAGCAGTGGTGTTGAACTTAATATAGGTGTTGGGAGTATGTAAAACCAGTCAAACATTGGAAAGGGGTTTTGGCCAGAAAAGTTTGAAAAGGACTGGTTTAACACTTCCACAAGAGCATGTTGGGATTGCGGGATTATGATAACGTTTACATTATTCTAATACAGTATGTAATATATTTGTCCTACCTTTGGAATCAAATTTGGCCTTGGCAGTGGAACCAATGAACATTATTATTCAACAAATGGCAGCTGCCTTCATTTCTCTTGCAGGCTGCTGTGTTTTGAGGTTTTATGGAGTTGGTAACATTTTGATAATGGATGGGTTCCAATCTAGCACACATATTCACGGCTCCTGAAACCCCAAATAGATTACAGCTTCATTTTTTCCTTTTGTTTCCTTGTTTTGCATTTACCGGCTGTGTGTCGTTAGTGTTTGGCAGAAAATACATTTCAATGTGGTGCATTTTGTATTTTCTGTTGCTTCATAGGAGCTGGCTTTGAGCAGGATGAGTGCAAAAACGGGATTGGATCAAAGACAGCCACGTCGGTTCCCCCGTAAATGGATTTTGTTTCTTTCGAAGGAGGCTAGAACATGACAAAACAATACAGATAAAAATACCATAGCTCAATCTTTGAACCCGCTGCGATGACAGTGTTTACAGATTACTTTCTGTTCCAGCGCTGCGTCTGTCTCTTGTCTTCAGGTTGTAGATGCCATCTCTTTCCTATGCAGTTCTGTAAGCACGCTGTCACATCGCACACTTTGAGTTTGTCATGTACAGACAGTTATTTTAAGGTCCCATCATCTTCCTCAGACTGAAAGAAATGTCAAGGGAGATTTTAAGTCTCCCTCATGTCAAGGGAGATTTTAAGTCTCCCTCACGTTCATTGAACAATGGCCATTTACTTGCCATTTCTATATGTAAAGTTTTAAATAGAACACTTACAAGAAACTATAGCTAAAAAGATGTGCATTCATCTAAATGCCAGCCATTTAGTTAAGGCAGCAGATTAATGGGTGTAATTATCTAGGAGGCTTTAAAGAGCCAAGCCCCACTCAGATAATTGTTTCCATTTAGATTAAATACGATGGCCATAAACAGTTTTCGTAAAGAATACTGAGCATTTGTGGGGAGGTTTCTGTGCAAGGAGTTTAACAAAACTTTTACAAAGTGATAGGCATTAACAAATTAATATTGCATTATTTTACTGTCTAGCCGATTGTTCTCCTGAGCTGCAGGTATGTGCTTACAATACATGGAGAGTGGTGCTGAGATATCAACCAGCCAATGTCAGGCCAGATTTAGACAAACAGGAGAGAACAGAACTAACGCTCCATTATTTCCTGATTAGGGAGATGCTCTGGCCCTGTCAAAATAACAGAACGATATGATAAAAGTTAGTGAATAGTCTCTGCTGTTTCTACAGCAAGTTGTATTTGACTAATGCCAGCCAGGTCAAATGTCTGGTTTTGAATGAGAAGTTCATCTTAGAAAGGTTGGCTGGCAGACCTGCTTTTGCAACCGTGTACGAAGCTTTTGCCAAGGAAATGTTGACAGCACCCAGACGTGCCTTCAGAGACCTTTGCTGTATTTGTTACATTCCAAAGCTCGGAGATGTTAAATAAGGAATAAACAGTTGTTTTCCTCCCGAAATGCCACAGCTTGCTGTAGAAAATCTCTGATATGAATTCTATTGCCCTCATCAAGTTCATTTGGAGAGTGCGAGACACACACACTCGCTCTTTCTCGACCCCTTGCCTGGACACGGGGTTCATCTCATGCATAAGGAGTTGAGATGACCCTCATCGTACTGTACATTACAGAGTGATGCAGAGGGAGAGTGGGGACGATGATGATGACAGTATTTGAGCCAAAGATCCATGGCGTGTTAGGTGAGCACAGTTCACAGAGGCATCAGCCAAGCAAAACAGAATGCTTTTATAGGTTAATAGGGCTTGTGCTTAATAGCTGTAATGTTTTCAAACCATTGAATTATTCAGTTAACACAGACAGCGTGGGATGGGGATATGTTTGGGGCGGGCAAATGATATGTGGGGGAACAAAAGACACTCAGGCGCATGCAAATCTAGGAGAAAGAAAAGCCAAATATCTCACGCTAGTGCAGTCACGTGTTGGATGGCCCAATGTTTATCATCTGTTTAGTCAAAAGGTAGGTGTGTTAGGGGCTCTTTTAGGGGCTCACCTGCTCAAAAATTATAGTGAAGGCAGCAGAAACATGCTACAAACATACAACATACAAACAAACATTGGCCCGTGTTTAGTAAGAGGTGCTGCTGTGGACTGAGCTGTGTGCTACAGGATGACTACAGGATGACAAAGGAGAGGAACAGTAATGGGCCTTCAAACTGTTGGACACATGCTTCATTGCGCGGCTTGAGTGGAGGGTGAAATTACGCAATCCACCTCCTTTTCTGTTTAATACAAACTATTGTCATTTGATTTGTTTATTTCATTTTGCTTTACAGTAGTTATCCCGATGATTAATATATTTTTTTAAGCTTAGACTTAAGGGTATGAGGCATGTAAAATGGCAAACCCATCAGGAACTATAATTGCACCAAAAAAAGTAATTTCACATTTCACATTAAACCTATCAGGCCTCAATTCTTTTCCCTCCTTGCACCACAGTTCCTTGCTCCCATTGAAAGTTTCATTTCTATGATTACCTCATAAATCTCCATAACTGATCTGCCATAAAAGTATATTTCTTTGTCTGAAAAAGCTGCAGCCAACATCACTCTGACTCTGCACAACGACATCATTTCCCCTGTGACTTTTAAGTGACCCACAATAATGACAACTCAGCAATATGTCATTTATTTTTTACAATTTAACCAGGCATCAAAGAAAAGCTGTTGTTGTTTTACACTTTTAGAGGACATTATGTTTAAGCAGATGCTCAGAGGGTAAAACTATAGTATCACAAAATTCTGAACTAGTTGAATCGCTATTCTGTAGCAGTCTCTTTTTATTTCTCTGTTCTCTGTTCTCTCCTAGAGCCATCCAGCTAAACCCCATCTATTTCCACCATCTGAGCCAGGCCATGGTGTATCGACTGCTGGGGAACCAATGTGTGGCAGGGGGGTAAGCCTGTGAGGGTGTGAGGAGTGGGTCCTCCACAGGAAATGAAGACAGATTATCTTTGGCTAAAGCGCCAAGCCATTTACAAAGGGAGGATGAACACATGTCCACTCAGCGGGTTGTCACGTCGGCTCGCCTACTGGTGGTTCCGTCTTTTCCAGGAAAAATATGTTCATGGAGACACATAAATAGTAACTGCTCAATGTGGTATGAGTAGTGGGTAGAGGACAATTAGACTCATAATTACATTCTCTGCTAATGCTGCCATAAACCAGATACTAGAAGCCATCTCTTCCTACAGCTTCAGTGTTGTTAATGTGCCATTTGCATCCTAATGATATGATTATCAACTGCCTATGTGCCCACTAGTAGTCCCTTACATATGACAGTGCTTATTCTTTATTGAATGAAGAAGGAACAAATCGCAAAGGGCTCCAGAACCACAGCCGACCATTCGCTATTTATTTTGTTAATGTCCCTTTCTGTTTCATTATTATTGGAATGAACTGAAATAGAGAGCAGGTTAAGTTTGGCTTAATCTCTCTCGCTCTTTTTCCCTCCATCCGTCTTCTTTCAAATTATCTGGGGGCCCAATTAAATACAATTTAGCGACCTGCCTGCTAATCAAAAAAGGAAGAGCTTTATGTGTTTAGCAGTTGTCCATGTGCATCAGGGCTTTGATAAACGGTCAGTGGGAATGTTGGGGTTATGGCATTGAGCCTGAACTGAATGGCTACAGTACGGCCGCCAGGGATCCAGGGAAGAGAGGAGGGGGAGAGAAGGTGGAGATGAGGGTGCAGGCAGTGGACAGTGCTCTGTCTCTCCTCCGGACACATCTCAGACTCCTGTCCATTCCCCTCAGGTCAGCCGATGCTGACATTGCTCCATCCTGGACACACAGAAACAGCAAATCAGCATCTTTGCCTCGGCTCAAATCATCGTAGATTAGTGAACTGAGGGATGCATCTTGTCAAGGAATTGCATATGCAACCTGAGATAAATCTCAAACAACTGTTTCTGTTATGTGAAAGACAGTCATATACTAGGTCTCTTGAAAATAACTGATTCAATTTGTCTTCTGGATGATACATGGGTAAAAATAGGGTGGCAGGTAGCCTAGTAGTTAAGAGCATTGGGCCAGTAGCCGAAAGGTTGCCAGTTGAAATCCCAGAGCCGACTAGGGTAAAAATCTATTGATGTCCCCTTGAGCAAGGCACTTTACCCTAATTGCTCCTGTAAAACGTTCTGGAGAAGAGTGTCTGCTAAATTACCTAAAATAAGATTGCTGTATGAGGTACAATGGAATATTTTTCTTTCAATTAGACTAAAACCTTTTTTGATTTGGAATTGGAATTTCAAGAGATTTTGTGCTTAAACTTGCTTTTAAGGCACAACTTTCCTCCTTGGAAATTATATAAAGTCATAGTGCAATATCGAAGCTAATTACATGGATAAATGAATGCATTCCTTAAGCTGTTTCGGGTGGGCAGATAATTAACGAACATCAATCTCATTTAATATTTATTTAATGGTTCCATTTCTAATACTCGTTTCGATGTGTCACTATGGGATTTGCTCAGGGGCGAATCACTGGCTCGATGTATCCAATCACAGCGTCTGTTGGAGACAGCTCGAGTGGCAAATGAGGTGAGGCCCTCTCCTCCTTATAATGAGCCACTCGCCCGCCCACTGATGATTCACGCCTCTTTTCCTTGTGGAAGAGACTACGCTTACTGAAGTTCTCCTCAGTACGACTTAATTCCTGTCTTCATATCAATCTTTAACGGTGAAGAGATACGCTTTGTTCTTCAAGAAACAAAGAAAGCACTTCTTTCTCCAGCTAGCTGTGTGCTACGGCAGTTAACTCACACTTTGCTCAAGGAACACAATTTTTTTCTGAGCCATGGAGCCTGCTACCCCTACTCAGGGAGAACCGAGCAGAGCTCCTGACCACGCCCCAGCACCGGCACACCCGTGTCCATGCTAGGTGAAGATAGCAGGCAAGGATACACACCCCAAATCAAATCAAATCAAATCAAATTTTATTTGTCACATACACATGGTTAGCAGATGTTAATGCGAGTGTAGCGAAATGCTTCCAGTTCCGACAATGCAGTAATAAACAACAAGTAATCTAACTAACAATTCCAAAACTAATTTGTTATACACAGTGTAAGGGGATAAAGAATATGTACATAAAGATATGAATGAGTGATGGTGCAGAGCAGCATAGGCAAGATACAGTAGATGGTATCGAGTACAGTATATACATATGAGATGAGTATGTAAACAAAGTGGCATAGTTAAAGTGGCTAGTGATACATGTATTACATAAGGATGCAGTAGATGATAGAGTACAGTATATACGTATACATATGAGATGAATAATGTAGGGTATGTAAACATTATATTAGGTAGCATTGTTTAAAGTGGCTAGTGATATATTTTACATCCTTTCCCATCAATTCCCATTATTAAAGTGGCTGGAGTTGAGTCAGTGTCAGTGTGTTGGCAGCAGCCACTCAATGTTAGTGGTTGCTGTTTAACAGTCTGATGGCCTTGAGATAGAAGCTGTTTTTCAGTCTCTCGGTCCCAGCTTTGATGCACCTGTACTGACCTCGCCTTCTGGATGATAGCGGGGTGAACAGGCAGTGGCTCGGGTGGGTGTTGTCCTTGATGATCTTTGTGGCCTTCCTGTAACATCGGGTGGTGTAGGTGTCCTGGAGGGCAGGTAGTTTGCCCCCGGTGATACGTTGTGCAGATCTCACTACCCTCTGGAGAGCCTTACGGTTGTGGGCGGAGCAGTTGCCGTACCAGGCGGTGATACAGCCCGCCAGAATGCTCTCGATTGTGCATCTGTAGAAGTTTGTGAGTGCTTTTGGTGACAAGCCGAATTTCTTCAGCCTCCTGAGGTTGAAGAGGCGCTGCTGCGCCTTCTTCACGATGCTGTCTGTGTGGGTGGACCAATTCAGTTTGTCTGTGATGTGTATGCCGAGGAACTTAAAACTTACTACCCTCTCCACTACTGTTCCATCGATGTGGATAGGGGGGTGTTCCCTCTGCTGTTTCCTGAAGTCCACAATCATCTCCTTAGTTTTGTTGACGTTGAGTGTGAGGTTATTGTCCTGACACCACACTCCGAGGGCCCTCACCTCCTCCCTGTAGGCCGTCTCGTCGTTGTTGGTAATCAAGCCTACCACTGTTGTGTCGTCCGCAAACTTGATGATTGAGTTGGAGGCGTGCGTGGCCACGCAGTCGTGGGTGAACAGGGAGTTCAGGAGAGGGCTCAGAACGCACCCTTGTGGGGCCCCAGTGTTGAGGATCAGCGGGGTGGAGATGTTGTTGCCTACCCTCACCACCTGGGGGCGGCCCGTCAGGAAGTCCAGTACCCAGTTGCACAGGGCGGGGTCGAGACCCAGGTATTCCTCTTGTCCAGATGGGTTAGGGCAGTGTGGTTGAGATTGCGTCGTTTGTGGACCTATTTGGGCGGTAAGCAAATTGGAGTGGGTCTAGGGTGTCAGGTAGGGTGGAGGTGATATGGTCCTTGACTAGTCTCTCAAAGCACTTCATGATGACGGAAGTGAGTGCTACGGGGATGTAGTCGTTTAGCTCAGTTACCTTAGCTTTCTTGGGAACAGGAACAATGGTGGCCCTCTTGAAGCATGTGGGAACAGCAGACTGGTATAGGGATTGATTGAATATGTCCGTAAACACACCAGCCAGCTGGTCTGCGCATGCTCTGAGGGCGCGGCTGGGGATGCCGTCTGGGCCTGCAGCCTTGCGAGGGTTAACACGTTTAAATGTTTTTCTCACCTCGGCTGCAGTGAAGGAGAGACCGCATGTTTCCGTTGCAGGCCGTGTCAGTGGCACTGTATTGTCCTCAAAGCGGGCAAAAAAGTTATTTAGTCTGCCTGGGAGCAAGACATCCTGGTCCGTGACTGAGCTGGATTTATTCTTATAGTCCGTGATTGACTGTAGACCCTGCCACATACCTCTTGTGTCTGAGCCGTTGAATTGAGATTCTACTTTGTCTCTATACTGACGCTTAGCTTGTTTGATAGCCTTATGGAGGGAATAGCTGCACTGTTTGTATTCAGTCATATTACCAGTCACCTTGCCCTGATTAAAAGCAGTGGTTCGCGCTTTCAGTTTCACGCGAATGCTGCCATCAATCCACGGTTTCTGGTTAGTGAATGTTTTAATCATTGCTATGGGCATGACATCTTCAACGCACGTTCTAATGAACTCGCACACCGAATCAGAGTATTCGTCAATGTTGTTGCCTGACGCAATACGAAACATGTCCCAGTCCACGTGATGGAAGCAGTCTTGGAGTGTGGAATCAGCTTGGTCGGACCAGCGTTGGACAGACCTCAGCGTGGGAGCTTCTTGTTTCAGTTTCTGTCTGTAGGCAGGGATCAGCAAAATGGAGTCGTGGTCAGCTTTTCTGAAAGGGGGGGCGGGGCAGGGCCTTATATGCGTCGCGGAAGTTAGAATAACAGTGGTCCAAGGTTTTGCCAGCCCTGGCGGCGCAATCGATATGCTGATACATTTTAGGGAGTCTTGTTTTCAGATTAGCCTTGTTAAAATCCCCAGCTACAATGAATGCAGCCTCAGGATGTATGGATTCCAGTTTGCAAAGAGTCAAATAAAGTTCGTTCAGAGCCATCGATGTGTCTGCTTGGGGGGGAATATATACGGCTGTGATTATAATTGAAGAGAATTCCCTTGGTAGATAATGCGGTCTGCATTTGATTGTGAGGAATTCTAAATCAGGTGAACAGAAGGATTTGAGTTCCTGTATGTTTCTGTGATCACACCACGTCTCGTTAGCCATAAGGTATACGCCCCCACCCCTCTTCTTACCAGAAAGGTGTTTGTTTCTGTCGGCGCGATGCGTGGAGAAACCCGCTGGCTGCACCGCCACCGAGAGCGTCTCTCCAGTGAGCCATGTTTCCGTGAAGCAAAGAACGTTACAGTCTCTGATGTCCCTCTGGAATGCTACCCTTGCTCGGATTTCATCAACCTTGTTGTCAAGAGACTAGACATTGGCGAGAAGAATGCTAGGAAGTGGGGCATGATGTGCCCGTCTACGTAGTCTGACCAGAAGACCGCCTCGTTTCCCTCTTTTACGAAGTCGTTTTTTTGGGTCGCCGGCTGGGATCCATTCCGTTGTCCTGGTTGAAAGGCAGAACACAGGATCCGCTTCGCGAAAGTCATATTCTTGGTCATACTGATGGTGAGTTGACGCTTATCTTATATTCAGTAGTTCTTCCCGACTGTATGTAATGAAACCTAAGATGACCTGGGGTACTAATGTAAGAAATAACACGTAAAAAAAAAAAAAACTGCATAGTTTCCTAGTAACGCGAAGCGAGGCGGCCATCTCTGTCGGCGCCGGAATCGCCTGCTTAGGTTTTGAGCACTCTACAGCATCACTCGCGAGCCCCGAGTTGTAGGACACTGCCTGCAAAATCCCTCCATCAGCAAGTGCACAGAGCAACCCCCATACAAGACTTGTCACCCTCACAACCATCGGGCAATGAGGCTACCCCACAAACCCAATCCTTCTGGGAGGAGGCTATGGAATATGGAGTCCTCAACCCGCTGTATCAAGATGAAACAGCTGGCGAGGAGGATGACAACCTTGATATCGATGAGGAAGAAATACTCCAAATCGATGAGGGAAGCCCTCTTTCTCCCTCAGGCAGCATCGGCACCCAATAAAAGATTTGGGCTTGAATGTCTGTAAACGGGCAATGGCCAGACTCGGTATCGACTGGCACGCACCTGTCAGAGGTGGCAACACCGAGAGGGACTGGTTCAATGTGAGGTAACTCCCTTCTCGCACCATCCCGGGGAAACAACTTGGTCCCAATCAGTAGACCCATTCTGCGTGGTGGAAGGCATGGTGGAATGTAAACGCAACTGGGACAAGCCCTTGTCCAGCCAGGTCCGAACCAGTCACTGTTGGCATGGAAGCCGTTGGTGGTTAAGCCGTCATTGGCTAGCCACCTCAACCCCAGTGCCTCGTCCATGACCGGCACTGCTGTCCCTGGGAAGACCAAAGGTCTAAGTGTTTGTGGCAAGTTCAGTACGGGCCTTGAACAAAACATCCTTTCTTTTGGCTAACCAAGCCAATTTGCTACAAGAGATGAGCACTCTCTTAGGCACAGCCAACCAGAACCTATGGGACGATATCTGCATCATAGCAGATCCCAACCTCAGAGTCTCCAGAGGCACCATCCAAGGATGTGGGTGCACCATGAACCTTGGGGTGTTGGGGGAGAAAGACTTGTGGTGATGGGGGAGAGAGCCTTGTAGCTCATCTTGTCCAGCCTCTCAGACAAAGAAAAGGCAGATTTCTTTGATGCTCCTATCGCACTGAAGGAACTGTTTGGGCCTTCTGTTGCTGCAATGCGACAGAAGCGCGAACTTCACAAGAAGGAATGTGAAGCCTTCCACTTCTGCTTGCTACTGAGACCTGGTTACCATGGCAACCCGGTCTCCCCCTCCATGAGCCAAGGCTTCGTGCAGGGAGAGGGCAACTCGCTGGCACCGGGGTTTTCCGTAATGCAAGACCCCCAGTGACACAGCAGGCTGCTAACCCACAGATCAGCTCTCCTAACATAGGCCGACACTAGGGGAAGCAGTCTTTTGCTTCTACGGCATTTGTGTCTCCCGCCCCCCTTGATTTCCCCGTGGGAAAGAATTAGTGTCCGGCCTAGGGGTACGTCCCCAGTGGCAAAGAGGGGCAAACAACAGTTTACTCTGTGTCCTGTCCTGCCTTCTCTAGGGTGGAGCACAGTGTCTGGCGGTCATGATATTTTGTCAGCCAGTAATTGGCATGCAAATCATTTCCAGTTTTAACATAAACAGGTTTAGTATCTTTGTGCTTTCACGCATAGCCTACAAGCCACTGATGCGGACATTTGGAACATCTACATTTAAAAAACTCAAATAAATCCACTTAATATAGCCTACACCATCACAATAAATCCATTATTCATTTTAGGCAGGTCTAAATGAGTATTATGATATGATGAAAATGTTACCTATTTCAGAAAAAGAGAATAGCATATTCCGAGTCATCCTTATGTTAGGACCTAAAGCCTCATTTATAAATGTTGCATATGCACAAAATATTCCCCCTGTAAATGTGTGTGTCAGTTCATGCAAAATGCGTATTTTTCTCTGCGCATACAGGAGGAATCAAGGCCTAGATCACAAATGTAGTGGGGATTTTATTTGAATGATCGGTGGTGCTGCAGTACCCTCATCACTCCTACTTTCCGTGACTATGCTTGTTGGCTTGAAAAAAAGTCATGGGCTTGGAAGGAAAATAGGCAGAGCTTGTTTTACTGCTAGCTAAAGTAAGCTGATCAAGATGGCTAACATGTTGCATCTGAAACAGTTTTCAAAATGTGATATTCTAGCAAAACAGGGTGATAAGGGTCGGAAGACCAACTCTAAGCTCAGGGACCTACATCAAAGGAACCTAAAATAACAGGATCCTTTCAATCTGAGTGGTATCAACCGAAAGACTGGCTCTGTGGCTGTGCTGCTACTCTACTGCTTCCCCTGCCTGCTGTTGTTCTCCACCAGCGACAGCGTGTAGAAAAGAGCAGTTACTGCGACTTGAACAACTTGCCTATAGCACTCAACAAGCATGATACATTTGTCTCACATTAAAGCCAGATAGCTCTTAAGACATTTGGCAGCTCACAGATAGATCTGGCATTACATTTACATTTTGTATTTTAGTCATTTAGCAAACACTCTTATCCAGAGCGACTAACTGTACTGTTCATTTTCCTCAATAAAGTAGCTATCAGCAAAGGACAGACACGAGCTTGGACTGGGCTGAGATGGGAGGACAAAGACACCAGAGGTGTCAGAACGGAGTGCTCGGGTTCGGGTTGGGGTGTGGGGTTTGAGCATAGCCTGAAGTTAGGGATGGGCATTTCCTCTTGCTGCTCAGTAGGCAAGCAATATGATCTTGTAATAGATGGGAGCTTAGACTGGAAGCCAGTGGAGTGTGCGGAGGAGCAGGGTAACATGGGAGAACTTGGCAAGGTTGAAAACCAGGAAAGCTACAGCATTCTGGATAAGTTGCAGGGGTTTGAAGGCACAATCAAGGATCCCAGCCAACAGTGAGTAGCACTAGTCGAGACGGAAGATGACAAGTGTCTGCATTAGGACCTGCGCCACTTCCTGTGTGGGGTGGGATCGTACTCTATACTCTATATGTTGTAGAGCATGAAACTACAGGGGCGAGTCACTGCTTTAATGTTTGCAGAGAATGACAGGGTGTTTTCCAGGGTCACACCAAGGTTCTTTGCACTCTGGGAGGGCGACACTGGAGTTGTCAACCATGATGGAGAGGTATTTGAGTGGGCAGGATTTCCGTGGGAAGAAGAGCAGCTCCATCTTGTCGAGGTTGATCTTGAGGTGGTGGGCCGACGTCCAAGCTGAGATATCTGTCAGGCACACAGAGACTTGTGTTGCCATTAGGGTGTGAGGGGTGAAGGGGTGAAGGAGAAAAGTAGTTGAGTGTCATCCGCATAGCAATAATAGAGAGACCATGTGAGGACATGACGGAGATGAGTAACTTGGTGTGTAGAGATAAGAGGAGAGGGCCAAGAAACGAGCCCTGGGGCCAGTAGTGAGATTATGTGGTACAGACACAGATCCTCTCCACGTCCCCTGGTAGGGGTGGCGTTACAGGTAGGATGCAATGCAAAAGTGTGCAGAGCCTGAGACGCCCAGCCCTGAGAGGGTGGGGACGAGAATCTTATGGTCCACGGTGTTGAGGCAGCGGATAGATCTAGGAGGATGAGAACAGAGGAGACACGGAGAAAATGAGTCTCGGTTGAGTGACCTGTCTTGAAGCCTGACTGGTTAGGGTCAAGAAGATTGCTCTAAGAGAGATAATGATAGAGTTGATGAGAGACAGCACGCTCATGTGTTTTGGAAAGAAAAGGAAGAAAGGATACAGGTCTATAGTTTTTGACGTCAGATGAGTCGAGTGTTGGTTTCTTGAGGAGGGAAGTGACTAGGGCCATTTTGAAGACAGAGGGGATGCAGCCAGTGGTCAGGGATGAGTTGATGAGGGAAGTGAGGAAAGGTCTCAAGAGATGGTCTGGAGAAGGGAAGAGGGGATGGGGTCGAGCATGCAGGTTGTTGGGTGGCCAGACCTCACTAGTCGCAGGATTTCATCTGAATGAACAACAAAGATGGAACATCAACAGCATGCACAATGCAAAGGTAACAAGAGAACCGTTAGATTTTGAAAGACCTAGCTTGTTAATGTTACATGCTACCTAGGTAAACAGGAGTTGGCATTTCAAATCAATATTTGTCACATGCGCCAATAACAACAAGTGTAGACCTTACAGTGAAATGTTTACTTACAAGCCCTTAACCAACAATGCTTTAAGAAGTTAAGAAGAAAAACATGTTAAGTTAAAAATAGATAAGTACATTATTATTATTTTTATAATTAAACAGCAGCAAAATAACAATAGCAATAGCGAGGCTATATACAGGGGGGTACCAGTACAGAGTCAATGTGTGGTTGCACCGGTTAGTCGAAGTAATTGAGGTAATATGTACACTACTGTTCAAAGGTTTGGGGTCACTTAGAAATGCCCTTGTTTTTTAAATGAAAGCACATTCTTTGTCCATTAAAATAACATCAGATTGGTCAGTGATATGATGTAGACATTGTTAATGTTGTAAATGACTTTTGAAAGTGGAAACTGCTGATTTTATGGAATATCAACCTAGGCATACAGAGGCCCATTATCAGCAACCATCGCGCCTGTGTTCCAATGGCACGTTGTGTTAGCTAATCCAAGTTTATAATTTTCAAAGGCTAATTTATCATCAGAAAACACTTTTGCAATTATGTTTCCACAGCTGAAAACTGGAGTGTCAGCATTTGTGGATTCGATTACAGGCACAAAATGGCCAGAAACAGAGAACTTTTTTCTGAAACTTGTCAGTCTATTCTTGTTCTGAGAAATAAAAAAATGTGAGAAATTGCCAAGAAATTGAAGATCTCGTACAACGCTGTGTACAACTCCCTTCACAGAACAGCACAAACTGGCGCTAACCAGAATAAAAAGAGGAGTGGGAGGCCCCGGTGCACAAATGAGCAAGAGGACAAGTACATTAGAGTGTCTAGTTTGAGAAACAGACAACTCACCCGTCCTCAACAGGCAGCTTCATTAAATAGTATCTGCAAAACACCAGCCTAAACGTCAACAGTCAAGCGGCGACTCCGGGATGCTGGCCTTCTAGGCAGAGTTGCAAAGAAAAAGCCATATCTCAGACTGGCCAAGAAAAAGAAAATATTAACATGGGCAAAAGAACACAGACACTGGACAGAGGAAGAATTTTAAAAAGTATTATGGACAGACAAATCTAATTTAGAAGTGTACGGATCACAAAGAAGAACATTGGTGAGATGCAGAAAAAAATGAAGGAGAGCTTTCTGGAGGAGTGCTTGATGCCATCTGTCAAGGATGGTAGAGGCAATGTGATGGTCTGGGGTGCTTTGGTGGTGGTAAAGTGGAAGATTTGTACAGGGTAAAAGGGATCTTGATGAATGAAGGCTATCACTCCATTTTGCAATGCCATGCCATACCCTGTGGACGGCGCTTAATTGGAGCTAATTTCCTCCTACAACAGGACAATGACCCAAAGCACAGCTCCAAACTATGCAAGAACTATTTAGAGAAGAATCAGTCAGCTGGTATTCTGTCTATAATGGAGTGGCCAGCACAGTCACTGGATCTAAACCCTGCTGTTGTGGGAGCAGCTGGACCGTATGGTACGTAAGAAGTGCCTATCAAGCCAATCCAACTTGTGGGAGGTGCTTCAGGAAGCATGGGGTGAAACCTCTTCTGATTTACTCAACAAATTGACATCTAGAATGCCAAAGGTCTGCAAGGCTGTAATTGCTGCAAACGGAGGATTGTTTGATGAAAGAAAAGTTTGAAGGACACAATTATTATTTCAATTAAAAATCATTTATAACCTAGTCAACTTCTTGACTATATTTCCTATTCATTTTGAAACTAATTTCATGTATGTTTTCATGGAAAACAAGGATATTTCTAACTGACCCCAACTCAGCAGCTTTGCAGTTCTTGACACACTCAAGCCTGTGCCTGGCACCTACTATCAAAGGCCCCCTATGAATGGCACACACACAATCGATATGTCAATTGTCTCAAGGCTTAAAAATTCTTCTTTAACGTGTCCACTCCCCTTCATCTACACTGATGAAATTGGAGTTTTAACAGTCACAACTCTATTTTCACACAGGATTGCACAATGACTAAAGTTATAAGAACACGTTTCATTAGGCTCTGTAGGCTTTCCAACCCTGTTCCATGGGTCCTAGGCCTATAGGCTGTGCTTAGTTATTTGGCCACTTCAGTTGTGATACAAACCAAAATATATAGGCCTATGTATGGGCTAGGCTGCATGATACATACGACTATGATACAAACGACTACCGCCCCGTAGCACTCACTTCCGTCATCATGAAGTGCTTTGAGAGACTAGTCAAGGACCATATCACCTCCACCCTACCTGACACCCTAGACCCACTCCAATTTGCTTACCGCTCAAATAGGTCCACAGACGATGCAATCTCAACCACACTGCACACTGCCCTAACCCATCTGGACAAGAGGAATACCTATGTGAGAATGCTGTTCATCGACTACAGCTCGGCATTTAACACCATAGTACCCTCCAAGCTCGTCATCAAGCTTGAGACCCTGGGTCTCGACCCCGCCCTGTGCAACTGGGTACTGGACTTCCTGACGGCCCCCCCCAGGTGGTGAGGGTAGGCAACAACATCTCCACCCCACTGATCCTCAACACTGGGGCCCCACAAGGGTGCGTTCTGAGCCCTCTCCTGTACTCCCTGTTCACCCACGACTGCGTGGCCACGCACGCCTCCAACTCAATCATCAAGTTTGCGGACGACACAACAGTGGTAGGCTTGATTACCAACAACGACGAGACGGCCTACAGGGAGGAGATGAGGGCCCTCGGAGTGTGGTGTCAGGAAAATAACCTCACACTCAACGTCAACAACTCTAAGGAGATGATTGTGGACTTCAGGAAACAGCAGAGGGAACACCCCCCAATCCACATCGATGGAACAGTAGTGGAGAGGGTAGTAAGTTCCTCGGCATACACATCGCAGACAAACTGAATTGGTCCACCCACACAGACAGCATCGTGAAGAAGGCGCAGCAGCGCCTCTTCAACCTCAGGAGGCTGAAGAAATTCGGCTTGTCACCAAAAGCACTCACAAACTTCTACAGATGCACAATCGAGAGCATCCTGGCGGGCTGTATCACCGCCTGGTACGGCAACTGCTCCGCCCACAACCATAAGGCTCTCCAGAGGGTAGTGAGGTCTGCACAACGCATCACCGGGGGCAAACTACCTGCCCTCCAGGACACCTACACCACCCGATGTTACCGGAAGGCCATAAAGACCATCAAGGACAACAACCACCCGAGCCACTGCCTGTTCACCCCGCTATCATCCAGAAGGCGAGGTCAGTACAGGTGCATCAAAGCTGGGACCGAGAGACTGAAAAACAGCTTCTTTCTCAAGGCCATCAGACTGTTAAACAGCAACCACTAACATTGAGTGGCTGCTGCCAACACACTGACTCAACTCCAGCCACTTTAATAATGGGAATTGATGTAAAATATATCACTAGCCACTTTAAACAATGCTACCTAATATAATGTTTACATACCCTACATTATTCATCTCATATGTATACGTATATACTGTACACTATATCATCTACTGCATCTTTATGTAATACATGTATCACTAGCCACTTTAACTATGCCACTTTGTTTACATACTCATCTCATATGTATATACTGTACTCGATACCATCTACTGTGTCTTGCCTATGCTGCTCTGTACCATCACTCATTCATATATCTTTATGTACATATTCTTAATCCCCCTACACTTGTGTATAAGACAGTAGTTTTGGAATTGTTAGTTAGATTACTTGTTGGTTATTACTGCATTGTCGGAACTAGAAGCACAAGCATTTCGCTACACTCGCATTAACATCTGCTAACCATGTGTATGTGACAAATAAAATTTGATTTGATTTATGATTTGAAAAAGTTGCAAAAAAATGCATGCCCTGTTTCTTATATATACTAAATAATATATGTGTGAAATGGGTTTTGATTTAGAATCGGCCATTATCATGCACCTAATCAGAACAGGGGCAAAAAAAAGACATGTCATCTGTATGCACTTGAATATGGAATGGGGGACACTTTTCCCACGATTCATTATCAGGCCATCCGAGTAGGTTACTCCGGTTGTCAAGTGAAGCAACGTGCTTAATATTAGGAAAGTTAAGAAATAAACATAGTAAGACAAGCCTATGGAAAGATTATGGGATCTTCCTCTGTTCAAAAGAGGCCATTAAAACTCTATTTTCTCATGCAATTGCATGGCCTCTAGAAATGGTGCTCAACATGGGCTTATAGGAACAAAGTGCAAAGTTCGAAGTGCAGATACCCACAACGGCACCTTAATTTAAAGATAATGACCACGGACTGTCTCGGCTCTCCGTCACTGGAGGAGCCGCGCGATCTTCGTTGAATGTGGTGTGACCAAAAACAGATCATTCCGTTCCAATGCTCTGTATCCAAGGTTTTATACTTCTTGCAGGATCTTTTGGAGGACCTTTAGCCACTATCTCAGCCTGTCACATAGGTTTCGACAACAACAAAGTAGGGAAACAGCCTCTGGTATGTATTTTCATGAAGGAAGCACATCACTTATGCCCAGTCTCCAAGCCTTTAACCCAGTCTTGGGATCTTTCTACAATGCTTCAGGTGATTTCACAGCAACCTTTTGAACCACTGGAAAGAGTTGAAATATCTCTCCTTCAAGACGGCTTTGCTAATTTCCCTTACATTCACAAAGCAAAACTGTCAGTCCACCATTCGTGCCTACAGTTTGTCCCAAGGTTATTCAAGGTAAAGCTGTTACCCTACCCCACCTTTATGACCAAAGGTGAGCACCAATTGCTATTGTCTCGCCTTAGAGCTTATGGCTTTCCACCCGCCACCTTTCACTTCTACGGAAGAAGAGCATCTCCACTAGGGGTGTGAACGTTTGAACATTTAAATTATTCAATAAAATTGGGATCGTTATAAGTGTAGAAAAAATGTAATTTTTAAAAATTAAATCACAGTGCACTTCTCACAAAACTACCACTAACAGGTCCCGATCATCATCATAAAGGGAAACATTTAAATTAAACAAATACCTAAAGCTGTAATGCAGTAATGTTACTAGGAAGTGATATGCATCTTACAAATGATTTGCCACGGATATAAAGCGCACCACATGTCATCGTCGTTAACAGTTGGAAAAATGGCAGAGAGTGAGACAGGGAAGGAACAGAAACAAAGTCCTGTATGGTAATACTTTGCAAAGGTAAATGAGAAGTTGGTGAAATGCCAACTTTCTGAAATGGAACTGAGCTACAGTGGCAGTACAGGTGCAATGCTTTACCATCTGAAAGGGAGGCACCATGAGACCCAAAATGTTGCTGGCAGCAGCCCAGGACCCCCAAAACACACGAGACAGGCTCTTCACATGAAAGAGGTGCAATAATGGTGAGAAAATCACAGCGCTGATTACAGAAATGATTGCAGTTGATATGCTGCCATTGTCAATGGTAGAGGATGTCGGCGTCAAAGCCTTGATGGCATATCTAGAACCAGACTACAAGAGGCCATGCCGAAAAACCGGATGGAGAAATTGATTGCTCTGCAATAAGAAAGCGCTTGCTCTCAAATACCCCATAAGTGGCGTTAAAAACAGATTGTTGGACATCTATGAACACGCTGTCATACGTCACTGCAAAGAGCAATCACATTGATGAGAAATGGGACATGACGTCGCATGTACTAACCACTGAGAACATGGAGCAGAGGCACACAGCAGAGAACCTAAAAACGGAACCTAAATGATTTAAAACAGGGTTGTTTAAACATTCGTTTTTTACATTTGTCACATCCCTAGTCTCCACAGTTTATTTCCAGTATGTTGTCATGACGTTGGCCTTGGGGATAGGTTTATGACAGTCAAATACCTCTTCCCCCCCTTTTCCTCTCACTACCCTACTGATGTTACATTTGCAAAAACCTTGGCTAACATAGAGATTCTGAGAACATCAGAAGGTGGGGGAAAATGAACTATATTCTGGTAATCCGAACAATTGAACATATGTGGTGGTACTTAATTAATATGATGTCAGTTCGGTTGTCATCTGAGACATTCTCATCAATGATAAGATGACAAACTCTACAGTGGAAAGTCTACACTTGAGAGTTATCGGATTCACATGGAATTGTTGTTCAATTTAAATATTTGAATATGAAATTATTTGTGATGGGATGAAATGTGATGTTAGCTTCTAAAATGTGAGATTTGGGTTTTCATAAGACAGGGCTCTGCTCAATCAGTGGCCCGCCCCTGTGAAGGGACATGGGCTATAAAACTTTTCAAACACTCCCTCCTCTCCCTTCCTAAAAAGCCCTTGACAACAATATAACTTCCTGTTCCGAAGGATGTAGGACGATGGTCCTATGTCAGAATGGTTCAGATAACTACAGAACAAAGCCAACATCAGCGTGAGCTTTGGTTGCGAATGATATGAACTTTGAACTCTTATTCACTACAGAAGTGATACCTCCTAGCCGTTGAGTTAGCAACAGCATTCAATGAGGGTTAGGAAGGAACAGACAGAGTATCCCGTCTATCACCCAACGACATTACAACAACGTATTCCAATTGACAGCCAGAGACATTCTTCAAAGGACTCGGTTGGGCAACACTGCCTTCCATCTACCACCAACCTACCAAAGCGCAGCTCAGAGTAAATATTTATTGCATTTTCCTTTTCCAAATGGGTGATAATTTAGAATGCATAAGATACTGTATTTACGATAGCACAGCTTCGCCTTTGTTCCTGTCTTCCCGCTCTTTCACTCAAACCCAGCCCTTTTCTTTTGTGTAACAAGCTGTCATATCTGTTCCTCCTGCTAGTGACGTCTTTCTTTATGACGTCATTTGTAATCAATGTGTAATTCTGTGTGATTAGTTAGGTATTTAGTAAATAATTAAACCCAATTTTCTATTGCTGATTCAAATTGTTAGCCAGGGTTTGTGCAAATAACCAAGAATGTACAACTTTCAGATGAGACTGAATTAAGATGACAATTGATATTGACTGCTATTGATGTAAAATATTACTAGGTCTTTAAGAATTTATTCAGAAGATAACAGCTCTATAAATATTATTTAGTGGTGCCCGACTCTCTAGTTAATTACATTTACATGATTAGCTCAAGCAGGTTATATTAATTAAGGAGAAATTATTTTATAGAATAGCATGTCATATCACTTAATCCGGCATAACCAAAGACACGACATTGTGCTTCGCATATCTGCTTGGATATGTCACGAACCGGCTCAAAGCCCGTAACAAAAGAGAGACAACGTGGAGATAAGGAGTAACAAAACATATATTTATTAAATTAGTAACTAAACATAATTTACTAAATAAGTAACTAAGTACATGGTGTGTGTAATCAGTAGTGTAAGTGAGTGTTTTGCATGCATGAATGTGATAATGCAGGGTGTTGAAAGATGCTAAAGCAAACAACCAAAAAAACACACAAAAATCAATAAAGGTGTCTGCATGGAGAGAGTATCTTCCATGAATGTGGAAGAGGTCTATTCATCCTGGGAGACACCTGGCCCAGGTGTTTCCCATGTAGCTGACGACCCTCCCAACTCCGCCCACCAGCATCCTAATAAGGAAACAAGAACAAAGAGAGAATACGGCACACAGAGTGGGAGGGTCGTCACAGATAGAATGAGAGCATGGTGTAATAATGACCCACACTTAAAGTGGCCCATCTCTCGTCAACGGCTATCCCGTTGGATAGTGGAGGCTTTTATATTGGCTTATAATATACTTTACAGCCCCCGGAGAGCTTGAAGGCTCATCAAATCAAAGTTTATTTGTCACATACACATGTTTAGAAAATGTCATTGCAGGTGTAGCAAAATGCTTGTGTTTCTAGCTCCAACGGTGGAGTAATATGTAACAATTCACAGCCTAAATGTAAGATAATGGAATTAAGGAATTTATAAATATTAGGTTGAGCAATGTCGGAGTGGCATATACTAAATACAGTAGAATATAATACAGTATACACATATGAGATGAGTAAAGCAAACATATGTAAACATTATTAAAGTGGCCAGTGATTTCAAGTCTGTGTATATGGGGCAGCAGCCTCTAAGGTACACGGTTACGTAACTGGGTGGAAGTCGCCTATTGATGGCTATTTAACAGTCTGATGGCCTTGAGATAGAAGCTGTTTTTCCGGTCTCTCTGTCCCAGCTTTGATGCACCTGTACTGACCTCGCCTTCCGGATGATAGCAGGGTGAACAGGCATTGGCTCAGGTGGTTGTTGTCCTTGACAATCTTTTTGGCCTAGATGTGACATCGGGTGCTGTAGGTGTCCTGGAGGGCAGGTAGTTTGCCCCCGATGATGCGCTGGGCAGACCGCACCACCGTCTGGAGAGACCTGCAGATGCCGTACCAGGCGGTGATACAGCCCTATAGGATGCTCTCAATTGGGCATCTGTAAAAGTTTGAAGGTTTTAGGTGGCAAGCCACATTTCTTCAGCCTCCTTGAGGTCTGTGTGGGTGGACCATTTTAGATCGTCAATGATGTGTACGCCGAGGAACTTGAAACTTTCCACCTGCTCCACTGCAGTCCCGTTGATGTGGATAGGGGCGTGCGCCCTCTGCTGTTTCCTGAAGTCCACGATCAGCACCTTTCTTTTGTCAACATTGAGTGAGAGGTTATTGCACCAAAGGTATGGCTACCTCTTGCGAGATGGAAGGTTGGGCAATCCCGTATCTGGGAGCGTGATCATAGCCTCAAGCTCATTAGCATAACGCAACATTAACTATACATGAAAATTGTAAATGAAATGAAATAAATATATTGGCTCACAAGCTTAGCCTTTTGTTAACAACACTGTCATCTCAGATTTTCAAAATATGCTTTTCAACCATAGCTACACAAGCATTTGTGTAAGAGTATTGATAGCTAGCATAGCATTAAGCCTAGCATTCAGCAGGCAACATTTTCACAAAAACAAGAAAAGCATTCAAATAAAATAATTTACATTTGAAGAACTTCGGTGTCACGCCTTGGTCTTAGTATTTTGTGTTTTCGTTAATTAGTTGGTCAGG
Organism: Oncorhynchus masou masou; assembly: GCF_036934945.1. NCBI lineage: Eukaryota > Metazoa > Chordata > Actinopteri > Salmoniformes > Salmonidae > Oncorhynchus > Oncorhynchus masou. Next base: position 50,231,162 of record NC_088226.1, read on the forward strand.
CCAGGGTGTGACATGGGTTTATGTTGTTGTATTTCATAGTGTTTTTTTTTGTAGTATTTGGGATTGCGGCTGAGTAGGGGTGTTGTATAGGCTTGGCTGATTGAGGCGGTTCTCAATCAGAGTCAGGTGATTCTCGTTGTCTCTGATTGGGAACCGTATTTAGGTAGCCAGGGTTTCACTTTGTATTTCGTGGGTGATTGTTCCTGTCTCTGTGTAGTGTTCACCAGATAGGCTGTAATAGGCTGTTTCACGTTCCGTTTTGTTGTTTTTTGTATTTATAAGTGATTTTGTGTATCGTCATTTGTTCCATTAAAGAACATGAGTTACCAACACGCTGCATTTCGGTCCGACTTTCTTTCGACAAACGAAGAACGCCGTTACATTCAGATGTTTTCAATGAGGAGACTCAGTGAGATAGCAAATGTCCAGTTTTTCCAAAAAGATTATTTGTGTAGGAGAAATCGCTTCGTTTTGTTCATCACGTTTGGCTAAGAAAAAACCCCGAAAATTCAGTCATTACAACGCCAAACTTTTTTCCAAATTAACTCCATAATATTGACAGAAACATGACAAACGTTGTTTAGAATCAATCCTCAAGGTGTTTTTCACATATCTATTCGATGATAAATCATTCGTGGCAGTTGCCTTTCTCTTCTGAACCAAATGGAAAAGTGGACGCAGCTGGAGATTGCGCAATAATTTCGACGGAGGACACCAAGTGGACACCTGGTAAATGTAGTCTCTTATGGTCAATCTTCCAATGATATGCCTACAAATACGTCACAATGCTGAAAACGGAAACGTCAGAGTGTTTTCTTTCCAAAGCTGTCAATTATATGCATAGTCGAGCATCTTTTCGTGATAAAATATCTTGTTTAAAACGGGAACTTTTTTTTATCCAAAATTAAAAGAGAGCCCCCTATATCGAAGAAGTTAACCGTTTGGATGTCACTGCACCTTCATTTGTCATATCCCCTGTGGTGTGGGACATAGATGTGGCCACTTGCAAGGCTCTGGAGAGGGAACCCACACCCACTACCTGTCCTCCTGACTGCATGTATGTTCCCACGGGGAAAAGGGAGTGGACTGTCCTCAGTGTCGGAGCCTCTAAGGGGTAATGCTGTTTAAGACTACCCTGGATTCGGAGAGCATGTCTGTGATATGGGTGTTGGCCATATCTCATACTGTTACGAGTATTAGAAATGTGACTTAGTGTTACTTTTGTAACCCTCGTTCTGTGAGTGAGTTGTGTCACAGCATTTCCCTACTCGCAAGAGTGCAAGGAAGAGAGGCATGCATGAGAAGGACCAGTGGCTCACCTCATTCGCATCTCGACCTGTTTGTCTACAACAGATGCGGTGTGATTGGATACTGTAACATATACGCTGGGAGACGTAAAGCAAGTGCAGGCGGTGTGTTTAATAATAAACGGAACATAGAACAATACAAGAAACAGGAGTAGCGTATAGACATGAAACACGTAGTCAATACTACCTGGAGAATGGAACAAAGGAAGTGACAGATATAGGGGAGGTGAAGGGATGGAGTCCAGGTGTGTCTCATGATGAGACAAGGTGGTGCGCGTAATGATGGGTGCCAGGTGCATGTAATGATGGTTGCCAGTGCCGGTGTTTAGTAAACCGGCGATGTCGAACGGCGGAGGGGAGGAGCTGCAGTAAACGTGAAAGATACTTTGAGACAGTGATCCTCCCCGAGCTAATTCCATAGTGACACATCTCACTCATATTCTCATAGAACTGGGGTTATGCAAGCAGAGAGAGACAGGTAGAAAGGACAGGACAGGCAGAGCATTGACTGTATGCTAGCAGGATAGTCAATATCTCCAATTATCTTTGCTGATGGCGATGTTGTGTTTGCTGTGAATTGGACTAATTTAACGTGTATGGTAAAGCTTCAACACTTAGCTACCTTTTTTAGAATTCAAAAAAGTTAATAATAACCAAATTTGTATGGTTTTGTGTGACTAAAAAAAATTTGTGTGACTACAGCACCAGCGATAAATAGAGACACTTTTTAATGGAGCGAGGCGTCAAAGTGGACAAACCGCCCACCCAGCTTCGGTTGGGTCATTATAATTCAAAACAATGCATTCTAAAATAAATCACACACGCCTAGCAACCTCTCCTTTGGTGAGATTAGGCTTTTTTCTGTTATTTGATATGCCAATGGTAGTGGGAATGTGATGGATTCTCCCCATTGTTCCATGAAGAAATCCTGTGAATTTCTCTGCTAGCAGTAGGCTCTCACCATGCCTCCACTGAATTTTCCTGACATCTGGTGCACTTTTCATCATTAGATAGTCATCTGCAGACACTTACATTACAGGTTGCCACCTTGAAGATTGAATAGGAATGTTTATTAGACCACAATGACAGTTCGTGTGTAAGAAAATGTCGCTCCTGCTTAGGCTTTCTTATCAGAAAAAAAGGCTCTGTGAAGAATGTGATTTTAGACAACTAAATTATTCCATTTAAGCAATTAAGGTTGCCACTTTGTCTCTTGTCAAACTGTGTTGGCACAGACGTTGGAATATAGTAACTCTTAAAACTTGAATACCCATACAATGCTGTAGTAATACTCACAGCCTGCTGTCTCGTTCACGGCAAATATTTTTTCCATGTTGTAAGAACGTCTATCACTTGACAAATGTGGCCATTAGGGGCACCCCTTTATAAGGAGCACCAATGTATATCAATAGACATGTGTATGCCATGATTATGGAAATGAGAGAAAGTAGGCTACTGAGTGCCTTGTGAAAAGCTACTCAGATTATCTGAGTTAACCTTGTATCCCTATTGACCTTTAATTTTATTCTATACTCTATGCACACTCACAGGGCCCTACACAGTCACACACTCTGCTCACTCACACATAATATGCACATACAATTACACTGATTCTACAAACACACAACCACTCACATACAATCTGCTGTTACTCTATTTATGTTATATCCTGTTGCCTAGTCACCATAGTCCTATACTGTACATACACTATATATACACCCCTTCAAATTTGTGGATTTGGCTATTGCAGCCACACCCGTTGCTGACAGGTGTATAACATTGAGCACACAGCCATGCAGTCTCCATACACAAACATTGGCAGTAGAATGGCCTTACTGAAGAGCTCAGTGACTTTCTATGTGGCACCATCATAGGATACCACCATTTCAACAAGTCAATTCGTCAAATTTCTGCAAAAGCTTCCCCGGTCAACTGTAAGTTCTGTTATTGTGAACTGGAAGTATCTAGGGCCAACAACAGCTCAGCCGTGAAGTGGTAGGCCACACAAGCTCATAGAACGGGACTGCCGAGTACTGAAGCGCGTAGCATGTAAAAATCGTCGGTCCTCGGTTGCAACACGCACTACTGTGTTCCAAACTGCCTCTGGAAGCAATGTCAACACAGTAACTGTTTGTCAGGAACTTCATGAAATGGGTTTCCATGGCTGAGCAGCCGCACACAAGCCTAAGATCACCATGTGCAATGCCAAGCGTTGGCTAGAGTGGTGTAAAGCTCGCTGCCATTGGACTCTGAAGCAGTGGAAACGCGTTCTCTGGAGTGATGAATCACGCGTCACCATCTGGCAGTCCTGCGGACGAATCTGGGTGTGACGGATACCAGGAGAACGCTACTGTACCTGCCCCAATGCATAATGCCAACTGTAAAGTTTGGTGAAGGAGGAATGATGGTCTGGGGCTGTTTTCATGGTTCGGGGTAGGCCCCTTAGTTCCAGTGAAGGGAAATCTTAACGCTACAGCATACAATGACATTCTAGATGTTTCTGTGCTTCCAACTTTGTGGCATCAGTTTGGGCAAGGCCTTTTCCTGTTTCAGCATGACAATACCCCAGTGCACAAAGCGAGGTCCATACAGAAATGGGTTGTCAAGATTGTTGTGGAAGAACTTCACTGGCCTGCACACAGCCCTGACCTCAACTCCAACGAACTCCTTTGAGATAAATTGGAACGGCGACTGCGAAACAGGCCTAATCGCCCAACATCAGCGCACGACCTCACTAATGCTCTTGTGGCCGAATGGAAGCAAGTCCCCACAGCAATGTACCATCATCTACTGGAAAGCATTCCCAGAGGATGGAGGCTGTTATAGCATCAAAGGGGGAACCAACTCAATATTAATATTAATACCCATGATTTTGGAATGAGATATTCGACGAGCAGGTGTCCACATACTAGTGTACAGTATCTACAGCCATCACTACAGTATCCCTGCACATAGTAAATACGGTATTGGAACTGACCCTATAGATAGTATGCTTACTTAAATTCTTGTGTGTATTAAATTAAATTCTTAAATTCTTTTCTAGTATTACATTGTTATTGATTAATGCATTGTTGGATTTTAGGTTTGTATAAAAGGAATTTCACTGTACTTGTGCACGTGACAATAAAACTTGAAACTGAAAGCAGAGAGAAATATCCTGTACTACAGCTCAGACTTGATGAGTTCCGCTCGCCTCACACCACTACCTCATCTGTGTTTTGAGAAGAATACACTCGACAGCTACATTTTTCATACGATTCTCCTCTTTTGTCTTCTATTATGCATACATCTGTTTTGCCAAGCGCAGACCTCAGATTTGTTTAAGAAAAGAGATGTTGAATGCCAAACCTTTTGCACTCTGGAGCCAAGAGTGTGTAGAATGCTGACACCAGTAGAAAACAATGCAATGTGCCCAGTGGCATTCTCTGCTGCTTTATGGAATAGCTGTGGGGGGTGAGGTGGTGAGGTGGTGAGGTGTTGTTATTTTCAGCAGCTTTCAAAGACAATTCTCACCATGGTGTGTCAAATATCCCCTGAGTATCAGAACATATCTATTGTGTGGTGCAGTACAGTTACCTGGGCTGAGCTGCTATGTGAAGGCAGTAGAAGATGATGATGATGATGATGGTGGCGGTGCTACTGCTGCTGCTGATGGTGATGATGAATTGACCATCACCTAGTCCACTGTGCTGTGGGGCTCCTTTTCTCTTCCCCATCACCTCTGTTGTTTTTTCTTCCTTAGACTTTAATGGTGTGTCATATTGTGCAGTCTCTACACGAGCTGCCCCCAATGGCCCTTTTTCCAGGCCAGCCGTCACAAACGGCCCCATGCTGTCAGACTGGTCATTATCTTGATGTGATGTGCCAGGCCGAGGAAATCTCTCTCGCTCCAAGTCCCGGTCCCAAACGTTTTAGAGTTTTTTTTCTGTCTTAAGGTTGTTGTTCTTTGGTTGTCCTGCTGTCCTTTGACAAATCTCCTATTGTTCATCCACACCCCTATGTGGCCAGAGTGAGAGAAATAACAGGAACTTTTTGAATTAACCCAAGTCCAAGTCTGCCTGTTGAATTTAACACTGTCATATTGACTGCCAGCACTGACAAAAAGGAGATTTATTTTAAGGTACATATATCAAGAGCGGGTGGGGAGGAGGGGCTGTAGGCAGCAGGCTAGTGTTGTTGGGCAGCCACAGTGCAACAGGAAAGGTATCCAAGTGTTTTAAAGGCATTTTTAAAAGGCTTTTGATAGCCACATCTACTTTCCGTGGCATCACTCAATGTAGGGCCTCTCGTGTAATCGAGCTATTGAACGGGGTCACCCCTCTTACGTTGGACACTGAGAAAAGGGGATTAAGTGTTCAATATATATTGTTGGCAAGCCACGTCTGACTGGGCGCAGACGTCAATTCAACGTCTATTCCACACTGATTCAATGTAATTTCATTGAGTTCACTTGGAAACAACGTTGATTCAACCAGTGTGTGCCCAGTGGGTTTCTATAGCTCTCTCTGTTACAAGCGCAGTTCACGAGTTGCATGACAGGATTGTAAATGACATTAAACGGGTGTTTGCTCTAACTCTGTAACAAAGAGAATAAACTGTATGTTAAAGGACCAATGCAGCTGTTTTTATCCCAATATCAAATCATTTCTGTGTAACAATTAATTACCTTACTGTGATTGTCAAAAATAAACCAAAATGGCTTCATAGCAAAAATCAATATCTCAAGCAAGGACTGTCTGGGAGGTGTCTGAGTGGGGAGGGGAAAACTGAAAACTAGCTCTTACTGGCAGAGAGGTTCGGAACTCTCTTTTTTATTGGTCGAAGTGATGTCAGCAAGCAGGTCAAAACTCCATTCCACCTAAACAGATGGACATTTCAGGCGGTCTTTTCAAACAGCTCTTACACTTCAAGGGCATTATCATCATTCTCAGAATTGTACAGTACTATTCCATACACAAGAAAATCAAGATGATTACATTGGGCCTTTAAGCAGAGATGGCCGAGCGCTGACACCTCACTTCAAACAATGGTTGTTTCTATACGCAGTTCCATACCATATTCACACTGTATGATGGTCATTTTCATGCCATTGAATGCTTGATGAGGGAAAAATAGGCAGAAGACTTGTAGGCTTCTTGCAGTCTGTACATTGAAAGCTACCAATGCATTTGTCCATTCACTTGTGGGAATGCTGTGAGACTCTTGGGATTACTAGATACTTCATGCCCATTAACCAGGCATGAGTCCCAACCGCCGTAATGTCTATTGAACTCGCTGGAGTCAATAGAGGCTGGTCCAACATTGGAAAATCAGTTGCTTCCCTCTCTGGGGAGGATCAATTGGGTTTCCCTTTCTTAAACACACTCTCTCTCTCTCTCTCTCTCTCTCTCTCTCTCTCTCTCTCTCTCTCTCTCTCTCTCTATCCCCCCTCCCTCCCCCAAAAATCCAGGCCAGCTGGCCCATCCATCCATCCCTCAGACCTGAGCCATCATCATCACTGTGTCAGAGGAACCAATCATGACCAATTACCGAGATGATCTTCTATTGATCTCAGCACACAGCACATCTGGCAGCCATCAGCCACCGTATAGATTGAGCTATCAGTTGGAAGCACGGTAGACAGCAGCCTGGCAGGCCAAGGCTTGTCCTTAACGGCTAAACACCTGGCCAGGGCCAACAGAGTTGAACTGCAACCAGAATATTGCGATGATTATCATCATCACTCAGCCTCTCTCTTCCAACCCCTGACCCAACAAGTACCAGATCTTCTGTGGGAGGGAGCCAAACATCAGCCAAAGGTAGAAAATCAGAGACATGTTGCTTCATCAATTTGACAAATTTGACCTCTTCTTCTGAGCAATTGTATCACTTTCTACCAAAGTACTGAACAGTATTGTACAGTTATGTTACCACAGTATCTTAAGAATTACAACTCAAATCCAATGTACCTTCACTAATACAGTAGCATGGATGTAGTGTGACTGCATGGTGTGATGATGTAAGGGTCTTTCTCAGATGATTGGTGAACACACTTGTGGAGGAATTAGGTCAATCAGATGTGACTGTAAGCCAACACAGTGTGCCACATACAGAGCCCACAGCCATGGACGGGGCTTTGACTGTAAACGGGGCATACTAAAGTAACCCAAGGGGATTCTTTGCTAAACTAACCATTCCTGACCTTGTGATCATTTACGCTGCTACACGGTTACTCGTATATGCAAGATGCACTCACAGGCATAGAGCTTCCAAGTCTATACGTGACAGAATGGTTTTTCAGTCTCATGTATTTTTTTTCATGTCATGTGCAATTCATTCTTGTTAGTTTTTTGGCAACCTGGTTATTCTGAGAACATGGGGTGAATACACAATAAAGACAAAGGTTTTCAAATGGCAGGATGCAGGCAATACTTTTCCTTTGACAAATATTTATCCTGACATTACAGGGACACCAGAAACACTGAAACTGGGTATTTTGTCTCTTCTGTTTTGGTTGACTTTTAATATGGCTGAAGAATGTATTTTTTAGTAATGTTATCAGTGCTATGCTGTTCCATTTTAGAGAATGAAAACCCCTGTTCTGTATGTGCTTTGCTTGGCTCTTCTGTGCTTTGCTCTGCTCTCCTGTGCCACGCTGTACCACATTATGCTGTGCTATGATGTGCTGTGCTATTCTAGCCTATTACGTATGCAGTTTTCATCTAGCTATTGAATGTGCCTCTTGTGCCTCTCTCCCTACAGAGTGTAACATCTTGATTGAATGTTGTCTGATTGTGTCTGTGTGTCTCTGTCCTTGGCATTAGGAGCGCCATGATTGCTGACTGGGTGTACTGACTGTCCAGGGCCTCAGAGGAACACATAAGCAAGCTCATCAAACTGTATTGACAGGTGAGAACGGATGGCCCAGAGTAGAGGGGAAAGCCCAATGAATGATTATTGCTTTAAATACTGTCGACTGAGGTAGCTCTTAGCTTATCAATCAGGCAGAACGCTGCATAGCCGTAAACTGTTTATAATGAACCAGAGCACAGCAGGGTGGCACCTAGTGAACCTACAGTAACCTCAACACTGGCAAGCAAAGGTAATCCATGAATCAGCTTAGACTGCTGTATGGTTATACAAACATTGTCCACTCTCTGATCTAATTTTAATTACCTCAACTACTACTGTCCGGATCGTTCCATGAAAGGGTGCCTTTTGGGTCCTTTTAATATTTTAAGTCGAAATAGTGCATCAATATTGAAGCATGTTATATCAAATGAAGTGCCCTTTAATATAGTACTGAATATAAACCCCAAGCTTTTACATGAGTTTCCATTACATGTTGGAGGTTGGCAAAGAGAAGCATGCAAACACACAGAAAATTGCATACAGTTTAGCTGAGGAAAGGCACAGAGTTTTAATTCTAAGGGCAAAATGAATGTTTTTGACATTGAAAGTGGGTTTGTACGGATCTGCATCCAAGCCATGATTTGCATTCGCTTGAAGTGAGATGAGTTCGGGATATCTTTTAGTATACAGTACATCAACCACCTTCCGTTTAATTCATTTCTGTCCCATGTGAATTTCGATACATCTGAGTGTTTATCCTGACGGCCCTTAAAAAGCATGCATTTCCAGCTGCCAACATCACAAATAGCCTTCTACCCTCTCTGGGTTTCATATCCCTTGGTGAGAGGCCCAGATTTAGAACCACACTACCTCCACTTTTAATGTTTCCTTTGTCAAATTAGTAGGAGATAAAGTTCTGACCAGTGCTGATTCCACGGAGGCATTGTGTTTCCTTTGTTTGTAAAGAATTTAATGGATAGTCTTCTCAGCTAACTAATTCCATACTTTAATGCCATACTTTCTCATTCAACATGAACATGAAAATGTACGTACATAGAAGATCTGTTAGGGTCCTGGCTGTGGAATATGTTTCATTGTGATCAATTTTTCTTGCCTGCTGACAAATGGCTCAGAAATGATCCATTGTTACATCAATACACTCTAACCCCAAATTGAATCAATGGGTGTAAGTACTTTAGGGAGATAATGTTATGTTTCTCTGGGAAATCAAACTAATTATGCCTTAGCTCTTTCTATATGCACAATAAAACGAGTACAAAATCGACATAACCTAAAATGTCGCTCAGCAAGGAAGAAGCCACTGCTCCAAAACCACCATAAAAAGCCAGACTACGGTTTGCAACTGCACATGGGGACAAAGATCATACTTTTTGGAGAAATGTTCTCTTGTCTGATGAAACAAAAATAGAAGTCTTTAGCCATAATGACCATCGTTATGTTTGGAGGAAAAAGGGGCAGGCTTGCAAGCCAAAGAACACCATCCCAACCATGAAGCATGAGGGTGGCAGCGTCATGTTGTAGGGGTGCTTTGCAGCAGGAGGGGCCGATGCACTTCACAAAATAGATGGCATCATGAGGAAGGAAAATGATGTGGATATATTGAAGCAACATCTCAAGACATTAATCAGGAAGTTAAAGCTTGGTCGCAGATGGGTCTTCCGAATGGACAATGACCCCAAGCATACTTCCAAAGTTGTGGCAAAATGGCTTAAGGACAACAAAGTCAATGTATTGGAGTGGCCATCACAAAGCCCTGACGCCAATCCTATAGAAAATGTGTGGGCAGAACTGATAAAGCGTGTACGAGCAAGGAGGTCTTACAAACCTGACTCAGTTACATCAGCTCTATCAGGAGGAATGGGACAACATTCTCCCAATTTATTGTGGGAAGCTTGTGGGAATTTTTACTAGGATTACATGTCAGGAATTGTGAAAAACTGAGTTTAAATGTATTTGGTATGTAAACTCAACTGTAACTAAAAGTAGCTAGCTATCTGAAAATAGGAAACTCAAAAGGAATTTATTCACGTTACTGTAATCTGCTTAATCTAATGCCATATGAAATAATAAGAGTTGAATAGTCCTGTAGGGTATTATTTTTTATAAAAAGCAATGCGTTGTTCACCATTTGTTTAGTTTCAGACAAATGTCAAAGGTTATGGGAACGCCAAAGCCGTAATAATCCCCAATCCATAATCTGTTCCCTCTCATTCAGAGTGGATTTAAATGGGGAATAGATTAGTCCTGAAACACTGTTAGTTTCCCAGTTGTAATGTTTTATTCATCACAACAATCAAACGGAAAGCATAGCAATGTGAAACGTTCGTAGATATCTTCTTGTTTTAAGTGTATTATTTTTTACAATAAAATGTTTCATTCCACAAAGCGCAGAAATCAGTGAGAGAAAATGCAACATTCAATGGCCAAATCAGTAGATATACAGTAGCAGCCTGAAAATGTTTATATTAACATTAATGAACTCTGCTTTTAGTAACTATAATCATTTTAGGAGTATCTACCTCTGAATAAGGAAATCAGGGTAAAGAGTCCCTTTGATAACAATGGTGCTCTCTCACCCCTCCTCCTCCTCTTTATCCTCCTCTCCCTCTCTTCCCTCCCTCTCTTCCCTCCCTCTCACGACTCCACATCCCCAGGCTCTGTTGGACGAGCGATCACCATGGAGGAAGGTTTCTCTGTCATGTACATCACGAGCTCCACCGGAGACTCCGTCAGGGATTGCATTGCCAAGGCTGAGGAGACCTTCAGGAAACAGCACCCTGCCTACACAGACCACCTGTTCACAGGTATGGAATATAGATGTAGGGGAATAAGAGAGAGGCATAGACTCTCTCCTCTCTATGTGATTTGTTCTATAGAAATGACAGAGCTCCCTCTAGTAGAAGTAGGGAGTGAGATGTGAGATTAACCTTATTCACCCCCACACCTTCCTCTCAGCAGAAGGCTGTACTGTACCAGTTATCCTCACTGTCAGCCTGCTGCATAGACTAGCAGGGGTGAAACACACACACTGCCAGTGCCTCAATTATCTGGCCCTGCCGTTACATCGCCTCATCTTTCCCCCATCCCCTCCTATCAAAACGAATGCATATCTACAGACCACCCCGACTTCAAATAAGCCGCCCTACCCTACCATGATTTAGCCACGTTTGCATGTTACCTCCCATGGGCTGTATATTAACCCCCTTCATGCATATGTATTCCAATTCCAGAGGCGCTGTTCCATTAACTCTTAATTATCCTCTGCACTGAGACTTGGGCACTGACTGGTGCTTGCGTCCGTGGGCAGATTACCCAGACTGCCATGGGGCTATGCTTCAGCTGCAGTGTCCAGGGAGGTAATCAGCAGGAATGGTTGGCAGCGGGGAGGAGAGGGGGAGGAGGAGGGTTGTACCCAGACGGTGGATGAAAAGGGCTGAGGATCTCTGACGGCTTTGATTAAAGTTAGATTTGTGCTCAGTTCTCTGCTTCCACCCAGCCAGGATAACAAGCCAGGACAGTAACCCCCGGTGACACAGGTCAGTGGTCAGAGAAGAGGGGAGTGCTCTCTGGACCGGGCTCATCGTTTACCTCCCCTGTGTGTGTGGTGTTGAGATATACACGCACACACACAAACACACACACACAGACACAGGCAGTGCTCTGATCAGCTCTCCACGGTGACCTCAACCCACTGTCATCATCAATATGTAATCATCTTTGAACTGAAAAATGTGAGAGAGAAACATTCACTTGAGTTGCTCCATAAGTGTAGGCTTCTGTACATTAGCTACAGTAATACTAGAAAAACACTCAGTGTGTGTGTTTCTGAACTATTGCTTTATGTATTGTACTTTCACCATGGAAACTCTGTACTCATGGACACAGCAGGGAACCCATCATCCAACCATCCCCACTCTGTGGGTGAGTGTCTGTCTGAGTGGATCCTTTTAAGGCTAATAGCATTAATGTAATGGTGACCCAAGGATCAGCAATGCCACAAAAACAACCCAAATGAGTGAACAGGTTTTGGGAGCAGAGCAGCCATGGTGGGGGACACTGATGACCATAGAGTAGGCTCCATCCACAAGCCCTCTCTGTGAGGGTCATGGTCGGTCCCCCTTCAAACTAAGCTGCATCCCAAATGGGTCCCTATATCCCTATGAGGCCACATCAAAGGTAGTACACTAAATAGGGAATAGATTGCCATTTGGGATACAGACCAGTTGTAATCCAATCATTGGAATTCCCTGGAGAACACATCAATCCCCTGCTGTGGCTTGTGTCAATATTCAACGTTGCCTCGGGGGATGGAAAAGGCCATTTCCAAATTTATACGCATTTAGGGAACACTACCATACAGACAGTAACATATGAAAGGGCTGGCATTTGTGTGTGGTATTGAATATACTGCTTATGGCTGGGTAACGGCCTGTAGCATCCCAGCTAACTAAATTACGTTCCAGTACGTGACCATAAAGTTATTTTAGTCCCCACATAAGTCATGATAAAGTTATTGTGAAACGTGCCATCTATGTAGCTGCGGATGTCCGCTGACGACTTACGTCCAAGTATTTCCAGGAGGTTGAAATGTGGGGGATCTTAAACAGCTGAATAACGTTATTTAGAAACATTATAGGAGATGTCCTTGAATCTTCCCTGAACGTGCACACTTATGTGCCTTGTTGGTACTGTAGGTGCCTACTGACCAAAGTTATGTTCCCAGTGCCTACAAGGAACTGCATTTTGTGGGGCTCTCAATGTACTTTCTGACATATAGTGACTTTATGAGGTTGACATAAAAGTAATGTTTTCAAGAAACGTCTCCTAGATGTACCTGTGGTGTCAGTTGACACAAGTTACGTCCCAAGTCACTTCAGGATGTTGAAATGAAGGGGCCCCTGAATACCTAATGGCATTATAAGACACGTAATTTAATCTACTCTCAACATATACAGTATCCCGTTGGTAGGTGTCCACTGACAAAATATGCCAAATTTTGGGAAAATAAGAAGTTATCTTTAAAAGAATAAAAAAATATATTAACTTTTAGCTTTAAAAAGCTTTACAGTTCTTGATTGGAGTGTTCATGTTTTTACTGACTTGTTATTTTGTGAGCTTATTGCAATGATATTGTTTCCAAATCTGTTGAATTTGAAGTGGGAAGTTTACATACACCTTAGCCAAATGCATTTAAACTCAGTTTTCACATTCCTGACATTTAATCCTAGTAAAAATTCGCTCTTAGGTCAGTTAGGATCACCACTTCTTTTTAAAAATGTGAAATGTCAGAATGATAGTAGAGTGATTTATTTCAGCTTTTATTTCTTTCATCACATTCCCAGTGGGTCAGAAGTTTACATACACTCAATTAGTATTTGGTAGCATTGCATTTAAATGGTTTAACTTGGGTCAATTGTTTCAGGTAGCCTTCCACAAGCTTCCCACAATAAGTTGGGTGAATTTTGTCCCATTCCTCCTGACAGAGCTGGTGTAGCTGAGTCAGGTTTGTAGGCCTCCTTGCTCACACATGCTTTATCAGTTCTGCCCACACATTTTCTATAGGATTGAGGTCAGGGCTTTGTGATGGCCACTCCAATACATTGACTTTGTTGTCCTTAAGCCATTTTGCCACAACTTTGGAAGTATGCTTGGGGTCATTGTCCATTCGGAAGACCCATTTGCGACCAAGCTTTAACTTCCTGACTAATGTCTTGAGATGTTGCTTCAATATATCCTCATGATGCCATCTATTTTGTGAAGTGCACTGGTCCCTCCTGCAGCAAAGCACCCCCACAACATGACGCTGCCACCCCGTGCTTCACAGTTGGGATGGTGTTCTCCGGCTTGCAAGCCTCCCCCTTTATCCTCCAAACATAACAATGGTCACTATGGCCAAAAAGTTCTATTTTTTTTTCAACAGACCAGAGGACATTTCTCCAAAAAGTACGATCTTTGTCCCCATGTGTAGTTGCAAACCGTAGTCTGTCTTTTTTTATGGCGGTTTTGGAGCAGTGGCTCCTTCCTTGCTGAGCGGCATTTCAGGTTATGTCGATATAGGACTCGTTTTACTGTGCATATAGATACTTTTGTACCTGTTTCATCTCTAGGAGACAGATATGTCAATATAGGACTCGTTTTACTGTGCATATAGATACTTTGTACCTGCTTCCTCCAACATCTTCACAAGGTGTCATGCATAGGTGTATAGGTGGCAGGGAAGTCAGGCGCAGGAGAGTCAAACGGAGTGTAAAATGGAGTCTTTTAATAAAGTTCACGGAGTATGCTCCATAACACTAAAATGTACATAAACAAACAAACATGGGTACGAGGACCCGACGCGCACCTGTACAGCATCAAACTATACTGACAATAAAACAATCTCTGACAAAGACATGAGGGGAAACAAAGGGTTAAATACACAACAGGTAATGAATGGGATTGAAAACAGGTGTGTGGGAAGACAAGACAAAACCAATGGAAAATGAAAAAAGGATCAATGATGGCTAGAAGACCGGTGACGTCGAACGCCGAGCACCGCCCGAACAAGGAGAGGCAACGACTTCGGCAGAAGTCGTGACAGTATCTCCCCCTGACGCACGGCTCCAGCTGCGCGTCGACACCGGCCTCGGGGACGACCCGGGTGGGCGAGGTGCAGGGCGATCCGGATGGAGACGGTGGAATTCTGATAACATGGAAGGATCTAACACGTCCTCCACCGGAACCCAGCATCTCTCCTCCGGCCCGTACTCCTCCCAGTCCACGAGGTACTGAAGGCCACTCGCCCAACGTCTCAAATCCAAAATGGATCGAACAGACTACGCCAGAACCCCCTCGATGTCTAGAGGAGGCGGAGGAACATCACGCACTTCAGCCTCCTGGAGCGGGCCAGCCACCATCGGCCTGAAGAGAGACACATGGAATGAGGGGTTAATACGGTAATGAGTGGGTAGTTGTAACCTGTAACATACCTCGAGCTAGACTTTTATTAATGAAATTCCCAGCCGCACCTGAATCTACTAGCGCCTTATACTGGGAATGCAGGGAAAAATCAGGAAAAGAGACAGAGACAAACATTAGTGCAGCAGAGGGCTCTGGATGAGAATGGTGCCTACTCACCTGGGGTGACGCCAGAATGCCCTGCCTGACCTCGCTATTCCCAGAGGAACCAACCCGGCACCGACCAGCAGTGTGCCCTCTGCGACCTTGAATGGTGCTCGTGCGGGAACCCCCTCCGGTCTCCCTGCAAACCGTCCCTCCCAATTCCACAGGTTCGGGAGAGAGGGTGCGGGAGGATGGAACAACCCGACCCCGATCTAGACGTCCACGAGTAGCCAGCATGTTGTCCAGCTTGATGGATATGTCCACCAACTGGTCGAAGGTGAGGGTGGTGTCTCTACAGGCCAGCTCCCGACGGACATCCTCGCGTAGACTACAACGGTAATGGTCGATCAGGGCCCTGTCGCTCCATCCAGCGCCAGCAGCCAAGGTCCTAAACTCCAAAGCAAAATCCTGTGCACTCTTCGTCTCCTGCCTCAGATGATAGAGGAGCTCACCCGCTGCTTTGCCTTCAGGTGGGTGATCGAATACTATCCGGAATTGGCGGGTGAACTCCTCAAAATGGTCCAACGCCGCATCCTCCCTTCTACACACAGCGCTGGCCCATTCCAGGGCTTTCCCGGTGAGGCATGAGACGAAGGCGTAATTCTTCTCACGGTCAGATGGTACTGGGGAGGCCGTGGCTAGATATAAGTTCAGCTTAAGGAGGAAACCCTGGCAGCCGGCAGTATCTCCGTTGTATCCCGTGGGTAGGGATAAATGGATCCTCGATCCCGGAGAGGAAAAAACGTTCATGGGAGATTCCCGTTGTGGTGGTGGTGGCACTGGAGAAACTCCCTGTCTCTCCCAACGATCCATTTTCTGGACAATGTGATCCATGACGGAGCTGATACAGTCAAGCTCCCTCGCTTGTTCCTGAACGCGTTCCTCCAGCTCCATGGGCATAGTGTCCTCTCCTGCTGACTTCATATATTTGGTCAGAGATTCTGTCATGCATAGGTGTATAGGTGGCAGGGAAGTCAGGCACAGGAGAGTCAAACGGAGTGTAAAATGGAGTCTTTTAATAAAGTTCACGGAGTATGCTCCATAACACTAAAATGTACATAAACAAACAAACATGGGTACGAGGACCCGACGCGCACCTATACAACATAAAACTATACTGACAATAAAACAATCTCTGACAAAGACATGAGGGGAAACAAAGGGTTAAATACACAACAGGTAATGAATGGGATTGAAAACAGGTGTGTGGGAAGACGAGACAAAACCAATGGAAAATGAAAAAAGGATCAATGATGGCTAGAAGACCGGTGACGTCGAACGCCGAGCACCGCCCGAACAAGGAGAGGCAATGACTTCGGCAGAAGTCGTGACACAAGGTCCTTTGCTGTTGTTCTGGGATTGATTTGCACCAAAGTACGTTCATCTCTAGGAGACAGAACATGTGTCCTTCCTTAAAGGTATTTTTTAAATGTACTTTACCTTCATTTAACTTGACAAGTGAGTTAAGAATAAATTCTTATTTTCAATGACAGCCTAGGAACAGTGGGTGAACTGCCTTGTTCAGGGGCAGAACGACAGATTTTTACCTTGTCAGCTCGTGGACTTGATCTTGCAACCTTACAGTTACAAGTCCAATGCTCTAACCACTAGGCTACCTGCCACCTCTATGTATGGTGGCTGTGTGGTCCCATGGTGTTTACACTTGCGTAAAAATCTCTGAAGTTGGAGACTTTTATCTCCCTCACCAACTTTAAACATATGCTATCTAAGCAGCTAACCGATCGCTGCTGCTGTACATAGTCTATCGGTATATTGCACACCCAATTTATCTACCTCATCCCCATACTGTTTTTTTCCCTTTTTTCCCCCTTTTTCCCCTTTTTCTTTTTTGTTGTTGAATTTTACCCCTTTTTCTCCCCAATTTCGTGGTATCCAATTGTTTTTAGTAGCTACTATCTTGTCTCATCGCTACAACTCCCGTACGGGCTCGGGAGAGATGATGGTTGAAAGTCATGCGTCCTCCGATACACAACCCAACCAAGCCGCACTGCTTCTTAACACAGCGCGCATCCAACCCGGAAGCCAGCCGCACCAATGTGTCGGAGGAAACACCGTGCACCTGGCAACCTTAGTTAGCGTGCACTGCGCCCGGCCCGCCACAGGAGTCGCTGGTGCGCGATGGGACAAGGCTACCCCTACCGGCCAAGCCCTCCCTAACCCGGACGAGCGTTCTGAAATGGAACGGAAGAATATATGATTCACCAGAGAAAAAGGTGCCAGTCTTATAGTTCACAAATCAAAGGAACAGACAGAAGAACATATATACATACAGAACGAAGTGTTCAGACAGATTGTTTACATGACAGTGGATTGGTGAAATTCAGTGATATGCCCTAGTTACTGTCCGGGGGGAGTCAGACTTACTGATGCCCAGCTGTCAATTTAATGAACCGTTGTCAGGCCACCACGACTGCTAGCTACTTTATCTGTCTGTAGCTAGCCGCAGGCAGCATAAGTGGGCATACAGGATCCGCCCATTTGGGCTTATTTCCATTTTTTACACATAGTTTAATAACGTATTTACATACAGCTATTACCAACATACAGGTATTGGTATAATCTCCCTTCTAGTATACATAACAAATCCTTTTGGGGGAACATGAAAACACACTAAACAAGGTTTTAACAGCACACAAAAAAATGCAAACCATGCCACTAATGCTTTTATAAAATTATTATTATTGTCATAGGCTACATTCATAAATTAATATAATAAAACAAATATTATTTTCATTTATTGTTCCCTCTTCCATAGGCCTATACTGAGGTGAAAATGACATTATGAATTTCCATATGTTTATTAAATCGGTAAAATTCTGGGAAAATAAATTGCCGGGGGGGAAGAGCTGGATCCACTTCCTTTACTCTAAACACATGTATGCTGGTCCTTATATCTTGGGATCTCTGTCGTGGAGTGATTCAAAGCTCAGGGGAGAGATCCTCTCTGAATAACCTCTGTTTTCCTTGAATGGCCTGTTCAACAGCATCGGCCAACGAACCTCAAGTCGGTTATTTCCATATTGATGATTTAGATTTTGTACCTTGCTGCTCTCTAACGAAGGAGATTGGGCCAGCATTGGGCCATGCTTTTGATAAAGTAAAATCGTCTTCACTAGGAAAATGCGTAAATGTTGAATCTGGATTTATTACAAGATATGCAAATAATGTAAGCATGCAAACATTAATGAATGGGATGGGTACACAGTCCACGGTGTTGAGTCCAAGTATTTCTGATCTGTATAGACATTGATGGAACATGGCTGATGAGGGCACTTTAGATCAGAATGATGATTTCACCATGGGTTACATCATGGAGCCGAGAGCCATTTGTGTCAAGAAAGCTAGGCCCTGTGTGCAAGGAAAATGACATCGAGGGCACATTGTTCTTCAACAAGACAGCATACAGGATGATCAAAACAGACCAAATGGGTTACACAATTCATTAAGCAGTTCTGGTATTCTGCTTCAAAGGCACAACAATGCCGATTCCTGCACTTATTGCCTCTGCAATTGTCTGGAGAACCTGGTCATGCCGCCAACCAACTCGCACAATCTTTGGATTGCATCTCAAAATGTGCTTCAGCAATCGTCATCTGGAGAATAGCAGTCATGCTAGAGCCTATTGGAGATCGAGCTACTTTTTTCAACATTCTGTTAAAAATCGCGCAACATTTCAACGTCCTGCTACTCATGCCAGGAATATAGTATATGCATATGATTAGTATGTGTGCATAGAAAACACTCTGAAGTTTCTAGAACTGGTTCAATGGTGTCTGTGACTATAACAGAACGAGTTCCGTTGTCAAAATCGCAAGAAAACCTGATCACAAACTCTACAAAGAATAAATCCATCCGCCAGTGTTTGTATTGTCTAAGGCTTGTCATAAATGATGGAACTGTGCTTGCAATTCCTACAGCTTCCACACAATGTCGCCAGTGTTGTGATTACCAGGGCCCTTTATCCTTAGTTAGATTAGTCAATAGCACATCCGGTCTTCAGGTGCGCAACTGAAAAAAATGTCCGTGAGGAACTGGACTTCGTTTTGTAAACTTCTAGTTATTGAATACAGATCGCTCCGTGATCAATTTGATCGTTTATTAACGTTTACTAATACCTAAACTTGGATTACAGAAGTAGGTTGAAGTGTTTTGTCAAAGTTTATAGGCAACTTTATGAATTTTTAAAAAATTACGTTGCGTTGGGAAACGTCCCTTTTTCCATGGATTTCACGGTGTTCATAAATGGACATTTTGGGTATATATGGAACGATTTAATCGAAAAAAAGACCCAATTGTGATGTTTATGGGACATATAAGAGTGCCAACAAAGAAACTCGTCAAAGGTAATGAATGTTTTATATTTTATTTCTGCGTTTTGGGTAGCACCGGCTACGCTAATTTCTTTGTTTACGTCCCCTTTGTGTGTTTCTGGGGGCTGCATGCTATCAGATAATAGCTTCTCATGCTTTTGCCGAAAAGCATTTTACAAATCTGACACGTTGGCTATATTCACAACGAGTGTGGCTTGAATTGAGTACCCGGCATGTGAATTTTAATGAAAGTTTGAGTTTTAACGAGTACAATTAGTTGGCGCTCTGGAATTTCTGCTGATTTGGT
This sequence comes from Oncorhynchus masou masou, assembly GCF_036934945.1. Taxonomy (NCBI): domain Eukaryota; kingdom Metazoa; phylum Chordata; class Actinopteri; order Salmoniformes; family Salmonidae; genus Oncorhynchus; species Oncorhynchus masou. Next base: position 50,251,060 of record NC_088226.1, read on the forward strand.
TCCTGTACAGGTACATAATCCTGAAGAAGCTCTAGAGACTCCAACTGAACAGGTTAGATAGGCTGCGTTGAACCTCACAAACTTCCTGGATTTTGGCCCCACTTCCATGAGACTTTCCTCTCAACTGTCTGCTTCCACCAGGCCCCTTGCTTCTTCAAACCCACTATTTGATACATCTTATCTCCCTCGCTGCTGCTCTTACTTTATCCTATACTAAAGGCCCTCTTTCCTTTGGCAGTCATATTTGGGGATAGGTTCCAAGACCAGCTCTTCTCCAGAGTCACTGCTGCCACAAGACTATTGTGGAGCAGTCAGGTATTTATCCTCGCTCGGCCTTGAGATTTTTCACACACAGGGTTACTCCATTACACATGGAACAACTTCACATGGATCCACAACCACAAGCAGTACTATCCAGGCTCCATGCAGGCTGTCGTCCATGGCCATTAGCAATCTGGTCCCTGACATGTTTTTCTATATTTTTTTATTTAACCTTTATTTAACTAGGCAAGTCAGTTAAGAACAAATTCTTACTTACAATGATTGCCTACCCCAGCCAAACCCAGACAACGCTGGGCAAATTGTGCGCCGCCCTATGGGTCTCCCAATCATGGCCGGATGTGATGCAGCCTGGATTCAAACCAGGTACTGTAGTGATGTCTCTTGCACTGAGATGCAGTGTCTTAGACCACTGCGCCACTCGGGAGCAAGGCAAAGCTGAATTGTACCAAATTCAAGTTAATGTTGAGACTTAAATTCCTGACTTTTCATGCACATCTTCTTCAGAGAATAGAGAAAGGACAGCCCTAGCAACATTTTTCTTGATATGTTTCTTTGATTTTAGAGTTTTTTTTAATATATGTATTATGATATACACTGTATTTACTTTAAGTGTATATTCCAGAATGTCTATTTATTACTCTAATGGTATCTTTATGTATTTAACTATATTAACATTATGAAATGTCTGTAGAAAGATGTTAGATAACAAGGGAGTTTTAAGTAAAAATGTTAAACATTTCTTTAGTAACACAATTGCAACGTTGTTTGTAGACACATCACAATTCTCAATAAACATTCTAAAATGTTCTTTGGATATTCACAAAGTAGTCTGACATTCTGTATATTTGTGGAACATTTTGTGAACATGACAAATACTACTACAATGTCACCAAAGTGTCCTGACATTCAGAACCTCCAAAGTACAGTACTTACTGAACATAACTGACACTAATTTGTATTTTGTAGAAAACGTAACTGACACTAATTTGAGTCAGTTGACAATGATCCATAATCTCTATTTATAATTCAACTAATTCAAGTCATTATAACATTAGGTAACTCTGCAAGGCTCTTTAGCAATCATTTTGAAATGAGAAATCTTTTGAAAAAAATATTTTAGGTCAACCTCCAAACGTTACTAAACGTCAGAAAGTACATTGAGAGCCCCACAAAATGCAGTTTCTGGTAACCACTGGAAACACAACTTTCGTCAGTGGGTACCTGCAGTAGCAATAAGGTACGTAACAGTGTGCCCCTTCAGGGAAGATTCAGGGACATCTCTTAATTCGTTACTAAATAACGTAATTGAGCGATATCAGATCCATGACATTTCAACATCATGAAAAGACTTGGGCGTAACTTATGTCAGCTGACACCACAACTTCATAGATGGCACGTTTCACAATAACGTTATCATGACTTATGTGGGAACGAAAATAATTTTGTGGTCACGTCGTCCCACCTCCCACACCTGCGGTGACCTCACCCATTACAACCAGCATGTCCAGAGATACAACCTCCCTTATCATCACCCAGTGCCTGGGCTTACCTCCGCTGTACCCGCACCCCACCATTCCCCTGTCTGCGCATTATGCCCTGAATATATTCTACCACGCCCAGAAATCTGCTCCTTTTATTCTCTGTCCCCAACGCTCTAGGCGACCAGTTTTGATAGCCTTTAGCCGCACCCTCATACTACTCCTCCTCTGTTCCGCAGGTGATGTGGAGGTAAACCCAGGCCCTGCATGTCCCCAGGCACCCTCATTTGTTGACTTCTGTGATCGAAAAAGCCTTGGTTTCATGCATGTCAACATCAGAAGCCTCCTCCCTAAGTTTGTTTTACTCACTGCTTTAGCACACTCTGCAAACCCTGATGTCCTTGCTGTGTCTGAATCCTGGCTCAGGAAGGCCACCTACAATTCTGAGATTTCCATACCCAACTATAACATTTTCCATCAAGATAGAACTGCCAAAGGGGGAGGAGTTGCAGTCTACTGCAGAGATAGCCTGCAAAGTAATGTCATACTTTCCAGGTACATACCCAAACAGTTCGAACTACTCATTTTAAAAATTACTCTCTCCAGAAATAAGTCTCTCACTGTTGCCGCCTGCTACCGACCCCCCTCAGCTCCCAGCTGTGCCCTGGACACCATTTGTGAATTGATCGCCCCCCATCTAGCTTCAGAGTTTGTTCTGTTAGGTGACCTAAACTGGGATATGCTTAACACCCCGGCAGTCCTACAATCTAAGCTAGATACCTTCAATCTCACACAAATCATCAAGGAACCCACCAGGTACAACCCTAAATCTGTAAACAAGGGCACCCTCATAGACGTCATCCTGACCAACTGGCCCTCCAAATACACCTCCGCTGTCTTCAACCAGGATCTCAGCGATCACTGCCTCATTGCCTGTATCCGCTACGGAGCCACAGTCAAACGACCACCCCTCATCACTGTCAAACGCTCCCTAAAACACTTCTGTGAGCAGGCCTTTCTAATCGACCTGGCCCAGGTATCCTGGAAGGACATTGACCTCATCCCGTCAGTTGAGGATGCCTGGTCATTCTTTAAAAGTAACTTCCTCACCATTTTAGATAAGCATGCTCCGTTAAAAAAATGCAGAACTAAGAACAGATATAGCCCTTGGTTCACTCCAGAACTGACTGCCCTCGACCAGCACAAAAACATCCTGTCGCGGACTGCAATAGCATCGAATAGTCCCCGCGATATGCAACTGTTCAGGGAAGTCAGGAACCAATACACGCAGCCAGTCAGGAAAGCTAAGGCCAGCTTCTTCAGGCAGAAATTTGCATCCTGTAGCTCCAACTCCAAAAAGTTCTGGGACACTGTGAAGTCCATGGAGAACAAGAGCACCTCCTCCCAGCTGCCCACTGCACTGAGGCCAGGTAACACGGGCACCACCGATAAATCCATGATTATGGAAAACTTCAACAAGCATTTCTCGACGGCTGGCCATGCCTTCCGCCTGGCTACTCCAACCTCGGCCAACAGCTCCCCCCCCCCCGCAGCTACTCGCCCAAGCCTCTCCAGGTTCTCCTTTACCCAAATCCAGATAGCAGATGTTCTGAAAGAGCTGCAAAACCTGGACCCGTACAAATCAGCTGGGCTTGACAATCTGGACCCTCTATTTCTAAAACTATCCGCCGCCATTGTCGCAACCCCTATTACCAGCCTGTTAAACCTCTCTTTCATGACGTCTGAGATCCCCAAGGATTGGAAAGCTGCAGCAGTCATCCCCCTCTTCAAAGGGGGAGACACCCTGGACCCAAACTGTTACAGACCTATATCCATCCTGCCCTGCCTATCTAAGATCTTCGAAAGCCAAGTCAACAAACAGGTCCAGAAGAGACCATCTCGAATCTCACCGTACCTTCTCCGCTGTGCGATCTGGTTTCCGAGCCGGTCACGGGTGCACCTCAGCCAGTAAACGATATCATAACCGCCATCGATAAAAGACAGTACTGTGCAGCCGTCTTCATCGACCTTGCCAAGGCTTTCGACTCTGTCAATCATCATATTCTTATCGGCAGACTCAGTAGCCTCGGTTTTTCTGATGACTGCCGTGCCTGGTTCACCAACTACTTTGCAGACAGAGTTCAGTGTGTCAAATCGGAGGGCATGCTGTCCGGTCCTCTGGCAGTCTCTATGGGGGTGCCACAGGGGTAAATTCTCGGGCCGACTCTATTCTCTGTATATATCAATGATGTTGCTCTTGCTGCGGGCGATTCCCTGATCCACCTCTACGTAGACGACACCATTCTATATACTTCCGGCCCGCCCTTGGACACTGTGCTATCTAACCTCCAAACGAGCTTCAATGCCATACAACACTCCTTTCGTGGCCTCCAACTGCTCTTAAACGCTAGTAAAACCAAATGCATGCTTTTCAACCGTTCTTTGCCTGCACCCGCACGCCCGACTAGCATCACCACCCTGGATGGTTCCGACCTTGAATATGTGGACATCTATAAGTACCTAGGTGTCTGGCTAGACTGTAAACTCTCCTTCCAGACTCATATCAAACGTCTCCAATCGAAAATCAAATCTAGAGTCGGCTTTCTATTCCGCAACAAAGCCTCCTTCACTCACGCCGCCAAACTTACCCTAGTAAAACTGACTATCCTACCGATCCTCGACTTCGGCGATGTCATCTACAAAATAGCTTCCAACACTCTACTCAGCAAACTGGATGCAGTTTATCACAGTGCCATCCGTTTTGTCACTAAAGCACCTTATACCACCCACCACTGCGACCTGTATGCTCTAGTCGGCTGGCCCTCGCTACATATTCGTCGCCAGACCCACTGGCTCCAGGTCATCTACAAGTCCATGCTAGGTAAAGCTCCGCCTTATCTCAGTTCACTGGTCACGATGGCAACACCCACCCGTAGCACGCGCTCCAGCAGGTGTATCTCACTGTTTATCCCTAAAGCCAACACCTCATTTGACCGCCTTTCGTTCCAGTTCTCTGCTGCCTGTGACTGGAACGAATTGCAAAAATCGCTGAAGTTGGAGACTTTTATCTCCCTCACCAACTTCAAACATCTGCTATCTGAGCAGCTAACCAATCGCTGCAGCTGTACATAGTCTATCGGTAAATAGCCCACCCATTTTTACCTACCTCATCCCCATACTGTTTTTATTTATTTACTTCTCTGCTCTTTTGCACACCAATATCTCTACCTGTACATGACCATCTGATCATTTATCACTCCAGTGTTAATCTGCAAAATTGTAATTATTCGCCCACCTCCTCATGCCTTTTGCACACAATGTATATAGACTCTCTTTTTTTCTACTGTGTTATTGAATTGTTAATTGTTTACTCCATGTGTAACTCTGTGTTGTCTGTTCACACTGCTATGCTTTATCTTGGCCAGGTCGCAGTTGTAAATGAGAACTTGTTCTCAACTAGCCTACCTGGTTAAATAAAGGTGAAATAAAAAAATATATAAAAACATTTTTTTTTAAATATAATTTTCTTACTAAGCTGGTTTACTAAGATATCCCGAAATTTACCTGACATTTATGCATCTACCATTCACAACATCTACTAGACTCATTGGGAACGTTATGTACAATATTTTCAAAGTGACCACACATTCAGTACATTTCAAGAACCTTCTGTGAACATTACAAATACTACTACAATGTCACCAAAGTGTCCTGACATTCAAAACATATAATGTACTTATTTAGAATGTAACAAATGTTCCTACACACTTAGAAAGACAACGTTACAAGTGTACCACCACTTGACTTACAGAAAATGTTCCAAAATCTATTTCTATCATTCTGATTGTAAAGTTATATGAAGACAAACCATAGCTCTAAATCTAATGTTATGAAATGTTCCTAGGATATCTCCAAAATAACATGATATTCAGAACCTTTCATGGACTACCAAGGAATGTTTTTAATAGTCCCATGATATCTGAATAGCGACCGGCTATTTATAACCTCTATAATACTTATTAGAAATGTTATGAATGTCCTATAATGTCCCAAACGGGCTATGACATTCAGTACCTTTGGAAGACTTAAGGGAAGCGTTACAAATGTCTCATTTACGTTCCTTGTTAGCTGGGATACTACAAGACATGAAGAAACTATTTCAGTGTATTGTGAGAACCAATCAAACTGTGTCTGTCTCTCACACATACTGTATATTATATTAGTCCTAAATTAAAGTAAATGGATTGGATTCTGTTGATTTGAGAGGAACATGGCAGTACCTATTAGAGTTGCTTCAATGGGCTCCCGAGTGGCGCATCGGTCTAAGGCACTGAATCTCAGTGCTAGAGGCATCACTACAGACACACTGGTTTGAATCCAGGCTGTATCAAAACTGGCCGTGATTGGGAGTCCCATAGGACGGTGCACAATTGGCCCAGTATCGTCTGGGTTTGGCCGGTGAAGGCCGTCATTGTAAATAAGAATTTGTTCTTAACGTATTTGCCTAGTTAAATAAAGGTTAAATAAAAAATACCGTGTACAGATTACGATTTCACTCTAATGTATTCATGTAAATTGCCCAGCCCTCCTGTTCCCCTCTGCCTGTCCCCCAGACCCCAGTGGAGGTCTGGGGGACAGGCAGAGGGGAACAGCAGGACCTGCCTTTCTTTCACAGGTAGTTACTGGCCATCTCACTGATGTGTTACACTGCTGGCACACACAGAATACAGAGGTAAGTTGCTAGTAGCTGTTGTGCAGGCTACTGTAATACTTACCAACTCTTAACTCATGTGCCTTTTGAGGTTGTAAAACTATTTTTCAGTTTGTACATCTGTCGAAGCATGCTTGTTTTGATATGGACAAGTAACTCTCTGAGAACTGAGAGAGTCGATAGAGTTGTTTTCTTGGCTTAGAAAGGGGTTACAGATGATGTGGAATATTGAAGTATGCAGTAACATATTAAAGTGTGCAGACAGATCGACAGTGACAAGTCACTGAACCCCCTAGACGTCACACAGCGGGGTGCGACTGTGACTGTGACCTAGCCCTTGATCTGGTGTTCATGTCACACTGTCAGCTCTGCGTCCTCACAGCACCTTCATATTCACAACACCAAAGAGATCACACACACTCACACATGCACGTGCACACACACACACTCTTCAGGATGAACAAACAGAGCAATGCAGCTGAGGGACATTGAATATTCAATAAGACTATGCAGGCAGGCAAGGATGTTGTTGCACAATAGTACCACAGGCCTATAACACTGGCTTAGATTCTGATATGGATATTGACCATAGGCTTTCAGTTCATTACCTTACTAGCTGGTAATTTTGGGATTAGTAGATTTGTCATTTGACCTCAGTCATCTGGCAATCATTAAGTCAAGGGGAAGTGAAATATTGACACTGTTTGGATGGAACAGAAATAAGAGAGATCTAGATCATGTGATATGCATTTACATGACCATTCACATGATCTAGAGAGCATACAGGAGAGACGTTGAAGAATTGACGTTGAAGAATTGACTGTGCTGCGCAAACAAAACAAATGATATGTGCATGCATGTGTGTGTATGTGTCTGAGTGTAGGGGGAGGGAGTTCTTGCTCAGTTCCTCAGTAGAGGACAGGGCAGACAGAGCTGGGGAGGTCAGCTGTGCTGTAGTCGTGATGGAAGTGTGTTCTGCTCTGTGCTCTGTTATAAGGGATGGGGGCAGGCAGGCAAGCAGGGGGGGAAATCGATGCCTTTGTGTAATGTATCAAAGACATGGGCACTGCATGGGTTTGTTAAGCCATCGGTCACTTGCCCAAGGTGCAGGTGGGGTTGCTGCCTTTGAGCTCACCATAAGGGGATGTCACCACTGCAGTCCTGTGTGTGTACTGCTGCTGCTCTGTGTGAGTCACAAACACAGCACCAGACACACCATCAATCCTTGCATAGCTGATGAAGGACAGTAGCCTACTGTACATTGTTATTTTGGATGAAGGAACTGAGTTATATAAGATATTGCAAGAGCAGCTATATGGACATATTCAATCTCTCCCTATTACAGTCTGCTGTCCTCACATGCTTCATTATGGCCACCATTGTTCCTGTACCCAAGAATGCAAAGGCAACTGAACTAAATTACTATAACCCCATTGCACTCACCTCTGTCATCATGAAGTGCATTGAGAGACTAGTCAAGGATCATATCACCTCCACCTTACCTGACAACCTAGACTCACTTCAATTTGCTTACCGCCCCAATAGGTCCACAGACGTTGCAATCGCCATCACACTGCACAATGCCCTATTCCATCTGGACAAGAGGAATACCTATGTACGAATGTTGTTCATTGACTATAGCTCAGCATTCAACACCATAGTACCCTCCAAGCTCATCATTAAGCTTGAGGCCCTGGGTCTGAACCCCACCCTGTGCAATTGGGTCCTGGACTTCCTGACGGACCGCCCCCAGAAGGTGAAAGTAGGAACCAACACCTCCACTTCACTGATCCTCAACACTGGGGCCCCACAAGGGTACGTACTCAACCCCCTCCTGTATTCCCTGTTCACCCATGACTGCGTGGCCAAGCACCCCTCCAACTTAATCATCAAGTTTGCAGACGACACAACAGTAATAGGCTTGATTACCAACAACGACGAGACAGCCTACAGGGAGGAGGTGAGGGCTCTGGGAGTGTGGTGTCAGGAAAATAACCTCTCACTCAACGTCAACAAAACAAAGGAGATGATTGTGGACTTCAGGAAACAGCAGAGGGAGCATCCCCCCATCCACATCAACGTCACAGCAGTGGAGAAGCTGGAAAGTTTTATGTTCCTCGGCTTACACATCACAGACAAAATGAAATGGTCCACCCACACAGACAGTGTGGTGAAGAAGGCACAACTGAGAGAATTCTGTCGGGCTGTGTCACCGCCTGGTACGGCAACTGCACCGCCCTTAACCACAGGGCTCTCCAGAGGCAAACTACCTGCCCTCCAGGCCACCTACACCACCCGATATCACAGGAAGGCCAAAAAGATCATCAAGAACAACAACCACCCGAGCCACTGCCTGTTCATCCCGCTATCATCCAGAAGGCGAGGTCAGTACAGGTGCATCAAAGCTGGGACCAAGAGACTGAAAAACAGCTTCTATCTCAAGGCCATCAGACTGTTAAATAGCCATCACTAGCACAGAGAGGCTGCTGCCTACATACAGATTTGAAATCATTGGCCACTTTAATAAATGGAACACTAGTCACATTAATAATGTCACTTTAATAATGTTTACATATCTTGCATTACTCATCTCATATGTATATATACTATACTATTCTACTGTATCTTAGTCTATGCCGCTCTGACGTTGCTTGTCCATTTATTTATATATTCTTAATTCCATTCCTTACTTAGATTTGTGTGTATTGAGTATATGTTGGGAAATTGTTAGATATTACTGCACTGCCGGAACTAGAAGCTCAAGTGTTTCGCTACACCCGCAATAACATCTGCTAAACATGTGCATGTGACCAACAAAATGTTATTTTATTTGACATATTGAGATACTATAATTGATAGTGTGTTAAATGTTAAGCGTTGATGTATAGCAATCAATCATTTCGGAATGCTAGAGTAAGCTGAGGTTGAATTGGCAGTAGACATTGAATTTACTGTGTGTTTGTTTTGAAGGACCCAGAGCCCCATTCAGCCCCTGCAGCCCAGAGGACATGGAGAGGCTGTGTGATTTGTTCAGCAAGTGGATCACCCATCTTAGATTTTATTACGTGCACCAAACTAGGGAAATGGAAATGTGGATACCTAGTCAGTTGTACAACTGATTTCATTTAACTGAAAAGTGTCTTCCGCATTTAATCCAACCCCTCTGAATCAGAGAGGTGCGGGGGGCTGCCATAATCGACATCAATGTCTTCGGCGCCCGAGGAACAGTGGGTTAACTGCCTTGCTCAGGGGCAGAATGACAGATTTTTACCTTGTCAGCTAGGGGATTCAATCCAGCAACCTTTCAGTTACTGGCCCAATGCTCTAATCATAGGCTACCTGCCAGGACCCCCCAAGAAATTATATTAAATTAAAAATGTAAAAATAATAATAAAAACTAGCTGTGGGTATACAGTTACATGCTTTGAGTGGAGGAAAACGGAGAAAACATACTTGATATAAATGTGGAAGGTCCTAAAAAGAGTGGTGCTGTTATGGTAAACACTCCTGATAGCAACAAAAGGTGCTGGGTGTCACTGTACTGGAACACCATGCACCGCCTGCGTTATCTATCAATTACCCGCTCTCCTCGCTAAGCACAGGCAGGATGCTGTGGAAGTAATCACGGCTCGTTCGTGGCTAGGATGTTATGGACTCATTTCCCTTTGCCTTGGTAAGAGGCAGGAAGGCAGCAGCGTAAAGAGTTGGAGTAGCATCTGCTGTGATGCCTACTCTATCCAGTCAGAACTCTCATATTCTCCTAACAAGCAGGGGTTGTTCCAAGGCATCACAGTAAAACTAGCTTCATTTCAAATGCTTTCTCTCCTATTTTGTACCACAATAGCAATTCATAATTTGTCAATTAGTAGTTTATTATTTAATGTCGCAGTAGTATACCCACTTATCTCCTAAAGTTCCAGGGATTGGTGGAGTAAGAAAATGCTCTGTAATAGAGCACCAATGGTAATTTATTTTAGCTCATTATCAGGAAATAATGTGGATCATGATTACTACATTTTCAAAGACTACATTTCCATAATGCAGATGGTTTGGAGTTCTAGGAGGCTGTGGTTTCCTTGATGTATTTTGTTGCTACTTGAATCATCCTTATACAGAGGAAGACCATAGAGACATGTAAAAGCAAAGTACAGGTTATGTGGAGAGCAGAACTAAAATTACAGAAGGCACAGCTCTTTGAGATCTGACAGGAACTAATGATAGAAGCTCTTTGAAAATGATCCTTTGGTGTCCTCTTATCTGCAATAAATGTATCCACTCATAGCAGCTCTCTTGCTTACCTGAAGAGAACCACACTCGTGTACACACACACCTTTCTACCCACTTATGTACTATAGTCATTAGTTGTATGGTTATTCAATGATGAACTACGGTGTGTGTTGGAAAGGAAATGAGCAGTAATGAAAGGAGTAGCATTCAGCTTCAGAGTGGCTTGTAACAAACTTAGTGGGGAGATTGTTTGCACTGTTGTTGTTGTTGTTGTTGTTGTTGAGATGTAGTCTGTGCTTTTCCCTTGTAATTTGAGTGCTCATTTCTTGTAGTGTAGGCCAGACCAGGTCCTTGATTGGTGTGCTGTTTCTCTGGATCCTGTCTCGGGTTTACTAAGCAGCGTGTGGCCTGAGGGAGACATACGATCATAACACACACACATACACAAGCACAGAGAGAGAGAGACACACACACACACACACACACACACACACAGAGAGAGAGGGAGACACACACAGAATCACACACACACAGAGACAGAGAAAGATACACACAGAGAATCACACACACACAGAGTGATAGACACACAGCGAGAGACACACACACGCTGTTCTCCCCCGTGGCCCCCCAGCAGCACGGCTGCAGGTTGAGCAGACTCCAACACCTCGCCACCACATAGATGGCCCTGTCACGGAAGAACACGCTCTCTCCTCCCGCTGCTCTCAATAATTCAACAGGCTGATCACTGAGCCCTTTTTTCTCCCCCTAAGATGGGCAATGCAAACTGAAGAGGAGATTTCATTTGGAGCCGAACAGCAGAGCTCTGTCTGTCGATTTCAGGAGCGTTGTGATTCTATTACATCTGCGTCTGTGACACTGGCTCTATGAAATGCAGAGAGAGACAATAGTTATTAAATTATTCACTCTGCAGCTGAGAAGGCTAGAGAAAATTCTATTATGTTGCTATAACTTGAAATAACTTGATCTCTTATCTGCATCTGACGAAACCCCTTTCATTCTGTTATGAAGCGTCTAGACAAATTCAGCTTGAACACACTCCAAAAATTAGTGTATAATTGTGTGCTGCATATATTTGGTAGACCCTTGAAACACGCAATGCTAAATTATGTGTAACTTTGAAATGGGGATGGGTTTTTCATGTCCGCTGCATGAGGATAGTATTTTCAAAGATTTGTTAATGATATACATCTGCATATGTTCTTGGTCAGGATTAAAATCCATATATAGGAACAGCTTATGCTAACATACAGAGATGTAGATGAAAATATTTTACAGTACTAGACACCAACAATTCGATATGTTGCATAGTTTAACTGGCAACACAGTCAGTAAAAGCACTGAGGTAAAAACGAATGCAAATTCCCAATAACAATAAGAATGCTATTGCTGCACTGTTTACCCTTGTGCTGCTCTGCTCCATAACATCCCAAACATGGCATGGGAAATGTGGCGGGAGGACTATAAGAAAATAATTCTATGAAATATTTAGAGGGAACTAAATAAAACAGCATTGCTTGTAAAGTAAAGGAGTGTGTGTTTTTTTTAAGTAAACAGAGGGGTGGCAGGCTGGGACAAAACAAAACAGGCGGGTCCCAGCTAGCCAGGAGCAGGGACAGTGGCGCTGGCTGAAAAATGATGCATGCTGGAGGATATGTATCTAGAATAAAAAAAGACCATAAAGGGGATGAATGACAGAGGGGATAATTGCAGGCCAAGCTCCCAGTAAAGAAAATGGCTTTAGGAAGTAGAGCAGCATCAGGGGTATCATTTAGACACTGACCTCAGCGGGTCAGAAATCACAGGGGGGGGGGTGCAAACCTTGAGGCCCGTGAGGAGAAGAGGGGAGGTGTCGTCCCGCAAAAAGAAAAGGGAGAAAGGATCACAACTTTTCAACATGATTTCCAGCCTTTTGTTGCATAGGAATAAAAGTGCCAGGGCACTTTGTCAGGTTCCACTGGGTGGAGAAGGAACACCAGGAGATGCCAAAAGATATCTTCAGTGATGGATTGCTTCAGGAACCGCCAGCTAGTTCAATTAGATACCAGGGGCGGACTGGTAACCACACCAGCCCACATCACTGCTCACATCACAGAAAAAGTACAAAAGAAACAGATCTGTAAGTGTTTTTCGGTGGTAGAGTTGTTTATGTTTCTAAGGTTCCAAACATATGTTATTATCTTACCCATTTGGTGACTAAATGACAGCATAGGTTTGAAATATCTTTCTAACTCGTTTTGGATGCTAGCCAAGGACAAGTAATAGGAGAGGGGGCCTTCCAAGTGGCACAGCGATCTAAGGCACTGCATTGCAGTGTTGCAGTGTCACTACAGCCTGGGGTTTGATCCCCGGCTGTGTCATGACCGGGAGTCCCATAGGGCGGCGCACAATTGGTCCGGTGTCGTCCGAGTTAGGGGAGGGTTTGGCCAGGGGTGCTTTACTTGGCTTATCGTGCTCTAGCAACTCCTTGTGGGGGGCAGGGCACCTGCAAGCTGACTCTGGTCGTCAGTTGAACAGTGTTTCCTCTGACACATTGGTGCAGCAGACTTCTGGGATAAGCAGGTGTTAAGACGAAGCAACATGGCGGTCATGTTTTGGAGGACACATGACTCGACCTTCGCCTCTTCTGAGCCCATTGGGGAGTTGCAGCGATGAGACAAGATTGTAAAAAGGGGTAAAAATAAGAGTTACAGGAGAGAGGGGTGGGGCGGAAGCAATGTTCCCTCTAAGCTGCGGCATTCCCAGAGACTTCCACGCAGCTCCCTGCGCACAGATTAACCTGCCCACAGAGAGAAGCTCCAGATTGAACTTTCCAGAGCACTGGTCATCAACCGGTCGATCTCCAAGTTGTTCATAATTGATTGCCAAATATTTCTGTTCCTATTTCTTTATATCATCTCGTGTTGTTGGTGGTAGGTGCATAGCAGTCATAAAAGAAAGCAAAGTTGATCCTATGAGTTTTTAAAACGTTTAAAACTTTGACTAGAGAGAGACTGTCAACGAATATAGCAAAAAGATTCTGTTTTAATGGTGATTTCATGTTTAAGTTATTACTCAGCACTGTCAACACTTTTGTATTCAACACATTTAAAAAACCATAAAATGTTCTTCCTCTTGGACCTAAAATTGGCACTCCGGTTGTTATGTACTTGAGTGAAGACCCAAAAGCGGTTTTAACAGAAAACAGAGTTCTTTAATGAAAAACAGGAATGGCATAAATCCTCTTCCAACGTAGTCAATGGAACAAAAAGAACGTTAGTATAATGCAGGATGCACCTGCCAGGCGGACTCCGACAGGATAGGACAAGGTGGAAGCAAACGGGACGACAGCTTGCTTCTGGCATCAAAAACACAAACAAGAATCAGACACTGAAAGTAGCAGGAACAGAGAGAGAAATAGAGACCTAATCAGAGGGGGAAGAGAGAACAGGTGGGAAGGAGTGAATGAGCTAGTTAGGGGAGATGTAGAACAGCTGAAGAATGAGAGACAGAGAAGGTAACCTAAAAAGACCAGCAGAGAGAGACAGAGTGAAGAGAAAGGACAGGAACAGACATAACAAGACATGACAGTACCCCCCACTCACCGAGCGCCTCCTGGCGCACTGAGGAGGAAACCTGGCGGCAACGGAGGAAATCATCGATCAGCGAACGGTCCAGCACGTCCCGAGAGGGAACCCAACTCCTCTCCTCAGGACCGTACCCCTCCCAATCCACTAGGTACTGATGACCACGACCCCGAGGGCGCATGTCCAAAATCTTACGAACCCTGTAGATGGGTGCGCCCTCGACAAGGATGGGGGGGGAGGGACGAGCGGGGGTTCGCAAGAACGGGCTTCACACAGGAGACATGGAAGACCGGGTGAACGCGACGAAGATAGCGGGAGAAGAAGTCGCACTGCGACAGGATTAATGACCTGAGAAATACGGAACGGACCAATGAACCGCGGGGCCAACTTGCGAGAAGCTGTCTTAAGGGGAAGGTTCTGAGTGGAGAGCCATACTCTCTGACCGCAACAATATCTAGGACTCTTGGTCCTACGCTTGTTAGCGGCCCTCACAGTCTGCGCCCTATTACGGCAAAGTGCCGACCTGACCCCCTTCCAGGTGCGCTCGCAACGCTGGACAAAAGCCTGAGCGGAGGGGACGCAGGACTCGGTGAGCTGAGATGAGAACAGCGGAGGCTGGTACCCGAGGCTACTCTGAAAAGGGGATAGACCGGTAGCAGACGAGGGAAGCGAGTTGTGGGCGACTATCTGCCCAGGGGAGCTGTTCTGACCAAGACGCAGGGTTACTGAAAAGAAAGACTGCGTAAAATGCGACCAACAGTCTGATTGGCCCGCTGTGCTTGACCGTTAGACTGGGGATGAAAGCCGGACGAGAGACTGACGGAAGCCCCAATCAAACGGCAAAACTCCCTCCAAAATTGAGACGTGAACTGCGGGCCTCTGTCGGAAACGACGTCAGACGGAAGGCCATGAATTCGGAAAACATTCTCGATAATGATCTGAGCCGTCTCCTTAGCAGAAGGGAGCTTATCGAGAGGAATGAAATGAGCCGCCTTAGAGAATCTATCGACAACCGTAAGAATAACTGTCTTCCCCAATGAAGGCAGTCCGGTGATAAAATCTAAAGCGATGTGAGACCACGGTCGAGAGGGAATGGGAAGCGGTCTGAGACGGCCGGCAGGAGGAGAGTTCCCAGATTTAGTCTGCGCGCAGACCGAACAAGCGGCGACAAAACGACGCGCGTCACGTTTAATAAATGGGCCACCAGAAACGCTGGCGAATGGAAGCGAGCTTACCCCGAACGCCGGGGTGGCCGGCTAACTTGGCAGAGTGGGCCCACTGAAGAACGGCCGGACGAGTAGGAACGGGAACGAACAGAAGGTTCCTAGGACAAGCTCGAATAACGGCGACGGAGTGTGAGCGAGTGCTTGTACTTTTTACCTGCCTCTCAATTCCCCAGACAGTCAACCCGACAACACGCCCTCAGGGAGAATCCCCTCGGGGTCGGTGGAGACCTCAGAAGAACTGAAGAGACGAGATAAAGCATCAGGCTTGGTGTTTTTTAAGCCCGGACGATAAGAAATAACAAACTCGAAACGAGCGAAAAACAGAGCCCAACGAGCCTGACGCGCATTAAGTCGTTTGGCTGAACGGATGTACTCAAGGTTCCTATGGTCAGTCCAAACGACAAAAGGAACGGTGCCCCTCCAACCACTGTCGCCATTCGCCTAGGGCTAAGCGGATGGCGAGCAGTTCCATTACCAACATCATAGTTACGTTCTGACGGCGATAAGCGATGAGAGAAAACGCGCAAGGATGGACCTTGCCGTCAGAGAGAGAGCGCTGAGAAAGAATGGCTCCCACGCCCACCTCTGACGCGTCAACCTCAACAACAAACTGACTAGAGATGTCAGGTGTAACAAGAATAGGTGCGGATGTAAAACGATTCTTAAGAAGATCAAAAGCTCCCTGGGCGGAAACGGACCACTTAAAGCACGTCTTAACAGAAGTAAGGGCTGTGAGGGGAGCTGCCACCTGACCGAAATTACGGATGAAACGACGATAGAAATTAGCGATTCTTAACTGTTATGTCATTCAGCCCTCGATAATCCACGCATGGGCGCAGGGACCCGTCCTTCTTCTGAACAAAAAAAAACCCCGCTCCGGCGGGAGAGGAGGAGGAGACTATGGTACCGGCGTCGAGCGAAACCGACAAATAATCCTCGAGAGCCTTACGTTCGGGAGCCGACAGAGAGTATAATCTACCCCGGGGGAGTAGTTCCCGGAAGGAGATCAATACTACAGTCATACGACCGGTGTGGAGGGAGAGAAGTGGCCTTGGAACGACTGAACACCGTGCGCAGATCGTGATACTCCTCCGGCACCCCTGTCAAATCAGGCTCCTCCTGTGAAGAAGAGACAGAGGAAACAGGAGGGATAGCAGACATTAAACAGGTCACATGACAAGAAACATTCCAGGATAGGATAGTATTACTAGACCAATTAATAGAAGGGTTATGGCGCACTAGCCAGGGATGACCCAAAACAACAGGTGTAAAAGGTGAACGAAAATTAAAAAAGAAATGGTTTCGCTATGATTACCAGAGACAGTGAGGGTTAAAGGCAGCGTCTCACGCTGAATCTTGGGGAGAGAACTACCATCTAAAGCGAACAAGGCCGTGGGCTCCCCTAACTGTCTGAGAGGAATGTCATGTTCCCGAGCCCAGGTCTCGTCCATAAAACAGCCCTCCGCCCCAGAGTCTATCAAGGCACTGCAGGAAGCAGATGAACCGGGCCAGCGGAGATGGACCGGAAAGATAGTGCGTGATCCAGAAGGAGAGGCCTGAGTAGTTGCGCTCACCAGTAGCCCTCCTCTTACTGATGAGCTCTGACCTTTACTGGACATGAGGTGACAAAATGACCAGCGGAGCTGCAGTAGAGACAGAGGCGATTGGTGATTCTCCGTTCCTTCTCCTTGGCCGAGATGCGGATACCCCCCAGCTGCATAGGCTCAGCATCCGAGCCGGCGGAGGAGGGTGGCAGTGATGCGGCAGGTGGCAGTGATGTGGAGAGGGGAGCAACGGAGAACGCGAGCTCCTTTCCACGAGCTCGGCGACGAAGATCAAACCGTCGCTCTATGCGAATAGCGAGAGCTATTAAGGAGTCCAGACTGGAAGGAACTTCCCGGGAGAGGATCTCATCCTTAACCTCGACGAGGAGACCCTCCAGAAAACGAGCGAGCAAAGCCGGCTCGTTCCAGTCACTAGAGGCAGCGAGAGTGCGAAACTCAATTCCCCTGACATAGGGAAGACAGGGCCCTGGAAGCCTCCTCCCCAAAAACAGAACGGTCAAAAACCCGTATCATCTCCTCCTTAAAGTCCTGATACTGGTTAATACACTCAGCCCTCGCCTCCCAGATTGCCGTGCCCCACTCACGCGCCCGTCCGGTAAGGAGAGAAATGACGTAGGCGATGCGGGCTGCGCTCCTGGAGTAAGTGTTGGGCTGGAGAGAGAACACCACATCACACTGAGTGAGGAATGAGCGGCACTCAGTGGGCTCCCCAGAGTAACACGGCGGGTTGTTGATCCTGGGCTCCGGAGACTCGGAAACCCTGGAAGTGGGCGGTGGATCGAGGTGGAGTTGGTGAACCTGTCTTGTGAGGTCGGAGACTTGGACGGCCAGGGTTTCAACGGCATGTCGAGCAGCAGACAATTCCTCCTCGTGTCTGCCTAGCATCGCTCCCTGGATCTCGACGGCGGAGTGAAAAGGGTCCGGAGCCGCTGGGTCCATTCTTGGTCTGATTCTTCTGTTATGTACTTGAGTGAAGACCCAAAAGCGGTTTTAACAGAAAACAGAGTTCTTTAATGAAAAACAGGAATGGCATAAATCCTCTTCCAACGTAGTCAATGGAACAAAAAGAACGTTAGTATAATGCAGGATGCACCTGCCAGGCGGACTCCGACAGGATAGGACAAGGTGGAAGCAAACGGGACGACAGCTTGCTTCTGGCATCAAAAACACAAACAAGAATCAGACACTGAAAGTAGCAGGAACAGAGAGAGAAATAGAGACCTAATCAGAGGGGGAAGAGAGAACAGGTGGGAAGGAGTGAATGAGCTAGTTAGGGGAGATGTAGAACAGCTGAAGAATGAGAGACAGAGAAGGTAACCTAAAAAGACCAGCAGAGAGAGACAGAGTGAAGAGAAAGGACAGGAACAGACATAACAAGACATGACACCGGTACCACTTGCCGTACAGTAGCAGAGAGAACAATCTATGACTAGGGTGGCTGGAGACTTTGACCATTTTTAGGGCCTTCCTCTGACACCTCCTGGTATAGAGGTCCTGGATGGCAGGAAGCTTGGCCCCGGTGATATACTGGGCTGTATGCACTACCCTCTGTAGTGCCTTGTGGTCGGAGGCCGAGCAGTTGCCATACCAGGCAGTGATGGTGCAGCTGTAGAATCTTTTGAGGATCTGAGGACCCATACCAAATCTTATCAGTCTCCTGAAACCAATAGGTTTTGTCGTGCCCTTTTCACGACTGTCCTGGTGTGCTTGGACCATGTTAGTTTGTTGGTGATGTGGACACCATGGAACTTGAAGCTCTCAACCTGTTCCACTGCAGCCCTGTCGATAAGAATAGGGTGTGCTCGGTCCTCTTTTTCCTGTAGTTCACAATCATCTCCTTTATCTTGATCATGTTGAGGGAGCGGTTGTTGTTGTCCTGGTACCACACGGCCAGGTCTCTGACCTCCTCCCTATAGGCCGTCTCGTTGTTTTCGGTGATCAGGCCTACCACTGTTGTGTCATCGGCAAACTTAATGATGGTGTTGGCGTCGTGCTTGGCCATGGAGTCATGAGTGAACAGGGAGTACAGGAGGGGACTGAGCATACACCCCAGAGGGGCCTGTGTTGAGGATCAGTGTGGCGGATGTGTTGTTACCTACTCTTTCCACCTGAGGGCGGCCCGTCAGGAAGTCCAGGATCCAGTTGCAGAGGGAGGTGTTTAGTCCCAGGGTCCTTAGCTTATTGATGACCTTTTTTTAAAATGTATTTTTTATTTCACCTTTATTTAACCAGGTAGGCAAGTTGAGAACAAGTTCTCATTTACAATTGCGACCTGGCCAAGATAAAGCAAAGCAGTTCGACAGGTACAACAACACAGAGTTACACATGGAGTAAAACAAACATACAGTCAATAATACAGTAGAAAAATAAGTCTATGTACAATGTGAGCAAATGAGGTGAGATAATGGAGGTAAAGGCAAAAAGGCCATGGTGGCGAAGTAAATACAAAATAGCAAGTAAAAAAATAAAATAAGGGCGCTATGGTGTCGAACGCCGAGCTGTAGTCAATGAATAGCATTCTCAAGTAGGTGTTCCTTTTGTCCAGGTGGGAAAGGGCAGTGTGGAGTGCAATAGAGATTGCATCATCTGTGGATCTTTTGGGGTGGTATGCAAATTGGAGTGGGCCTAGGCTTTCTGGGATAATGGTGTTGATGTGAGCCATGACCAGCCTTTCGAAGCACTTCATGGCGACATATCTGAACAAGAGAGCCTCATCAAAATTGCATCAAGCGGTTCTGTGAAAATGTTATTTAATCAGAAGCCACTGACAGATTTCTGGATTGGGCTGTGCTCAGAGTATCCTGCCTTGGAAAAATCGCGCCGTTACGACACTGATGCACTTTGCAACCACATACCTATGTGAGAGTGGATTCTCGATTCTCTTGAAAACTAAATACAGGCACAGATTGTGTGTGGAAAAGGATTTAAGACTGAGACTCGCTCCAATACAACCCAACATTGCAGAGGTATGTGCATCCTTTCAAGTACACCCTTCTCATTAACCTGTGGGGAATTATTCACCATTTTCGATGAACAAATACAGTTTTATATGTAAGATGGCTAAATAAAGAGAAAGATTATTGATTATTATTACATTATTATTTGTACCCTGGACCTATAAGAGCTGTTTGTCACTTCCCTCAAGCCGGGTTGTGACAAAAACTCACACTCCTTATGTTTAATAAATCAAATACATTTAATAAACCATATAGTGTGTATGTGGCAGGCTTACAATGAGGGCAAAAAACAACATTTGAGAGTGCGCTGACCCTGGTGCTAGAGGGGGGAAGCAGCTGGAGGTTGAATGTTTGAAGGGGTATGGGACTATAAAACGTTTGGGAACCACTGTGTTAGATGAAACAATTTCATGAATAACACAGGAGTCTATTTATTGTACTTTTTAATAACGCACTATGAATTACGTTTGATTTGGGTCCAGGCTGGTGCCACGAACTGTAAAGGTTTGTGGCACCAGTGGGAAATGCAATATAGCCTAAGACGCTTGGCATATATAACGTATATGGCTTAAGCAGACAGACAGGCAGACAAACAAAGAACAAGAAGAAGCACAGCAGATGCTGAGACAGACAGACAGACAGCACAACAGGGAGGAAAACAAAATGACTAGAGCAGAAGCACAGTTATAGTGCTGAGTTTTATCTACAGTGGTGTTTTTACATATCGTATTTGTTTTAAACATGAGGTGCATACAAAAGAGGAGGAGGACCATGTCTCGCCAGTTACTGGTACAGAAATGGTTGAGAAACGCTGTAAAGTACTGCCCAATGTTATGTTTCTGTAATGGTTTTCTTGAGTTGAAGGAGAGGCGGACCAAAATGCAGCGTGGTTTCTATTCATGGTTCTTTAATAAAGAAAACTATACATGAATAGACTAACAAAACAATAAACGTGCGAAAACAGTCTTATCTGGTGCAAACACAGAGACAGGAACAATCACCCACAAAACCCAACACCAAACAGGCTACCTAAATATGGTTCCCAATCAGAGACAATGACTAACACCTGCCTCTGATTGAGAACCATATCAGGCCAAACATAGAAATAGACAAACGAGACATGCAACATGGAAAGCCCACTCAGATCACACCCTGACCAAACAAAACATAGAAACATACAAAGCAAACTATGGTCAGGGTGTGGACTCCCAAGGTACGAACTCCGGCCGCAAAACCTGGACCTATTGGGGAGGGACGGCAGCTCGGAACAGAGGGGTGGCAGCTCTGGCGCCTCTGGACTGAGGGGCTCTGGCGCCTTCTTAAATGTTTGAATACGAAATTATTTGTGATGGGATGAAATGTGATTTTAGCTTCTAAAATGTGAGATTTGGGTTTGCATAAGATAGGGCTCTGCTTAATCAGTGGCCCGCCCCTGTGAAGGGACATGGGCTATAAAACTTTTCAAACTCGCCCTCTTCTCCCTTCCTATATAAAGCCTTGATGACAATGTAACCTCCTGTTCCGAGGACGTGAGGACGACGGTCTGATCTCAGAATGGTTCAGATAATAACTACAGAACGAAACCAACATCAGCGTGAGCTTTGGTTGCGAATGGTATGAACTTTGAACTCTTATTCACTACAGAAGTGATACCTTCTAGCCGTTGAGTTAGCAACAACAGCTGGAAACGAGGGTTAGGAAGGAACAGACAGAGTATCCCATCTACGACACAACGACGTTACTACAACGTATTCAATTTACCAGCAGAGACATTCTTCAAAAGAACAAAGGACTTGGTTGGGCAACACGGCCTTCCATCTACCACCAACCTACCGAAGAGTAAACCTACCCACAGCTCAAATATTTATTGCATTTTCCTTTTCCAAATGAGCGGTAATTTAGAATGCATAACATACTGTATTTACGATAGCACAGCTTCGCCCTTTGTTCCTCAGTCTTCCCGCTCTTTCACTCAAACCCAGACCCCTTTCTTTTGTGTAACAAGCTGTCATATCTGTTCCGCCCGCAAGGGACGTTTTCCTTTATGACGTAATTTGTAATCAAGTTATGATTTAATTATGTGTATGTGTAATTCTGTGTGATTAGTTAGGTATTTAGTAAATAAATAATTAAACCCAATTTTGTATTGCTGGTTCAACTTGTTAGCCAGGGTTCGTGCAGATAACCAAGAATTTACAACTTTCAGATGAGACTGAATTAAGATGACGATTAATATTGACTGCTATTGATGTAAAATATTACTAGGTCTTTAAGAGGTTATTCGTAAGATAACAGCTCTATAGATATTATTTTGTTGTGCCCGACTCTCTAGTTAATTACATTTACATGATTAGCTCAATCAGATTATATTAATTACGGAGAAATTATTTTATAGAATAGCATGTCATATCACTTAATCCGGCATAGCCAAAGACACGACACATGGTTGCTGCCTATATCATTGCATAGTGCAGAAAATACACAAGAGTTCAGGGACCTTGCTTTAACAAATGCGCATTAACCATGCCTGCATGCGCATTACCACTCCACTATGTCTCCCTGTCACGGCTTTTGTGCCATCAGTACAGATATCAACACATCTTGACCACCAAAGTCCATTTGACATCACAAAGCTGTCCAGTACTTCGAAATATCCTCTCCTGTTGTCCTGGTTTCCAGTGGTTTGCAGAAGAGGATGTCTTCCTTAATTGACCCCCCATAAAATAACAAACATATACCAGGAGCTGTGCCAGGCATGCCACATCTGTTGACTCATCTAGCTGTAATGCATAGAATTTACTGGCTTGTATGCGAAGCAGTAAATGTTTCAAAACACCTCCTGCCATGTCACTGATGCGTTGTGAAAGTGTTCTTTGATGAAGACATTATCTGTAAAAAAATGTTTTGGCCTTTTCCCTCAGCATTGTCCTAGTCATATCTGCAGCAGCAGGAAGAATTAAGTCCTCCACAAAAGTATGGGGCTTGTCTGCCCTAGCCACTTGGTAGCTCACCATATAAGACACTTCTAGACCCTTCTTATTCATGGTATCTGTTTCTTTTATACATGTCTTACTACTCGAAAGTTGTCTTAATTCTCTCTCAAAAAAAACCTGTGGCTTATTTTCCTGATTGCCATGTTTTGTTTCTAAATGTCTACGCAAAAGTTAAGGTTTCATCAAGTTGTGAGATAGTACTTTTGCACATATAACACACTGTGGCTGAGGAAAGGCACTACTCCCAATATAAGTGAACCCTAAATCAATGTAGTTCTCATCATATTTGAGACTCTTCGATGGTCCAAAGTCCCTGTCTGTTGTTCAGTGCTTTCCCGGGTAAGGGGGCAGTAGCTCTTCGGCTGCATCAGATTCACAACTGTCAGTGTCCATGCTAGTTGGGCAAACAACAAATGTAGAATTACTGATGCTAGCATTGGATGTGCTCGTGGAAGCAGAACAACTTGTGTCGTCGACAGGTGCAGGTGTATTACTGCTGGTAGTAGAAGTACTACCAGTAGAGCTGTATGTGTCTCTATGGACGCGGTCCTTACTTTTTTTAACCATTTATCAATTTTCAAGCAAACGGAATGAGCAGCAGCTACGTTTGGCTACATACGGACAATTAATGGAATTCCCGTGAGAGAGTAATGGTCAATGTGACTGGATGTTAATTTTTTGACTAGGCTACCTGTATTTGACATTGTGTTGTTATTTCGCTGAACAATAGATGGTTTCATTTTATTTTTGGTAGTGAAACGAGGCTACTCAGGCGAGAAAAAAACCTCACCCAAATGTTTAGTCAAATTGGAAAATATAAACGGATTGTTTGAAATGTTTTAAATATATTTTTAAATGTGAATCACATTTTTATTTGGTGTACCCCTGACGGCATTGCAGGGTACGCGTACTCCAGTTTGGGAACACCTGATCTAACACATCCAGGAAAGCATGATTCAAAATATTTGGATGTGCAACTCCAGTGATTGTCATGAATTTTGGGTTGACAATTAGACTACAAATAGGACTCCAAATAATGGTTTTAGCAATGAAATAGGACGTTCTGATTATTAAAAAAATAGAGATGAATTACATACACATTTATGTGCACTCACTAATATCATAAGCTAATTAAGTTGGGGTTAAACACCTGAGGAAGTAGAAACTCAAAACACATTAAACTCACAAACATTATTTTAACAGTTTTAGAAACTTCAGAGTGTTTTCTATCCAATACTATGCAATACTATGCATACCAATTATGCATATCCTAGCTTCTGGGCCTGAGTAACAGGCAGATAGTTTACTTTGGGCACATCAGTCATCCGAACTTCCGGATACTGCCCCCTAGCCTTAAGAAGTGAACTAGGTCGCAAACTCTAAATATATTACCCACTGCTAGTAGCCGTGTATTCATCCAACATTAAATGTAATGTCCTAATAAAACTTGCAGTTGTAGGCTACATATTAAATATCTTGGTTGTAAAATAATTGCTAATGAGCTGAATATCAAGAAAAATGTTTTATACCTACATAAATCTAAGACCCTCCTCACTGTGACAGGAACAAGGTGTCGCGCCCTGACCTTAGTTATCTTTGTTTTCTTTTTTATTTGGTTAGGTCAGGGTGTGACAAGGGCGGTTTGTGTAGTTTTTGTATTGTCTAGGGGTTTTTGTCTGTTTATGGGATCTCCTGGTCTAGGTGTTTAGATGTCTATGGTTGCCTAGATTGGTTCTCAATCAGATGCAGCTGTTTATCGTTGTCTCTGATTGGGGACCATATTTAGGTAGCCATATTCCTTGGGTAGTTTGTGGGTTGTTATTCTATGTTTAGTTGCCTGTTCTGCACTAGCCATATTGCTTCACGGTTAGTTCAGTGTTCCCTCTTTCATTAAAGAGTTATGTTCGCTTACCACGCTGCGCCTTGATCTCCTCACTATGACGACCGTGACACAAGGTGGACGAAGCTTCCAAAGTTGTTATTTTTTTCCATTTTGAAATGCTATATGATCAGAGCGCATTTTTCACTACAATGTATGGGGTAGAGGAGAGTGGCTCGCTCATCACAGCAGCAGGGCCCAGCTGTTGGACCAAGTTATGGTTTTAGCCGCCCCAAAAATAGCAAGTTTTGAGTGAGGAGAAAATGTAGAATGTGCTCGATTTATGATCTAACTGATGACAGTCAGAGGAGGTCTCTTTGCTAATGCAACGTTTGACTTTGAATGTGTCACGCCCTGATCTGTTTCACCTGTCTTTGTGCTTGTCTCCAACCCCTCCAGGTATCTTCCCATTTTCCCCTGTATATTTATACCTGTGTTCTCTGTCTGTTGCCAGCTCGTCTTGTCTTGTCAGATCTTACCAGTGTTCTTTCCTGCCTTCATGTTTCTCTAGTTCTGTTTCCTAGTTTTTCCCTGGTTCTGACCATCCTGCCTGCCCTGATCCCGAGCTTGCATGCCGTCCTGTACCTGCCCGACTCTGACCTGATCACGAACCTCTGCCTGCCCTTGACCTACCCTTTGGCTGCCCAGTGTTTCTAATAAATAATCTGGGAACTGTACTATCCGCCTCCCGTGTCTGCATCTGGGTCATATCCTGAGTTGTGATAGAATGTGAGGCTGAGCTGAGGTCACGCAAACTATCATAAAACCAGGGACCGGCCATTGCCCACTGATCAGCCAAAGGCTCATTATAGATTAGTATAAGAGAAATTGCACATCTTAACATCTTTAAAAAAATCTTAACAGGCTCGTTTTATTTGTTTTATTTTTAAATATAAAAATATATATTTATTAGCATATCCACTCCTGTCAGACACCACTGGAGGAAGGAGCTTGAAACTAGTCCTCATGTTAACAGCTGCCAATGATCCAAAACTCTGTGCTAATCCTGTTGATGACCTATGCTCATTTGTTTTTTGATGTTCTGTCGTATACCGTGCAGTGGCAATCCTTGTTTGTCACCTCACTTTTTCACTTAAAATCAAAGGTATAATGAACAAGTACAGACACGTGAACATTGTGACAGTGATAGATGTAGCAAACAAAGGGGCAGCCCTATCAAAACCATGCGATTAGTGCTCACCAGTGCAGAGTAAAAAGGGGGGGTGGTTGGGGTGCTTTTATGAATATTTTTTTCCCATTCTCACATGCTGTTGTCATGACCTCCCTCCTGGGTGAGGATCAGGGAGAGGCCCCCCTCTCTCCCACCAGAGAAGGGGGGGGGGAGTGAAGTTGGCCGTTTTTATGTCGGTCATAAATACCATGCAGGAACTCTCTCCTATTCTGCAGAAATGTAAGTTAAAAAAACCTTTGTTACAACAGAGATTTTGTAGTACTGTAACATCCAAGATTGGATAATGAAACACTATTTCTGTAATCCAAACATTTGGAATGGTCCGTGGGTATTCAAAGAACAATCCTGTCAAATTCATTACAATTGTGTGATGTCATTAAAGACGGTACAACAACATAACTGTATCTCTGAACATGTACATTTCCCAGTTGTCAGGTTTACATCTAAATATGTTGGAACTTGCGGTATATGATTAAATATGAAACTATTTGTGTGAAGATGAAATGTGATGTTAGCCTTCTAATCAGTAATTGTTTTTTATATGAAAGTTCTACCCAGTCAGTGACCACACCCACGTGAGCACAGACATTATGTCGGCATCATGGATTTAAACGAATAGCAAAAATCACAGAAGCTGGAGTCTTCTCCCTCACTAACTTTAAGCATCAGCTGTCAGAGCAGCTTACCGATCATTGCACCTGTACACAGCCCATCTGTAAATAGCCCACCCAACTACCTCATCCCCATGTTATTTATTTTTTTACTCCTTTGCACCCCAGTAACTCTACTTGCACTTTCGTCTTCTGCACATCTATCACTCCAGTGTTTAATTGCTAAATTGTAATTATTTTGCCACTATGGCCTATTTATTACATTACCTCCCTAATCTTACTACATTTGCACACACTGTATACAGATTTTTCTATTGTGTTATTGACTGTACATTTGTTTATCCCATGTGTAACTTTGTGTTTATGTCGCACTGTGTTGCTTTATCTTGGCCAGGTCACAATTATAAATGAGAACTTGTTCTCATCTGGCCTACCTGGTTAAATAAAATAAAAAATAGAACGGCCCCTTTTGCCGGAGTGAATAAAACCCCTCATGACGTAATTCACATTAGACCAGTACACGGACGGTAAACCAGACGTGTAAAATGGTTAGACTTCACATTAGACCAGCGTGACCGACATGGTTAGACACTCAAACTCTGTATCGAAGAAGAAGACTACACAAGAATTCAGTTTGCAGCTGTTTAAGTACTTTAGTCTAGTAAACTCGACCGAAGACGAGAAGACAAAGCACAATTTACTCTCACCATTATAGATACCTCTATTTTAACAAACGGAGCCCGCTGAACAATGCGGGGTATACCTCTGAAAGATTCATTCTAACAGACAGTGCGAGATAGAGAAGCTACAGCGACAAAATACATTGTGACCTCTGGGGGACAAACCAGAGACGTCTGTCGAACTACTCTCCACAGACGGACTGGCGATTTCAACAGAGAGACAGCAAAGACATACGCACGTCAATATATACACTGCAATTATTTCAAATGAGAAGCCGTTCATTTGCAATGTATTCACATTTCCATTAGCATAGTTATCAACTGTATGTACGATAATTGAATTCCTTTGTCTCTCCCTTTCCCTCTCTTTTGAATCCGTCATTTTGTGTAGCATACCGTCATATCAGTTTACTCCACTAGGGACCTTTCATTGCATTGTGTTAGTAACCAATAACTATACCTTGTGTGTGTGTTTATTTATTTCTGTGTGATTATTTAGTTAGTTAGTAAATAAATACTTAAGCCAATTTGTATATCGCGGATTCATAATTTATGCAAGGGTTCGTGCAGATATCCAAGAATTTAGTGACATTCAGAATGAGACCGATAAGGTAACAATTAGCAAGTGATTGATGGATGTCGGCTATGATACTTAGATATTCTGATCGATATTTAAGTTAATTCGGGAAATAAACATTTCCCGTGGTGTCCCAGATTACTATCTGATAAATTGTTATATGATTAATTTAATTGCGTAATATTTGAACGTGGTATGTAATTATTCGATGAATAGCCTTCATCGCATTAATGAGAGTCACTACTAGATGTCGACCGATTAATCGGAACGGCCGATTAATTAGGGCCGATTTCAAGTTTTCGTAACAATCGGAAATCGGTAGCCGATTTCCGATTAATTTTTGTTATTTTTTTATACCTTTTATTTAACTAGGCAAGTCAGTTAAGAACACATTCTTATTTTCAATGACTGCCTAGGAACTGTGGGTTAACTGCCTTGTTCAGGGGCAGAACGACAGATTTTCACCTTGTCAGCTCAGGATTCCAAACGCACAGTTAACTAGTCCAACGCTCTAACCATTGCACTCCACGAGTAATCTGCCTGTTACGCGAATGCAGTAGAAGCCAAAGTAAATTACTAGCTAGCATTAAACTTATCTTATAAAAAACAATCAATCATAATCACTAGTTATAACTACCAATCCAGTTTAGCAGGCAATATTAACCAGGCGAAATTCTGTCATTTCTCTTGCGTTCATTGCAAGCAGAGTCAGGGTATATATTCAAGTTTGGGCTGCCTGGTTCATTGTGAACTAATTTGCCAGAAATTTGCAGAATTATGACATACATTGAAGGTTGGTGCAATGTAACAAGAATATTTAGACTTAGGGATGCCACCCGTTAGATAAAATACCGAATGGTTCCGTATTTCACTGAAATAATAAACGTTTTGTTTTCGAAATGATAGTTTCCGGATTCGATCATATTAATGACCAAAGGCTCGTATTTCTGTGTGTTATTATGTTATAATTAAGTCTGATTTGATAGAGCAGTCTGACTGAGCAACAGCAGGCCCGTAATCATCCATTCAAACAGCATTTTCGTGCGTTTTGCCAGCAGCCCTTCGCAAGCACAGCGCTGTTTATGACTTCAAGCCTATCAGCCTAATGGCTGGTGTAACCAATGTGAAATGGCTAGCTAGTTAGCTGGGTGTGCGCTAATATTGTTTCAAACGTCACTGGCTTTTAGATTTGGAGTAGTTATTCCCTTTGCACTGCTTTTGTGGAGCGATGGGTAACGATGCTTCTGGTGTGGCTGTTGTCAATGTGTTCCCGGTTCGAGCCCAGGTAGGAGGGGGATGGAAGCTACACTGTTACACTGGCAATACTATAGTGCCTATAAGAACATCCAATAGTCAAAGGTATATGAAATACAAATGGTGTAGAGAGAAATAGTCATATAAATACTATATTAACTACCTAAACTAACCTAAAACCTCTTACCTTGGAATATTGAAGTCTTATGTTAAAAGGAACCACCAACTTTCGTATGTTCTTATGTTCTGAGCAAGGAACTTAAACGTTAGCTTTTTTACATGGCACATATTTTACATGGCACATATTTTTACATCGCACATATTACTTTCTTCTTCAACACTTTGTTTTTGCATTATTTAAACCAAATTGAACATGTTTCATTATTTATTTGAGGCTAAATTGATTTTATTGATGTTTTATATTAAGTTAAAATAAGTGTTAATTCAGTATTGTTGTAATTGCCATTATTACAAATTTTTAAATAAATAAAAAATTGGCCGATTAATCGGTACCGGCTTTTTTGGTCCTCCAATAATCGGTATCGGCATTGAAAAATCATAATCGGTCAACTTCTAGTCACTACAAGACACTGTGTTTGTGCCGATACAACAGGCATGTTTTTCCCCAGGGTCGGGAACAGTGGAGAGGCTGTAGTACGCTGGCTACCTGGGGCGATCCACGGCAGCAGGGAGCCGACCGCCATCCTCCACCAGGTGCTAGCTGAGCTCTCTGTCGTCCCCTACCTGCAGGAACTCAACCACGCAGACACCACACTGGTAAGCAACTATCAGAGCCTCTGGACAAAATTGTATACAGTATGCCTACTTTGCACTGACTCATCCTCTGTGCACTGACACACAACATGATGCAGTGATCTCAGCATGACTCTGGTAGTATCAGAGGAAATACAAGGGTGGATAAAGTTATTTCCTGGGC
This sequence comes from Oncorhynchus masou masou, assembly GCF_036934945.1. NCBI lineage: Eukaryota > Metazoa > Chordata > Actinopteri > Salmoniformes > Salmonidae > Oncorhynchus > Oncorhynchus masou. Next base: position 50,281,213 of record NC_088226.1, read on the forward strand.
CTGAGGTGGTATTATCTAGGTGCACTTTAATAGCACACAGGCAAATATACCTAGGCTAGCTTGTTTTAATAAAGTCTTAAATTATGCACGCCAATATGCAGGGCTTTGTTTTTAATATTTATGAGTCGAGAGAAATCAGCAAAGCAAACGCTTGGTCTTGCGTGCGTGCCTGCGTGTGTGCGTGTGTGTGTATGTGTGTGTGTGAGTGAGAGAGAGAGAGAGAGAGAACAGGAGGGAATAAGGAAACATAAAATGAAAATATGGAGGGGGTGATGTACGTAGGTCTCATTCGAGTATACAGTGTGCTGTGCTGCTGAAGCTCTATAATTGCCTCTTCACTAGATTAGTGCTCCGCAGTGGTGAGATTAACCCAGATCAATTGCAGCGTGATGGCTGTGATATTGCAACCAAATCTGCCATGAATAGAGAACCAGGGGAGGGGGGCTTCTCATTAGATCCATGTTTGTGTAGGCAACAACAACAGCCATGACAGTTTCTAGTACTTCAGATAGTACTGTATAGATTAAAGGGTCGCCTGCCACATACACTGGGGCCATGATGATGTGCCTCCTTTCAACATGATGTGTCTCTTTTCCAAAACAATTCTATTTCTGTCTGAGTGAATCAGTTTAAATATCCAGTCACAGCTTTTCGAGTGGATGTAAATGTATAGATCCACGCGTTGCTCAGTATTGGGAGCCTGGGAGTTTGTGAGCCACTGTGCTGTAAGTAGTTCTCCTCTGAGTTTCCAGTGGATGTCCAAAACTAACGCCGTTTTACCGGCAAGCGCCTTCTCTATCAGGAGATGTAATAATTCAGAACACATTCTGCAGGTTGGTGAATTGCCCCAAGAAAAGCCTCCTATGTCTGAAGAAATAGAAGGGGGAAGTATTTCTGCCTGAAAACAAGGGGTGAATGCAGATGCATCAGCCACTGTCAGACCTTCATACAACAATATATCATATAGGACTTTCAGCTTGTGTGTGTGTGTGTGTGTGTGTGTGTGTGTGTGTGTGTGTGTGTGTGTGTGTGTGTGTGTGTGTGTGTGTGTGTGTGTGTGTGTGTGTGTGTGTGTGTGTGTGTGTGTGTGTGTGTGTGTGTGTGTGTGAATACTGGGTTGCTCTCCTCTCAGCCATCTCTCCTGACATCACACACAGTGTTGCAGATGAATGGGCTCCAGAGTACAGCCCAATGTATATTACCTCCTCCCATGCACCTTGATGGACGAGTGCTGCTTGACCATTTGTCCACATTGTCTCCCTCTCGCCCCAGCGCCCAGGCGTCTGACCATGTAGAAAAAAAACATGTCGACCCTCATTGTATGAGGAATGAGTTATAAAAAATCATCATCCAACACTTTCTTTTTTAATTAGCTTTTAAGTCTGTGTTTAGAGAAGTTATTGCTGGTGTGTGAATTGTGCTCTGATAATCTTTATCTCAGGCCCACAGCTGTAGACTCTAATGGCAGACACCATGGACACCCTTGAAGGAAGGTGGACTGATAGAGAACGTGTGTGGAATGAAATGCAAAAGGTAAAGAGAGAGACAGGGAAATGGACAATGAGAGCGAGGAGAGAACGAGGGATAGAAATACCAGCGTCTACTCTATACCCTTCAAACACACACTTAGCATTCTCCCGGCAAAATAAAAATAATGTTTTGACATATCAAATCAGGAAAGATAATGTTAATTTTGTGTGGGGATATCCTTGTGGCACGCCTGTCATCTGTGTTAAGATTAACAATGCCTACTAAACTTTCAAATGGCATGGCTCGTGGGAGGAAGAGGCCCATTAAAAATGTTCAGGCCAAATTATTTTATTAGTGAGACTGGCATTTCATTTCACTACGTACATAGTGCTGCAAATAACACTGGCTGGAGAACAAAACCCAATGTAAAGTTACTGAGATACTTTAATGCACATTAGCGTATAAACATGAAACCGTCTTGGGCTGGAGCCTCGAAATCACATTACAATATCCCTGATTGCATTTTCATGCTCTCTCTCTCTTGGGGAGTTGTTGCCTGTTGCCTGGTGGGTGTGGGACTGAGCAGTGGAGAGGGAGGGGATCCAGGCTGCAGTCAGGAGGGAGGCAGCAGGGCAGCCATGGTTAATGATGAATGGGGGCGCGGGGCAGTGCATCACTGGGTCAGTCTCTCTCACACCCAGTGGAGCATAACCACAGCCGTTAGTGATAGGCTGTATTAATCATGCCATCAGGTCTCCCCTATACCCTCAGCACACAGACACACACATCGACACACACATATTCTCACACCCAGCGCTGGTGGAGGGGTCTTTTTCACTCCCTATCTGACCGATATGTCCTTCCCATGCAGGGTCTGTCAAACTGAGCAGGAGATGGTTAGGCTGGGGGAATGTTTCTGTTTCAATGTTTAAACATGTCATCGCTGTAATGGATACAGTATAGGTGTAATTTACTTCAATTATTCAATAGGACATTACAGTACCCCATTTCGATATTAAACTGATTTTCACTGAATGGTCAAGCATTACTCATGGTAACTAACATCACATTTCGTAACTCGAGACAACGTTATTGGTCAGTCACCCTGAATTTATTGTGCATGTTGAATTCACATTGTAATTTACCGAATTTGTAGCGGGTGAAATTTATCTGGAGTGTCTAAATCAGTTGTTAAACTGAGAGACATAGGGCCATAAGGTTGTGGAGAACAATCAGAGCACTGTAAAAAATGTAGGCTACCCTATCCTCCACTCTATCGCTCAAGTATTTTATGTAAGGGCCACGTGCACTGTTACAATATGCGCCAATTAGCCTGTACTAGCATACATGCACCAATCCACTCCATAAAATGAATTCAATTTAGATGTTTTTTTGTCGTCACTGTCCTTGAATACCTCTTTGAGCACAGTGATGGTATTAACACGCTAGAGTCTAAGCAAGGGGGGGTAACCCGACTCTTAGCTGCTCGGCCATGGAAACCCGTTTCATGAAGCTCCCGGCAAACAGTTGTTGTGCTGACTTTGCTTCTAGAGGCCGTTTGGAAGTCGGGAGTGAGTGTTGCAACCAAGGATACCAAGGATAGACTATTTTTACATGCTATGCACTTCAGCATTCGGCGGTCCACTTCTGTGAGCTTGTGTGGCATACAACTTTGAGACTGAGCCGTTGTTTCTCCTAAACATTTCCACTTCACAATAACTGCACTTACAATTAACCGTGGCAGCTCTAGCTGGGCAGAAATTTTACGAACTGACTTGTTGGTAAGGTGGCATCCCATGACGGTGCCACGTTGAAAGTCACTGAGCTCTTCAGTAAGGCCATTCTACTGCCAATGTTTGTCTATGGAGATTGCATGGCTGTGTGCTCAATTTGTTTCACCTGTCAGCCACGGATGTGGCTGAAATAATCTGAATCAACTCATTTGAAAGGGTGTCCACATACTTGTATAGTGTATATAGTGTATCTCTATCTTAAAACAGACAGATTTTGATGGGGATTATAATTAGATTTTGCGGGGGTGCGACCATTGTGGCTAACGGTTAATCACACGTTGGATGGTCCTCAATTGCCAGAGAGGAAAGAAACCCCTCAGGGATTTCACAACGAGGCCAATGGTGACTTTAAAACAGTTACAGAGTGTAATGGCTGTAACAGGACAATAACCTAAAGGCCAAATCTAACAAGAAGACAGTGAATGTTCAGTTTTGACATAAATCTACTTGAAAACCTATGGCAAGACCTGAAAATGGTTGTCTAGCAATGATCAACAACCAATTTAACAGAGATTGAATCATTTTGAAAAGAATAATGGGAAAATGTTGCACAATCCAGGTGTGGAAAGCTCTTACCCAGAAAAGCTCACAAATGTGCTTCTACAAAGTATTGACTCATGGGTGTGAATACTTACAGTTGAAGTCAGAGATTTACATACACCTTAGCCAAATACATTTAAACTCAGTTTTTCACAATTCCCGACATTTAATCCAAGTAAAAATTCCCTGTCTTAGGTCAGGTAGGATCACCACTTTATTTTAAGAATGTGAAATGTCAGAATAAAAGTAGAGAGAATGATTTATTTCAGCTTTTATTTCTTTCATCACATTCCCAGTGGGTCAGAAGATTACATACTCTCAATTAGTATTTGGTAGCACTGCCTTTAAATTGTTTAACTTGGGTCAAACGTTTCGGGTAGCCTTCCACAAGCGTCCCACAGTAAGTTGGGTGAATTTTGTCCCTTTCCTCCTGACAGAGCTGGTGTAACTGAGTCAGATTTGTAGGACTCCTTGGTCACACACGCTTTTTCAATTCTTTCCACAAATTTACTATGGGATTGAGGTCAGGGCTTTGTGATGGCCACTCCAATACCTTGACTTTGTTGTCCTTAAGCCATTTTGTCACAACTTTGGAAGTATGCTTGGGGTCATTGTCCATTTAGAAGAACAATTTGCGACCAAGCTTTAACTTCCTGACCGATGTCTTGAGATGTTTCTTCATATGTCCACATAATTTTCCTGCCTCATGATGCCATCTATTTTGTGAAGTGCACCAGTACCTCGTGCAGCAAAGCACCCCCACAACATGATGTTGCCACCCCCGTGTTTCACGGTTGGGATAGTGTTCTTCGGTTTGCAAGCCTCCCCCTTTTTCCTCTAAACATAACGATGGTTATTATGACCAAACAGTTATATTTTTGTTTCATCAGACCAGAGAACATTTCTCCAAAAAGTATGATATTTGTACCGATGTGCAGTAGCAAACGGTAGTCTGGCTTTTTTATGGCGGTTTTGGAGCAGACGACCTTTCAGGTTATGTCGATATAGGACTTTATTTTACTGTGCATATAGATACTTTTGTACCTGTTTCCTCCAGCATATTTACAAGGTCCTTTGCTGTTGTTCTGGGATTGATTTGCACTTTTCGCAGAAAAGTACGTTCATCTCTAGGAGAAAGAACGCGTCTCCTTCCTGAGCAGTATGACGGCTGCGTGGTCCAATGGTGTTTATACTTGCGTACTATTGTTTGTACAGATGAACGTGGTACCTTCAGGCATTTGGAAATTGCTCCCAAGGATGAACCAGACTTGTGGAGGTCTACATTGTTTTTCTGAGGTCTTGGCTGATTTCTTTTGATTTTCCCATGATGTCAAGCAAAGAGGCACTGAGTTTGAAGGTAGGCCTTGAAATACATCCATAGGTACACCTCCAGTTGTCTCAAATGATGTCAATTAGCCTATCAGAAGCTTCTAAAGCCATTACATAATTTTCTGGAATTTTCCAAGCTGTTTAAAGGCACAGTCAACTTAGTGTATGTAAACTTCTGACCCACTGGAATTGTAATACAGTGAATTATCATTTAAATAATCTCTCTGTAAACAATTGTTGGAAAAATGATTTGTGTCATGCACTTAGTACATGTCCTAACCGACTTCCCAAAACGATAGTTTGTTAACAAGAAATTTGTTGAGTGGTTGAAAAACGATTTTTTGTGACTCTAACCTAAGTGTATGTAAACTTCTGACTTCAACTGTATGTAAATGAGATATTTATGTATTTAATTTTCAATAAATTTGCTATAATTTCTTAAAACATGTTTTCACTTTGTCATTATGGAGTATTGTGTGTAGTTGGGTGAGAAACCAAATATATTGCATCCATTTTGAATTCAGGCTGTAACACAACAAAATATGAATACTTTCTGAAGGCACTGTATGCCCTGTGCTTTTTGCTTCATGTATCTTGAGAGTGGCAACTAACCTTTTCTCAATACCATAATTTATTAAGTGTGGCTGCTCCAGAAATATGAGAGGTGGCAAGTTCATTCTCGCTCCTCCTCAGCTCTCTTCAACTCGCATAAATCAGCAGGGCATTAACTGACAAATAAATGACGACTTGATTCTGTAACAGCAAGGTCTGCATACACATAGATTTTCCTGTTTGTTTTTGGCTAGTCAATATAAGACATTGGCCCTTGCTGTAAATTCCATTACATAAAAATAAGTGCACTTTCCCCAGTTCCGGCAGACGGGTGGCATCAATGTTTTCCGCTCCATAAAATATCTATAAGAAATGTGTAATGCGCCGCAGCACTGCAGTGTTTTACTCAAACGTCCAACTCTATTTCCAATCCCTCTCTGGAAAGATGGAAAAGCTTACGATCAGTGTATATGTGAGTGCTTGTACAGTCTGTGCTCAAACGACACAAAGCAAAACTATAAAGTAGTTCAAAACTGTGACTCACCATCAAGTTTCATTTCTATTGATTTATTAACTCATTTGCCACTGTAACAGTAAAAGGTCACTGAAAGGGGCCACACCCTAGTGTTTAGACTAGGCTGCATTGCATATATGAATACATGAGTGTCAGTCGACAGGGTAACGCTCCACACATATCCCTAATCGCCCCTCCCCCCTTTCCTACCCAGACCCTTTGTTTTCGTCCCTGTGGTGATGAGGGCTGACAGGTTTGATGGACACTTTGACAGGCGTCATATCACAGCTCAGCTCCAGCACCACGGCACAGCAGCCTCTGTAGATAGATAGCACAGCCACGATACCGTCAGCCCCGGGCCCTGGGCCCTCTGAAGCTGCTGCTGCTTTTCATATACAAAGTGGTGCAGATGCAGCCCGCACACTAATAGAGAGGCTAACTGTTGTTCAAATGGAGTCCCGGGTTCTAATGTGCATGGGGAGGGGAGTGTGGAGTGCATATGCAGTGTAAGAAAGTGCAGGACGAGGGTAAACTGGTCGATGTCTCAGCCCCACTTCTCCTGCTCTGAGTTGAGGTGAATCCCCAAGGTATGGCTTTGGAGGTGGGTATCAGATCCCACTAATAGAAACACACACCCCAGCATCATCACCACCATTAGAATGGCTCCTCTGTCAGTCACAACACATACATCCCTCTCTCTCTCACTCTCTCTCACCCTGTCTCTTTCATCTTTTATCTCCCTCTATCTCCATTTTTCTCTTTCAGTCTCACTCGTTCTTTTATCTCTCTCTCCTTCTCTCTCACCTCCACCTCACTTTGAGTGCTCCCTCTCCATCTCTTCCCGGTACCCCAAATAGGTTTTTCTAAATTCATCTCTTCATCATACATTCACTTTCATATTTCACTCCCTTTCTCCCCCTCCCTCGCTCTGGTATGAGCTCAGGCTGGGCACAGTAAATTCCCATGCCAAGCTTTCACCTCACAAATGAATGAGGGAGGTACAGGCCAAACCCTACATCTCTACCAGGTAATTACATCCCTGGTGGGTTGGAGAGGAGAGAAGGGGGCTGGGCTCGGCTCACAACACACAACCTCCTCTGGAAAATCTGTTTACACATGAAAAGTGTTTGTTATTTCTTACAACACACTGTGACTTGTTCTGTTGTGTTTTTAATTGTTTTTCTGCTCAGGTGGGGATGCTGGAGGATCTGTTGTTCCAACTGGAGGAGACCTATCTGAAGAACAAGGCTCAGAGGGCCATTAGGAAGCAGAGGACTAGGGCACAGAAGGTGGTGGGAAAATCCAGGGGAAGACCCAAAGCAGAGGCCAAATGAAGGGCTCTCTCACATCAGTAGAACCAATGACCTTACCACATCCAGGATCTGACGGCCAGGATAGTGGAGGCCCGCCCTCATCCTCAAAATGAAAGAACATTTTCCCTCTCTCCCTCTCACAAAAGCCTCATCTTCAGCCCAAGCATCTTTCACACCATTACTCTAGGCTGGCAGAAATAAATGGACTCTGCAGCCTTGCTTTCTCTCTGATTTAGGGTCTCTTTTTTTAACACTCATCCTTGTTTACTCGTTAATATACAGTGTCTCCAGGCCCACACTCTAGATGAAAGACCTAGGTGATTTAAACATGTGGGAATGTTCAATTTGTGCATAAGGATATGTTTTCATGTTTGAACTTGATCATTTATGCTTGTTCATGTGAGTTCTCATGTAAAGCAGCTTAACATCTGGTTTGTAAACACACAAAAAAACATATGCCATAGTAGCATGATTTTAATGTGTGCATGCCCATTTTGGGATTCACAGCAAATCCGGCTTCTGAAACTGTGTCGAACATTAAAAAAACCTACATTAAGTCATGACATTATCTTCATCATCATGTATAGTTAGCTACCAAGGAATATAAAACATTTTTCCATAGGTAACTCATCCCTTTTGAGGAAAGTGAAAGGGATTGGGATAAAACAAACATATTTCTTCCTCAGGTAGCTACAGTAGCTTCACTTTGTGTACAGTATGATGACCATGTTGCTACAGTCTGGAGGTTTCCAGTCATTTCAATGCCAAAGGTGCAGTTTGGGGATTGATCAGGCAGGGCAAAACCTTGTGAGTAAGCACAATCAGTGGGGCCCTCGTCATTCATGTGCCCACTGCTGGTCCATCAACTGGCCGGTCAGCACCTGCTTCCTCTGGGACAGCCAATCACAGGCGTTCAATGCTATCGACAGCTGCTCTCACTCTCTTGTCTCTTTCCCTGTCTCTCTCACTCTCCCTTACTGCTGCTGAATTGTCCACATTTCCCTATACCTCAGGATTAGTTCATGGGATCGTACTCTACAGTACCTGATTATCAGTGTTTCTCTTTTTTTCCCTCTCCTTCTCACTCACTCTCTCACTTTCTTTTCTCTCTCTCATCCCACCCTCCATCTGTCCCTCCCTTCTTCCCTTTCCCTTCAGATAAGTGTGTAATACCTTGGGGATTCTGTTGACACCCGAGCCGGCATGAGCAATGTTGTGATCAGCAATATGGTCATGCATTAATTTAATTCCTGAATAAATGAATGGTATTTATTGAGTGGTCAGGGGAGAAAATGTTGGCATTGTACTTATTGGCATCTTTAAAAGATTCATTATGCCAGAGGTAGTTTACAATTGGTAAACAATTATTATAATCCAAGCCTACATGTATAATTAATTGATGCATTAAAAGCCATCACCTTGATTTTCATTAATTTGTGTAGAGATGTTTATATGGAAATGCTTAAAATGGAGATATAGGAATACTGCTGAGAGATGATATTTTATCAGTATCAATGAACTCAATTTAAATATAGACTTTGGTGCTAATATACAATTCCATAAATTACTTTTACCTACTGTGGTTAGCTATTAGAAGTTCACAGCGAAGCTGCACACAGATGCTTGAGGCCATGAGTAACAAGGTCAAAAATAATGGCACCGATTGGCCTATAGGGGGTGCCGTTATAATCAGTCTCACTTAAACCCTTATATCCATCCCCCCTTTGACCTGGAGACTAAACTTTGGATGTAGGTGTAAGGACAGACGCTGTAGACGAGAAGCAAGTACAGGGAGTCATTTAATGAAACATGGACAGAAACAGAAAACAGACAGTGTCTGGACATTTGAAAACAAAACAGCAATAATGCTGTCACAGGGATGAAACAGAAGAGCCAGACAGATATAGGGAATGCAATAAAAATGTGAAGGAGTCCAGGTGAGTCCAATGAGTGCAGATGCGCATAATGATGGTGACAGGTGTGCGTGATGAAGGGCAGCTTGGTGCCATCGAGCGCCAGAGAGGGGAAGCAGGATCAGGCGTGACAGTAGGTGTCTTTCCTCATGCTGGACACATTTGAATCAACGACCTATAAGGTCCGCCAGGATAGATTTTCCTCCATCTTGTAAATGTTGAAAACCTTTGAAATACATCTTCTCATTAACTTATTTTGAAAAAAGCTCAGGGCTTTACTAAGAGATGGCTGAGTTATTGATAAAATCAAGAAATTAGATTTTACGTGTCCATTTAAATCCTTTGTAAATCCACTTCACAATGGCCTATGAACTTGAAACGTTTTAGAGTAATCAAATATATTACCATGATGAACCATGTTAGGTGTGGCATTGATATCTAAACATAAATATGAAACTATTAACAATTCACTTTTTTGACTATGAAATGCAAATGCTTAAAATAATAATACAAAATCTTCTCACAAACTGAAAGTCCGTAAAGAGTTTGAGATTTTTGTTATGCATTCAAAGATGGCCACACTATACCAGTAGATAAGGAATTGGTCAAAAGATGGCTGGGGTATTGACAAAAATCTGATTTTACGTGTCCATTTATACCACTGTAAATCCACTCCACAGTGGCCTATCATGAATGTACCTAAGATGAACCACACTGAATGTGGTATTGATATCTCAAAAAACAAAGAAACTAGTAACAACTCATTCTTTGCACATGGAATGCTAATGCTCAAAATAATCTTCTCCTCATAAACCATCCTCATAAACCATACATTTTGGGATGATTGCACATGAAGGAAAACAGTTCCTACATGATAGACTGCTTGCTTTGTTATCCAACTGATCTTGTGTCCTTTCTATCATCCTGTGAACCCCGTTCATTGCTGCTCGCAGCTATGTCTTTTTAATATGTTTTTATTAGTGTTTCTGCCTCACTGCCTGCTGTTGCCTCACTATCACACATCTAGGCTGTAGCTCAGTGAGCTAACACAGTCTTGTGGTGCATAATTGACCTGGGTTCAAACTCAGTTGGTCACACTGATCCCTGGTCCAGAATTGGTCAGTCAATGTCTCTTAGCTGCTGTGGTTGTTGTGGAGAAGGTCATTGAGCAGACTGTAATTGTCTGGCAGTAGTGTGATCATTTGTTTTAACGTTTTTTACAAAATGGGGTGTGAGCATCAAGTTAAACCATAACAAATATAATTATTTATTGTGTCTTGAGAGACCAGGACAAGAACATTGTTGCAGTTTGAATTATATCCAATGGGATTCAAAAGAAAGACTTGCATTGGGGAAAATAAATTATGGAACTAATTTTAACAGACCACAGCAAATCATTGTCTGAAAGCACAACAGTCAGTTCAGACATCAAATGGCAGCCTCACTTTTCAGATGTCATTTGGTTCTGGAGGCGGAAATTGTATACCGCCATTTTGGTGCTTGGGATCGGAGCAGGCTGTGTGTTAACTCGGCAACATGCAAATTAAATAATCTTGGGAAGAGATTGAAAGGGGTGTAGGGTGTGCTGGCAAGCCCATCTGTTTGACAAACAAATATACAGTTGTCAGAGAGACGCAGAAGCGAGCTTGCCTGACAGGAAGAAGGGGGGATAAACAGTTTGCTCTGTGCCCAGAGGAGCGCTGTGGTAAACATCTCCTCTGCCATGTTTTCTTCCAGTCGCACATCTTTGGAGAGTCCTTGTGATCACATTGTGGCAAACACAACATTCTGTGTTAAGAGGAAGGTGCTCAAAGTTGCTCGCTCACAAACCAGCGCCCCAAATCTGCCATTATTCCAGTACCAGATCACAGAGCTTCTGCTCTAACCCAATGTTGACTTGTTTTGAAGAACATTTATGTGGTAATGTTTGGAACAAGTGTTGCACTGTAAAAAGACTGGAAGGTGGCGAAAGTCCAGCATCCTACAGGTGAGTATTTTTGGGGGGAGACAGAGACCATGAGATAGAATGACCTGTCTGAGAAGTACAGAAGGACAGACTGAGCAACAGAAGGCACACAATCTTATCTGGGCAAATCAGCCGGGATTACCGCTGGCATTGACATGACTGGCATTGAGCCTTTTCTCAATTTGCTGATAACAGAGCCTCTGATAACCAGGAAGAATTCTGCACAGAGACAAAACACAGAGGTGAGAAACCAAAAACAGAAGAATTCGCTCAATACAGGCCACAAACTCTTCTTCAAACTTGACAGCCCAATCAGAGGATTGGTGCTAGAGTGTAGACCCATATGGTATCCAAGCAACAATTTAGCTAGGGAGGTCTGGGAGCGGTCTGAGTGGGGAGGGAAAAAGCTGTTATTGGCAGGGAGGCCTAACATACAGTTTATATTTTGTTACAATACAGCAAATGTTGACTTTGTGGCTGTGGTAACTAGCTAACGTTAGCTAGCCTGTAGCTAGCTAGCCTGCCTCGCAAGCATTATCAAATGATAACGTTACATAACCAGCAGTATCTCGACAAACCTTACACAAAAAGATTGCCGTTTTGAAACTGCAGTAAAAGTGCAGTAACTGCAGTCGACTGTGGTATTTTGAACGCAGTAATTGCAGTCTAACTGCAGTTACACTGCAAAATTACTGGAGTAAAACAAAGTGTTATTTTGGGCGCAGTATTTGCCTCATACTATAGTTACAATGCACTCTAACTGCAGTTATACTGCACTCTGACTACAATCTTTTTTCTTAAGGGAATACACAATACACTTGTAATGAGGTATCTAGCTAGATATCTAGTTAGCTAACTACGCTAACATTAGCTAAAATGTTAGCTAACCACCTTAAGTCTCCATACAGGCCTATGATTACAACGGTGATTCTGATTCAACCATTATTTCATACATTGCTGTTCCCCCCTTGTCACGCCTTGGTCATTGTATTTTGTGTTTTCGTTATATATTTGTTCAGGCCAGGGTGTGACATGGGTTTATTGTGTTGTCGTATTGGGGTTTTTGTAGGCATTGGTATTGTGGTTGATTAGGGGTGTGTCTAGTTTAGGCTTGGCTGCCTGAGGCGGTTCTCAATCAGAGTCAGGTGATTCTTGTTGTCTCTGATGGGGAACCGTATTTAGGTAGCCTGGGTTTCACTTTGTATTTCGTGGGTGATTGTTCCTGTCTCTGTGTAGTTTCACCAGATAGGCTCGGTCACTTTGGATTTTCTTTTTTCCTTGTTTTGGAAGAGAAGAGAACGAGCGCCATTCTCCTTGCGGAGATGGTGCTAAATACATCAACACGGTCGGTCCCTGGGATTGGGCTGGCCAACACGATTCGTTTTGCTTGGAAGGAAAAGGAGTTGGAGCCTTTAGGACGGGAATCTTTTGGAAGGATAATATTGATGGGGATTCTAAAGCTGACGGTGAAGGACATGTTTTGTTTCCAAGGCAACTCATTGGAGGGAGCATACGACGTGGCACTATATACAGAGGAAAAACACAATGATATCCTGAGAAGGGCAAGAGCAGTGGGAGGTGAGAGGCCGATGTGCCACTACGAAATAACAAGCCTGGCGAGGAATAACTTTAGGGTTGTAACTGTCAACATTTACAACCCTTACGTTAAGGACGAAGAGGTGAGGGCTTTTCTGGGGAGATACATGGATAACGTCTCCTCAGCTAGGCACCTCAAAGACTCCCTTGGGTTTTGGAATGGGAGGAGAGGCTTCCAGGCCCTCCTCAGGGAGGACCCAAAGGGACATGGTGGCTACCTCCATCCTCCTGCTATGTTCTCCCTTGGGGCTGACAGGGGGACGTTGTTTTATGGACGTCAGCCCCCATTTTGCAGGCGCTGTATGGCCTACGGACACATTTTCGCCTCATGCAGCATGAGAAAATTCAGATTTTGTGGATCTGAGGATCACGAGGCGAGGGATTGTGACAAGCCTAAGACGTGCCATGGGTGTGGCTCGTCAGCACACCTGTGGCGGGGGTGCCCGGCCCGTCAGAGGTCATATGCGTCTGCGGCTGGGGGGGAGCAGGAGCGGGGGATGGGGAAGAAGAGGAGGGGAAAGAAGCACGCCTCATGACAAGAGTACAAGTCCAGAGGGGAAGGCCACAAGGAAGGAAGAGGAGCAAGAAGCGGAGGATGGAAGAGAGAAGGAAACGGAAGGCACGGGAGTAGGAGAACCAGGAAAAGCGGCGGAAGAAGGCAACCGAGTGGAGGAGCATGAGAGAGAAGAAAGCGAGGGAGGAGTGGTGGAGAAGGAGACGGTGGAAGAGCAAGTGGACTGGGGGGAAAGTGCCCTGGTGGAAGAGATGAGGGGTATGGTGGAGGAGCTGGCGGGGGGGGAGGGTGGTACCACTTCACTGCCGCCATCACCAAAGAAGAGAATGAAGAGGAGGGTGCGATTGGCCGACAGTGAGGAGGAGGAGATGGCTAATAGAGTGATGGGGTGGGAGAAACCTCTGGGTTGCTGCTGGTTTCCACAGGCTCTCAACTTCGTTTGGGTGGGGACACACCTAACAAGACTCAGGACTGGGTACAGGAGGAGGTGGGGAGTTTTTTGTTTGGGGACTCAGCCTCCCCAATTGTTTTCCAAACCAGCTGCAACACTGGGGAGGGGGAGGATTGTGGGGGTAGACCCAGGGTGCAGGGCACCCCGGAGCCAAACACTATTCCTGCATCCTGGGATGGTGTGATGGAGGAAGAGGGGGGGATGTCGGGATTACGGATGGTGTTCTCACCGGTAGATATGGAGCAGGGGAGCATCGGGTGAGTCTCCTGTTTTTTTTTTTTTTCTGTCTGGGTTTAGAATTTGAGTGTATTACATGTTTTTATTTTTTCATGGAGTCTAATTTTACTTTTGTTAGTTTAAATGTAAGGGGTTTAAGGGATATTGTTAAGAGGAGGGCGGTTTTTAGTTATTTGGAGGGTGTGGGGTTTGATTTTTGTTTTTTTACAGGAGGTTCACCTGAGGGATGGAGGGGATGTTAGTAGGTTTAAGAGGGAGTGGGACAAGGGGGAGTCGGTTTGGGGTGTTGGGGGGTGCACTCATCGGGGGTAGGGATTTTGTGTGGGCACAGGGAGGTAAAAGTGGAGGATTCTTTTGTGGTAATGCAGGGGAGGGTTATAGGGGTGGATGTCACGATAAGGGATTGTACATTTAGATTAGTGGTGGTGTATGGGCCACAGGTGGTGGCAGACAGGAGGGAGATGGTGGACTGTCTGATGCCCCTGTGTGTCACAAATAGGAAATTAGTGATAGGGGGGATTTTAATACAGATTTAGGAAGAGGGGGGGATAGCAGTGTAGGCGCCATTGCCAGGCTAATGGCTTGCCATGGTCTGGTAGATGGTGGTCTGCACACTACTCCGAAAATGGACGCTCCTACATGGCGTAACTCCAGGGGGGTTGAGCGGAGGCTCGACTATATTTTTGTACCCGGGTCTTTGGGTAAGTTGTCTGGGCGGCTGTTGCCTGTTTTCTTTTCGGATCACGACGGGGTACTCCTGCAGGTGGGGTCGCCAGTCTGCCTCTTTGGTAGGGGGTACTGGAAGCTAGATCGGGATGTGCTGGAGGAGCAGGCTTTTGTTGACGGGTTTCATGGTTTCTTTAGGAGGCTTGAGGGCCTCCGGTCCATGTGCGAGGGGGTGTTAGAGTGGTGGGAATTAGTTAAGGTGAGGATTAGGGCTTTTATAATAGGGTATTGCAAGAGGAAAAAAAGGGAGGAGAGGAGGGAGGTGGATTGTATCCAAAGGTTAATTGAACTCGAATACGAGGCAGGCAACCTCGGCGGGTCGTTTGACTGGGAGAGATCCGCAACCCTAAAGGCGCAGCTCAGGGAGTTGCAGGAGCGGAAGGCTCGAGCTTTCCTGGAGCGTGCGCATAGTGGCTTTCTAGAACATAATGAGACTTGTTCTGCTATGTTCTTTAAGTTGGTTAGGGCAAGACAGAGTAGGAAGGTAATGCATGGTGTTAGGGAAGAAAATGGTAGTATAGTTAGAGAACCAGAGGATATGGTCAGGGTGACAACTGATCATTTCCAAGGTTTATTTAACTCTTGAATCTCCCCATCCCGGATCCGGGATGTGACTTTAAAGCCTCAGGCTCATTAGCATTAGAGAACGTTAACGATTTCTGATGGCCCAGATTTCACTAGAATCGCAAATAAAATGAAAATAATGCGCCTGCTCTCATGGATGGGCTTTTCTTAACAACACTGTCATCTCAGATTTTCAAAATATGCTTTTGAACCATAGCAATTGACTAATTTGTGTAAGGCCATCCGCTAAGCTAGCTTAGCATTTTGAGTGCATTTAGTCACTTTTCACAAAAACCAGATAACCAAATAAATAAAATCATTTACCTTTGAAGAGCTGGATGTTTTCAATGAGGAGACTCTCAAAGTTTTACATACAAATGCGCAGTTTTTCCTGAAAGCGTCTGTGTGAGGAGAAATCGTTCGTTTTGTACATCACATTTGGCTACTCTTTTAGATGGAACCAAAAGTTCAGTCACCTACAACGTCAAACTTTTCAATTAACTTAATATCGAAAAACATGGCAAACGTTGTTTGGAATCAGTCCTCAAGGTGTTTTTTCACATATCTCTTCATTGATATATTGATTGCTTTGGAAGCCTGCATTCTCCTCTGAATTCTGTGGAAAAATACTTGCAGCTGACTTTTGCGCACCAACAGGAGCGCAGGACACCAAGATGAACACCTGCAACCAAATGTGGTCTCTTATGGTCAATCTTCCAATGATATGCCTACAAATACGTCACAATGCTGCAGACACATTGGGGAAACGACAGAAAGGGCAGACTTACTCCTCTCGCATTCACAGCCATATAAGGAGACAATGGAAAACAGAGCCTCAAAAATCCTGCTCATTTCCTGGATGCCGTCTCATCTTGGTTTTGCCTGAAGCTCACGTTTAGCACGCAGAAAATATCTTTTTCCATGCAGTTCTGGACACGTCAGAGTGTTTTCTTTCGAAAGCTATCAATTATATGCATATGAAGAGCATCTTTTTGTGACAAAATATCTTGTTTAAAAACGGGCCATTTTTCATCCAAAAATGAAATTTAGAGTTTCAACAGGTTAAGGAAAGGGAAATAGATGTAGAGCAGGGAAATGTGTTTTCCAGAACACTTGTCCAGGCGGTTTCCGGAGGACATTAGAGAAGTGATGGAGGCCCAAAACTCATTTGCTAGAAACTGAGAGTCTCCTCATTAGGAAAACATGGGAAAAGGGAAGGTTCCTGGGATGGATGGGCTAAATGATTTTATTTGATTGGTTTTCTGGTATTTGGACCAGTGGTCCTCGAAGTCTTGAAGGCCATCCTTTAGACGGGGTCCCGGGGGATCAATGGCTGTTGGTGTGCTGTCACTTTTATATAAGAAGGGGAAGTAACAGACCTTGGCAATCTGAGATGACCATGCTGTGTGTAGATTACAAGATACTTGCAAAGGTTTTAGCAGACCATTTGCGATTTTCAGCCCTTCCCTTAACGTTGTTCATGAGGATCAGACGTGCAGGGGTGTATTCCGCTCTATTAGATGGAACCTACAGTTAATCAGGGACTCCATCGCTTGGGGTGAAGATAGAGGACTGCCTTTTATGGTAGCAGTGCTAGATCAGGCGAAAGACTTCGATCGCGTGAATAGATCCTTTTTATTCAGAGTGTTAGGTCGATTAGGATTTGGGGAGAAGTTTATAGGATGGATTCGTACATTATATGTCAGAGCGGGGTGCCGAGTTAGTGTAAATAGTCACTTGGGTGACGTTTTTGACCTCTCGTCTGGGGTCAGGCAGGGGTGCCCACTCTCGGCTCTCCTCTTCGTTCTGTACATGGAGCCTCTGGGGGCTGCCATTAGGGCAGACACAGGGGTGGAAGGTTTGCTGATCCCTGGAAGTGGTGGGCTGCGTGTTAAGATGACGTAGTACGCCGACGACACTTCCTTGCTGTTGTGCAAGGACTCGTGCCTGACAAGGTCCCTTGCCATCTTTGGGGATTTCACCCAAGCGTCGGGAGCAGTTCTGAACCATGCAAAGTCTTCCGTCAAGTTTTTCGGAAGATGGCGCGGTAGAACGGTTGTGCCTGGGGGGTTATCTCTCTGTGAGGGGGCCCTGAGGATTCTCGGGGTCCATTTTGAGACCTCCGGCTCAGCGACACTAAACTGGAACATGCGTATCGCAGTGGTACAGAGGAAGCTAGCAATGTGGAAAGCTAGGTATTTGTCTTTTATGGGCAAAGTCCTGGTCCTAAAGGTGGATGTGTTGCCGTCTCTATTGTATTTGGCATACATCTATCCATTGCCGGCTTGTCTGAGGAGGCCTCTAGTGTGTTTCAGTTTATGTGGAGTGGCAGGTGCGAGTGGGTCGCCAGGGCACGCATGATCTGTCCCATCGGGGAGGGAGGTAGGGGGGTACCACATTTCCCCCTCAAGCTGGACACAATTTTTGTTTCTTTCTTGTTAACGGAGCTTGCTCAGCCAGTGATACACCCGTCCGGTTACCTCCTGCGGGTATTTTTCTCATATCAGGCGAGAAGCATAATGGTGTGGTCCAACACGGGTCCTCGGGCGGAACAGCTGCCGTGGCACTTTGGTCATGCAGCCAAGTGGCTGCGTGCGCACCCTGAGGTTGAAGTTGCCCGAGTAGGTTTAGATCATAGGCACCTGTACGAGGAGGTCAGAAAGGCAGGGAGTCCGGCGCCTGTAGTGGGCATCTCGGAAGTGGTCTGGGAGGGAGTGCAGGTGCGGGGTCTGGACAACAGGCTCAAGGACCTGAATTGGTTGAGCCTTCATAAGTGTTTGCCGGTACGTTCCATCTTGTACCGGTATAGTTTGGTGCAATCCCCCACCTGTCCAAGATCCTCTTGTGGCAGGGAGGAGACTGTGCGCCATGTCTTTTGGGACTGTGCCTTTGCCGGAGTAGTATGGGCTAGGGCACGGGTGTTGTTAGGTTTGGTAATGGGGGATTTTGTATTGACGTGGGCCAGGTTAGAGAGGGGTGTAGGGAGAGCGAGAGGGATGGATAGGGACAGGTTTCTGCTCTGGCTTCTCATGAGTCTCTTTAAACGGGGGCTGTGGGAAGCAAGGCAGAACATGGTGAAGACAGGGAGAGATTGGGGGGTGGAAGGGATAGTGAGGAGAGTGGAAGGAGATTTGAGGGGGAGGATGAAGAGGAAGGAGAGGAAGTGGGGGCAGCATGCTGCTCGGGAGAGGTGGAAGGGGGGTTTAAGGCTGGGTGTCATTTAGGTTTGTAAGAGAATAGATTAGGGACGGGGAGATAGGGAAAGGTATTTTGTAGGGTGACGGGGAGGGAAGATGCTCCCCTGAGGTTTTGTTTGGGGTTTATGTTTAGTTTAATTAGTTTAATTAAAATACCATTATTTGAGTATGTATGTAAATTATGAGTTGTAAAGAATGAATGGTATTGAAGATAATAAATTATTTTTTATAAAAAAAATAGGCTGTAATAGGTTTCACGTTCCGTTTGTTGTTTTTGTATTTATTAGTTATTTCATGTATCGTTCCGTTTTTTCTTCATTAAAGACATGAGTAACCACCACGCTGCATTTCGGTCCGACTCTCTTTCAACAAACGAAGAACGCCGTTACACCCCTGGCCTAGGAGGATGGAAGATGTTGGCTAATGTTAACTATCTAACATTTCTCCATGAATAGAAGTTAGGCTACCGAGCTAGCATTTTAGCCAGGTAGCCTAGGACAACAAAAAATAAAAGCGTGTACTGCATGACAGAGTGATAGACAGTTTTGTCAAAATGAAAGCGAGTCAACATGCTTTTCTACTTGCACGAACGTGCACGCACGCACACACACACACACACACACACACACACACACACACACACACACACAGAAGCACAGAAATCAGAACCATGGACAGTCACATCATATTTAGCTTACGTTGATTGGACTAAATTGTTTTTGGTATATTTTAGTTGTCACTGTATTAGACTAAGCAGAGGTGATTTGATTATGTTGAAATGTTGAAGTTTTAACTGTGCTGCAATAGTGGAGGCAGCTCCTGTTTTTGTGACTTGTGGCAACTCTCTGTGGTTCTAATGTCGCAAACATTAACTTGCTTGACCATGCTGTAGATCATGTAACTGTCTGTTAGTGTACAAGCAATATGCTTTGTGGACTTCATTTGACAGAGTTTGCTATCCGGTTTTGTGATAAAACAAAGATGAGGTTGAATTTATTCTGCAACTGTGTCTTCTGATTGTCTCGGCCTTTAGGCCTGTATATCACGGTCGCAAGGCTTATGAATTGACCGGTTATAGAGCAAACAACTCAATTATCACAACACATGGGTTGTAATATGGCTTTTCTGGGGAATGGGGGGGGGGCTTGGCTTCCACAGTGATATTACACACGCACCACTACTTGTTATACTCACCACCACCGATCATGACACACCAAGCTAGAGTTACTGGTGCAGACTTCAGGACCGCCGGACTGCAAGCACCTATTTCGCATACTAGCTAGGGTCCTTCGGCAGGGCATGCAAACTATAGAACTTTGGCAATACGTTTAGGGCTTTTCAGTCTGCCTTCCTTGGAATACATTAGGGGCGATGAAACAATGGAGCTCCATTCAATGAAGGGAAGCGAAGTGGGCAGAGGGGCGATTTGCACATGCAAAAGGGAGCATGATTTATTGACATAATTGTAATCCAAACCCAACCTTGATTTACTCGTTGTGACGCACTGAGTTTCCAAAAGAGACTGACTTTATGACCAAAATTATCCTATTTACACTTAGTAGTCAATTTTGACACTATAATATAGGTTTCTGACTCATATCGATGCCACATATTGTTTTAGGGGCAGTCACTCTTAACATTCAGAGACCAGGGCCTTCTGAGTGGCTCAGTGGTCTATGCTACTGCATCGCAGTTCTTGAGGCGTCATTATAGACCCGGGTTCGATCCTGGGCTGTGTTGCAGCCGACTGGGAAACCCATGAGGCGGCACACAATTGGCCCAGTGTCGTCCGGGTTATGGGAGAGTTTGACTAGCTAGGATGTCTTTGTCCCATCGTGGTCTAGCAACTCCTGGGGCAGCCTGGGCTCATGAACGCATGCAGTTGTACGGTGTTTCCTCTGACACATTGGTCCAGCTGGCTTCTGGGTTAACTGAGCAGTGTGTCAAGAAGGTTTGGCAGGGTAGTGTTTCGGAGGACCAATGCCTCTCCCGAGTCTGTATGGGAGTTGCAGCGGTAGGACAAGACTGTAACTACCAATTGTGGAGAAAAAAGTGGTTAAAAATAAATAACATTCAGAGACCAAGCAAATTGTGTCTCCATCAAAAGTTGTACAGGCCTGACCTTTGGTGAGCTTTTTGATAGCTGTGCAAACCTTACTCTGTGAAAGGCTGCAGCATTGCTACTTATAAAATCTACAATGACAGAATATTTTCCCCCTCCTCCATTTGCAGTACAAACCATTGAACCTGCTCATGAGTCGCAACAAAGCTATATTACCCTCAGAAATGTCAGACAGCTGCAGTAAGAGAGGTACTGAAATTATACTTTATAATTATTTATGAACACAAAGGAGGGAGAGTCTGATCCCTGTAAGGTAAGACATACCTTAAACAGGTTTGAAAGGCACGTTAACTGGAACATCTTTGAAGACATCTTCGGGAGAAGAAATAAAATGGCTGGGCTCATCTCTTGGTAATCCTAAAGAAGAAGGTACAGGAGGAGTGAGAGTCGTCAGCAACTGACAAATGTAAACAGCTAAAGAGTAAATGTTCGTTAGGTAAGAGGTTTATATTTAACCTCCTTCGCAGAGATCTGTAGACATAGAAATTGCCCAAGGCATCAATTTGCATTTTGAACTGACACAACTAGATATCATGGAGTTAAACAGTCCCTCTCTGGGGTTGGATGTGATGTCACTATGAGGGGACCCACTGGGCACACACAGGTTGAATCAATATTGTTTCAATGTGGAAAATACAATGGATTTTTTAAAGTAAACCAGTACTGTATTCATCTCATTTAAACCAGTGTTGTAGACATTGGAATTAGGATAACACTTCAACTACAATACATTGACTTAGCCTAACTAACAGGTTGATACATCAATTTAGTTTTAACATATTCATCAGAACTATGTATATGTTGAAATTGCATTGAGAATTCCATATGGAAATGTAAAAAATATTTGTAATCCTGTATTTAATTTACAATATATACAGTATATTGACTAAAGTAGGCTACTAAATAAAATGTCCAGTGGCACACAGATGAAGATGAAGCCATAGGCTACTCACCACCGGTGATGGCCGATGCGTTCGTCATGGAAGTAGCCTATATTAGCTACTTTGAAAAACAGTGCTGCTGTTCGCAAATTGGGAGAAAAAATATACAGTGCCTTGCGAAAGTATTCGGCCCCCTTGAACTTTGCGACCTTTTGCCACATTTCAGGCTTCAAGCATAAAGATATAAAACTGTATTTTTTTGTGAAGAATCAACAACAAGTGGGACACAATCATGAAGTGGAACGACATTTATTGGATATTTCAAACTTTTTTAACAAATCAAAAACTGAAAAATTGGGCGTGCAAAATTATTCAGCCCCTTTACTTTCAGTGCAGCAAACTCTCTCCAGAAGTTCAGTGAGGATCTCTGAATGATCCAATGTTGACCTAAATGACTAATGATGATAAATACAATCCACCTGTGTGTAATCAAGTCTCTGTATAAATGCACCTGCACTGTGATAGTCTCAGAGGTCCGTTAAAAGCGCAGAGAGCATCAGGGTGAAGAACAAACCGGAAGGTTGTGAGTTCACACCACAAGGTACAAATCTGTCGTCTGCCCCTGAACAGGCAGTTACTGTTGGCCGTCATTGAAAAATAAGAATGTGTTCTTAACTGACTTGCCTGGTTAAATAAAAAAGGTAAAAATTAACTTGTAAGATAAGAGCAAATGACTTAAATGTAAATGTAAATGTAAATGAAGAACAAGGAACACACCAGGCAGGTCCGAGATACTAAAAAAAGCCGGATTTGGATACAAAAAGATTTCCCAAGCTTTAAAAATCCCGAGGAGCACTGTGCAAGCGATAATATTGAAATGGAAGGAGTATCAGACCACTGCAAATCTACCAAGACCTGGCCGTCCCTCTAAACTTTCAGCTCATACAAGGAGAAGACTGATCAGAGATGCAGCCAAGAGGCCCATGATCACTCTGGATGAACTGCAGAGATCTACAGCTGAGGTGGGAGACTCTGTCCATAGGACAACAATCAGTCGTATATTGCACAAATCTGGCCATTATGGAAGAGTGGCAAGAAGAAAGCCATTTCTTAAAGATATCCATAAAAAGTGTTGTTTAAAGTTTGCCACAAGCCACCTGGGAGACACACCAAACATGTGGAAGAAGGTGCTCTGGTCAGATGAAACCAAAATTCAACTTTTTGGCAACAATGCAAAACGTTAAGTTTGGCGTAAAAGCAACACAGCTCATCACCCTGAACACACCATCCCCACTGTCAAACATGGTGGTGGCAGCATCATGGTTTGGGCCTGCTTTTCTTCAGCCGGGACAGGGAAGATGGTTGCAATTGATGGGAAGATGGATGGAGCCAAATACAGGACCATTCTGGAAGAAAACCTGATGGAGTCTGCAAAAGACCTGAGACTGGGATGGAGATTTGTCTTCCAACAAGACAATGATCCAAAACATAAAGCAAAATCTACAATGGAATGGTTCAAAAATAAACATATCCAGGTGTTAGAATGGCCAAGTCAAAGTCCAGACCTGAATCCAATCGAGAATCTGTGGAAAGAACTGAAAACTGCTGTTCACAAATGCTCTCCATCCAACCTCACTGAGCTCGAGCTGTTTTGCAAGGAGGAATGGGAAACAATTTCAGTCTCTCGATGTGCAAAACTGATAGAAACATACCCCAAGCGACTTACAGCTGTAATCGCAGCAAAAGGTGGCGCTACAAAGTATTAACTTAAGGGGGCTGAATAATTTTGCACGCCCAATTTTTCAGTTTTTGATTTGCTTGCATAACGGATATGTGTATAATTAAATGGGACACTTTATGTTTTGTGGATAATATTTACATTTACAGTTTAAATATGTGTAAGGGGTTCCTAATGTAAACTTGATGTCTTTATGATATTGGAAAAGCCTATAAGACTGTCCCACTTTAGCTACTCCATGCTGTCCTACTTTAGCTAGCTATAGTTGGTAAAGCTGGACAACTAAAAAAATGACTGAATTACCAAAGGTTTACATAATATTGGCAACTTTTTATATATCTTGAGGCCCCAGTACACAGTATTCACAATTGCACCACAATTTGGCACAGTGCATTATTTATGACAGTTTTATAACTTCAACATCAAAACAGAAAAAGTTATGCCACTGATATTACCATATGCTTCGCTGCGTGAGCTTACTGTTTGAAGCTTGCTCTGCCCCCCTCTATGATGTCATGCCAATGAAGTTTGTGATTTTGATCATGTAGTTTCTCTAAAAGGGCTTAGTAACAATAGTTTAGATTTTCTCTTGTCAGACCAAGAAATAAAAGTGTCAGGATTAAGCTTTCCCAGTTAATATGATGTCCTACTCTTTCTGTGCATTTTCCTGGCATGGTTTAGGTCCACTCATTGGAGCATTGAAGCTGTTCTGGCAGCTTGTGGTGGCCTAACATCCTATTAAGACACTTTATGTTGGTGTTTCCTTTATTTTGACAGTTACCTGTATGATAAAACCTAATTTATTTATTTTTAACCTTTATTTAACTAGGCAAGTCAGTTGAGAACAAATTCCTATTTACAAAGATGGCCTAACTCGGCCAAATCCTAACAACGCTGGGCCAATTGTGCACCGCCCTGTGGGACCCTCAATCACAGCCGGTTGTGATACAGCTTGGAATCAAACCAGGGTCTGTAGTGATGCCTCTAGCACTGAGATGCTGTGCGTTAGACCTCTGCTCCACTCGGAAGCAACTAATCACCACTAATCCACAGCTATTTTTTTTAGAAGTTATTGATCAAAATTATGCTTTCTGGTGTATTTTGAACATTGAGAGCGGGCTCCTGTGGTTGGCTGATGCAGTAAAAAAAAATGTTCTTAAAAAAACTAAAACATTCTCTGACTCTGGGTCCCCTATGGGTTTGGGCCCAGCCCCTGTAAGCCTCTGAATTAACCCTTTCCTCCAGTGGGCTAAATCAGGGTCACACAGAGTGTTTCTTGGTAGACTTAAACAAAGCTACTTTGAAACAAAAATATACACCTCACACACATGGTTATGGTCTTTAAAAAACAAGACACCTGTACCATGTCAGATATAGAGTTGAAATGTATTACATGAATGATAGTATACCTAGCATCACGTTGAAATGATGGTGTACTTTGGGCAAATCAGATGTCAATATAGACAACATAAACCCAACCTCACTCTAAATGTACTTTCACATACAGCTTGTACATACATGTACATATTACCTCAACTAACCGGTGCCCCCGCACATTGACTCCGTACTGGTACCCCCCTATATATAGTCTTGTTATTGTTATTTTACTGCTGCTCTAAAATTACTTGTTACTTTTATTTCTTATTCTTATCTGTATTTTTTTAAACTGCAATGTTGGTTAGGGGCTTGTAAGTAAGCATTTCACTGTAAGGTCTACTACACCTGTTGTATTCGGTGCATGTGACTCATAAAATGTGATTTGATTTGAGCTTGTGTAACAAAAGTTAGAGTTAATTTCAACCTTTTTATATAATTTAGGTAGTCTACGCAAATTAATATGGAAACAGATCGATGTCTAAATGTGTTGACATGATACCTCAGCTGAATCAAACATAGCTTGTTTCAAAAGCTAAGCAGGGTACACAGAGGTGGGAATCTGGATGGTAGACTGTTTCTTACTGAAGTCCATTACCCCTCAAATACCAGTTGGAGTCAATGAATCATTGGACTGTGGTTTCACATTTTATTTCAATATATTGTACCTCTTTATATAGGTTGATTCAAACATTCTATTTTACTCAACAAGCTCTCACAGTCTCACTGCTAAATTAATGTTTTTGTTGCACCTGCTGCTCTGTATTGTTCCATTTCTCCACAAGTCAAATGAACAAGTTAAGGGTTAAGATTAGGCACTCATTCTGAATGGTTACGGTAAGGGTTAAGGTTTGGGATAGGGTTAAAATCCCCAAAATAAAAACTGTGTCCACAACTGGGATCAAATGCGTAACCTTCTGATCCAGAGTCATGGGATTACGCCCTAGCAAAACACAAGCCTACTCGATGGTAATAGCACTCACTGTTGCCTCTAGTGGACAGTTTTGAAGGCATTTCCCGACGTCCTCATGGATAGACGTCCAATTTCGACATCAATCTTGAACAATCTCCCTGTTTTACTATCAACATTGAAACAAGGTCAAATAAAACATGTCTAATAAAATATGAAATTCAAACAAAATCACCGCAATTTTAAATATGCATAGTTCTTAAATTGGAATTAGATTGATGTAAAAAACCTATTTGTCAGGTTAAGTCAATGTATTTATGTTGAACTATTTCCCTCATTTCAATGTTTACATAAGTGGTTGAAATAAGGTGATAACAGTACTGGTTTATGTCTTTTTCCACGTTGATTACACGTCAAAATACTTTTACAAATGAAGTTGAAACAACGTTGATTCAAACAGTGTGTGCCCAGTGGGGAGTAATTGAGAATGCTCTTTTAATGTCATTTGACAAGTGCAGTGCTTTTAAAAAATACATTTAATTGGTGCTGCTAAAAGGCAGACGCTGCGCTAACAGTTACTGGAGGAAAAAGCAGTTCATTCTCAGACAGCTGAAGAAACTCCTCTCTATTTCTCTGTATTCTCTCTCTGACTGGGGCTGTTATCACCTTCAGAGAATTAAAACACTTTTACGCTCAAACACATTTGTGAACAATCAGTGTCTTTTGTACACAAAAGCACACACAAAAGCACACACAAAGCACTTCAATTGACTCTGGAAGTTTTGGAATAGGTATTTACTGAAAAAAGATTGGATTAGAGCCAATTCAGATGTCAGAAAGGGAGAGGACGAGAGAGAGTGCATACTGAGATTGATCTAAACTCAACCTCCAGAGAGACTTCATAAAAATATTTCTCAGAATGATCTGCCACTGGCCTTGAATTGTTCTTTAATTATTTGTTACTGTTATTTTTTGCTCTTTAATTATTTGTTAGTGTTATTTTAAATGTTTTACTTATCTATTTTTTACTTAACACTTGTTTTTTTTCATAAAGCTGCATTGTTGGTTAAGGGCTTGTAAGTAAACATTTCACTGTAAGGTATACATACACCTGTTGTATTCGGTGCATGTGACAAATACACTTTGATTTGTTTTGATTTGACATGAATTGATTGCATTTGAATTCAGCTAAACGGTTGCACAACACACGTTAGGCAGTCCTTGTGCTCTATTCAATCTGTATCGCTGCTTAAGCATTATAGATTGCATGCTAGAAATGTAAAAAATAAATACAGTGTTTACCATGAATGCAGTCTTCATAAACATGGGAAAAATGCCAATAATTGTCAAAAGCGCTGTAAAGCTGAACTTCCGGAATACGGATTGAACACAGCCCATTGTGTTTGTAAAGGAATCCAATTTCTGAGGGATTGTAGCATGTATGTCATCATGACAATATCTGGCATATCTGTTATTCTTGTGGGTGCTTTTGTCCATTCTCATTATGGCCAAGTTTAGATGATTCCTGCAGTGAGATCTTCAATGTGAAGCACAGGGCCCTTTAGGATTACATCATAAATAAATCATTAGCATCTTTATGTTCTGTGGACACACCAGCATTCTAATGAAGGAAGGATGCATGCATTAGTAGCAGGGGTTGGAACTGGAATATAACTACATTTTTCAAGGAACAGAAATGGAACCTGGAACGAAAGTGATCCATACTGTTCCGGAACAGAACCATTATTTTAAAAGCATGGTAGCCTGTTAATAACGTTATTTTAAGTTCCAGGCATGTTTCTTTCTAGTACCACAACAAAATGCTACAAAGCGCATATGCAAAGCCTATGCAAAAGCATGTCACTCAGCCTGTCATCCTGAAACATATTTGTGTCTGCCTGCAAGCGGAAAATCTTTGCCTGTGCATGTGCGTTTAGGAGGGAGAGGATGTGTGAGAGAAAACCTTGCAGAGAATGTTAATGAGTCAGTCAGACGTCACAAGAGTAGAGCAGAGTACACCCTGACTAACACTTCTGGGTTGCTACCAAATAACTCAAATCAACAAACATCACTCGACTTCACCTCAGCTAGACCCTATACGCTATGCTGACTACTTCCTCTCCTATACTACATTATCTATAGCTGAGCCTGCCAGCATCAGTTCCCTTATCACTAAACCAACATTGTAATATCATATCTTCTTTATTCCTCAAACACACAAATTGTTCAGTTATTACTGTAAGACTGTCTACAAGCTTAAAGTCACACCTCCAATGTCTTAAAATGAAATGAGCTTATATAGTGTGTGTAAATGTTCTGTGCTGCCGACACCAGGCTTATGTAAATAGACATCTGCTCATTGAGCAATGAATAATGTGTGACATGGAGGTAAAAAATACCTACATTTCTGAAGAAAGTGTGTGTGAAGAAAAACCATTTCAGGAAAGGCAGATGATTCCATACTGGAATGGTTGGTTCCATGTTCCAAATGAAATCAAGAATTTACATTATCTTAATTAAAATGCTGTATGAAGTATGAAAGCAAGTGATATGTGAAGAGGAGGAATGCCCTATGTGAGCTAGAAACCAAGACCATCTCTCACAGCAGAGCTGAGAGCCTCACAAAGTCACAGCCATGGTATGTAAATGTACAGCTGGAAATGGAGCAGAAACAAAATGCCCTAACCCATTATTACTATGGGGTCATTCCACCTCAAAAAGCACAAGAAAGAGGATTTCAACACCCACCATTTCAAATTGTTCTGAAATTGTTTCTGATGTTAGCTTTAATATTTTGTTTAAAAAAACAATTTGATCTCTGATAAATGAAGCTAATTGATTACACCAAAAGTGTCAATTTTAATTAATAGGATTCATGTAATATTCAATAAATATAGTACCTAACATCCGATTTGGACCAAACATTTTTCTGACAATATGTTAGACATGAGGGATCAAAATAAATGGTCAAAAGACACACTCTGACCCCACATACCAAACGTCAATTCCACCACAACAAGTATATAGTATCAGTTCTCTGTCTGACAAGTAGAATGGAGCTGCGGCTCAGAGTATTGTTTCTTCATCCTATGAAGTGTATTTCAAGTGAATTTGGTGTTGTTGTTTTTTCTTGTTCAGAGACATGAATCATTAAGCATTTCACTGTATGGTCTATATCTGTTGTATTCGGCACATGTGACAAATACAATATGATTTGATTTGAAGTTGTTAGGATTTTGTCCAATCCTACATATTGATATTTCCAGGTTTTGACCATTAGATGGTGCTGTTCCAGGTAATTTTTTTCAAGAATCCCATCCCTCTCGATATTAAAGGGATAGTTCACCAAAACTACAAAATTACATATTGATTTCCTTACCCTGTAAGCATTTTATGGACAAGGAATGACAGCAATCCATGCTTTTGGTTTGATGTTGACTTTTTGTATTTATTAAGGATCCCCATTAGCTACTACCACAGCACAAAATGTACAATACCACCATACAACATTATTAAAATGTACAGTGCCTTGCATAAGTATTCATCCCCTTTGCGTTTTTCCTATTTTGTTACATTACAACCTGTAATTTAAATAGATTTTATTTCGATTTCATGTAATGGACATACACAAAATAATCCAAATTGGTGTTGTGAAATTTTTAAAAATACGGAAAAGTGGTGCGTGCATATGTATTCACCTCCTTTGCTATGAAGCCCCTAAATAAGATCTGATGCAACCAATTACCTTCAGAAGTCACATAATTAGTTAAACAAAGTCCACCTGTGTGCAATCTAAGTGTCACATTATCTGTCACATGATCTCAGTATATATACACCTGTTCTGGTAGGCCTCAGAGTCTGCAACACTACTAAGCAAGGGGAACCACCAAGCAAGCGGCACCATGAAGATCAGGGAGCTCTCCAAACAAGTCAGGGACAAAGTTGTGGAGAAATACAGAACAGGGTTGGGTTATAAAAAAATAACAGAAACTTTGAACATCTCACTGAGCACCATTAAATCCATTATTAAAAAATGGAAAGAATATGGCACCACAACAAACCTGCCAAGAGAGGGCCGGCCACCAAAACTCACGGACCAGGCATGGAGGGCATTAATCAGAGGGCTAACAAAGAGACCAAAGATAACTCTGAAGGAGCTGCAAATCTCCACAGCAGAGATTGGAGTATCTGTCCATAGGGCCACTTTAAGCCATACACTCCACAGAGCTGGGCTTTATGGAAGAGTGGCCAGAAAAAAACATTGCTTAAAAAAAATATGCAAACACGTTTGTGGTTGGCCAAAAGGCGTATGGGAGACTACCCAAACATATGGAAGAAGGTACTCTGGTCAGATGAAACAAAAATTTAGCTTTTTGGCCATCAAGGAAAAAGCTATGTCTGGCGCAAACCCAACACCTCTCATCGCCCAGAGAATACCATCCCCACAGTGAAGCATGGTGGTGGCAACATCATGCTGTGGGGGTGTTTTTCATCGGCAGGGACTGGGAAACTGGTCAGAATTTTAGGATGATGGATGACGCTAAATACAGGGACATTCTTGAGGGAAACCTGTTTCAGTCTTCCAGAGATTTGAGACTGGGACAGAGGTTCACCTTCCAGCAGGACAGTGACCCTAAGCATAATGCTAAACCAACACTCGAGTGGTTTGAGGGGAAACATTTAAATGTCTTGGAATGGCCTAGTCAAAACCAAGACCTCAATCGAATTGGGAATCTGTGGTATGACGTAAAGATTGCTGTGCACCAGCAGAACCCATCTAACTTGAAGGAGCTAAAGCATTTTTGCCTTGAAGAATGGGCAAAAATCACAGTGGCAAATGTGCCAAGCTTATAGAGACATACCCCAAGAGACTTGCAGTTGTAATTGTTGCAAAAGGTGGTTCTACAAAGTATTGACTTTGGGGGGGGTGAATAGTTATGCACGCTCAAGTGTTCTGTTTTTTTGTCTTCTTGTTTGTTTCACAATAAAAAATATTTTGCATCTTCAAAGTGGTAGGCATGTTGTGTAAATCAAATTATACAACCCCCCCCCCAAAAAAAAAAAAAAAAAAAAAAAAAAAAAAATCTATTTTAATTCCAGGTTGTAAGGCAACAAAATAACAAAAATGCCAAGGGGGGTGAATACTTTCACAAGCCACTGTACATGTGTACAATGCATGCATGCAATGCACGTGTGTGTAAGTATGCATGTGTGTGTGTGTGCTGTATGTGTCTCTCTTAACAGTTCACGTTGTTCCATAAGGTGTAGTGTTATCTGGAGCTTTTTATCTGATTTTACTGCTTGCATGAGTTCCTTGATGTGTAATAGAGTTCCATGTAGTCATGGCTCTGTGTAGTACTGTGCTTTTTCCAGAGTCTGTTCTGGACTTGAGAACTGTGAAGAGACTGCTGGTGGCATGTCTTGTGGGTTATGCATGGGTGTCTGAGCTGTGTGCTAGTCATTTGAACAGACAGCTCGGTAATTTCAACATGTCAATCCCTCTCACAAAGACAAGTAGTGATGCAGTCACTCTCTCCTCTATTTTGAGCCAGGAGAGATTGACATTCATGTCATTGATGTTAGCTTTCTGTGTACATTTAAGGACCAGACATGCTACTCTGTTCTGGGCCAACTGTCCCTCTTTGTGGCACTCGACCATATGACTGGGCAGTAGTCCAGGTGCGACAAAACTAGAGCATGTAGGACTTGGTTTGTTGATAGCCTTGTCAAGAAAGCAGAGCAGCACTTTATTATAGACATACCTCTGCCCACCTTAGCTACCATTGCATCAATATGTGTTGACCTTAACTGTTTATATTCCAGGGTTACACCAAACAGCTTAGTCTCCTCAACTTGCTCTATTTCCACAGTATTCATTACAAGATTAAGTTGAGATTTAGTGAATGGTTAGTCCCAAATACAATCCTTTTAGTTTTTATTTAGTACTAGCTTATTACTTGCCAGCCATTCTAAAACTGACTGCAGCTCTTTGTTAAGTGTTGCAGTGATTGCACTTGCTGTGGTAGCTTACGTGTATAATGTTGAGTCATCGGCATACATACATACAGTATATTAGCTTTACTCAGTGCCAGTGTCAGTAAGGGGCCTAGACAACTGCCCTGGGGAAGTCCAAGTCTGTTATGTTGGAGAGGCTTCCATTAAAGAACAGCCTCTGTGTTCTGTTAGACAGGTAACTCTCGATCCACGATATAGCAGCGGATGTAAAGACATAACACATGTTTTTTCAGCAGCAGATTATGATTGATAATGTCAAAAGCTGCACTGAACTCTGACAAAACAGCTCCCACTAGCTTCTTAGTATCAATTTATTTCAGTGCTGCACGTATTGAGTGCCCACCCCTGTAAGCATGGTGAAAGTCAGTTGTTCATTTGTTTACTATAAAATAGCATTGTATTTGGTCAAACACAATTTTTTTTCCAAACGTTTACTAAGGGTTGTAAGCAGGCTGATCGTCCGGCTATTTGAGCCAGTAAAGGGTGCTTTGTGAGTTTATTGTGATGGCAGTCGTGTAAAGTACTGAAGTAAAAATACTTTAAAGTACTACTTAAGTAGTGTTTTGGGGTATCTGTACTTTATTATTTCTATTTTTAACTACTTTTACTTCACAACATTCCTAAAGAAAATAATATAAATTTTACCTCATACATTTTTACCGACTCCCAAAAGTACTCGTTGCATGGTGAGGACAGGAAAATGGTCCCATTCATGCATTCATGCATTTATAAAGAGAACATGTGGTCATCACTACTGCCTCTGATCTAGCAGACTCACAAAATACAAATGCATCATTTGTGTTGGAGTGTACCTCTGACTATTCGTACATTTTAAAAACAAGAAAATGGTGCCGTCTGCTTTGCTTATTATAAGGAATTTAAAATGATTTATACTTTTACTTTTGATACTTAAAGTATATTTAGAACCAAATTTGTTCATACTGTTAGTCAAGTAGTATTTTACTGGGTGACTCACATTTACTTGAGTAACTTTCTAATAAGGTATCTATACTTTTACTCAAGTATGACAGTGGGGTACTTTTTACACCACTGTTTGACGGAAGGTAGGGTGTTTGTTTTTGTGGAGTAAAGTGAGTGAAAAAGGAAAATGGTTGCAAATTCCTGAGCCCATGTGTGTCTGTGAGCAGGAGATCTGACAGAGAGAGCTTTCAATTTTGCAGATATCAAATCAAATCAAATCAAATGTTATTTGTCACATGCGGCAAATACAACAGTGAAATGCTTACTTACAAGCCCCTAACCACCAACGCAGTTTCCAGACAATACCTTTGAAAAAGTAAGAGATAAGAATAACAAACCTTTAAAGAGCAGCAGTAAATAACAATAGCAGGGCTATATACAGGGGGTACCGGTACAGAGTCAATGTGTCAATGTGCGGGGGCACCAGTGTCAAGGTAATTATGTACATGTAGGTAGAGTTATTAAAGTGGCTATGCATAGATAATAACAGAGAGTAGCAGCAGCGTAGGGAGGGACAATGCAACAGTCTGGGTAGCCATTTGATTAGCTGTTCAGGAGTCTTATGGCTTGGGGGTAGAAGCTGTTTAGAAGCCTCTTGGGCCTACACTTGGCGCTACTGTACCACTTGCCATGCGGTAGCAGAGAGAACAGTCTATGACTAGGGTGGCTGGAGTCTTTGACAATTTTTAGAGCCTTCCTCTGACACCACCTGGTATAGAGGTCCTGGATGGCTGGAAGCTCGGCCTCGTGATGTACTTACTGAGCAGTATGCACTACTCTCTGTAGTGCCTTGTGATTGCCATATTTGTATTTATTTTATTTAACCTTTATTTAACCAGGAAGGGTTAAGATTCAAAATCTCTTTTTCAAGAGAGTCCTGGCCAAGATAGGCAGCACCAAATCATTACAAAAATGACAGACAAACAACATGAAAAACTACAAGTAATCGAGTAAAAACCATAGAATTCACAAGAGAATAACAAAATCGAAAACAGCAAACTAAAAACATTGACAGGTCAGGGAATCAGTCTCAAAATCATTCATCAGTGATTTAAAAATACCAATCGGGACAAGTTCTTCTAGTTTAAAAGTATTTTGTAAGGCGTTCCAAGACGATGGCGCAGAATACATAAAAGCCCTTCACCAAATTCAGTTTGGGTATTTGGAACAGTTAGCAAGATAAAGTCCAGCGAACAAAGAGAGTACCCACCACATTTCTGAACAATAAAAATGCCCAAATAAAAAGCTAGTAAACCCAAAATGGCTTTGTAACTAAAAGTATGCCAGTGACTGAGCCTACAAGTGACTAGAGAAGGCCAGCCAACCCTGGTATACAAGTGCAGTGGTGCGTAAGGGTTTTGCAGTACCAGGCAGTAATGCAACCAGTCAGGAATCGCTTCGATGGTGCAGCTCTAAAAACCTTTTGAGGATCTGAGGACCTTTGCCAAATCTTGTCAGTCTCCTGAGGGGGATAGGATTTGTCGTGGCCTCTTCACAACTGTCATGGTGTGCTAGGACCATGTTAGTTTGTTGGTGATGTGGACGCCAAGGAACTTGAAGCTCTCAACCTGCTCCACTACAGCACTGTCGATGAGAATGGGGGCATGCTCAGTCCTTCTTTTCCTGTATTCCACAATCATCTCCTTTGTCTTGATCATGTTGAGGGAGAGGCTGTTGTTCTTGCACAACACGGTCAGGTCTCTGACCTCCTCCCTATAGGCTGTCTCATCGTTGTCGGTGATCAGGCCTACCATCAGCAAACTTAATGATGGTGTTGGAGTCGTGCCTGGCCATGCTGTCATGCTTGAACAGGGAGTACAGGAGGGGAGTGAGCATGCAACGCAGGGACCCCCGTGTTGAAGATCAGCATGGTGGATGTGTTGTTACCTACCTTAACCACCTGGGAGCGGCCCATCAGGAAGTCCAGGATCCAGTTGCAGAGGGAGGTGTTTAGTCCCAGGGTCCTTAGCTTAGTGATGAGCTTTGAGGGCACTATACCTTTGAACGCTGAGCTGTAGTCAATAAATAACATTCCACATAGGTGTTCCTTTTTGTCCCGGTGGGAAAGGTCAGTGTGGAGTGCAATAGAGATTGGATCATCTGTGGATCTGTTGGTGCGTTATGCGAATTGAAGTGGGTCTAGTGTTTCTTGGATAATGGTGATGATGTGAGCCATGACCAGCCTTTCAAAGCATTTCATGGCTACAGATGTGAGTGCTACGGGTCAGTAGTCATTTAGGCAGGTTTTCTTAGTGTTCTTGGGCACAGGGACTATGCTTTTCCGCTTGAAACATGTTGGTATTACAGACTCAGACAGGGAGAAGGTGAAAATGTCAGTGAAGACACTTGCCAGTTGGTCAGCGCATGCTCAGAGTACACGTTCTGGTAATCTGTCTGGCCCAGCGGCCTTGTGAATCTTGACCTTTTTAAAGGTCTTACTCACATCGGCTACAGAGAGTGTGATCACACAGTCGTCTGGAAAAGCTGATGCTCTCATGCATGTTTCAGTATTACTTGCCTCGAAGTGAGCATAGAAGTTATTTAGCTCGTCTGGTAGGCTTGTGTCACTGGGCAGCTCGCGGTTGTGCATCCCTTTGTAGTCTGTAATAGTTTGCAAGCACTGCCACATCCAACGAGCGTCGGAGCTGGTGTAGTATGATTCGATCTTTGTCCTGTATTGACTCTTTGCCTGTTTGATGGTTCGTCAGAGGGCATAGCAGGATTTCTTATAAGCATCCCGGTTAAAGTCCCGCTCCTTGAAGCAACAGTTCTACCCTTTAGCTCAGTGTGGATGTTGCCTGTAATCAATGGTTTCTGGTTGGGGTATGTACATACAGTCACTGTGGGGACGATGTCCTTGATGCACTTATTGATAAAGCCAGTGACTGATGTGGTGTACTCCTCAATGCCATCGGAAGAATCCCGGAACATATTTCAGTCTGTGCTAGCAAAACAGTCATGTAGTTTGGCATCTGCTTCATCTGACCACTTTTTTATAGACTGGGTCACTAGTGCCTCCTGCTTTAATTTTTGTTTGTAAGCAGGAATCATTAGGATATTGTTATGGTCAGATTTACCAAATGGAGGGCGAGGGAGAGCTTTGTACGCATCTCTGCTGATAGAAATGAGGTAAAACTGAAAAAGTTTCCCTGCTCTAAAGTCACCAGCCACATGACTCGTCGCCTCTGGATGAGCGTTTTCTTGTTTGCTTATGGCGAAATACAGCTCATTGAGTGCGGTTTTAGTGCCCGCCTCTGTCTGTGTTAGTATGCAGACAGCTACGGAAAATACAGATAAAAACTCTCTCGGTAGATTGTGTGGTCTACATCTTATCATGAGATACTTTGAGACTTCCTTAGATATCGTGCACCAGCTGTTGTTTACATAAATGCATAGGCCCCCGCCCCGTGTCTTACCAGAGGCTGCTGTGCTGTCCTGCCGATAGAGTGTATAACCCACCAGCTGTATGTTCTAACGTCATCGTTCAGCCACGACTCAATGAAACACAAGATATTACAGGTTTTATTGTCCCGTTGGTAGGATATAAGTGCTTTCAGTTTGCCCTATTTATTTTCCAGTGATTGAATGTTACCTAGCAGAACAGAAGGCAAGGGCAGATTAGCCACTCGTCGCCTGATCCTCGCAAGGCATCCTGATCTCTTTCCGCAAAACCTGCGTTTCCTTTTTCAGCAAATTACAGGCATCTGGGCCTGGTCGGGTGTCTGTAGTATATCCCTTGCGTCCGTCTCATTGAAGAAGAACTCCTCATCCAGTTTGAGGTGAGCAATCCCAGTTCTGATGTCCAGAAGCTCTTTTCGGTCATAAGAGACGGTAGCAGCAACATTATGTACAAAATAAGTTACGAACAACGCGAAAAAACAAACAGAATAGCATGGTTGGTTAAGATATACCTTTTTAAATTAATTATAAATATAGTTTATTTATTGTCCTATCATGATGGAACGGTCCCCAACCCTATACCCTAGACACCCACCTGAGCGACCCACACACTAAGGAGAAGTCCTTATCTGTTTTATAGGCCTACTGCAAGTAGCCTATCTGCTGCCAAGACAGAAAGATAAACGCAGTCAGAGACCAACTAGAGCAGCACTGGCCCCTCAAGAGTCTGAGCCTGCCTGGCAGGGTTGGTCCAACAAAGCCAAAGCCCCCGGATGAGTGAAAATAATATAGAAGGAGTTTCTCAAAGCTGCTAATGAGAACTTTGATGACCTTGTACCTAGCCGATGAGAATTTCATTGGGAACACTACCCTCCTAGGTAGTGGCAGTGCTAGCAACACAGCAACAGTAACCCATGGGGAGGGGTCACTCAGAGAGAGGGGAAATTATTGTGGCCCTGGTGGCACAAACTAAGCCATAAATCAACCAATTAAATATTGTAGCGTTCATAAAACCAAATAACGACTGAACCTATCCCCAAACGGATTCCAATCGTTCTCTTGTTGGTGTTCGTTTGCGAGATCACCGTTGAGCTCTTTCAGATGTTCCACTACAATAGTCAAGTTACCCTCACCCTGGGGTATCAATGTACAGCAATGGTCACCTATAATTTGGCGGGAGATGTGATGAGATGTGATGCTAATACTACAGCGAGCTTCCCTTCCGGTGAGGTGGCCTCCTGTTTCAAATACATTTGCACATATATCATTCTGTCATTGTAAATAAGAATTTGTTCTTAACTGACTTGCCTAGTTAAATAACGAAATCCATCTAACCCATAACACATCAGTCACTACTGCTAGTCGACTTATATTTATTTAAATGTATTTATTTACCTTTATTTAACCAGGTAGGCCAGGTGAGAACAAGTTCTCATTTACAACTGCGACCTGGCCAAGATAAAGCATAGCAGTGCGACAAAAACAACAACACAGAGTTACACATAAACAAACATACAGTCAATAACACAAAATAAATGGAAAATAAAAGGATCTATGTACAGTGTATGCAAATGTAGAAGAGTAGGGAGGTAGGCAATAAATAGGCCATAGAGGTGAAAATAATTACAATTTAGCATTAATACTGGAGTGATATATGTGCAGATGATGATGTGCAAGTAGAGATACTGGCGTGCAAAAGAGCAAGAGGGTAAGTAATAATATAGGGATGAGGTAGTTGGGTGTGCTATTTACAGATTGGCTGTGTACAGGTACAGTGATCGGTAACCTGCTCTGACAGCTGATGCTTAAAGTTAGAGAGAGAGGGAGATATGGCAGCAGAGAACTGGAAGGAAAGGTGGCCAAAGGAAGTGTTGGCTTTGGGGATAGTTATATAGTTATAAACATACTAAAACATGCTCAAGTCAATTGTACTGTATCAGCCAGAAAGCCGTATGTATTGATGCGCTTTAACATTACACATCTGATGATATGGTAAAACAAAACCCCTCCTATCAATGTTATACAACCCAAATTTGGAATGGCAGTCTTCAGTGCTCCACGTTGAGTCTATCACTCAAATTCAAGACCCTCAACTTAGCACACATCGACACGGTTAGAATGACCATATGTTACCAGTATGAACTTTTTTCACTCGGCACTCTTTTTCTTGTGTTTCTTCATGTTCTGCTTCAGAGAGTGTTTCAGTTCGTCCTCCCAATGGCACATGCTCAAAGTGGATGGCCCTTGATAATGTCTCTCACCTGAGCCGCCACTGCCCTTTACAGTCCATTATGTCTTGTCCATTTTCCTACCAGTACACCAGCAGTAGGAGAGAAGTTTGGATGGGATCTCTCTCCATGCTCATTCCACGTGGACTCAGGTAGCACTCCTGAGAGAAAAGACATGAGAGAAAAGGCAGTTGATAACTTCGACTGGATGCTATCAAGAGACAAGAACAATTAACAACCAAAACAAGAACAACAATACACTTTTTCATATTATACTTAAATATCATCCAATGTCTCTATTATTTCTAGTGAGGTTGATTAGGACTCACCAGAAAGTCAGGTCAAGAGAAGGTCATTCAACACCATTTAGCATTTTCTTTCCCCTTTCTTTTCCTGTACCTC
Organism: Oncorhynchus masou masou; assembly: GCF_036934945.1. Taxonomy (NCBI): domain Eukaryota; kingdom Metazoa; phylum Chordata; class Actinopteri; order Salmoniformes; family Salmonidae; genus Oncorhynchus; species Oncorhynchus masou. Next base: position 50,319,938 of record NC_088226.1, read on the forward strand.
AGAAACCATTTAGAAACATTTCAAACATTTTCATCATTCTGCGTACTCAGTTTACAACCAAATTAAAAAGACTCCACACAATAGTTAAAAAGACCCCACACAATAAATCACAATAAACAGCATCTAACAAATATTCACAACTGATGGGTTGTGTGTGCATGTGCTGCTGTGTGTGGTAAAATGTAGGGCAAAAACAAACAAACCAATGGCCAGGCCTTACTTATTTGGAAGCTCCTTTTACGGCCGAATCCAGATACATACAGTGGTTCCTCCTTTAAAAGTTGCGTCATACTGCAGCACACCTTGCGTGCTGCCTCGGCATTCTGTGGCACGTCGTTTAATTCTCAGACAATTTATCTGTTACTGTAAGTTATTGCTAGTTTGACCACCAGAGGGCATCTTTGAGAAGCATTTGATAGTATTCCATATTGGCATTACCAGATAATTTAAAACCTTGTGGCTTTATTAATTTCATTAATATTGTGGTGTTTCTATTCAGAGAAAAAGGAAAAATGAAACCCTCATGGTTTCTATGGTGCTGTACAACGTGACGTCGGGAGTAGGGTGCAGGATCGAAGGATTATAAATTGTTTGCCTTCCTTAGACAACTTTGTTCCAATATCTCTGTAAATCAGTGATATTTATTCCCATGGTAATACATTATTGAAAGAGTATTTTTTATCATTATTTTATTTAAGAAATGTGTTTATTTTTTATTAGGCTACTGTGCCGTCTACAATAAATACTGTAGTAAACATGGGAGAGTGCCTAATTCCTTACATAATGGAGAGCAAGCCGTGTCTGTACTACAGAATACAGGGCATGCGTTATTTCATAGTTGTGATATCTTCACTATTATTCTACAATGTAGAAAATAGTTGTTGTTTTTTAATAATCCTGGAATGAGTAGGTGTGTCCAAACTTTTGACTTGTACATGCTTAATTAATTTGATTAATATTATGGTGTTTCTATTCTATGAAAAATGAAAAACCCTCTGGGTTTCTGGTAGAATGTAAAGGAAAATATGGCGCTGTACAATGTGACAGTGGGCAGTTCAGTGCTGGGCTATTTAGCTAAAGAATCCCTTAGCTAAAATCCTGGAATGAGTAGGTGGGGTGGCAGTGTAGCCTAGTGGTTAGAGCATTGGACTAGTAACCGAAAGGTTGCAAGTTCAAATCCCTGAGCTGACAAGGTACAAAATCTGTTGTTCTGCCCCTGAACAGGCAGTTAACCCACTGTTCCTAGGCCGTCATTGAAAATAAGAATTTGTTGACTTGCCTAGTAAAATAAAGGTAAAAAACAAAAAGTGTGCCCAAACTTTTGACTGGTACTTGCTTAATCATTTGAATAATATTATGGTGTTCCTATTCCATGAAAAACAAATTTGTACATGCTTAATTAATTTGATTAATATTATGGTGTTTCTATTCCATGAAAAATGAAAAACCCTCTGGGTTTCTGTTAGAATGGAAAGGAAAATATGGCGCTGTACAATGTGACAGTAGGCAGTTCAGTGCTGGGCTATTTAGCTAAAGAATCCCTTAGCTAAAATCCTGGAATGAGTAGGTGTGACCAAACTTTTGACTGGTACTTGCTTAATCATTTGAATAATATTATGGTGTTCCTATTCCATGAAAAACAAATTGAAAATATAGGCTTTGTTCCAATATTTCTGTAAATCAGTGATATGTATTAATTATCCATGACTAAATCAACATCTGCATTTTGAAAGAGTATTTTTTATCATTAGTTTATTAACGAAATTTGTTCATTTGTTTATTAGGCTACTGTGCAGTTTACAATACATACTGTAGTAACTTTTGACTGGTAATTACTTAATTCATTTGATTAATATTATGGTATTTCTCTTCCATGAAAATGAAAAACCCTATGGGTTTCTGTTAGAATGGAATGGAAAATATGGCGCTGTACAATGTTATTTCATAGTTGCGATGTCTTCACAACATAGTTGTGATGTCTACTACAGAATTATGCATTAGACATTACTCAACACTAGTGAGACTAATTTCGCCGATGGTAGGCCTACAGTATATCGAAAAATATTTTTTTCAAAGACGTGACTCTCCACCAATAATTACATTTACAGGATTGGAGGACTCTAAATTAATATCTAAGGGGCATTTTCCTTTAGATATTCTCACAGATCCTAAGGGGCTTATATATAATTCTGAATTCATTAATAATAATAATAATCACTTTGTTTAAAAAGTAGCGATATTTTGGAGTTTTTGTTTTCATTTAACCTAGAGTGAGCAAGCAAAAGGCAATAAAGCAGACATCACTTGCATATATTCAGTCAACACATATCTCAAGAATATCATAGCATATTTGAACAAGTAATTAGTTATGGACATTTTGAAAGAGTATTTTTGTCATTATTTTATTAACAAAAGCATAAAGATGCTGATGAAGAAATACAGTAATGTACAGTATATGCTTTTACATATGGATAATAAAGCACTTAAAGCATTTTGAAGATATAAGCCACCTGCATTTGTTTTTTGGGCCACTGTGCAGTCTGACAAGTAAACATAGCATATAGTACATACTGTAGTAAACATGGGAAAGTGCATAATTCCTTACATAAGGGAGAGCAGGCCATATCCAGACTTTCTCGTTGACCTTTAATGCTTTTGAATGTTTTTAATGCTTTTTCGGGTTGCATCAGTCATGGACAGAAACTTCAGAGACACAGTATTAACGATGAACACCCGGAGGTTCACTGGTAAGCCACATTTGCCTCGGGATCCATCTCAGTTTGTATTCTGTGCCCACTCGTGGTATCTCTCTTCAGTTGCACATCCTTGGAATAGCAGAACAGTATAATGGTCCAGGCGGCCCTTGCTGTGCCTGGTGAGCAGTTGGTCAAGTTCTGTTGTCAGAAAATAAATGGAAATGTCAGGGTGAACCGACGACCTGACGAACCCTCCACGTATGTTGACTGCCTGTAGGAGGTGGAGTTCCAGAGCTCACAGGTGTGCCTGACATGGATTGTGACTCCATCTCCTTCCTCGCCCTTTTCAACGTGTCATTCTCCACCTAACTCTCCGCTATAATGAGGAGTGACTATCCGCCAATACCGCCTGGCTCTGGACCAATGCATCAGCTGTCGCCCGTGTCTCTGCCCTCAGAGAATGTTTCTCTTTCTGATGGTCTGCCTTCAATGACTCGATCACGGTCTTCAAAGTTTGAATCTCACCCATGAGCACCTTCATCAGATGAGCAGAATGGTACAGCCCTGAGCCCCCATCGATTGCAATGGCCTATGATAGAAACAGTAGATCAATTAAGAATTAAAAGTGATTCCAACACACAAATGCTGTACACATTTTAAGAATCTAGCTTAACTAATCGCTTTCTTGGCAACCTTGTGTTTTTTCGGTGCGGCCCATTGTCCAGCCCTTTGTCCACTGATCTCCACGGATGGTTGTCGGCATGTTTGTAAGCTCTGCAAAAACACATTCACATTTTAAGTACACAATTATCGAGTTTATTATACAGTATGCCTACACATTGATAGGCTATATACCTTCTCATTTCTTTATATAAAATGCTCTGAAACCAAAATACCTTTAGTTTTGGTGATCCTCTCAGCTCAGGCTCATTTTCAAGTTCTCTGGTTGTCACAGTCCGAACCCTGGAATGGGTAGCACCATAGAAAGATAAATCCCATTTCATCTGTTCTCTTTGGTCACAATGTGATTTTAAAAAAAAATAACAGCTCATTTTTGAATGGTAACTGTGTTAAGGGTGGAGTTTTGGTCCGTGTGAGGAAAGGCGTGACTTTCAGGTTACAATAGGCTCTAAGTATAGAGCAGATTGTCGATTGTCCTCACTTTGATTATATTGTAGCACCATGAACAGGATCTCTATTCATTTAAGTGAGCAGATTAGGCCATTCAGGAGGAACGGAATATCTACTGGAGACATTTAAAAAATACTGGTAGACTTGGGGATTTTGGTCACGGACAGTGCTATTCGCAAACACTATCATCAGATGCCTGTTTTACGCCGACCTCGAAATCCCAAGAAAATGAACAGGTACAGTAGGCTACCATACTTTAATGTAGGCCTAATAATGCTAAAAAATAATGCTTAAATAAATCAACTGCTGGTCTGTACTGTACACTGCACATTTTCACATTGTATTTCAAATTGCTCAAAATTGCTACAAAAAAAAGGAAGATCAAGCAAGCTGAGTCCCAAGCATCCGCTCAAACTCCATGTGTGTGGGAGGCAATTTCTTGCCAGGGACCAGGCCCATATTTGATTTTACAAAGCAAAAGGTACATAAAATATCGGAGCTTAAAACTCACGGACTGTTATGTGTTCCAGAATAATTCACTCTTGCCTCCTTTTTCAGGTATCATGACTTGAGATTTCTTTGAGGAGGAAATCATCAAGAGATATTCTGGACCCTATGTCAGAGAGGTGTTTCTGGCTACACATCGTTTCTTTCAAGGTAGGATTATAGCAATCATTTTGTTACGGTTAGGCCTATTTACATGTATATTTCTATTATTGTACCTAATTTTGGCTGTTAGGCAGTCAATGACACAAAACACACTGCCGCCCGGGTTTGCATTGCAGATGAGGGCATAAACAGGGTCAAGACGCCAGCAGAGTAAGTAGAACTTTATGTAGTAAAATGAAGGTTAAATAAATAAATAAAATACCTACAACACCTTCTGTAGGACCTACAGTATATCTACAAATATTGTTTTCATCTCTACATGTAGGTCTCCTGATTTAAACCTGATCGAACTTATTTGGCATCAACTGAAAACATTCATCAGTAACTCTGCCAAGCAGACAAGCAAAGATGAACTGGTGAAAGCCATCAAGATGTTTTTTTTGCTAGAGAAATTGACGATACAACAATGCAACAAATACATTGATCATCTCAGCAAGGTTTTACCTGTGGTCGTGGAGCTGGCTGGAAGTGCAACTAAAATGTAGTTTATATAAACATCCTCATTTGAATGTCTTTTTTTTCATTGTTTTATTTTATTAACAAAAGCATAAAGATGTTTCTGAATAAATACTGTACTGCTGTTTTGACTTAGAAATGTAACACTTTAGACTACTTAACCATCATACATTGCAAGTTGGGAGATTTTCACAACAGTAGCAGGGTTATAAAATGTATATTGTCCTGCTAATAGGAAACATTTGCATGATGGGCTACACCTGCTACTGTAAATAAAAACACAGCATCTTGTTTACATATTTTTTACATTCTTTATTGTGTCACACATAATTTGTATCTACCTTTCCAATTACTTTCAGAGTTTGGGACTTACAAATGTGCGCTTTTAATTATTAGTTACAATGTTTAGATCAATTCTTTTAGTTTAAACGATTGTTTTATGTAGGATGCTACATTTTTGACCAGTTGCAATTGTAAGTAGGCCTAATAAAGCCTCATGGCCTACCTCAGCCTGTTAAGTAATTTTATATAGGTCTGGGCTCCGAAGAAATAGACTCCAATTAGGCCCTCTTGTTGTTTGAAAAGTCAAATTAAAATGAAGATTGTTGAACTGAATTGCTCAACAGGTGTAGGTTTTCTCCATCTGTTGGTGTGCAACACTTGCATAACAAGCTAGCTATATTTTCAGCACCAGCCTACCCGGCCAATGAAGGCCAATCAAACCCGCTGGGCCAAATGTGTGCCACCCTATGACACTCCCAAATATATATATATGCGGTTAATGTTCTGATATATTTCAGAACATGTGTAGGTAGATACGTGTGTAGGTAGACACAAATGATTTGTTGCAAGTTGGGGTTCACACCTAGCTTGGCTATCAGACAATTCTTCAGTAAAGGTTGAATAGTCTATTGTTCAGCTAATATCCCATCCTGCGACGCTTGTGAAAAACTAATAATAATACTTTTCCCCCTTTCCACATGTTAAAGATTCCAATTGATAAAGTGTTTTTAGCCACAATCGGCCCCAACCCCAATTAATACATTTGGGCACAGTCGAGAGCGTGCTAGACTTCAGGCTAGAATGTTGAGGGTTAGAAACCTGCTCCCTGCTTGTTTCATTACATTATTATGCAGATCTAAGAGCAAATAGCCTGAATTGTTACTCCCATCTCATTCCTCGCTCTCTTCCACGTGTCATTCAGCACGTTTGTGGGCGTGCTGGCAGGATGTACTGTTTTTTATTCTGTATATATATGAATTACAAAATCATGTTTCTAGTCTATTGCATAGTTACAATGTGTAATCATTGATGTCCCAGAAGCAAGAGTGGTAAACACTGTTGAAGTGTATAATTGTAATACATACATGCAGACACAACGTCATTCACAGAATGGAGCTTGATACACCTGGTATTGGATATGACAGAAAAAAACTTGCAAAATAGCGATTTTCGTAAATTAACTATGACAAACAAAATATGCACAATCGTTTGTCTCTACATTAACTAACATATTCCTCTCAATTGTACGTTTTTTGCTTGATTGTTACTATGTTATAACTACTTACATTTGCCTCCCCAAAATGTTTTCTCAGCCATCTTTGCTGAAGAAAGCCACACGGGAGGGGTGGCTCCGCATCACTTTCGTCATTGTAAACACTCGATATGATTGGTCATATAAAAACCTTGGGACCCAAATGGATACTGAGTGCTCTAACTCCCCCTTGTGGTGGTCTGGAGCAATGAATCCGTGACGCTGGGTTCCTCTAAGTCCCGCGGTGTAAGTACACTTGCAACTTTTAAAGGAGGAACCACTGTATATACTTTATAAAACTGCAGAATGTCACTAACTACTCTCCCAAGGCAACAGCCTCGGGAAACATTTCAAAGGGGAGAGATAGAGACAACCCATCCTCTCCTAAAAGAGAAAATAATAATTTAGTTAGTTTTCAGTTTGCAAAATCTTAAACCAATTTCCTTTCCAATTAATCTACATCTCTGTTTCCTTTAACTCTCAATCACCATCACCCAGTACATTTCTATTCCACTCTAACACTTGTTTCCCTCTACAATCTCTACTACACTCTACCCCTGTCTTTTGTCTAACGTTACTTTACCAGGTGAACAAAAAGTTTTAAATTACAGACTAAACAAAACATGAGATCTTATGATTACTAGGAGGCCACCGTCCTCCCTCCACTCATTAATTGTTTGTGTATTAACCCATCCCAACATTTATTTACTCTTTGTGTAGCCTACACTATACTTAGACACAGTGGCTTCTCTCTCACCACTGAGTGTAACAATTTACGTATATGACTGGTCTCTCTTCTCCTACATGATTTTATGTAACCACCGCACTACAATGCCCTTCATGCTCATGAACAAACTTTTTAAAAGGTCATTTCAAGTTTTGCAACCCCAATGCTGGCGCCAGACATAATAGCTTTCTCAAAACTCCACAAACAATTACTCACAATATTAACTCCACTTTAATTTCTCATGACCCCTCCTTCCTTTCGTCAATTCTACAAATCTATTTCAGAATAAAACGGAATAAAGTGTCTCACGAGATTAAAAACCCTCAAGGTTTTCTGGAGTGTTTGACCTGGTCATTTTAATTGTTACCTTTTAGAATCCATTCCCCTGGCATTTCGCATAGTTTCTTCCAACCCCAAAATTAGTTTCACACCCGGCGCCATGTAGTAACATTACCAGGGATTTTTTTTACTGGTTCTGTGGTCAGAGATATGGGTAATAGCTGTATAGCTTTAGATTCTGCCTGTTACCTCACTAAATATAATACTTTCCCTGTCGTAAATTTGGCCAATTTTGAGCTCCCTTGCCCCGCTACACTCACTTTTCCAATGACCAACGGCCCCTCACACTACGAGTCGGTAATTTTCCGCTACCCCCGGAATATCCATTTTGATAACAGGTTTCAAACCTGCCATCTAAGCATACATACACATTCTATCAACATACTCACATACCCAAGCTGTGTTTGAACACCCATACTAACATACAGTATACTACATAAACATAAGGATCCGCCCCTTTTTTTCAATTTTTGCCTAAAATGACATACCCAAATCTAACTGCCTGTAGCTCAGGCCCTAAAGCAAGGATATGCATATTCTTGGTACCATTTGAACGGAAACACTTTGAAGTTTGTGGAAATGTGAAAGAAATGTAGGAGAATGTAACACAATAGATCTGATAAAAGATAATACAAAGAAGAAGAAAACAATGTTCTTTTGTATTTTTTTGTACCATCATCTTTGAAATGCAACGGAAAGACCATCATGTACTTTTCCAGCCCAGGTGGAATTTAGATTTTGGCCACTAGATGGAGGCAGGGTATGTGCAACGTTTTAGACTCATCCAATGAACCATTGCATTTCTGTTCAAAATTGTATATCAAGACTGCCCAAATGTGCCTAATTTGTTAGTTAATAACTTTTCATGTTCAAAATTGTGCACTCTCCTCAAACAATAGCAAAGTATTCTTTCACTGTAGTAGCTACTGTAATTTGGACAGTGCAGTTATATTAATACAAATTTAAGCTTTCTGCAAATATAAGATATGTCTATGTCCTGGGAAATGTTCTTGATAATTATAACCTCATGCTAATCGCATCAGTCTACTACATTATCTTAACCGTCCAGTGGACGGGACACCGATCCCGAAGAGGTGAGTATATACTACATACTATTAGTATTATTTCATTTTAGTATACTGTAAATGAACAGTAACTTTTCAGATGAGCATACTAGCGCTTCGCCTGCCTACCGGAAGTTGATACTGTTGCTATGCAGCATCTTGCTAGCTTGTTAGCATAACAAATTACTAGGTAGACATCTTACGACTTCAGGTGTGTTCATAAATTCAGACTTTTCAGAGCGCACACTGCCCGCTCTGGCAAAGAAACAGGGTTGACCTCACAATGGCAGTCAAGCACCCAAGCTAACTGGCTAAAGTTGGCTAGCTTGCTAGCTATTTCCAGACATAAATGAGAGAACAACTCACTCTGACCATTTTTGTCACCCTAGCTGAGCTGGTTAGGCTTTCTTCATGTAATCCAGAGCGTTGATGACTATAACTGTGCTGACGGCAACAATTTAATTACGCTTTTTCCCCTCGACATTTACTGACACGGCCATATTCAACTGATGTTGAGCTTTTGTAAATTCAACAGTTATTCTGAGCTCTGGCCCATTCAGAAGAAAGTGCTCTGAAATCGGAGCAGATTGCCCGAGTGAATTTACAAGACACCCAATTTATCACTGTCCATTGAGAACTCACAATGACTATACCATTTAGCTAAGCTAAGAATGATGTGAATAATCAAGTTAATATACATTGGGTAGTTAGAAAGCATATAGTTAATATACTGGCAAGTTTAATGTATTAGTAGCCAACTAACGTTAGGTAGGTAGCTAACATATTACCGTTGCATGATGTCGATTAAGGCAGCCCTCTGATTCAGAGGGGTTGGGTTAAATGATAAAGACACGTTTCAGTTGAAGGCATTCAGTTGTACAACTGACATGGTATCCCCCTTTCCCTTTCCCTTTCCATACAGCTGTAATGATATGCTATGTGGTTCATAAAGATAGTGTAACTAACAAATTGTCAGCCAACATAACATATAGCATAATTTACTTGAATAGTCTTTACTTTATAACATTGCTCAACATTTTCTTAACATTTGTCATAATTACTTAAAGCAATGAATTTGTATCTATGACCAGTAAGCATACTACATACTCAATTTACGACACAAATAGTACGGTTAGTGCGGTTATGCTGATATATTCTTACTTCTATCTCAGGATTGTGCCCTGGGATCACATAACTTGTGATCATGTCATGTCATTCCATGGCCGCTTCTCTGCTTAGAACCTTACCCTACTCCAACAGGGCAAGTCATCCCAGAATTTCTCCTTTAATTAAAGAGTTATCTCTGCTCCAACAGAGTTCCTAATGAAAAATTCTAGGACTTCCCCTACTAGAAATAACTCTGCTACAACAGAGTTTCTAACTAGGGGTGTCTTTTTTAAATGACAGAATCCCCCATGATTCCCCAAACTATATTTAGAAAGAGGAAGCAAAGTACTTTAAGCATACAGTATGTTTTGTTTCAGTCTCCACTAACTGAAGTTAATTGTAAGGATTTTTTTCTATTAATAATGTATAATTATTTTTTTTCGCATTGTTTGTAACTCATTTTTGTACATAATGTTGCTGCTACCGTCTCTTATGACCGAAAAGAGCTTCTGGACATCAGAACAGCTATAACTCACTTCAAACTGGATAAATATTTTTTCTTTAACGAGGCAGACACAAAGGAAATACTGCTTTGTCGAGACAAGGCCCAAATCCCTGTCATCAATGTGAAGAAAAGACAGAGAAAAAGGGGGAGGAGGGCAGCGTGCCTTGTAAGAATTTGCCGATGAGTAGTAAACCACCCCTTCCCTCCGTATTATTGGCCAACGTGCAATAATTGGAAAACAGACTGGACAATCTACGATTCTGACTATCTTACCAACAGGACATTTAAAACTGTAATATCTTACGTTTCATCGAGATGTGACTAAAAAACAACACAGATAATATAGAGCTGGCTGGCTTCTCCGTGCATCAACAGGACAGAGCAGCTATGTCTGGTAAGACTAGGGGCGGAGGGTTGTGTCTATTTGTCAATAACTGCTAGTGCACGATGTCTAATATTAAAGAAATCTCAAGGTATTGCTCGCCGGAGGTAGAATACCTCATGACAAGTTGTAGACCACACTATCTACCAAGAGAGTTCTCATCTACATTATTGGTAGTCATCTATTTACCACCAGAAATCGATGCTGGCACTAAGACTGCACTCAACCAGCTGTATAAGGTCATAAGCAAACAAGAAAATGCTCATCCAGAAGTGGCACTCCTAGTGGCTGGGGACTTTAATGCAGGCAAATTTAAATCAGTTTTACCTCATTTCTATTAGCATGTCGTATATGCAACCAGATGGAAAAAAACTCTAGACCACCTTTACTCCACACACAGAGACGCATACAAAGCTCTCCCTCACCCTCCATTTGGCAAATCTGACCATAATTATATCCTCCTGATTCCTGCTTGCAAGCAAAAACTAAAGCAGGAAGTGCAGGTGAATCGGTCAACACGGAAGTGGTCAGATGATGCGGATGCTAGGCTACAAATATTACAACAAATATTATGGTTAAACTGAAATATACTAATTGATGAAAAAACAATATCTTTCAACTACAGTTTTTTTTAAACAGTCTGCTCTTTGTAAGTGATAAATAGAGCTGGTGGAGTTAAGTCACACATGCAGCTAACAAAAATATATGGAAATGTCTGCTCTACTCAAAATTACAACAAACTACAGTGAATTTGGTAAGTATTCAGAACCCTTCCTTTTTTCCACATTTTGTTAGGTTACAGCCTTTTTCTAAAATGGATTAAATTAGCCCACTTGGAGTTTGCCAAAAGGCACCTAAAGGACTCTCAGACCATGAGAAACAAGATTCTCTGGTCTGAGGAAACCAAGATTGAACTCTTTGGCCTGAATACCAAGTTTCACGTCTGGCACCATCCCCACTGGGAAGAATAGTGGTGGGAGCATCATGCTGTGGGGATATTTTTCAGCGGCAGGGACTGGGAGGCTAGTCAGGATCGAGGGATAGATGAACGGAGATCCTTGATGAAAACCTGCTCCAGAGCGCTCAGGACCTCAGACTGGGGTCGAAGGTTCACCTTCCAACAGGACAATAACCCTAAGCACACAGCCAAGACAATGCAGGAATGGCTTCGAGACAAGTCTCTGAATGTCCTTGAGGGGCCCAGCCAGAGCCCGGACTTGAACCCAATTGATCATCTCTGGAGAGACCTTAAAATAGCTGTGCAGCGACGCTCCCCATCCCGCCTGACAGATCTTGAGAGGATATGCAGAGAAGAACAGGAGAAACTCCCTAAATATAGGTTTACCAAGCTTGTAGTGTCATGGCCAAGAAGACATGTGGCTGTAATCGCCGACAAAGGTGCTTCAACAAAGTACTGAGTAAAGAGTCTGAATACTATACTATAATATTTCAGTTTTGAATTTGTAATACCTTTGCAAACATAAAAAAAAACAGTTTTTTGCTTTGTCATTATGGGGTATTGTGTGTAGATTGATGAGGAAAAAAACAAGGTAATACATTTTAGGATAAAGCTGTAACAAAATGTGGAAAAAGTCAAGTGGTCTGAATACGTTTGGAATGCACTGTAATTGCAGCATTACAAAAATGGAAGAGGCAAGTAGAAGGGGAAGAAGGTAAGGAACTTGTCTCTCGGCCATGCATTAAAGATCAAAATTGGTTAAAGAAAATTGTGATAAATAAAAAAAGTATAGCCGTTTCATTTAAGGGCCAAAAAATAGCTGTGCCATATATACTGAACAAAAATATAAAGGCAACATGTAAAGTGTTGGTCCCATGTTTTATGAGCTGAAATAAAATAACCCAGAAATGTTCCACACACACTAAAAGCATGTGGAACACAATCCATCTGCCTGACAGGTGTGGCATAGCGATGATCAAGAAGCTGATTAAACAACATGATCATTACACAGATGCATCCTGTGCTGGGGACAACAAAAGGCCACTACAAAATGTGCAGTTTTGTCACAGAACACAATGCTACAAGTTTGCAATTGGCATGCTGACTGCTGGAATGTCCATCAGAGCTGTTGCCAGAGAGTTCAATTTTCATTTCTCTACCATAAGTCACCTCCAATGTCATTTTAGATAACTTGGCAGTACAACCTGCCTCACAAGCGCAGACCACATGTAACCATGCCAGCCCAGGACTTCCACATCCGGGCTTAAAATAAAAAAATAAAGGGTGCTTTGCTATTCTTAGGTAGCGGAATGACTTTTGCTTCCCTCGAGGCCTGAGGGTACATACTTTCCTGTAGGCGTAGATTGAAGAGATGGCAAATAGGAGTGTCAGTATAGTCCGCTATCATCCTTAGTAATTTTCCATCCAAATTGTCAGACCCAGGTGACTTGTCATTGTTGATAGACAACAATTTTTTCACCTCTTCCACACTCACTTTACAGAATTCAAAATTACAATGCTTGTCTTTCATAATTTGGTCAGTTACGAATGGATGAGTAGGTTGAGAGATTGTTGTTGTTGTGTCATGACTAAGTTTGCTAATCTTGCCAATTAAAAAAATCATTAAAGTAGTTGGCAATTTCAGTGGGTGATGAGCCTCCCCTAAGTGGGAATTCAATAATGTTTTTCGCCTGTTAAAGCCATAAATGCTGTAAATCCTCGTGCCATGGGCCCATTTTTCTTCATTTGAGACATTGATCCATGTTGTCCTATCACCGCTCCCTCAGAGGTGTCTCATTGTGCAGGCAGATAGACCAATGGCATTTTAAGTTACCTAAAATATCAGGTCGTCATTTGTGATCAGAATTAATCCAACCAAAGGAGTTGATAGTGAGGTCCGAATTACGTTTTCATCTATGGTAATCCATCAAGGCCTTGTTGTAGGCAGACAATACCCCATGGTACAGGAGGAACCTGACAGCTGTTACAGGAAGAAACCCTTCATTTATTTAATTGTTACACATGCATGGATGTTTGTACGGAATTCACTTTGCAAACAGCAGACAACCTAATTGATAGTTGAAGGGTATGTGCAAATAGCATCATTAGCGATGATCAATACCAAGAGCCAATGTCAGGTCATTGGTGAGAATGAAGAGCTATGGGATGACTCAGAGGTATGGTATGGTGTATTGTCTCCAAGATGATACAAGCTCAAATGGGAAACTTTCATCCACAATACTAGTTTCACTCATAAAATCTAAATATATAAATTGAGACAATTCAGTCAATCAGTCGCATAACACAGACTTGACCGTTAATAAGGGTTGACATTTCTTTGATAGTCAAATACGATTAGATTCATGTAATGGCTCACATGTGTGGACCAGACAGACTATGACCCTGGAATAGTTCAAATCAAATCACTCACTTCTGGTGGTGCTCTACTACTGATAACCCCCACCCACCCCCCAAAAAATGAAAACATTTCCACAAGATTTAAGCCCCTACATCATTCTAATCTCACCAAGGCTCATCCTCACAGTTCACCCTCTACTGGCCTGACATATCTGCTTTGTTGTGGAGGAAAGTCAAATATAAAGAGAGTGTGTCCTCCACCTGGTGCCTATCCACTGTGGTATTCCCTGGTCTCCCTATGCCTCAGGGCTCCTGCATTGGCTCACTATCCAGTAGACTGCTTTTAGTCTGGCTCTTTGAACGGACTCGTGTGCTATACTGAGCTGCGGTGACATGAATACCAAAAATGTTGACACCTTTCGAGTTACCTGAACGTTAATAGGCCAGTAGCTGTAGCAGAAAGTTCCAAATAAGGACATATATCACGCATTGCTTTACACATGATCACAGACCGATTGCTTTGTGCTAATGTACATTTATTGCTCAAATGGAGACAATAAAAATTGCTGCCATGTCTTGCTTTAGTGTGCTATTCAGAACAACACTTCAACAGAGGGGTCAAAGGATGCAAATGGCATTCAGTTAACATTTTCCAAATTCATTTCAGGCAGCAATTTATTGCTTCATGGTAATTTGCAAAGTGAATACCGTGCATTTCTCTGCAGAAGCCTACATGGTTCAGATTTTCACTTTCCCCCCCTAAGTAAGGAGGATAATACACCAAGGACATAATACATTAGAAGTAACTGACTGAATAAGTAAATGGATGAAGTTTCTCTTACATTGTTTATAGAGCAGGACTTTGCTCTGCACGTGAGATGCATTTTAGTTTTTCTAATCCTAAAAAAACCACAACATTCAATATAGGGTATTTTTATTAAAATTGAGTAAAACAATTAAATTACAAACCATAATAAAGTGACTTTGCATAATAATAGTCACTATTCAATACAGATGAATGGGAGATAATTATACATTTTTTCCATTCATCATGTGTTGGTAAGAAAAGTCATGAACAACATCCTATAACTGAATAACCCACCAGAAATAAGCTTCACGTTGGATCATGTGTAAGTGTATGGAATACACATTATGGAAGACAATTATGACAAGAGGTAAATCAGAACAATTATAGATAATGACAGACAAAAGGGAGGCAAATGTACACATAAACAGCAAGAGGATTTGTATAGAGACTATTTATAAAATAATTCTGGAAAATAAATGTAGTGTAATGCAACATCATCCCCTTAGACCCTCCTGAAAAACATACCCACTTTACAACATAAAACAATCACTTACAAAACAGCAAACAGTAGCTTCTGTTCCCCTAATCCTGATCACTTATATCATCAAAAAGTAAAAACATTTCAAGAGCTTTATAAAAGCTGGAAACTATAGTAAGTGAAGCCAACAGGCGTGTTCCCCAAAAAACTAAGTAACACGTTTATTGGCTTATCATTCATTGAATTATATCCCTCCACGACAAAAATACAGAAAATATGTCAGTAAATATCGTACCTATACATGTTAATCAAATGTTCCCAACTGTCTAAGACATGAGGTCAACTTGTAACATTGTAAGCAAACACTAAATACAAGAGTATCCATCTTTCATTTTCCAAGTCAGACAACTTGCGTTCATTAAACAATTACAGGATGTGCCAATCTGTAGTAACATTGCCGAGAGGTGAGCTAATTGAATTACAGTGAGTGGTGCACCGTTCACAACAGCTTGCCGTGTTTCTCTCCTCTAAGAGTCAATCAGAACAGGTGGGATGTGGAGCGACTGAACGTGTGGTACTTCCTCTCAAACATGGACGGCAAGTTGACCATGGAGGGAGAGTGCGTCGCCTGGAGGGAACAGAACAGGACAGGGACATTAATTAAATTAGGAAATTGATTGGGTTCCAAAACAGAAACGACCCCTCGAGTGTTAGTTTAAGGACAATGAGTTACACTGAAGGGTTAGAGATGAGCAAATGCTCAAGTGAGCACTTAAGTCATTCAACATGAGGGCTTTCTGATCACATGTACACGCTGGGACTCCTGTTGGACCTTTAAAAGCCACGGCACAAAGATGGATTGTCATGTGGTCCGCAAAAGCAATCTCGTGGGAAGTGCATTGTGAAGGATAAAGGGTCATTTTATACGGAAGTCTCATTTAATTACTTTTACATTCAGCTTTCCCCAGTGCCAGTCTGCCTTCCTAGCCAAATGTTGGCATTGAACTAATCGAGCGAGTGATGCCAATACAATATTACTACACTCCCCCCAACTTCCAAAACCATTCAACATTTTGCCATGTTGTAAAGACGTAGTTTCCCCTCTCTGTCCCTGTGCTGCTCATTACTGTGGATGAATCAGATCTATTCAAAAGGAACCTTGATTATATGTTACCGGGGCAACTTGGGGAGGCCAACATGAAAGGTGCTGCTGCATAAAAGCAGGGTGATTTCTGGTGAATCACAAGGTCTGGCTGGTTAAAATGCATACATATTTCACCCTCATTAAGAGTCTACCCTATGGAGACCGGAGTGTTAACGAACGCAGGAGTGTAAACAGGTGTGGGTCATGTATCCTCCTTCAGTAAAGCTGTGGCCGGCTAAAGCCAGAGTGAGAGTAAAGGCCAGCCTGAAAAGCAACCCAATTTATGCACCAGCACCTTCTCACCGTTTGCTTGTTGATATAACCACCATAACACATTCTCACTTTGACAGGGCCCAGTCAGGTTAATGAGATTTGAGGTGACATTACGGTTTAAATTTGAGGGCGTAGGATCAATAGCAGTGGCACAGCGAGGACATACAGAACAAGAGAGTCAGGACACACATGAAGCCACTGTTTCACAAATGCCCAGTGACAGATTGTCAAAAGGCCTGGAGTGTCTATCAAAACACTAAAGCATAGTGCTGCACACAATGTTGGATTTATTTAATTAGTGGGAGAAAAATGTAAATCACTGTCACCACAACATATTTGTTTTAGAAGCCATAGATCATAACCAAATAATCCGCTGCTGTAAGACACTCCTCCCTATTCCAAAATGAATTGAGAGGGCTTATGTAAAAGCTAAAAGTAAGCATCTGCCCGGCGCTGCAAGCTGATGTTAGTGGAGCTGAGTGAGTGAGGTGTAGCAGATAAGAGACAAGAGGAGGGAGCCGAAGAGAGAGAGCCACCACAGCCCAGGAATGAGGAGTTAGTCAGTGAGAGAGCCACCACCTATCCCAGTGAGTTAAATGGGGTATTAAACCCAGCATGGTGATGCTCACGTCAGTCAGCCGCCTATAGGAGGGTCTCTTTGCGGGGCCTCAAGCAGCCTGCCTTGTGGGGGTCAGAGGAGGGGACCAGCAGGTCCCTGCAGGCCCCAGGGGGAAGCCTCCCTTTGGATGGGACCCTCCAGGTAGGGGGGCCGGCAGAGTAAGGGGGCCTGGTGGGGGTGGGTTGGGGCTTAAGTGGGGTCTCCTCAGGGCAGGTTGGACTAGGGGTTGGGTCTGGGGTATGAATACAGACGGGAACACGGAGGCGGGGACAGGGTGGGTGGTCCAGGGAGTTAGAGCGCTGCACCACAGCAGCAGCTGTAGAACCACTGAGGTTGAATGTTGAGGTGGAGCGGGACATCTACAGTCACAGAGCAAAGCATGGGAGAGACCCTGTCAACTCATAGGTCAGACTCTGCATGTCACACTACTGCATCAAGTTGCACTTAAAATCCCTTTTTAATAGCAAAGTTTGAGTGCAGTACCTTACTTCAAATATTTAGTATTGTATGACTCATCTTTTCCACTCTAATAAAAGGAAGTACAGAAAAGGTCAGAAAAAGACTGAGATAAAATAAAACCTGTCATCAATACTGACGCAGTCAGAAGAAATGGAAATAAATAGCCAAACTGAATAAAAAAGGAGAAAAGTTCAAAACAGTCATGTGTCATCATTAATTGAAAAACTGAAGCTGTTCCTTCAAAAAGAATATGGCTTGCACTGGCAGAACAATTTCACCATTAGACGTCAACAATCACCTAATTACGCAACCCTTTCAGGACTATGCTTTGGAGAGCGCTGCAAATTGATTTTCTGAGAAAAACAGGGTACATGGTGCAATTACAGTACCCATCTCAAAATCCTAAAATGACTCAAGATTCTTCTGCCATTGCTCTTTTATCTTGCACTATGCCCCTTTAGCCTCGACTTGATTAGACAAACCTTGTTCAAGGCCTGGACCTTTGAAGTAGACGGGTGGGTGGATGGATGGATGGATGGATGGATGGATGGATGGATGGATGAACTTACTGACAGGGTGGCACTGCTTCCAACATGGATCATGTTCTCTGAGCTGGGGCCAGGGCTCTTGTCGTCGGAGGTGCTGTTGGCCATGAAGGCTCTCTGGATTACCCGTTTGGGTGTTTTGGTGAAGGAAAATGCTCTCGTTACCTGGGGGTTAAACAGTCACAAACACTCATCGACGGGGCTGCAGTGGAGCAGGTTGACAGCGTCAGGTTCCTTGGTGTCCACATCACCAGCAAACTAACATGGTCCAAGCACACCATGACAGTCGTGAAGAGGACACGACAAAACCTATTCCATCTCAGGAGACTGAAAATATTTGGCATGGTTCCTCAGATCCTTAAAAGGTTCTACAGCTGCACCATAGAGAGCATCCTGACTGGTTGCATCACTGCCTGGTATGGCAACTGCTTGGACTCCGACAGCAAGGCACTACAGAGGGTAGTGTGAACGGCCCAGTACATCACTGAGGCCAAGCTTCCTGCCATCCAGGACCTCTATACCAGGCGGTGTCAGAGGAAGGCCCTAAAAATGGTCAAAGACTCCAGCCACCCTAGTAATCTCTCTGCTACCACACGGCAAGCGGTACCAGAGCACCAATTCTAGGTCCAAGAGGCTTCTAAACAGCTTCTACCCCCAAGCCATAAGACTCCCTAACTCCCCCCACCACACACACACACACCCTCTCTGTTATAATCTATGCATAGTCACTTTAACTCTACCTACATGTACATATTACCTTAACTGACCGGTGCCCCCGCACATTGACTCTGTACCGGCACCCCCCTGTATATATTGTTATTTTTTTTACTGCTTTAATTACTTGTTACTTTAATCTCTTATTCTTATCTGTAATTTTTTTTAACTGCACTGTCAGTTAGGTGCTCTTAAGTAAGCGTTCACTGTAAGGTCTACACCGGTTGTATTCGGCGCATGTGACTAATAAAATTTGATTTTGAAAATAGCTGTTTAACAGTCAGCTTTTCCAATATCCAACATGTGCTTGTGTAGAATACAGGAGAGATATGGGCTAATTCAGAGCCCATTTTACCTTCTTTGAAGTTTTCTTGATGACTCTAGAGGCTTTACTCAGCGTGCTGTCCATATCCTTTGTGCTCACTTGGACAGAGTCAGGCTCAGTGCACTGAATTAGATCTTCCTGTTTAAAATAGAAACAAGTATAAATACATTTCCAGAGCATTCTGCTTCGCTGTCAAAATGCATAGAGTGAGAAACTGTTGTCTGTTTTTACATGCAGCTGGAGCTCACTGGTTGGTATTCAGGGTGCGGAGAGAGCCAGTGAATCAATTAAGATAGCAAGGCCAGCCTGTAGTAGAGGTTTACATCGCCACCTAGTGGACAGTTCACTCCTGACAGCTGGGACTGGCTGGGCTCACCTCCGAAGCTTATTATGCCTGTTTTTAATTATGATGGGAAATACACGTCTGTCTCCGGGCAGCCAATTACTAGTTAGCTTCCTCATTCAAGCTCTAATACTACATCAGTGAAAAGACCTGTGGAGAGATAAAACAAACCATCTATGTCTTTAGTGTTAGTTCTAGTACAATTCCACTTCTAATTACATTAATCTGTCTTCCAGTTTAACCACAGAGGACAATCTAATAGGATTGAAATGACCAAAAAGGCCACTCACGCAACGTGATATGTAAGTGTACTAAAACTGGCCAAAATAATTGCATGCGTGTCCTCATCAACCTCTAAAGAGTCCATACACCATGTTCTGCATGAGGACACCAGACCAGTGAGGGATGCCTTGGTCGCTTCAGCCTGTCTGGCTGTGTTAATGAGAGGAGCAGATAGACAGGCAACATGTGTTCTCAGGAGGAGCCCTCCAACCCAACGAGCCTATAGCAGCTCAGTGGACCACTGTCTCACTCTGCCTCTCTCACCGCGTCAGCCTTACAGATGGTGTTGGCTACGTGGCGACAGAGCATCTTCAGCCAGGTTGACTTCACCGTATCCTCAGTGGTCAGCTGGAAGCTGAAGAGAAGATTCTCCTGTTCCGTGGGCGGGTGCACCACCAGGGCAAAGGCATTACGGCAATCTAAGAGAGAGAAAAGGAGAAATGAGCGAGGTTTGGACCACTCAATTGTCAATAGTCTAGCTGGTAAAACATGCATCCCATTTCTCATTAAGATGCATAGAGAGCCATCTCTGGTGTATCAACATACACTGGTTGTAATTATAGTACATATTGACAGTGAAATTAAACCTAGCAGCTCCATTACAAGGCCAAACAAGCGGAGTCACTGCTAGTGGGAGAGAGGAGAGATGTTTGCTTGATTATGTCTGGGCTGCCATTTCAGTCAGTGTTGACTCCAAATATTAGGCTATCCAGTATGCTTATGAATAACATTTCCCGATACAGGGAAAACAGAATGGAGCAATATACCTGCTCGGGGAATGTGTATCGACCCAAAAGAAGCACAAACAAGGAGTGGTCATGTTTCTTAGTAATGGATGTTAAACACTGAGGTAGGTAGGTAAGCAGGCCATCAGACTGCTGAACAGCTAACCCTAGCCGTCTCCCTACAGATCTGCACCTTATTTATTTATTTTATCTTTATTTAACCAGGCAAGTCAGTTAAGAACAAATTCTTATTTTCAATGACGGCCTGGGAACAGTGGGTTAACTGCCTGTTCAGGGGCAGAACGACAGATTTGTACCTTGTCAGTTTGGGGGTTTGAACTCGTAACCTTCCGCACCTCTGCTGTTCTATTATATACTATGTATTCCACAGCGTGACCAAGACACTACCTACTTTATATTTCTAAACACAGTGTAATACAGTGCATTATTACTATGTTTACAACCTCTCATTTTTTACTTGACTTTTATAATTACTGTCTTATGTACTGCGTTGGACTAGTAACCGAAAGGTTGCAAGTTCGAATCCCCGAGCTGACAAGGTAGAAATCTGTCGTTCTGCCCCTGAACAGGCAGTTAACCCACTGTTCCTAGGCCGTCATTGAAAATAAGAATTTGTTCTTAACTGACTTGCCTAGTAAAATAAAAAATAAAAAAAATTGAGGGAGCTAGCACATAGCATTTCTTCACACCTTTAATCCCTGCTGTAAACTGTGTATGTGACGAACATCATTTAAATGTATAGGTTTTGATAGATAGGTAGGTAGGTAGGTAGGTAGGTAGGTAGGTAGGTAGGTAGGTAGAGAACATGCCAGGGTCTGGGGCTCACACACCCTCTGTATCCTGCAGGTCCAGGACCCTCCTGATCTGGGACAGAGGCATGAGGGTGATGTGTTTGAGTTGGGCTGCAGGTCGCGTCTGGCCCAGAGGACTCCTGAATGTGCTGATCACCTTATGTCTCTTCCGGGCAATCTGCAAATACAGACACAGTTGAAGTATGGAAGCCTCCATCCCTACCTAAACTCTCTCTCCAGTGAAGTGAAGTGAAGTGAAGTATGTATGTGGTGGTTAAGCTGTGACAAATCAATAGGGCCTTTTATAAAAGGTAAACGGTCCAAGTCATTAGCATGTGTTTCACTGGCCTGTGTGGGGGCTGAGGCAGGGGTTGGGTCTGTCCCATGAAGGCATTGTGATATCTATTGGGGGTAGGGGAGATCTGAATACAGAGGAGCTAATCAATGAATAATTGAAGAGTGCAGCCCCTGCTCTCCCCATGCTCATTACCAGGCTGCTCTGACACTCCTGAATCAGGCCGCCTCGCCCACACCCATTCTGGGTTTGGATTGCTAACCCCCATTCTAATGCAACACTTCACTAATTAGGAGCCAGATAAGAAGCTGTGTCAGCAACGATAGATTGCACACCCATAAATAATCAGCCAGTGGGGCTCTTTGCTACTGAATTTGCATTTTCTTAGCATCTCAAGTCCCAAAGATTTCATAATGTGGGGGGGAAATAGAGGACGGGCAAGATTTTCTCAAATGAGCAATGGCATTAACTTGGAGGGCATTTTGGGTGTATTGTAAAGTTCTAACATCTAAAGCCATGTCTGGGCCATCACTAGTCAATACTGTGAAATGTTGACCAGGGTTCAAATATTCAGCATATCATTGAGCCTGGCTGGAGTGTCAGATGAGCAGGTTTTCAATGTTGGTATTACTTCATTGATGTTGGCGTTACCTCAAGACAGTCATTGAAGAGAAAGAGTGTGACATGCTCGCCTCGGTCACAGGGTTTGTCTCCCAGGGCGATGGTCTCCACCCTGTGGACCAGGCTGCGGTGGGACGAGAGCAGGTTGGCCTGAGGAGGAGAGAGAGAGAGTGAGCGAGAAGACGGGATGAATATCACACAACCAAAAAGACATCCAGCAACCATTCGTGAATAAACAAACAAACACGGTCACCAGAGAGAGCTTCATGATTCAATCACAGGCCTCATTTAAAGCGGCATATTTGGTATTAATGGGTCTAACTCCACAGATTGGTAATTTCACTGCACGGCTGATGGTGGAATTTCCATTTCCAGTCCCATTATTCCTTTAAAACCCTATCATCAAACTATGTTTATTCATTTGGATGCTCTGCTTATCCAAATCAAGATAAATAGAGCTATACTCACAGCCCAGAGCCAAAGGTATACTAATTCACTCCCTCTAGTCCCAACTCATCTCCACTATTATCACCTGAAAAGAGGACTTCGGTTCACACATACACACAGCTCTACACAAATCCTCTCCACAGACACACAATCAAGTTAACTCCAGCACAATAATCCATGAATTACAAGCTATAAATGCGCAGTGAACAGTACAAAAAATGCATCCTGTGGAAATTAGCTAAAATAAATAGGGATATCAGGGTGAATACATAGGGAGAGGCCAGGCCGTTATGGTGCTGAGGACAGCCATTAACGCCATTATGGGAGAGGCCAGGCCGTTATGGTGCTGAGGACAGCCATTAACGCCATTATGGGAGAGGTTTAGCCGTTATGGTGCTGAGGACAGCCATTAACACCATTATGGGAGAGGCTTAGCCGTTATGGTGCTGAGGACAGCCATTAACGCCATTATGGGAGAGGCTTAGCCGTTATGGTGCTGAAGAACAGCTATTAACGCATAGGGAGAGGCCTGGCCATTATGGTGCTGGAAGAACAGCCATTAACGCATAGGGAGAGGCCTGGCCATTATGGTGCTGGAAGACAGCCATTAACGCATAGGGAGAGGCCTGGCCGTTATGGTGCTGGAAGACAGCCATTAACGCATAGGGAGAGGCCTGGCCGTTATGGTGCTGGAGGACAGCCATTAACGCATAGGGAGAGGCCTGACCGTTATGTTGCTGAGGACAGCCATTAACGCATAGGGAGAGGCCTGGCCGTTATGGTGCTGGAGGACAGCCATTAACGCATAGGGAGAGGCCTGGCCGTTATGGTGCTGGAGGACAGCCATTAACGCATAGGGAGAGGCCTGGCCGTTATGGTGCTGGAGGACAGCCATTAACGCATAGGGAGAGGCCTGGCCGTTATGTTGCTGAGGACAGCCATTAACGCCATTATGGGAGAGGCTTAGCCGTTATGGTGCTGGAGAACAGCCATTAATGCATAGAGAGAGGCGTTGTCGTTATGGTGCTGAGGACAGCTATTAATGCCATTATGGGAGAGGATTAGCCGTTATGGTGCTGGAGGACAGCCATTAACGGATTGGCGGCTCAACAAAGCGTGCCACATTCCGGTGAAGAAATGCACAAACAACTTACAGGGCAGCCGTCAACTTCATAGACGACATCAAAGATCTGCTTCTGTCCCTCTATTTTCCTCTTGTCCTCGTTTATGTGACTGGGGGAGGGGGGGTTCAAATAAATTCCATTAGCCAACTGATGCTACAATCACTTTATGTAAATGCATGGCTAATGGATGAGGCTTTAACTTAATTACAACAAAATGCTTCATGCATGGCCGGTGGTGCACAGTTGACTCACGTCATAACTTCCTTGAGTGATTCGATTGCCTTCTCCAAAGTGATTTTGTCAGGGTTGTTACAGGCAGTGTGTTTCTTAATATCTGCAAGATAGATGGGTCAATGAACATTGACATATATAATTGATAGAACAGTGAAAAAAGCGAAGGGCAAACAACTGATATGGCCGACAGATTTATAACACAACTGTGGATAAAGGCAAGGAGCATCTATCAGTATTTCCAGTGACATTTTAGTCGGAAATCAAGCGCTCTCTTCATATGCAGGTGAGGAGAATGCATAAAGTTAGTACTTCTATCATGCCACATATGTACCATGTTGCTCAAGATTTGGCTGTCAAGTGTGTTTGTGTGTGTGCGGTGTAGTCTACCGTTGAGGAGAAGGGCGACGCTAGGCAGTCTCTGCACAGGGCGAATCAGCAGCTCCACCAGCGTCTGTCGTCCACACTCGGGCTTCGCCTGATTGATCTGGAGGCAAAAAAAAAAACACACTGCTGTTAGAGCAGGAGGAGACCTGACAGACATGTTGCGGCTTACTTACACACACAAAGGCAATCACACACATCCACAACACAGACCGAGACATTTTCTTCAAGTTTACTGTACATAGAGACAAGCAATGAATGACCTTTAGCATGAGGCATATGGTAACTTCTAAACCTACACTCACGTGGATGTATACACAAAGGTACATCGTCTCAGAGGTCACATACCTTGAGGAAAGCATGGAACCTTGGCTTCTGCTTCTCACACCTCACTATGGTCTCCTTGCTCATCTCAAAAAAGTTGACAAATGGCGGGTAAGCCTTCACCAGGTCTTTAGACTGACAGACAGAGAAAGGAACTGAGTGAGAATGTCCAAAATGGCTCAATACAACATTCTGAACAAAGGCCTGCTATACTCACGTATTTGAGAATGATGTCCCCGACACTCTTGTCCTCAGACCAGTCCATGACCAGCTCCTCCAGATCGGCCTGTCAAATCAACCCAATAAGCAGAGAGACACAGAGGGCTTTTAGGTGACTTCACTGCAGATTAAACTCTTGTTCAGGTCATCTTGGAATATTTCAAGGAGAGAAGTGCCCACCTTTATCCTGGTGTGTACGTCGAAGATCTCTGGGATGCTGCCAAAGATGGTCTTGATTTCTTCTGGAGCCAAAATGGGTCCACCAACTTGGCCTTCCTTTTCCAGGGGGACTTTGAACAGCTAAAAGGAACAGACGTTTCAGGTGAGACTCAGACTTAGCCCACTATTCCCTTAATCAATACATACAGTACTCACTATTTCAGACTGAATAGTTCTATGAGAATGTTTGTAAAAGTAGAAAGTCAAATCATTTTAGAGTGCAGGTAAGTATTAATTATAAAAGACCACCCTGCCTCCCCATCATCTTATCAAAGACATAGAAAACTCAAACAGTGAAAGTAGGTCCCCTAATAAACTACAAGAAATGATTCCCATTAAAAAGTCCTGATCTAGCAAAGCTCTATTCAGCTTTCCCTGTAAAAAGTATAATCAAAAGGCTCAAAATGGCCTGGAATTACTTGCTAATAAAAATACATTTTAACAAGCGCCCAACATGTGTGAATCATAATGGGATAATTGGTATTCAAGCCCACTTCTTGGCAGGCCAGCTCATGGGCTGACTTCAGAGGGCAGTGGACATGGGGTCAGCAGTCAGTGTTAAAGACCATCCAATGTGAAGTTGGCCATCTGTCTCCTGGGCTGGCATGGTGTAGTGGGCGTGGTACAGAGAGAGGACACTACTGGTGACTGCATACGAGTGGGGGTGAGTGGGCATGGGTCAGGGTGAAAGAGAACAAGGTGATGTACGTGCAAAAGTAGAGTACACTACACCGATCAGGAAATATGGTAGTGAGGTTTGCTGAACACCTTCATTCTACTAGTATCATAGTAATGCTGTAGCGAGCAAAGGAGGGAGATGTGAGAATAGGAGCGATGAGACAAGGACAGGCCTGAGGTTTGGGTCGATGAGCAGCAGAGAGCTCTGCAGTGTGAGTGGGAGCCTGGCTGGCTGACAGTCCTGATGCACACAATCCTATTCATTTTCTCCCCCACTGGTCACTGGACTCAGGCACCAGTGGGACAGCCTGATTAGGACCCTAGCAGCCCCGGTGGTGCTAAGTGAGCCCAACATCCACAGCAGCAGCGACAAACCTGCAAGACTGTGGTGAGAATATCCACATAGTTGCTCTCTGTCTGGTACAACTCCTTGGAGACCTGCCATCTAGCCGACTGCTTCAGGACAGCAGGTGTAGAGCTCTTCAAGGGCCGGGAATGTTCTGGAAGAGAGCCAGGGATCGTCAAGAGGTGAATATTGATTGAGACAGTGGGGAAAAACATGTTTTCTTTTGACTACCCACAACTTCTGAACTTATTTTGTCTTCCTGGGTGTCTCGGAGTTTAGAAAATTGAGATTCTGACATGCAAAGTGAACGCTACTCTGCAGAAGACTTGGGGCTTTTATCTTAGCTAGTGAGAATGGTTCCAGAATGCAACTAAATGTATTTCATATAATCCCATTCCTTCATATAATTTCATCCTCAACTCTCCAGTCAACTCTGCAGGCTTTAAGGCTCAACCTACTATTCTTGCACCACTTTGATCATCTAGACAGTTCTTATATAATTTCTAATATCATACCAAATCGTATTTCCCCACAGTGACAGTTCAACTGAGTGACCCTTCATCTCCTGGCATTCGCTGAGACAGACTGACTCCTGTGATGAGTCCCTCCACGAACCCTCCCCAGTCTCTGTGGCCGGGGACTGGGCTGGCTAAGGACACACTCCCTGTCCTGAGGGCCCATGGGGGCCTCTGGGGTGTCTGCTTCCTGCTGAGGGGTGGTAGTGCTAGTGCAGTGGAAGGGCCACTCTTTGTCCCCCTACTCATCTCCCTGGCACTCATCCTCCTCTGCCTGTTGGCCTCAGCACAGCACCTCCTACGCCTGCTGCTCTCTATACTGTGCTCTGAAAGACAGGGTGTTCAGTCTCTTTGGGGGGAGTTCAAACAGAATAGCAGAGAGTGCTGGTTCTTCCTGCCTCCCCCTGCAACAAGCAGTGACCGCCTCCTTAGTCTATGACAAGGCTCTGATTTCAGCTGACATGAGACACTAATGATGCTATAATCCCTGTCTGTTTTTGCCTGCATTAATTTTAACGAGGTCAGAGGCGCTTATTAACCACTGTTGACAGGCTAACTAACACCCAGTGTTACCAGCCCTGTGACATGACGTGTGTGGCTGATGAGTGACTGTGGCTCCTCTCTCACCTGCCAAGGCCTTGCAGGTCTCGGGGGTGTTGGAGATGTCCAGCAGAGAGCCCATGGACATGGAGTGTTCGGCAGAAGGCCTCTTGCGGGGTGGAGGGAAAGGGGAGATCTCAGTCTCCTTGGTGAGCTGGGCCAGGGTTTCCCGCAGACGCCTCCTCTTCCGGTTACTGTTGGGTGTGTTGAGGGACAGCAGGGACACAGCCTTCTTTAGCACAGGACTGTCCATCTGAGAGTAGGAGAAACATGGGCATGTCAGATGAGGGTGTATGGAGAAAAATGTGTGTAAAAAGAAAAAAGGATGGCACTGTGGTGGAAAGTCATCTCTGATAATTTAGTTCTGGTTTCTCACGTATTTTGGTCAGATGCTCGATTAAGCTCTGCAGGGGAAAGGTTCAGAATTGTGATGAGATTTGTGAAGCCATAATTTCACCTAGTTTATCATCTGTTTGCACATGCAAAGCAATTACACTTATAAGTGTCAAATCAGTGGCACGGTATCGAATACATGGTTTCCAGGTGTTTGATGCAATTCCATTTGCTCCGTTCGGGCCATTATTATGTGCTGTTCTCCCCTCAGCAGCCTCCACTGGTTTGCAAGCGCACAATACTATGATTATTGTGAATACTCAGATTTATATAAGTTTGATTAAAACGTTAACATGCTTTCCAAGAATGCATTCTCTTACAATCCAGACATGGACTTTGAAAAAAATGCAGAGCATTGCCAATCAAGTAAACATTCTATCACAGGGATCATCCTATTTTTGGGGGAGCTTTTTTGATTTGGACATAAAGTTTGTATGTGAAACATGTTTGTATTTTATTTCCCAAACTCCTTCCAGAGAGGGATAATCTTGAGGATGTGCGTGACACAGTTTATAGAATCTTAGCAGTGTCCATTCCACTGTATAGAGGTTTGTGTAGGGGCATTGGGAGGATGAATCAGATTGACTGACAGACAAAACTTACCTTCTGATAGAAGTACATGGACTCTCCTGCTCGGGCATCCATCTGTATCGTTCCCCAGAACCACTTGAACAAGCAAAGAAAAATAGTATTGATACAAGGTGGGGAACACCAGTGCTCACTATCTCTGCTCAAATGACTTGTCTAGTCGAAAGGAAAATAAAATATTGAACATCCAAGTGAGGCAAAAGTTTATCAATCAATACAGCCAAATACATTAAATAGAAATACGTATTTGACATAATCCTTAGAAGAAAACAACAAGGCTCATTTTCCCAGACTTGACAATGTATTAGAAAATTCATGAATTTGAGGCACATGAATTTCAGGTGTTATGCTTCAGTCAAACATACTGTTGACCTGGGAAATGTTTGTTTGTCTGCCTACCGCCAGTACGGTGATGTAAGCTGACACCTACTACATCGAAGTGCTCACCTCCTGCTTGACAACATACAGTCTCTTTGATGGTACGAATGGCAGCTCCTTGACAGCGTTTTCCTCCACCACCATGTGAGTGCACTTCTGATCACCAACCTCCAGGTGGCTGCCACCTTGGAGAAACACAAAGTTTTAGAAACTCCAAAAGTACTCCATAATAGAAGGGAGGATAATGTGCTTGCAGAGTAGCTTTTGTAAAGCCTAGATATAACATATGAAGGAACAAAAAATAAATACTGAAAATGTAAGACCTCAGGCTAATACCGTGTTTGATTGTCCTTTCCTCCATGTTGGTCTTCTCTTCATCTGAGAAGCCCAGGAAGCTCAGCACACAGTCTTGAAAGGGGGGAACTTTGAATTCGGTGCGGAACTCTTCATCTCCAGCATGGAAACTACTGTAAGAACCTGTGGTTGTCAGCCCTCATACATGTACATAATAGTATACAGTGATGTACAGACATGAATGTGAAGACCACAATGAGAACTGGGCATGCAGTTGGCTTTGGCCATTGTCTGTAGCGTGAGGAGATACTTACACATCCTCTCTATGCTCCCAGGCCTTATGGATCCAAGTTGGGGTGAGGATGGGTGTTCCCATACACACAGCAAGCTAGACACAGAGAGGTATGTCATATTAGGAGGTATACCGTATATACTGGAGGATTAATTAGGGCCGATTTCAAGTTTTCATAACAATCGGAAATCTGTATTTTTGGACGCCAATTTTTTTTATTTACAACTTTATTTAATGAGGCAAGTCAGTTAAGAACACATTCTTATTTTCAATGACGACCTAGGAACGGTGGGTTAACTGCCTGTTCAGTGGCAGAACGACAGATTTTTACCTTGTCAGCTCAGGGATTCAATCTTGCAACCTTACAGTTAACTAGTCCAACGCTCTAACCACCTGCCTGTTACGCGAATGCAGTAAGAAGCAAAGGTAAGTTGCTAGCTAGCATTAAACTTATCTTATAAAAAACAATCAATCATAAACACTAGTTATAACTACACATGGTTGATGATATTACTAGTTTATCTAGCGTGTCCTGCATTGCATATAATCGATGCGGTGCACATTCGCGAAAAAGGACGGTTGTTGCTCCAACGTGTACCTAACCATAAACACCAATGCCTTTGTTAAAATCAATGCACAGAAGTATATATATTTTTAAACCCGCATATTTAGCTAAAAGAAAGGTTAGCAGGCAATATTACCCAGGTGAAATTGTGTCACTTCTCGTGTTCATTGCACACAGAGTCAGGGTATATGCAACCGTTTGGGCCGCCTGGCTCATTGCCAACTAATTTGCCAGAATTGTACGTAAATTATGGCATAACATTGAAGGTTGTGCAACGTAACAGCAATATTTAGACTTAGGGATGCCGCCCGTTAGATAAAATACCAAACGGTTCCGTATTTCACTGAAAGAATAAACGTTTTATTTTCGAGATTAGTTTCCGGATTCGACCATATTAATGACCTAAGGCTCGTATTTCTGTGTGTTATTATGTTATAACTAAGTCTATGATTTGATAGAGCAGTCTGACTGAGCGATGGTAGGCACCAGCAGGCTTGTAAGCATTCATTCAAACAGCACTTGATTTCAATGATGTATTATATTAAGTTAAAATAAGTGTTCATTCAGTATTGTTGTAATTGTCATTATTCAAAAAAACAAAAACAAAAGTTTGATTAATCTGTAGCCTCTTTTTTTGGTCCTCCAATAAATCGGTATCGGCGTTGAAAAATCATAATCGGTAAACCTCTAGTATATACCACATACTGGGGTATTATGAAAAAAAGAGTACGGTTTTTTGTGGGGGCTCCCTAAAGCTCGGTGGGTGGGTGCAACGGTTTATAACTAGAAGTCAATTTATTTGGCACATCTTAGAAAGTGATCTTCAGATCAGGGCTTCTGCTATGCATTTGGTTTGCGAACTAAGTGGCTAACTTGCAAGATCCAGCCTCTTGGTTAAAGCAGAGACAATCCCCTTCTGGATCAAGATCCATGCTGCCTACATTTGTGCATTATTTAGTTTTTTTACGTCAGGAAAGAAAGAGGCCCTTGTGTGCACTGCCGGCAATACGATATACCCAGGTACCACAGGATAATTGGGGGGCTTGTGTATGGCTTGTCATTCAGAGGAATGAGTTGAATGGTATCAAATATATCAAACACATGGTTTCCATGAGTTTGATGCCATTCTATTTGCTCTGTTCCAGCCCCTCAGCAGCCTCTTATGCCCAGTATGGTACAGAAACTACTCTTTAAAAAAAGAGGATTGAGGTGTTTGGCCCTCTTTTACAACAGCTGTAGGCTGTGTGCCAGGTACTGCAAGAGGTAAAAAGCTCCTTCAAAAGCCAGGGATGAAAAAAGGCATAGTGTATTGAAACGGATCTCATTCTTGTACTCTATTAAGTACTCACTTTCCAATGTAAAATGTCTCAATATGTCTGTTAAGAGAGCTAGGCTACTTTCCTGTTTAAAGTGCTGGAGCAAAACATCTAAACAAGTTGAGCTTTCAACTCAGAAAAAGATAGGGTGGAGAAAAGCGAACAGAACCACTGAGAATCAATAAAACAAAAACTTCAGTCAGCAAATGAAATGTCATGTGGGGAAGAAAATAAATCACATGGATTAGGTCTATACATGAGCTCTTCCAGACAGGAGGAAATGTTAGGGGTGTTTTACAAACCTTGTATTTCTCGCCATGAGTGGAGTATGCAATGAGATGGGTGACTTTAGTGCTAAAGTCCTTCCGAATGGTGCCTCCCATGTGATGCACCAGATTCACCAGGTTTTTCTGCAGGGGTTAAAGGCAGTGAGTGACATTTGGCACCAATACATATCTCTTAGCATTAAAAAGCAAACAAAACCGACATGTTGGTAGTGCTACAAATAATGACAACGTCAACTTGAACACATTCCACTTACAACTTCCTCTTTGTTGCGGAAACCGGTGAAACACAGCGACAAGTTGAGCATGGTGGTAGAGTATAGAGGACGAGAGGAAAACGGCAGGGGCTGTGGGAAACAACAAACAATATGGTTCTTATAAATCTCGGATATTGGTAACATTGCTCATGCATCATTTCCTCCACTGCTTTTATCAAGTACATTTGGGGGGGGGGGGGGTCTTTACTGGTCAGTAGCAAAGCTGTATGAAAGGCCACCGCATTTGTAAGTATGTGCGTGTTCTGTTGATCTCCAAGTTACCAGGCTCTGTAGATAAGGGGATAGATGCAGAGATCATTTCTCATTCTGAATACGGACGGCCATATTTTTAAATCTTTTCAGTTTTTAGAGTTGTGATGCATTCCTTCATAGATCTACATTAATCTTGGAGAGGTGACTGGTGAGGTTTGCAGTGATCTGTGGCCAAGGGTGTGTTCATCTTCCCCAGTAATCTGACTGAGTTGAGCAGGTGCTCTGCTTAGACCCAGACAACAGTGATGCATTTCTCAGGGTTCACGGGAACAATCAAAACCCATCATATAAATCTAT
The DNA here is from genome assembly GCF_036934945.1 of Oncorhynchus masou masou. Classification (NCBI taxonomy): domain Eukaryota; kingdom Metazoa; phylum Chordata; class Actinopteri; order Salmoniformes; family Salmonidae; genus Oncorhynchus; species Oncorhynchus masou. Next base: position 50,352,331 of record NC_088226.1, read on the forward strand.
TTAAAACTTGAAAGCACACCTTTTCTGCCATGTTTTACTTCATCTCCCATTGCAGGTAGATGCTAAATTGCACCATAACAGTCAAAACCTCATATGTTGAACCGGCGAGGAATGATCCACAGCTGAGCACTGCGAGTGCCATCCCAGAGTGAGTGAGTATATTTCAGGAGTGATTTGCTCCTGTCCTTACCTCCTCTCGTCTCGCACAGCGGAGAACAACCGGGGGGCCCACGATCCGGTTGTCATGTTTGTAAAGATAGATGTAGTCAGGAGAGGCAAAGTCTTTGAGCACGAACACCGTCTCAAACTCTGTGTTTTCTCCATCGCCAAACTCTTTGACATTGTCGGTCTTTATGCAAGGCACGTTGATATCCTGTGGATTAAAAAAGGTTGCTGTTAATGTGAGTAGGGACACACAAGCAGCCCTTTCATATCAAAGGAGTAATTTGATAATCATGATATTATATTGCAATATGAGTGATACATTTAAAGTAGGTGAGTTTAGAGCAAACGGTAAACATTGAAGTTCAGGTACTTGAAACCCGTTCATTAATTTGCAAAGAGACAGACCGATGCTCACCATGACATTGCTCAATGCCGCATGAAACAATTTCCAGTGCTCACTCTGAGGGTGTTATTTTGATTCGATTTAACTCACTAAATTCAGTCGAGCAGAAATTGAATCAATAACACAGCCTATATAAATCAGAGATCATTGAGCTGAAGAGAGAAATTATGTATGATACCTGTAAACCGTATTCATAAAATACACAATTCCCACAGAATTATTGACACCATACATCAGAAGACAAAGCATTAGAGGAATAAACAGTGTGAACGTGTTAGATCATTTTGTTAGAGACATCTAAGCTTGGACACCAGGTGTTAACAGTATAAATCTGTGACATTTACCAGTAATTGTGAGGACACTGCTGCAGCTACACACCAATCACCTTGAGATTGCCCATGCAAAGAGACCCCCCTTGATGGATTAAAGCATGCAACACAATCCAAGTCCGCAAAAAGACCTACCATATTGACTATAGATTTTATCAATTTCTCTCCAGTCTCAGCGCCCGGTTCTCCTCCTCTAATCTTAACCACTGGGACTTCCATTATTCTGACGGCCTGTAAAATGAAGCATTGACCTCAAGCTGGCGACACCAAACTGACAAATTATCTGAACAACGGGCCTGTGTCATTGCAACCCAGAAGGCAAGAACTTCAAACAAATGTCAAACGCTATCTCGGGGGAAAGTTCTGCTAAATTAATAAAGTTGAAAGCAGCAGGTCAACATTTTTTCTCAAATCACTCAGCAGACTTCCCCCTCTGATTAAGCTGTCAGCGAATGTGCCACTACTACAGATTGGAACACAAAATAGATCATTTAAAGAAGCCTTCAGATCGAAAAGCTTCTCAGTCGCAAGAGTGAACCCGTTTTATTCCTACAGTTGAGCCCTGTGCCGTAGCTTCACATTCACAGACAAAGTTAACCTGTCTCCACCCCTTCATCTACACTGATTTAATTGGTGGCATCAATAAGGAATCATAGCTTTCAACTGGATTCACCTGGTCAGTGTATGTCAAGGAAAGAGCAGGTGTTCCTAATGTTTTGTATACTCACTGTACTCATTATTAAAAAACAAAATGAAAACAATCACACGCAACAAATCATAATGCAATGATGCTTCCACAATGACAGCCCATACAACTGGGCTCAAACCATTAGGGCACGGTACCTGCAGTGCTTTGACAAGTGCTCCATTTTTTCCAGCTTCTCCTACAAGAACAACTCTGGTTTCGACCCGAGGTAGCATCTCTACAAGGGAATAGAGGACCAAGGGCACAGTGAATCTCAAAGGTAATGTGAAAGCAATCATAAAATGAAATCCTTCCTGTTTTGAGTGACAGCCTCAGGTAAAAAGCAGTTAATATCACACTGATTGAGAGAAGGGTGAAACTCTTGCCTTCCATGTCTTCGGAGCCCAAACCCAGGAATACATCCTTAGTAGTCTCAGCCATCCTGGAGTCATACACAGAGGAGTCCACCAGCAGGCTCCGAGCCATCCCCAAAGTAACTATGCTGCTGTCAGCCATGGAAGTGTGACACGGGTGGTGGCACAATCCTGTCTAAACAATCAAAAGTTAGTAAAGTCAGAGCTTGAGGAGAGAGTGAGGTGTCAAATGCCAAACCACTTGGAATAGAAATGATGAAAATAAAAATGTGTGTAGCCCATTTTATACCCAAGTGGAATTTGGGTCTTATAACATATTGGCTTCCCACCTTGCGAGTTATTTGCCAATATGTGCCTCTGCCTGGTGATACTTAAACCACGATTGAATGTATATCCGTAATTGGTATATGGCTGTAATTAGTAGGTTGCGGTAAATGTCGCTTAGACGCAACCACCTTCCTCCCAAATAAATTCCAAACATGAATTCCATGTGGTATGTTCGCTTTGAGCGTACACCTGTCTGTTTTAGCTAATCAGCCTTGCAATATGGGCACCATGCTATCGCAGACGAGAAGTAGAATGAAGCATGTGTGACCAAACATTGACATTCATGTTTAGCATTTCCCCTATGAATTATATATAAAAAAATGTTTTTACTTCAGTGGTGACAAAGTTAGCGCGGGGGGCGTGGCCAATGCCGCAGTCTGCAACTAAAATTTGAGCCTGTCCTCTTGGCCTCAGAAACCTCTTGCTGTTTTAAAGCTAATATCCTGCAATTCTACACATTTTGCCATGGCTTATGTGGTGTTCTTTTGCTATCTGAGTGACCCAAACATAAAGTCAAGTGGGGGAGATTTGCCTCGACTGTCCAGTTTTATTTTAGTGATTGCTAGACTTCAAATATTATTTTATTAAAACAAAACTCCATTATCTTTTCTACAATTTATATCTGGTTTAAGTTTTTTTTTAAATGTAATGATATATTTTGGAGTGGCGGCAACGAATATAGGGAAAACACGGAGTGGTAGTGTCTAACAATTGGATTCGATTATTTATTGGTCAAAGCTCAGTGATGCATTCAAGGACCTTCTAATTAGAAACTTTTCTGATTATGGGCATACTGTCCAACGTTGGACACACCCTGCTATACAGGTACAGTCATTTTCTGCGTCCTTAAAAAGGGAAATTCAAAAAATGCTCAACTTTATATTCACCATTTCCAGCACCACCGCAACATGAACATGTGAAAATGGCACATTTCTAGGATTGTAGTAAAAAAGTATGTTTTGTGATTTTAACCAATTATGAGTAGGCATTGCCTACTAACTGGTTTATGTCGTCATTGGAAATACATTTTTTTTTTTTACTACAAAACAGAAACAGCCAATTTTCACATACAGTTGAAGTCGGAAATTTACATACGCTTAGAGGTTGGAGTCCTTAAAACTTGTTTTCAACCCCTCCACAAATTTCTTGTTAACAAACTATAGGACATCGTTTAGGACATCTACTTTGTGCATGACAAGTCTTTTTTCCAACAATTGTTTAGACAGATTATTTCACTTATAACTCATTGTATCACAATTCCAGTGAGTCAGAAGTGTACAAACACTAAGTTGACTGCCTTTATACAGATTGGAAAATTCCAGAAAATTGTGTCATGGCTTTAAAAGCTTCTGATATGCTAATTGACATAATTTGAGTCAATTTGAGGTGTACCTGTGGATGTATTTCAAGGACTACCTTCAAACTCAGTGCCTCTTTGCTTGGCATCATGGAAAAATCCAAAGAAATCAGCCAAGACCTCCTCCACAAGTCTTGTTCATCATTGGGAGCAATTTCCAAACGCCTGAAGGTAACACGTTCATCTGTACAAACAATAGTACGCAAGTATAAACACCATGGGACCACGCAGCCATCATACCGCTCAGGGAGAAGATGTGTTCTGTCTCCTAGAGATGAACATACTTTGGTGCGAAAAGTACAAATCAAACCCAGAACAGCAGCAAAGGACCTTGTGAAGATGCTGGAGGAAACAGATACAAAAGTATCTATATCCAAAGTAAAACAAGTCCTATATCGACATAACCTGAAAGGCCGCTCAGCAAAGAAGAAGCCACTGCTTCAAAACCACCATAAAAAAAGCCAGACTACTGTTTGCAACTGCACATGGTGACAAAGATTGTACTTTTTGGAGAAATGTCCTCTGGTCTGATGAAACAAAAATAGAACTGTTTGGCCATAATGACCATTGTTATGTTTGGAGGAAAAAGGGATGCTTGCAAGCTGAACACCACCACCCCAAACATGAAGCACGTGGATGGCAGCATCATGTTGTGGGGGTGCTTTGCTGCAGGAGGGACTAGTGCGCTTCATAAAATAGATGGCATCATGATGTAGGAAAATTTGGTGGATATTTTGAAGCAACATCAGTCAGAAAGTTAAAGCTTGGTCGCAAATGGACAATGACCCCATGCATACTTCCAAAGTTGTGGCAAAAATCGCTAAAGGACAACATTTCAGGTAGCCTTCCACAACCAGGTTAAAGAATTTAAAGACAACGCTACCAAATACTAATTGAGTGTATGTAAACTTCTGACCCATTGGGAATGTGAGGAAATAAAAAAAAGCTGTAGCCTAGTGGTTAGAGTGTTGGACTAGTAACCGAAAGGTTGCAAGTTCGAATCCCCAAGCTGACCAGGTACAAATCTGTCGTTCTGCCCCTGAACAGGCAGTTAACCCACTGTTCCTAGGCCGTCATTGAAAATAAGAATTTGTTCTTAACTGACTTGCCTAGTAAAATTAAATTCTGACATTTCACATTCTTAAAATAAAGTGGTGATCCTAACTGACCTAGACAGGTCATTTTTACTAGGAATAAATGTCAGGAATTGTAAAAAAATAAATTTAAAAAAAACTTCATTTAAAAAAAAAATGAGTTTAAATGTATTTTCTAAGGTGTATTTAAACTTCCTCAACTTGTATGTTGAGGTGGTGCTGGAGATAAATATTAAGTCATAACATTTAGACATTCCCCTTTAACCCTGTGAGACCCACGGTTGCAAAAATACAATGTCTCTAAAATTGCATCCTGTATTATATATATAAAAAAATGTTTAGTAATTTACCAGACTCTCTTATTCAGAGCGACTTATAGGCGCAATTAGGGTTAAGTGCCTTGCTCACGTGCACAGACAGATGTTCTTGCCATGGACAATTATTATGCTAAAAGTAGCAATTTCAAAATCAATACTGCTAACTTCATTGTTTTTGGAATTTTCAATTCTCCCAGACTGTTTATTTTCATTTTGATGTTTGTATTGAGGTAGTTTTGGAAGTGTTGCAAAAAGGAAACATTGGGCTTAAAGGGGGTGCCAAACTGAGACATGGTAGACAAGTCGGGGATTTGGGAAAGGTAACATTCTGCACATACAGACAACCAAATACTTCAAATAATAACTTTGATGATGACCCCCCCTATACATCAAAAGAATACACAAATAAAAAATGGCTTATGGTCTCAGAATACTGCTATTAATCTTACGGTAAAGTAAAATAAGAGGTTCTCTCTCCAAGTTCAGAAAGAAAAAATATATTACTAAAAAGGAAGTTGGATGTTCTCCATACATAGAAATGTTTTTGATAGCCAAATACTAAAATATGGATTGGTCAAGTTGATAAACATAGCTATTTCTGTCAAAATATGACTTAATTTCAGATGTATATACCACTTGCACCATATGTTATATCACACATCTTTATAGAATTTCAGTTCTAACGACAAAATTGTCATGCCATTGAAAACCAATGCATTTAAGAAACATTTCCAGAAAACTATTTTACAAACATGACGTAACAACGTTAACGTAACAGAGTCCGACCCCAGTTAGCAACATCTGATTAACTGTGTAATTGTTAACTAGCAAAACAACACAAATGCAAGTGTATTTATGACTGCACTAACGTACAGTGAAAACCCTCGTCAAAGACTAACTAACTGGTTGTTTAACAAAAACGAACCAGACTGGCTAAACGTTAGCGACTGTACATTACCCTATACAACGTGTTGTTAATAACGTCAACTAATTAAATGAAACACTAACTAACGTCAGCTTGCACACTAACGAATTTAGTTAGCTAACTAACTACAGTACTTAATAAACATGGTTGCTGGAAAATAAACAAATGTTAAGACTTACATAAACCTTCGGAATTAACAACAAATATTCGCAGGTGAGTGGTAAACTGGCTAGTCGACCAGTTCAGCTAGCTAGCTAGCAGCTGGCTAAATAAATTGACACTTAACTATCTGTAGGTTATTGCCGTCTCTAAAAAGTAAATATATATATTTGCGCGTGGATAAATCTGTCAACTCCCTCAATCCGAATTCAAAAAGCAAGGCAAACAAGGCGTCTGTAATCTCATTGGACAAGAATGGGAAAGCCTGCTGAATAAGCACTGCTCGGCTACTGATTGGCTCGTGGATTCAAACTACAATGCCCACTGGCACTGTGCAGGGTATAGGCGCTCCGTGGCCACAGGGTTGGCTACGAAGTTATACACAACTTTACCAGATATTCTTCAAATGTATGGTCCGCTTCTATTATAGAATGCCATCATTAAACATGGGCAAGTTAATTTAGGTAAATCCACTTTCTACGAAGTTTACCGGGAAATCAACTTTCTCAAACACAGGCAAGGCTTCAAGACAGAATACCTGTAGTACAGGCCTACATCTGCATTTCCCTGTTGTCGTCACTGAGGTTGGGTTGCGCTAACATGGTTTAAATTAATATAGGTTTAAAGTGAAAACTAAACTTAGATTAGAGGAAGGATTTTAAAATGTGGTGCAACAAGATTAATAGATAAACCTTGATTTAAAACGTATTATGGATAGTCGTCAACGGAAACCTTGATTTAACCCAATTTAAGAGTTAATCCATGTGGGTGCACAGTTTGTTCACAAAGTTTCTAAATCCAGAGCTGCAACATCGCGAGTCTTCAGGGAATGCTTGCGAAGACACTACACAGACCAGGCCGATGATTTTTTTATAACGAAATCAATGTAGTTTCCAATGGGTACAAATGAGTCATAGTGGGCAGAACTAGAAAGGATCTGGGCAGGACCAAGCACAAGCTAGCGAGATCCCATTGGCCCGTTATAGCATATATCTGCATATTTCCGTTATGGAAATGCCTCTGTGAAGTGCACTCGTAAATAACGCTATGTTTTAAACTTTGGCAAAGGGTAGAGTTTTCTTAGCCCACTCTGTTCATAACATATTCTAGTTTTGGAAACAGAAAACTGTATTGAGATCAAATGTTTAATCGATGATAAATGTAGCAGAATGTCAGCCAAAATCCATCTTCTCCCACTGCCGGCCAATGGTTTCTCATATTTGGTAGTGAGTGGAAACGCCAAGTGGATGCTTCACATTTATACATCCGGTGAAATATCTGTCTCATTGTTATAGCTGTGGTTTGGGAAGTCAATGAGAGAAGTGAAATATTCTTCCTTAGTTGTTAATTTTATCGAACTCTAAAGAAACAACCTAGATTCGACTCAATGTCTTAAGTAGTTGAACATATTTCTACTCCAACCTCATGAGTGACAAACTGACACGGTTTAATTTTCGTCAAAAACAACTTTATATCGATGGAGTGTCTGATTTGACGGCTTAGACGACCGTTAGACACGATGACGTGTTTCTAACGCTTGAGCTATCCACCGTTGCCATGACATCGCCTACACGTGTGATCGAGAAGCAGTTTTAGCAAAAATATTCATAAACTTTTCTGTCTGTGGTTTTAGCCTATCTTCATACTGTACTGTCTTTGTTTTGTTCTAGGGGCAGATGCTCATGATGGATTCCTTCTGGCTGTGGTGCAGTTTGTCTTCACATAACCTCTGCAAACCTGCACCAAGCTTGAAGTACAAAGTGATGAGCTCAAGCAAGTCCCTTTCATTTTTTACTTGAGTCCCAGCTTCTATATGCCTGTTACATCTTCAGCTCTTTGTGCCAGCTCTTTTCTACTTCTGTATTCCCCTCTGGAGCTTGAAAGACACACCATAGAACAAAGCTCAATGAAGCCGTGCCCTCCACCTCCCTGCCATCCCCTGCACCGCACTTTCAATTTCAAACCAAATCATATTTCTACCACAGTGATGGACAAAATGTTTACATTTCAGTTATGAGCACCTTTTTTTGTTACTGCACAATTCAGATGTTTTGGAAGACTTTATTGAAGTGAAGCTCAGGAATGCCATACTGTATTACATGCCAATGGAAACTATAAAGATAGTGTAAATGATCAAATATTAAACGTTTATTGCCTTTAAATCTGGGGTGGCAGGTAGCCTAGTGGTTAGAGCATTGGGCCAGTAACCGAAAGGTCAAATCCCTGAGCTGACAAGGTACAAATATGTTGTTCCGTCCCTGAACAAGGCAGTTAACCTGCTGTTCCTAGGCTGTTATTGTTAATAAGAATTTGTTCTTAACTGACTTGCCAAGTTAAATAAACATCTGGATGATACTCACCAGCAAGGAAATTTGGCCAAATGAGAAGTTCATATCTTTCAAACTTTGCATCTAAAATTGTGTTTACAGTTATGTAAAGAAGTCTGTTGGTGCACTTAAATGGCAGGTTCATGTTTTGGATGAGGGAATAGAAGGAATTTGTCATCCTTTTCATATGCTATGAATAAGGCTATTGGTGCCAGAGACTAGATCTCTTAAGCATTTCAAATGTTATAATGTGATTCTTTAAAATCTGATTTAATATCAGTAGGAGAAAGCAGATAAAAAGTTAGTACCAGTCACCAACTGAGGGAATACATTATGCTTTAAGTCTAACATTAATGGCTTTCTTCTTTCCCTTGAGGGAGTAGCAATGGGTAGGCAGGAATTATAATGATATAGTGGGCTGGTTGTGTTCTGCTATACCTGAAACAGCATTGATCACTGACAAAAGAGCAGAAATTAACATTGGCTTTCAAGATGCATGCATTTCATTATATACTTACAATTACAGAAAAGTAATGTACACTTATCCATAGAAAACAGTCACAGATGCATTCTGAATTCACTCAGATTGAATTACATTTCATTGTAACTCATCTTAAATGAGTCCAGCACCTCTGTCTAAAAAGGCAGTCGCTTTGTGCTTCGTGAGAATTCATTGCCTTTTGGCTGAATTTCATAACGTCTTAGTGATATTTTTTTGCAGAGGTCTGGTCTCAGAGATTAGGAACACAACATTTTTGGTTATGAAAAACAAATCCAGACCTCTTCTTTACATTCCATCTAGAGTTTCCTCTGTCTTCAGTCCCTTTGTGCATGTGCTTATGCCTTTCAATGTCTTACTATTCTTAAACACCCCAAATTGTTAGAACTCCTTGATGGGCATTCGGAAGAGATTGAATTACATTGAGGTAATGCGACAAGTTCATTGAATAATATGCTATTGTGAATAATGATTTGTTCTCAATGACTTACCCGGATATAATGGTCAAATAAATACATACAAAAAAATGTTTGCAGTAGCAATACAGCCTTTTGAAGCGCTTTATATTACAAGATTGCTATACTGTGGCCCGATACAATCTCATGTATGTTGTTATACCATATCTGGGGCATTTAATGCCATTATATGGCTTAGAAACAATGATATTTATACAAAAGTCAGATGATCAGTTGAATGATCATATGAGTCATATCACTGATGTTCAAAGCTATGTTCTTAAATATACATAATATTAAAACATTCTATATTGGGGCTGTAGTGTATAGCAATACAACTTCCAAATAAGCTGTACAGTACTACTGGAATATTTTCTGTACAATGATACCACATTTTTAGTAGATTAATAAAACATGTTCAGGGCTATGTGCAATGCTTGTAATCACAATCGACCATAAGATGGTATTTCATGAGTGAATTCACTGACATTTAACCAGGACATACATTTGAGATTAATCCACGAGAGGCACAAGCCAAGATTTGAAAGAAGTTGGCATGAATACTTTTACAATGATCAGATGAGAATTTATAGAATAGTTATACACATATTTTACAATAGTGGAAAAAAATATATATATTATGTATGTACATAAGATGAAGTAAATATCTATGTACTCTATGTTGTTGTTCAGGGAAAAGTATATCTCATGCAAAATGAGAATTCCCTCAGTTATTTATAAAACTGGCAGACAATTCAGCAGGACAAAACATCAACGTTTCAGGAAGTTTAAATGTTAAGGTCTTAAAGCAAGAATTACAATCAAGCCCGTCTCCAATTGAGTCTATCGGTGAAGCATTTTCCCCCTTGATGGAGAGATCCAGTTTCCATGGTAGCACTTCTTTGTCCACGATGTGTCCAGGATGACCCTCCTCACAACGGTTACATGATTAAGCCACAGGAGGGAGTATGGTGTGCAGCAAAGCCACAGCAGAGTTTCTTTGACAGCACTGACTAAGCAGATCATGTTCAGGTTTTGAGACATGACAAAATGCTGGTAAAAGTAACTTTCTTTAACCTTAGCAGCTGAAGCAGGACAAAACAGTTTGGCATTTATTCTAATTTTCACTATTGACTTGACTTCAGACTTGTAGTTTTCTGTCTGAGCACAGCAGCTGAAATCGATGCCCCACTGTGAAGATTTACCAAGTTGGGCTACCAGCATGTTCCAGAAGTTCATGGCCAAATGCTCCATCGTGCCTATCTGCTGTCCTGCGATACATCTCCCCACCTAGGGTTTTCATTTTCCTCAGAGTCAGACAGAGCTGCTGTGCACATGTCACTGAAGATATCTGCAATGTAAGGAAAATCAGAGTTAAAGACGTAAAGTCACATAGATGGAGGTTAGAATCTAACCTTATGGAGGCCAAGCAACAGGTGTGAAGGGAATGGTGATTTCTGGGATTTAAACACCATCAGTCTTTTTAGCGAGGGGTTGCATAGCCTGGCTACAATGACTGACCAAACAATGCCGTTTTAATAGCCGTGTAAAAAAGGACATTATGGTGAAACACACAATATCGATTAAGATCAATATCAATGAAAAGTGCTTCTATTAAACTTTATAGTAGTAACCAGTATTCTGCTGGAATGGTGTTTATAAGTGGTTTCGAGTGAGAAAGCTCTGCGCAAAAATGTCAACTGCCCAAGCATGGAACTCTGTTCTCGAAAAACTTAAGATAGCATTCCACTCAGTGCAGACAATAGCCCGAGAGAGCCCTTGTTTTAAGAGGAAAGAGCTCCAAGAAAAGCAAGGCCGTGAACTGAACACTTCAAGGGGTGGCTGAAGTGAGGGAGGGAGGGAGGAAGGAGAGAGAGCATGCTGAAATGGATGACATCATGCTCTGCTTGTTCACCTCACAGCCAAAAGCTTAGTTTACCATTACCCTCCTCCTAAGCATGCACACCGCCAAATCCCTAAGCACCGAATCAAACTATCACTTTGAGCTATAGCGTGAGTGTCTTTTTGCAATGCCATGAATGCCTCATCATTTTACGGTGGATGTTGGTTAGTCAGAAATACCAGTAGTGTTACTGTATGAGTGACCACCTCCTGCTGCTGTCTGAAGTACACTGGGCGGTACCAGACCTGTCTTCTGAGGAATAAGATTCTTGACTAGCCTAAAACATGAAAGAGAATGTAGGCTTTAATGGAAAGGCTGGTGCAGGGCCTCACACTGCAATCGAAATGATCAGAGAAGGACTGGGAGTTAGATTACTGTCACTAGGGAGAGCTAGAGGGGCCCTGGCAGTGTAAAATCTAACATATTTACAAAGTATTTGATCAGGCGTTCTCTCTGTGATCTTGTCTATGAACTGTCAAGTCCAAAGTTGTTGTTTTTTACACCCTGCTTCGTGTGACGGAAAGCTTGTGGATTCATTGCTTGTGATGCTGCTTGCGACAGTTGATTGTGTCCAAAGCCTCTGTACTGCTTCATATAGGTATTTTATATTCCCAGTGTTCTGTCTGTATACTCCACAGGCTCTGCAGCTGGAGCTCTGCCTGGCAGAAAGTAAGCATTCCATTGGACGGTGTATACCATGTGCATCCCGTACCTACAACTAATATAACTTGAAACAACCACTCTGGCCTTGGCCTGCTGCGAACCATTCACATGCCAATGGACAATTACGTGGGAAAGTCAACCTGAGCTTCTATTTACATTACATTTTAGTCATTTAGCAGACGCTCTTATCCAGATAGCGAATTAGGGTTTAGTGCCTTGGTCAAGGACACAGACAGATTTTTCAGTTGTGGAAACTTCTGTGCAATACATGTTGACTCCCTTCCATGAAAAACGTATACAATTATTCATATCACTGACTGCTGAAGAGGAGAGGGTTGTGTGGGACCAAAGATGCAAATGATTGAAGACGGTTTTAAAGAAAAGATGAGATTGAAGAAAATATGAAATATGTATGAGCTGATGAAATATAAGCATATTCAAATAATTTTTAAGTGCAGCTTTAATCTAATGGAGTATAGTCACCCCAAAATGCACTGCGAAAGCTCGTGTGAAACCACAAATCGCTCTCTCATCCACCCTGGCTTGCAATGGATTCTGCAGGCTATTTCTGTGAGAAGACATATATATTATTCATTTAGGCATTGTGTTTTCATTGCCACTGGGATGTACAGATCTACTCAACTTGTATGCTTTAATATCCTGAATGCCCCATCGAAATAACTAATCATAAACTTAACTTTTAATCTAAAACTACATATCACCTACTTTTAGTCCTAAGGGAACTCTGAACAACATTGTTATTATTAGTTATACATTTTTTTACACAAGGTTTCAATCAGTGAAGAGATGTGGATGGGCAGTGTGTGTGTGTAAAAACAGTGTAGGGACAAGGATGAATATGGCTGTTTTATACCGCTGACTTGGGTCCCTCTCACTACGGCAGGAGAAATGGTTTCTCTCTGGGACTCTCATGGAGTGTACAAAGGATAGAGAGAGTGGGTGCTACCATCACTCACCAGTGGCCATCCTCTGCCTCCTCCAGGAACTGTACTAAATCTCCTGACTCCAGAGACAGGTCCTGTGCCGTCCTCGACTCGTATGTCAATTGGACACGGAAGCGATCATGGTCCTTTGAGCAGAGAGTGGGGAGAGAACGGAGAAGGAGAAGTGATTTAGAGGAGATACCCTATCCTTGTAGTTGTAGTTTGTCTTTGTATGTGACAGTGTGTTACTTTAGAGTGTGTGTGTGTGTGTGTGTGCACAGCAGGTCCATCCATCAGTCTCATGTTGGACTCAGGGAGCATCAGTCTCAGGGTGGCAGAGTTGTGAGCATCAGTCTCAGGCTGGCGGAGTTGTAAGCATCAGTCTCAGGGTGGTGGAGTAGTGAGCATCAGTCTCAGGCTGGCGGAGTTGTGAGCATCAGTCTCGGGGTGGCGGAGTTGTGAGCATCAGTCTCAGGCTGGCGGAGTTGTGAGCATCAGTCTCAGGGTGGTGGAGTTGTGAGCATCAGTCTCAGGCTGGCGGAGTTGTAAGCATCAGTCTCAGGGTGGTGGAGTAGTGAGCATCAGTCTCAGGGTGGTGGAGTAGTGAGCATCAGTCTCAGGCTGGCGGAGTTGTGAGCATCAGTCTCAGGCTGGCGGAGTAGTGAGCATCAGTCCCAGGCTGGCGGAGTTGTGAGCATCAGTCCCAGGCTGGCGGAGTTGTGAGAATCAGTCTCAGGGTGGTGGAGTTGTGAGCATCAGTCTCAGGCTGGCGGAGTTGTGAGAATCAGTCTCAGGGTGGTGGAGTTGTGAGCATCAGTCTCAGGCTGGAGGAGTTGTCGGCATCAGTCTCGGGGTGGCGGAGTTGTGAGCATCAGTCTCAGGCTGGCAGAGTTGTGAGCATCAGTCTCGGGGTGGTGGAGTTGTGAGCATCAGTCTCGGGCTGGCGGAGTTGTGAGCATCAGTCTCGGGGTGGTGGAGTTGTGAGCATCAGTCTCAGGCTGGAGGAGTTGTCGGCATCAGTCTCGGGGTGGCGGAGTTGTGAGCATCAGTCTCAGGCTGGCAGAGTTGTGAGCATCAGTCTCGGGGTGGTGGAGTTGTAAGCATCAGTCTCGGGCTGGCGGAGTTGTGAGCATCAGTCACAGACTGGTGGAGTTGTGAGCATCAGTCACAGGCTGGCGGAGTTGTGAGCATCAGTCACAGGGTGGTGGAGTTGTGAGCATCAGTCACAGGGTGGTGGAGTTGTGAGCATCAGTCACAGGGTGGTGGAGTTGTGATGAGGCCCTCCATATCTTATACATCAGACAGATTGTAATGGAAAGAGAAAATCCGGAGACGCTGGGGAGAACCGCACTAGGCTAATCCCCAGTCCTTTTGGTCTTTTAAATGTCAAGTCGTCAGCCCGTATTAACGAGATGTGATGGTGGGAAATAATTAAGTGGAGAGGATTTCTTTCCTGGGGATTGGAAGGATTTAAGAAGAGCAACATGATGTAGGGGGATGAAGTTACCTTTCAGGATTTTTTTTAACCCAACTTACATTTTTATTACTGGACTCATCCTCGCCATCTGAAGAGTTGGAGAGCTCCTCTGCACTTGAATGGATGGTTTCAAAGTCCTCTGTGTCCATTGAAGGCAAACACCGTTGGGTCCAGCCTGGAGAAAGAGCACACAGAAAGAAGACAAGGTCTTGTTAACCCTTCAGTTGACGAGAAGAAGTGAACATGTTCGTCTTAAGACATGGCATTACACATCCACTGCTATGGAAATCCACCCTTTACACATACGCATTGAACATTCTGAAACATTGATACTGACAGTCAAAGAAGGTGTGAAGAAGTTGGAAATATATAAAGGATACACACAACGCAACAAACCCACCTGAAAAATGTACCAGAAGACATTCAATGCCAACAAAGACTCACACAAACTTGAAACCAAAACCGTCAAAATGGGAAAAGAAGAATACAGACCATCAGTGTGACTTTTCCATTACCTGGTTGAGAAGTGGATCTAGGCACGGCTGAATCTGTGCCTGTGGTGCCTTTGTGTCTGCTTGTAGCAGGGATAGCACCGCGTAATGTATCTGTGAGGAAATGAGCTCTTTACAGACCACTGGGATGCCATTCAGGGAATTGATATACGCATGCAGAAATCAATAAAGGAGTCATCATCGCTCCACAGCCACACTGACTCATTACCGGCAACAAGGCAAGCAGAGGCCTGTTAATATGAAGTATTCTTGTTCAGCACTTGTTGTCCCACACTAATAACTAATACATGCCATGCATCACAACAGAGCAGGCCATACACAATCATGTACACAGACACGTACAAAGTCACAAACACTTGAGTACACACACACACACAACCAAAATGCAAAAAAAGTCCACATTAACAAAGGCTGTACATGCACAGACCCACCCAGTGCATACTGTGACGCTATAGCTACCTTCATAACCGAATGGTGTTGGATCACTTTTTATCTCATGTCTTTTGATCTTTCTAACATTAGTTGAAGGAGGACCTGTCAGGGTCGAAGAATTAGTAGAAAATTAGATCTATTGAGACAGTGAACCCAAATCGATGTTATTGTACATCCTCAGTTTTCATTGATCATAAGTCTATCTACTTTTTAATGATGTTTCTAGATTTTACAGCGCTTTGAGATTTCATTATGTAATGAATAGCACTATAAAAAGTAGAATAAATTATTATTACAAGTTATTAAAATGCTTGATTGTTAGGAGGGAATATAGTTAAAGGAGAACTTCATAAGTATATTTTTCATTGGGAAATTAAGTTCCTATCTAAATCCCAACACCAATTGCACTTGCTTTGCAGCTCTGAATGTCACCCCACATTCCAAATGTCAACTTTTCAAAATGTACATTTTATTACTATGGTTTCTCCAAAAAAAAGACTATTCAGTGTTTTCGCTTTTCCATTTTGTTTCATTTCTGAGACTGATTTTATTCATGCATCTCATACATTTCATGAGTCATAAATGGGTAGAATTTGTTGAGAAAATGACTTTTTCCCCCTCCCTTCTCTCTCTCTCTCAAAGAGCTCCCTCACTAACCTGTCGGTGCCTGCTCTCAGACACTTTAAAAAGTTTGATGGTGACGGCTGGAGAGAGAAAAAGAAAGAGAGAGACCGCAGGCAATCAGGTACCTTTTGTGCGGCTGGTGGCAGAGACACTGATAGAGGAGGCTACAGAGAAGCGGCGTGTGACATCTGTCTCCTTAGATGGAGCCTCGGCTGTGAAAGGCAAGGGTTAGCAATTAGCTGAGCACAGAAGAAGAGGGAGGGAGAGAGGGCAAAGCAATGGCAAGGCTAAAGGAGCATATTGCATTGAGGATTCCTCTTTCCTCTGGATTGATTCCTGATCTTATACAATACTTGGTGATAACTGTCACTGTTGATTCCTCACTACACACAGTCCAGTTTATGGAGATTGGCTTAATTGCCAAAATGGCGCACTTTTTTCCAACTTAACCAGTCAGATAAACTCATGGATACCATTTTTATGTCTATGCGTGCAGTTTGAAGGCGGTTTAAGCATGCTAACGTTATGTTCCTGTAGACTTCCAGACATTGTGCTAACGCTAGTTAGCAATGACTCCACAAACTCCATCTAACTTCCTTCAAACTGCATGCAGAGACATCATCATGGTATCTATTAGTTCATCTTACTATGGGTAAGGAAAGAAAGTAGAGAAGCGGTGGCAGGCAGGACCGCGTTTGAGAAACCATGGTCTGTGGGACTGAGGCCGTGCAATGAGTGGAGGAGACACGAGGAAGTGCAGGGCATTGCATTGCTAGCGGGTGGCGGCATTCTCACAGGCGCAGATGAGAAATCCATGGGTGGGATATGCTAACAAGATGAAATCTATCAACATCAATTTCACAGCGAGGCGTTACCTCGGCAAACCAAAAAGTGTAAAAACATCACCCCTTCAGTGTCTATTTCTCTTCAGCTTTAGCTAGCCTGCTCTGCTCTCCATCAAGGATGGCGCCAACTATACATTATTAGATTATCACCATACAAATGATGACATAGTATACACGGTAATGTTATTGCCCACTTACAAACCACAATACCCCTGTAATAGCGCTAACGTGGTAATAAAGCAACAATTAAATAAACCCATCTCCCTGTTCAATTTGTTTGTTTAACTGAAAGCAGTATAATGTTTGCATAATGTAAACATCTGATGTAGCGCCAAGCTATCAGTATTGTGATTAAGGATGTATTCTGTGGAGAGATTCTGCCATCGTTCATTATGCTTTTGTGTGCCTTGAAGTGAACCTTAACCACTAAAACAAGAGAAAAACATTGAATCAAACCATCCTCTTTAAAAAAATTAAAAAAACATTTTAATGCGCGTTTAAATGTCGAGAGCATGGCACATTACAGGCTGACATTTACTACGGCTGAGAACGTAGCCTTCATGTGTTTTCATTGCCTATACGTCAAGGTTGTTTTATACTAGTGATGGGCATTTGAAATTATTTCATTACATTTTTGTGTAACTTTGTTTAAACTTGGACACTTGTTTGATGCGCAGACTGCGCGACTCGGGAGAGATGGTGCCCCAGGGAGGGATAGTGCGAAAAAGTAGACAGACTCGCGCAAGGCAGACAAACTTGTAAATGCCCATAGGTTATCCATCATCCTATCTGCGCAGTGCCTGTCTTTACTGCATCAAATCGATGTAAATAATCTAGATAAAATAGCTAGCCAGCTACACTAATTGAGGCTATTTTGCTGTGCTCCCTGTCCTTGTCAACAACAGTTCCATTCGATTAAATAACAGCCTATCTATCGGTTGCTCGTTGCAGACTCACCTTCTCATTTTCTCATTTAGTAACGAAACTCCTGAAAATGTAAAATCCCTTTGTCCTAGACATACAAGTATTTGGCAACTTGTGACATATACTCCCCGCCATAATTATTTGGACAGTGAAGCTAAAGAGAAAACGGATGAGAGAAAATGTTGCAATTTTATAAAAATGTCATGCAATTCCATACTCATTTTGCCATGAGGCAAAGATATATATATTTTTGTAGTTTTACAGCAAATTTCTTGCAATTGTATCCATTTCGCCATGGGGTGGTGAGATATTTTTGCATTTTTAAAGATGATTTCCTGTAGAGTAGCCTAGTGGTTAGAGCGTTGGCCTAGTATCCGAAAGGTTGCAAGTTCGAATCTCCGAGCTGACAAGGTACAAATCTGTCGTTCTGCCCCTGAACAGGCAGTTAACCTGCTGTTCCTAGGTCGTCATTGAAAATAAGAATTTGTTCTTAACTGACTTGCCTGGTAAAATAAAAATCTACACATGTTGTAATGACTTATGTATGCCATGTTAATATGATATCTGAGTGAGAATGACTAACAAAATCAATGGGAGCCACATGGAGGGGGCTCCTGGACAGGTTCCCTGCGTGCTGAGTCGCTATTTGGCTATGAATACTACAAGTTTAAATAGCTGGCTAGACTAACTACCAATCTACACATTTCTAGCTGACATCCCTAGCAGCCGGGGGCACTAAGCGACCGCTTATGTCGCTTATGCCTGGAAGAGGCCCTGCTTATGCCTGGAAGAGGCCCTGTTTGTGCCTCTAACTTTCTCACTCATCATTAGTCATGATTAATTAATGATTGTCCGTAATCACGGTAGCATCCACATTAATGTTAAAGTGTTCAGAGACATATTCTTATTTACGATAAAAGTGACTCCAAAATGACACAATACATTATTTACACACACAATACATTGTTTACCATTAATTTCTATCGGGTACAACATCATCCAAAACACAACCAAAATAAACTGCATATGAATCCAACAAGTTTGTAAAGTCACAAGCTTGATGTAGTCATTGCGTGCTATGAATATGGGACCAAATACTAAACTTTGTACTATTTTAATACACTATAGGTGAATGTGTCCAAATACTTTTAACACCTACAAGTGGTGGGACTAGATACATAAAGTGCTTTCATTTCTAAACAGTAAAACAGATATGTATGAAAATACCCTCAAATAAAACGTGACATTCTGTACGGTCGCCTCATATAAAACATTTGATCTCGAATCCAAAATGCTGGAGTATAGAGACAAAGTAAAAGTTTTTGCTTCACTGTTTGAAATAAATACGGAGGGGAGTACAATAGTTCTCTGCTCTGACCAAAAGTGCCTGTATGTATTAGCAGCACAATGACACACAGAGTAGCAGGCTAGGGATGTGATGACCAACAATGAAAATGAATGAGAGCAGGTGAAGTTCTTCACAATACAATGAGTGGGACCTCTTCAAAGAGGGGATGAAGCCAAAGTCAAGAGTTAGGCTGGAGTGGTGGTGGTCAGTGGAGATGTCATGGCTTCTTTACCTGAGGGAAGAGACCTTCTGTTGGAGAGGCCCTGCAAGGTGAAACGCTTTCGAGCGAGATAACCATTGTGGTCAGGGTTATTAGTGGCAGAAGCATCAGCTAGGGAAGGAAAGGGAGAGGACAATGGTAAAGAAGGCAGAGGGTAGAGAGAAAGCCCGAGGGACGACTTTGTAAGAGTAGTATGGATACCATGACAACCCTGGACATTTTGGAGACATTGACCCATACTCAATCACCTACATTTTAGTCTGCATGAAAACTGATTCAAAGATCAGGGGTAGACCAACCTCAACCTATTTCTGAAAATAGATTCAGATGGTCACAAGTTTGAAGAGTGCTGACAAGGTTGTAAAAAAGCATGTTTATAAGGGGGCTCCCGAGTGGCACAGCAGTCAAAGGCAAAGCATCTCAGTGCTAGAAGCGTCACTACAGACACCCTGGTTTGAATCCAGGCTGTATCACAACCGGCCGTGATTGTGAGTCCCATAGGGTGGCGCACAATTGGCTCAGCATCGTCCGGGTTTGGCTGGTGTAGGCCGTCATTGTAAAAAATAATTTGTTCTTAACGGACTTGCCAAGTTAAATAACAATATATAAATAATAAAAATACCATACTTGATACAGATGGTCGTTAATGATGGCTTTTATCTAGGTCTTTCTCATTCCTACCTAAAGGTTCTCTCTGTTCTAATCACAACACTGACAGAGCTCTGAGATGCATAATAAGCTTGACATGGAAATTCCTGGAGCCTTTCACCATATGGACAAAACCTGACCCATGATTGACCCCTCTATGCTCCATCAACAACACAACCTGCATTAGGAAGAGAAGAGTCCTCCACAATCATGCTGTAACTGCAACGGTATAAGGATTTAGACACCTGCCAATGGCAACTCTAGAAGACACTTTTACACAATAAATAATGTATATTTTCAAAGTGGACTTTGTGCGTGTGTGTGTGCATATGTGTGTGATTTCAAGGACACTTTAACTACCTGCCCTGGAGGGTGTTCAAAATGTCCATTTTATCTTGTACATAATTATCACCTTCTGATTGTGAGAACACAAAATAATCACAACTCCCAGCTTCACCTTCTCTCACCAACATCACACCTCTGACAAAGGTGCCAAACAGAGAAATGTCAATGCTGCTGCTTCTTCTTCTTTCCTCAGAGGTTACTCTGGCCTTCTGGAGATGAGAAAATAAATGGGAGCTTTTGGATAACTATGAGAGAGAATCCAGTAGACTGACTGAGAATGTGAGCGTGGTATATACCGTATCCTTGGTAGCCCAGGTGGTTGGTGGCACCTTAATTGGGGAGAACAAGCTCGTGGTAATAGCTGGAGAAGAATCAGTGGAATGGTACCAAATACATCAAACACATGGTTTCCAAGTGTTTGGTGCCATTCCATTTGCCTAGTCCCGGCCATTATTATGAACCGTTCAGCCTCCACGGGTTGGCCGAATCTAACAGCTGGTCAGTTTAACCCCAGAAGAATTGGGAGCAATGTTCCCTCTAAACTGTGCATGAGTGCGGCGCACGCACCTCCTCCAGGACTGCCACTCAGAAGAAATGTCATGCTGCGCAGCGATGCAAGAGATGCAACATTTCCAATGCAACAAACCAAAACAAATATAACTTTGCAATATTGAGTCTGTGATTTTGTTGTAGGTAGACCCAGAGCACAACAGAGTACAATTCCATTGGCGGGTGTAGCTAGCTGATGAGCGGTCTTTCAATCATCTGCGAGTGAATGCGCTTTTCAGATCAGAGATCAGAGCAGAGCCGTGCATGTGCACGTTTGTTGATATTCTTTGCTAGTTGGCGAGTTATCATCCCAACTATAGATAAGTATAGGTCAGCAATGGGGAGTTACTGCTTCCTACAAGAGTACAAAACATATAGGCCACATTTCAAGCTGTTTTTGAAAAGCCAGTCCAGTAAAAATGTTTTGTCTTAATTAAAGAGGCAGTGTTGTATTTTGAGACAGGCTTGAATATGTAAACAAGCATATAGGCAGTGGGGTAGCCTACATTGTCAAACCATTCCATTCTTGTGGGCCGGCTAAAGAGTAATGGTGTCTCTGAGGGGGTCTTTGGCCAGGTTTGCTAACGACCTCTCTCAAAGAGTGCAGTGTATAAAGTAAGAAAATCTGCTGTCTCAGCCACTGCCTGTCACCAAGAGAGTACCCCGAGGCTCAATCCTAGGCCCCACGCACTTCTCAATTTACATCAACAACATAGCTCAGGCAGTAGGAAGCTCTCTCATCCATTTATATGCAGATGATACAGTCTTATATTTTGTGTTAAATACTCTACAACAAAGATTTCTTAGTGTCCAACAAGCTTTTTCTACCCTTAACCTTGTTCTGAACACCTGCAAAACAAAGGTCATGTGGTTTGGTAAGAAGAATGCCCCTCTTCCCACAGGTGTGATTAATACCTCTGAGGGTTTAGAGCTTGAGGTAGTCACCACATACAAGTACTTGGGAGTATGGCTTGACGGTGCACTGTCCTTCTCTCAGCACATACCAAAGCTGCAGGCTAAAGGTAAATGAAGACTTGGTTTCCTCTATCGTAATCGCTCCTCTTTCACCCCAAACTAATCCTGATTCAGATGACCATCCTACCCATGCTAGATTACGGAGGTGTAATTTATAGCTCGGCAGGTAAGGGTGCTCTCAAGTGGCTAGATGTTCTTCACCATTCGGCTATCAGATTAGCCACCAATGCTCCTTATAGGACACATCACTGCACTCTATACTCCTCTGTAAACTGGTCATCTCTGTAAACCCTTCACAAGACCCACTGGTTGATGCTTATTTATAAAACCCTCTTAGGCCTCACTCCCCCCTATCTGAGATATCTACTGCAGCCCTCATCCTCCACATACAACACCCATTCTGCCAGTCACATTCTGTTAAAGGTCCCCAAAGCACACACATCCCTCGGTCGCTCGTCTTTTCAGTTCGCTGTAGCTAGCGACTGGAACGAGCTGCAACAAACACTCAAACTGGACAGTTTTATCTCAATCTCTTCATTCAAAAACTCAAATCATGGACACTCTTACTGACAGTTGTGGCTGCTTTGTGTGATGTATTGTTGTCTCTACCTTTTTGACCTTTGTGCTGTTGACTTAATGTTGTTGCCCAATAATGTTTGTGCCATGTTTTTGTGCTGCTACCATGTTGTGTTGCTACCATGTTGTTGTCATGTTGTGTTGCTGCCTTATGTTGTTGTTTTAGGTCTCTATGTAGTGTTGTGTCTCTATTGTTGTGATGTGTGTTTTGTCCTATATTTATATTGTATTTTTTATGTATTTTTATCCCAGGCCCCCGGGAGGCCTTTTGTCTTTTGGTAGGCCATCATTGTAAATAAGAATTTGTTCTTAACTGACTTGCCTAGTTAAATAAATACATTTAATAACAATCATACAATACAATGCAATGTACAGTCACCTATCTGGCCCATGGTGTTACAGACCAAGTACAACATAATTAATATCAAGCTCTTCATAATGTAAAAAAAAAATTAAAGTCTCATGCAATGTAGGCCTGCATTTAACATATAGGCTACTGTAGGATATATCATAGAAATCAAAAGCTATTTCCACGTGAACATGTTATGGGATTTGCTCCAGTGGTTTTGTTGGTAGGTCTACATTATGCTCAAACAGCCACAACAGCCTATTGGCTACTGTCTAAAACTGTAAGGGTACAGCCTGTGTTCACTGTAAACAACATTCAAGTTTCCGCTCACGGGACCTAAAATTTGCTCAGTTCCCCCCAAAATTTGAGGGAAGATTGCTTGGGAGGTATAGTGAGATGTATTATTGAAACTAAAGTATTTGGAGTCATGACCTCTGGAGTGGGTCCTGCTGACCCAAAAAGGAAACAGTTCCAATTAGGGAAATGGTTGGCATCAGCTAAAAAATCCCACCAGATGACAGTACAAATCTCATTGTAGTCAAAACCGTACTGTACTACAGCTGCGTAACTGTATGACTTCAGTGTAAGGTTGGGACTGGATTTATTTTTTTGTGGTAATGCTCAACTCTACAACAGCTTCTGTCATATTCCTTTCCCACAGAGGAGAAGGGGAGAGATTCTCTCTGTGAGTCCGTGGTGGGGGTAATAAAGGCCCCCGTGCACCCAGGACTAAGCACCTGTCAGATCCACTTACTACACGAGCCAGTGACGTCCAGTCACCGACTACATCCAGAGTCAAAGAGCCACTCTCCTAACCACCACCACTCGCTCCCTGGCAGACAGACTACAGTTAGCCCAGGTCCCTCTCACTGTGACGCAGCAGCACCCTGCCGCCGGGCTCTACACGGCGTGAAATCGTACCTGTTACCTCATCCTCATCTGCCAGTATAGTGAGCCGGTGTAGTGAACAATCAGAGTGGAGTGGGGGTGAGGCGTTGGCTGGGGATGATGCCGAGACAGACAGACTGAGCCAGTAATACATCCATCCTCTCATCTCTCACTAACAGAGTTAAAGCCCAGATGAAACATCCCAGCTAATTGTGCCATCAGTCTGGTGTCTTTCACAATGCCATTATGGGATAATTTGTAGATGGCAGATGCTGCCTCTTGTTTCCAGTGAACGCAGCTGAGTGGATGCTAGTTGGTCAGGGCTCGGGGGTTGGTGGTAGGGCTTTTGCGGTGACCATATTACGACACCAGCAGTCATGAGTCATAACCGCAGTAAAATTCCATGTGAGTCACGGTAATCTCCTTTTATGCACTTTGGACATGCCTCAGCTCCAAATAACTGGGTACTCAGGGCTCTATTGTCCCTCTAACCACCACATCAATGCAAAATGCCATTGAAAATCACATCAAACACATATCAGCAAAACAGAAGGCCAATAGTACTTTTAAAACTCACCTCACTGCGATGATCAATTTCAAGAAAGAAATTCAACAGCAGGTTGATACAATACATAGCATACCGCATATTACGCATAGCAGAAAAACATAAAACTGATTTAAGATGTCTTTGGCACATAATTGGTCGAGCCTATACTCCAAAATTAAACAATTCTAGTAATTGCCTTGGACTGTATTATTATGCATACTGGATGGACTGGTTACCTTACGTATGCAACACTCCAAAATGTCTATCCATGAGTCTGAGAGTGAACGTATAGCTCTAGGCGATGCTGTTGGTTCATTGATTGTGCAGTGCGGCTTACAGTTAGCCTACAATGAGTGAATTTGTATTTTGAATAGCCTAGTAATAGGGCATTTTTATATTTTCAAAATGAATTGGGTGACACAGCTATACAGAATATCTCACCAGCATGCGTTTCGATTTCCTCCCTCTCCATTATTCCTTTCTCGAGCGTGCAGACGGGCTGTCAACAAATATGTTACTATCGATGTTCGCGAACAGATTTTACTTGGTTTCCCGAAATAAGCACTTAGCTGCAGGAACAAGGTTGGAGAAGCCATTGCATACAGAGTTTTTGTGGAATATCACCAGTGAGTGCATGTTCCTCAAACAGTGGTTGATGTGGACACCCCTTCAAATTAATGGATTCGGCTATTTCAGCCTCACCGGTTGCTGACAGGTGTATAAAATCGAGCACACAGCCATGCAATCTTCATAGATAAACATTGGCAGTAGAATGGCCTTACTGATGAGCTCAATGACTTTTAACATGGCATGGTCAAAGAGTGCCACCTTTCCAACAAGTCAGTCAAAGAGTGCCACCTTTCCAACAAGTCAGTTTGTCAAATTTCTGCCCTGCTAAAGCTGTCCCAGTCAATTGTAAGTGATGCTATTGTGAATTGGAAATGTCTAGGAGCAATAACAGCTGAGCCGCGAAGTGGTAGAGGCCACACAAGCTCACAGAATGGGACTGCCAAGTGCGGAAGCGCATAGTGTGTAAAAATTGTCTGTCCTCGGTTGCTACACTCACTACCGAGTTCCAAACTGCCTCTGGAAGCAACCTCAGCATAAGAACTGTTCGTCGGGAGCTTCATGAAATGGGTTTCCATGGCCAAGCAGCCACACACAAGCCTAAGATCACCATTCTCAATACCAAGAGTCGGCTCGAGTGGTGTAAAGCTCGCCACCATTGGACTACGGAGCAGTGGAAATGCGTTCTCTGGAGTGATTAATCACACTTCACCATCTGGCAGTCTGACGGATGAATCTGGGTTTGGCGGATGCCAGGAGAATGCTACCTGCCAGAATGCATAGTGCCAACTGTAAAGTTTGGTGGATGAGGAATAATGGTCTGGGGCTATTTTTCGTGGTTCTAGGTCCTATAGTTCCAGTGAAGGGAACTGTGCTTCCAACTTTGTGGCAATAGTTTGGGGAAGGCCCTTTCCTATTTCAACGTGACAATGCCAAGAGTGTCCAAAGCTGTCATCAAGGCAAAAGGTGGCTACTTTGAAGAAACTAAAATGTAAAATATATTTTGATTTGTTTAACACTTTTTTGGTTACTACATGATTCCATATGTTTTATTTCATAGTTTTGATATCTTCACTATATATTCTACAACGTAGAAAACAGTACAAATAAAGAAAAACCCAACCCTTGAATGAGTAGGTGTATCCAAAAGTTTGACTGGTACTGTACGTTTTGATTTGTAAGACATTCTAAAGTTTGTATCATTCACAACTAAAGTTGCCAAATCTAAATCTAGCATGTAGGACCTGTTTCAAATGATCTCTTTTATGCTCAACATGGCCACTTCATATGCGCAGTCAATCGATCCTTAATGAGAAAAATATCCTTTATATTTATTCAGCTAAGTTCAATGACATCTTTCTTACTATAAAATCTTGTCAGCTAATTGAACAAGCCTACAGCCTATGGCATGGAGCATAGCCAGATAACATGGGCCGACAGTAGGCCAACTCATATTCTGTTCTTCTGAAATGTATTTTCTTCATATCATTATGTTCTTTAGAACTGACAAAAAAGACATATTTATTGTCATGGTGTATATTAAATTGATTTAGTAAATGTTCCAAAGACCATAAACGTGTTCATGTTAATTAAAGGTCAATTACCATGAGACTGGAAGTCTTTTGCATGACAATAACCGGCTGACAAAATGTCATGACCGCCACAGCCCTAGTTGGCGGGGGCCGTCAGCGGTGATCTCTCACCTCGTTTCTGTCTCATGTTGGGGCTGGGGTTGCTCCTCCTGAAGCCTGTCTCTGGGCTAGACGAGTCCGACTGCCTCAGGGCCATTTTGCGCGTGTTTCTGAGCGGCGGAGAGGAGCGATATGAGACAGTCAATCACACAGCCACTACAGAAGCATTACATTCCCTGTACTTGAGAGCATCTATGCGCTGCTGCCATTCAATCACACGACATGATGAAAACGTTGTGAGACCAAGTACTCTACCTCATGGGAGCATGATACACATTCTCAGTGATCTTCTGATGGAGTTGACTAGCCTCTGTGAATGGAGAAAAAAATGGTATTAGAATAGAACATAGATTTTCAATGGAACGACATATTAGTTTAGGTTAAATTGACATAAAACGGTCAGGGAGGTGGATTCATAGGTATGCAAGTGTGTGTGTGTGTGTGTGTATATATTTGTTGTCTGCATGCTTGTGTACATCACACTGTGTGTAGGACTGTGTGAGAAACCTGCAGTCAAAAGCAGGTTGATAAAACTATGTTTCAATGCCAGGCGATAAAACAGGAGAAATCCCAGGAGTTACATAAGCCACAGGAGGGTATGTGGACCAAAACAGTGTAGTCAGACCAGAAGCCGTGGGCCAAAACAGTGGTGTAGACAGAATAGAAGCCCCTAATCTGTGTCTTTAACAGGAGGGACAGGACAGTTGACTGCCAAAGCCCAGGGGAGGAATCAAATCAAACAGCTGCAGTACAAGCCACTGCCTTGTCCTGCTATTGCACAAACCCCATGTCGCTGGGCTTTTTAACATCTCACACTGGCTTATCTTGTGTGCTTCTCTATGCTGCTGTACGTGCTCCCCTCCCACCACTTGCCAGCAGAGACAGGTTTAAATCACATCCAGCCCTCCGTCAGACCAGAGCCTCTTTCTCTCTCTCTGCTTCATATGAGGGCTGCTGTGTCATTACCCAGTCCCCTCACACATACACCCTCTCTCACACACACACACACACACACACACACACACACACACACAGGTTGTCAGTTCAGTTGAGAGGACACAATGCACAGAGGGTCGTTTTCCTGACTGTCAGGCGCTTCGGAGCGGAACATGGGGCGATTGATGCATACTACTAGGGAGGTGGAGGGAGAGGACAGGAGGAGAGGAGAGGAGGACAGGAATGTGTGGACTGTCTGGTCAGGTAAGTGTTCTCAAACACTGGTCTTCCCCCCACTTAACATTCACATCACCATTCTGGGAGGCGTCAGGGCTGTGTCCAGGTGTCCAGTGTGGGAGCTGAGAGGGTGGTATAAATATGCCTATACAGAGAATCCCCACACACTGCATACCTCTGCACGCTTCGAGCTGGCCTGTCAGAACTTTCCGGATCTCTGACACCCACATGTTCTTCACATCCATAGAGGGAGCCTGGGGAGACACATACTAATATATATATATCCATATATATATAAACACCCTCTGAGGTTTAACTGTACAGCCTCCCTCACACCAGACAGTGGATGTTTCTGTCGTAGCGACGTCTGAGGAGCTACTCTCAGTGGGACAACACTGCCACCAAGTGGTCACAAGGAGAATATCATACAGAAAAGGCATTTGACGTCTTCATGACAAATGTCTCAGGAGTGAGAGGTATGCTTCTTAGAAAAAAATGTTGCTGAATCACAGCTCTTATTACAAAGTCTGGCATCTATTTAGTATTCTTTGGAAAATAACTAGTCATTTAAATGGAAACAATTGAGTTTTAGTTTTAACACAGAAAGTTTATGGACATGTACCTGAATGATGTAAACTTCCTCTCTGCCGTTATACCAAACCTCAAACTTCTTAATGTCTCCTTTGACATTTTCGGTGATTCCTACAGCACTCATCTGAAACAGGGGCAAGACTGTGGTTAACAACAATGACAGCTTTATATTTCTGATTTCTCCTGCAGCTTCACATAAACACACGTAAAGAGAAGAATTTAAAGATAGAATCCTGCTCAGAGGCTCTTGTATTCTGCAAATGAATGTGAACTGCTACAGCCTTTTAGTTCAGCTTTAATTCCAATTGAATGGCTCTATCCTGAAACAGCCCTAGGCTGAAACATGTATTTTCCTATTAAGTTATGAACACCATTACTCATTGACCCAGTGACAGTCAGAGTGTATTACATGCACAGCACTTTATCAGCGAGTGAGAGAAAAAAAACAAGTTAATCAAATATTTCCTTTAGAAAACAAAGGGTTGTCCCAGCATCCCATTGATGAAAGGAGGTCCTGTCATCTCAGGGCCCTGTTTCCTGCCCTGGCTTTTCATGCATCTAGATTAGCTTGAATTGAAATTTGTGGCATGACAGTGAATTCCAAGGTTCTCAGGGGATCAGAGAGAGCCACTGTAAAGTTTCCATATGAGAAGGGGGAAGTAAGTGGAGGATGGTGAGAATTATAGCCCCGCGGACAGTTAAAACCATTCAAATTCCAGGTGAGCAATTGTTATGTTTGTCCAACAAGGAACTGACCCCACAAGCCAACCTCACCTTTAGGGAGTGTTTGAAGCTGTAGGAGGCGGACGGCTTCTCGTGTCCGTCCGTGGTCTCCTCCCGCTTCTTACAGAAAAGCAGCATCTTATTGTAGAGGAACAGGTGCCTCTGCATGGGCTTGAAGCGGGCCAGGTCCTTCACCTTGCTGTGGCCCTTCTTGTGGTCCGTCCACACGTTGAATGAGCCCTGCATCAGGAGCTTGCCCAGCTCACTAAGGTTCCCCTGGGGATGGGAGAGGCACACAGGGGACATCAGTCCTACACCCTCACACATACAGTACACCTAGCCATAACACTCTCTCCGACAGATTAGTCAAACTGATTAACAGCAGGACTTCCTGGAACTTTGACACAGCCCAACAGATCCACTCTAAGATAGGAACAGTAAGGATCTAAATCGGACTGATTTTTCAAACCCTTTCACTCGAGCCAAGTCATACACCCCAGCCAGGAGCTGTTCACTCCCTTCGCGTCAGGCAGACGGTATTGGAGCATGAGTTCTGATACCAACAGGCTCAGAGACAGTTTCTATCTTCAAGACATCAGACTGCTGAACACTTGAACTGGACTGACCACCTGACACATGCACTCATCCACACATTCATGATACACACACATTCATGATACACACACAGCACAACTCCTGCTACCATACTGCACAATTGGGAGCAGAATTTAAAACACATACCCAATCCCCCTTCCCCAAACCACGTGTAAATATTGGACTATAAATTGTGCCTTCCTGACCTATGCTAAAATATTTATTATATTCTATTGAGCCATTTACTTTAAGTTCGTATTGTTATGCTTTATTATTTCTTGTTGTTTTTGCATTGTCAAGAAGGAACCTGCAAGTAACCATTTCATTGGACGGTGTGCATACGATGCATCTCGTGTCCATTGTACAACTAATAAAACTTGAAACTACTGACCTCGAATCCCGTTATGGCAATTTGATGCATGGAGTCATTGACAGACTTGATGATGTCCAGCATGGTGGCGAGGGCCTCCTCCAATTCAGCAGTACCCTCCTGGTTCTTACTGCATTTCAGCATCTCCTAGAAAGGAAACAGAGCCGGGTCAGGACAAAGCCAAGTGGGATAAATAATGTATCGTAGCTCCTCTCACCAGCCTCCTCTGCTTGAGAGTCAAGGTCTTCAAATTATTCAGTCTGAAGGAAGTGCTTTGCATGTTAGCCCTTGGGCAGTGAAGGAGGATGTTTGAGCAGTGAAGACATTTACATATTATCTGTTATCTTTGTGTTGCTCTAAAATTTGAATAAGCCTGTGATTGTATAGTGCTGAAGTGAAATATTAACCTCAGTGATAAACTTGCCTTGACCATCAGCTGGTACTTGGTGATCCTCTGCACAGGCTTGAGTAAATAAGCATCCAGGGAGAGTTTGTGGTCCAGCTTCTTCTGACATTCCTGCAGTAACAAACATCATAGAATGTTTCCTGTTGCAATCATTTACAGTGCCTTCAGAAAGTATTGAGACCCCTTGATTTGTTCCACATTTTGGTACGTTATAGACTTATTCTAAAATGGATTGGAAATATAAATATAATTCTCATCCATCTACACACAATACCCCATAATGACAAAGCGAAAACAGGTTAAGAAATGTTTGCACATTTATTACAAATAAAAAAACAGAAATACCTTATTTACATAAGTATTCAGACCCTTTGCTATGAGACTCCAAATTGAGCGCATGCTCTTTCCATTGATCATCCTTGAGATTCCACCTGTGGTAAATTCAATTGATTGGACATGATTTGGAAAGGCACACACCTGTCTATATAAGGTCCCACAGTTGACAGTACATGTCAAAGCAAAAACCAAGCCATGAGGTCGAATGAATTGTCTGTAAAGCTCCGAGACAGAATTGTGTCGAGGCACAGATCTGGGGAAGGGTACCAAAACATGTCTGCGGCATTGATGGTCCCCAAGAACACGGTGGCCTCCATCATTCTTAAATGGAAGAAGTTTGGAACCACCAAGACTCTTCCTAGAGTTGGCCGTCTGGCTAAACTGAGCAATCGAGGGAGGGAGGTGACCAAGAACCCGATAGACACTCTGACAGAGCTCCGGAGTTCCTCTGTGGAGATGGGAGAATCTTCCAGAAGGACAACTATCTCTGCAGCACTCCACCAATCAGGCCTTTATGTTTGAGTGGCCAGACGGAAGCCACTCACATGACAGCCCGCTTGGAGTTTGCCAAAAGGCCCCTAAAGACTCTCAGACCATGAGAAACAAGATTATCTGGTCTGAATGCCAAGCATAACATTTTTTAGGAAACCTGGCACCATCCCTACAGTGAAGCATGGTGGTGGCAGCATCCTGCTGAGGGGATGTTTCTCAGTGGCAGGGACTGGGAGACTAGTCATGATCGAAGGAAAGATGAACGGCGCAAAGTACAGAGAGATCCTGCTCCAGATCACTCAGGACCCTCAGACTGGGGGCGAAGATTCACCTTCTAACAGGACAACAACCCTAAGCACACAGCCAAGAAAATGCAGGTATGGCTTCGGGACAAGTCTCTGAATGTCCCTGAGTGGTCCAGCCAGAGCCCGGACTTTAACCCGATCAAACATCTCTGGAGAGACCTGAAAGTAGCTGTGTAGCGCCGCTCCCCATCCAACCTGATAGAGCTTGAGAGGATCTGCAGAGAACAATGATCTGCAGAGAAGAAAGGTGTGCCAAGCTTGCAGTGTCATACCCAAGAAGACTCTAGGGCTGCAATCGCTACCAAAGGTGCTTCAACAAAGTACTGAGTAAAGGGTCTGAATTAATTATGCAAATGTGATCTCCGTTTTTATTTTTAATACATTTGTAAAATTTTCTAAAAAACTGTTTTCATCATGGGGTATTGTGTGTAGATTGAGGGGGAACAAAAACAATTTAATCCATTTTAGAATAAGGCTGTAATGTTAAAAAAAGGGGGGAAAAGTGGTTTAAGTCAAGGGGTCTGAATACTTTCCGAATGCACTGTCTGTCAAGCCAAATCCAAACCCTAAACAACAGGAAATGTATGTTTTTCCATTGACATGTTGCTTAAAGGGATATTGCAAACTTCCGGCATTTAATCCACTTATCCAGAGTCACATGAACTTGTGGATTCCATTTGTATGTCTCTGCGTTCAGTATGGTTTTGAAAGCCAATACTAACTAGCATGAGCGCAATGACTGGAAGTCTACATGTACAGCGTAACTACATTTACGGTAGTGTAACTTCATACTGCATGCAGAGACATAAGAATGGGATCCACAAGTTCATCTGACTCTGGGGAAGTAGAAAAAGGTTCTCACAGTATTCCTTTAATGTAAACTGACACCATTATACAGTGGAATGCTATATCATAACTGTGACAACACTTAGACACCCAAGGAATGGGAGTCACCTGGAAGAACAGGCTGTCTCCACACTGTCTCCACAGTGCCTCTGATCGAGGCTTGTTCTGACAATACTTCTCATAGATCTGCAGCTCTTCTTTCTGGAGAGAGACGGACACTTAGCAATGCAACATAACAGCACAGCAATGGCCTTCAGTTTCCAAATTACATCAACACAAGGAACTCACCCTTTTCAAAAAGCAGGTCCCTACCAATTCTGGCCTTTCCATGCAATTTTCAAGCTCTTTGAAAAATGTCCTGCGAACAAGAAGGATGAAGTCAACTCAATTAAAAAGTTCAACACATTTCCTGTTGACCCCTTACAAGGTACATGTATAACATTGGATACAATTGCACATTCATCAGATTGCCATTTCCTATGCTGGGATGTTAAGAGGATGTTGGGAAATTGTAGCTGGAAGACAGAGTCTGTGCACTTCTGTTTAGAACGTCTATGATGTGTAAAGGTATGGAAGCCATGGATGCCAGTCTGAACAACAAGGTTGGGATTTTTGTGGGGCCCTGCAGTTGACATTGAATTAACCTACTGAACCCTGAACCTTCCCAATGAGTGTCCCATTAGTATCATGCTTGGGGGTTTTAACTCCTTTAGCATTACCACACCAATGAGTTAATACAGTAATCCTTCAGCTATGGACACTGGACAGTATTTAGCTGAGTAGAGATAAAACATTATACAACAGAAATTATCCACATATAATGAAATTATAGTGTTAAGAGCTAAATCCCTGGCACTGAAATGTTGACATATCTGATATCTATGTGTTATGGATATTGTCATTGTATTAGAAATATGGACAAACTGGAAAAGCGGGGGTGAAGGGACATGTTCACGTGAATGTGTCTGCATAATATTGAATGTCCATGTGGCGTGGAGCTCTATGGGTCCCTGTGGAACCTTTTGTTTGCCCCTCTCACTGTAACCTAACCCCACCTGAGAGGGAGTGATCACAGGGCCTTACAGAACAATGGTTGTCCATCACATGGGGCGTCACGCCTAGAATACAAAACCCCAAAGACAATACAGGGCCCACTGTCAATTGAGCTCTCTCAGCCAATCACAATGCAGGATGTTTGTTTATTTTTTACTTCTTGCACAGAGGTATATTACAAAGCAAGATCAACGACTCTGCCAGTTAACTTACCTAAATAACGTATGATAAAACATAAAATAAAAAGATAAGCTTGAAATATGCATGGTCTGATTGACCCAACAACTAAAAGTACACAGTTTAGCTTTCCTAATAAACCAGAAAATCAATCAGTAGATATAAAAGTTAGCTGGCTAAAGGCTTCTTCCTGCATGCTTCAGTTCGGCTGGCGAACTCGGCTGGGCGAACAGAACGAGTGCGCTCGCATACCTTCCATGGGGGCGGCAGGGTAGCCTAGTGGTTAGAGCATTGGACTAGTAACTGAAAGGTTGCAAGTTCAAACCCCTGAGCTGACAAGGTACAAATCTGTCATTCTGCCCCTGAACAGGCAGTTAACCCACTGTTCCTAGGCCGTCATTGAAAATAAAGAATTTGTTCTTAATTAACTGACTTGCCTAGTAAAATTAAATTTGCTTGAAAAAAGCAGCAATAGTACTGTTTGTCCATGTTGAGATGCCATAGTCAGTATTAATCTAAAATAACTCAAGAAATCTGTCATTCATTTGGACGTTTTTGCCAAAGAGATCTTAGTCGTGCAGTTTTACATCTAACTAGGATGTTTGGTACAGTATTTCTCAAGGGGAAACATTTGCATGAAAACAAATCGTCTATTGTATGACAAACACTTAATTGAAGATTCCCTACTGTTGACCAATTACCGACAAAGGGGCGTAGACTTCAGCTTCAGAACTTCGGCTTGCCTCCAGAAACATTTTTATATGCACGAACAGCCGAAAAACCCATAATACAGTATATGCACGAACTGTTCCAGGTGGGAAGCATGCGGACGCCTTAACTTATTGATTCTGCTTTGTAGCATACTCTTCTGGTGATGATGAATGTTATTTGGAG
The DNA here is from genome assembly GCF_036934945.1 of Oncorhynchus masou masou. Taxonomy (NCBI): domain Eukaryota; kingdom Metazoa; phylum Chordata; class Actinopteri; order Salmoniformes; family Salmonidae; genus Oncorhynchus; species Oncorhynchus masou. The sequence continues at coordinate 50,386,734 of NC_088226.1, forward strand.
CCTTCATAGTTGACATAGCGGTACAATGTGTTCTATATATATAGCTTCCAGTGAAGAATGGGGGGAAAACTTCCCAGACTGTGAGAGAAAATAAAATAACCAGTTGTTCCATGTGAGTGCCTGCAGCCAAAGAATGCATAGTAGGAATGTGTTAAACACGGGTCAGGTCAAGAGAAGTTGTTAGCAGTGGGAGACCAGTGAGAGGAAGAAGGCTATCTCTCAGGATTGTCATGTGGCAGGGGGGATGGGGACCATGCCAATCCTTTTTTCTTTTGACATCGCAGGCACATTTGTCAACTCACTGAATATGGAAATGTAATTTAGAACGAGACAGAGGAAATTAGGTCACCTGTTGTGAAATTCATATATTTCTGGGAGATTGCCAAACAGTACATCTTTCTTGTTCTCCAGGGCTGCGGGGATGAGGGGGGAAAGCTCTGTGTTGTCCAGCTCGGCAGCATATCCCTGGAGATGAAAATCACATTCGAAGCTAATGAGTGACGGCTCAGTGAAAACAATGATAATGTCAACACTTCTTTGATAATCTGAACCCAATCAAATCCTGTCCTCCACATGGCTTTACACATAACACGTGAATGAGCATGATATGAACTTCAATCAATCACTGACAGTTTGAGTAGCCTAATGACTCATCTAATTAATAAAGACAGCACAAGTTCAACAAAAGTTCACACGGCATTCTGAAATGGGCAGATCTAATGCAACATTTACACTGGCATTTTCCCTAGGTGCAGTAAACAGAGAAAGGAGCGCTTTCTCTACTGTCTCCTTGACATTATTGCCACTAACTGGCAGCGTTTCACATATCACGAGAGAGCCAATTAAAGTGACAAAATGCACCTCCATGATGCTCTGCAGCTCCTCGACGTAAAGCCTCTCCGTTTCAATCAGCTCATTCATGATGTGCCTGGGGAGGAAAAATACAGGATCCGTCAATACACAACAATTGCAGAGAAGCCCTTTAGTCGTATTTGTCAATGCAGATAGATTAATGAAAGCCATAATGAGGACATCAACTGCCTCTCATACACTAAGTGCTTTGTGAAAGTTCTAAATTGCCATCAACATCGTCATCAGCTTATTGTACAAACTCAAAAGAGGCTCTGCTAAAGACAACAGTACAGCACCCCAGATAGGAGGTACAAGGGAGGAAATAAGACCTTTGGAGAATTAACAGAGGAAGTTGTCATAAAACCAACCATCTTGAGCAAAGCTAACATTTCCAGACTTTAATGGCCCCTTTAATGTGCACATTTGTATGAGTTCTGAGGTCTTGATTTTTATGTGCCATCACGAGCCCATCGAGACACTGAGTGGTGTTTGATGTATGGTCACATTTTATAGGTCAATAAAGCTCCTCCAAAGGCCCCGCCAATCTCACAGAGGCAAGCATCTGTTATATCATAGGTGACTGCCTCCTAAGTCCCAACGCAATAAGATCTGTGAATATCGATTTTGGAAGATAGGGCAGCATCATGCGAATAAATATTATGGACAGAGATGCCTTGATTGAAGCCCTGGGGGGAAACTGTTCCATGACGCCATGTGCCTTGCCTGTTATTTGTGCTCCTAGGTCAAATCATTTTTATTGAGCACCCTAGTGGAGTGTTTAATGATACATACTCTGCCATCCTCCCTCATGTTGCTTCCAGCAACACTAGCTAAGGTATTAGTGCATAAAATAGCTTAGATCTCCACACACCTCTGTGTGCCTAGAATTAAGTCGAGGAGCAAAGATAACCTCCTCCAACAGAAAAACAATGCCATAACTATATAAAACAAATAATGTATACATATCATGTACTAGAAGACAATGCCAGAGTTTGCCCCTATGCAAACCCTCTCCTAATGTGACCCTCGGGAACACCAAATTACCTTTATTGTGCAGAATTTGTAGTAGCTGATGCAACTCAGATGACACAAATTCCAAGCTTTGGTCATTCTGGCATATGATCCAACTTCACTCCTACTGGTTGGCTTCACTGATATGATAACGTAGAGAGAGGATCATAGACTGACTCAGCTGAGGCAGGCAATGAGAGGGGAGGTACAAGGGCTGAGCTTTCCCCTCTAGCCCAGCGGTTTCCTCCCCCGCTCCCATTCTGCTCTCTCAGTCTTTCACAGTCACGCAGCGTAGAGACTTACAGACAGAACAGCTCAGGCAGGAGAAAACAACTGGGAGGCAGGCAGGCGGCTGGGGGCTGATGCTGCCATTCCTTACACACAGAGGGGAAAGAGAGAGCGGGAAGGAGAGAGAGAGAGGGAGAGAAAGAGGGCGAGAGAGTGCTCATCTACAGGAAAAGAGGGGCAGGAGAGAGTAGTTTTCTGTACTTTTCCCAGCAACACGTGGATGGAACTCTCACAGGCTGGTAAGTGATCTGGGAGAGAAGAGGGAGGTGGTGGGGGGATTGTATGCGCTAGCTGAAAGACTGTTTATATTAACTTAAGCTACTCAAAGCAAAAAGGTGTCAGCTTTCAGTAGAGGGTTTGAGAAAGAAAAGTCAGACTGTGAAAAACTAAAAACAAATCTATGCTCATGTCGCACTCCTGAATTCACACTGCTTTTACAGTTAGCCTGTAGTGAGATAACAGCTAACGGTAGAATCATCGCAGGATGAAGGGGAAAAAGGAGGGGAGAGGCCAACACCCTTTCATGGAATTGGAACCTAACCCTCTTGGTAGTTTTTAAAACAATAGACACAAATTTAACAGAATTCAATATTTTCTTTTGACTCAACAATGATATGTAATTTATGTACTTTAAAAAAAATCATAACATCTGCTAACACAAAAAATAACTCCATTTAGGTGTTCTTATCTGCCTATTCTATTGTGTTTTAATCTGACTATCTGAACTTACTTAGAACCCAACTTAGCACAAAACTGTAGTTGTTTATAGATCTCTATAGATGTCTACTGCATTCTCAAACCATTGTTGTTGAGCTGATGATTAATAAACCACATTCATGTCTCTAAAGAGTTTACATTCTTGGACTTATATTCTGGGAGGCTGGCTCAAAGATTTTTCCCACTTTCAAAGGAACTTCATGGGGACAGTTGGCTTTACAAGTCATTGATCAATGAAAAGGTTTGCATCGGTAGGGGTGAATATTTCACTAGTCTAGGGGTGGGCAATAAATAAGTTTTAGATGTTCAAGATTGGCCTGTATTTTTTTATTTTTTATAATAAATCCCCACCCTCCCAATTAAAAAAATTAAAAACCTCCCCTGAATAAGCTCACGGGCCATATGCAACCTGCGGGCCGTTTGTTGCCCACCCCTGCATTAGGCCTATCATTTAAAATATATTACACGTTGTAGCCTATAATAACGATATGGTGAACTTCTGTTTTAAATAGTTTTGAGAGAGAGAAAATACAGTACATGACCAAAAGTATGTGGAGACCTGCTCATCGAAAAGCTAATTCTAAAATCATGGGCATTAATATGGAGTTGGTCCCCCCTTTGCTGCTACAACAGCCTCCACTCTTCTGGGAAGGCTTTCCACTCACTGTTTGAACATTGCTGCGGAACTTGCTACCATTCAGCCACAATTAATCCCAAAGGAGTTCACTGGGCTGAGGTCAGAGCTCTGTATAGGCCAGTCAAGTTCTCTCGACAAACCATTTCTGTATGGACCTCGCTTTGTGCACGGGGGCATTGTCATGCTGAAACAGGAAAGGGCCTTCCCCAAACTGTTGCCACAATGTTGGAAGCACAGAATCGTCTGGAATGTCATTGTATGCTGTAGCATTAATATTTCCCTTCACTAGAGCTAAGGGGCCGAGCCCGAACCATGAAAAACAGCCCCAGACCATTATTCCTCCTCCACCAAACTTTACATTTGACACTATGCTTTTGGGCAGGTAGTGTTGTCCTGGCATCCACCAAACCCAGATTTGTCAGTCAGACTGCCAGATGGTAAAGCGTGATTCATCACTCCAGAAAGCACGTTTCCACTGCTCCAGAGTCCAATGGCGGCGAGCTTTACACCACTCCAGCCGACAATGAGCATTGCGCATGTTGATCTTTGGAACTCGGTAGTGAGTGTTGCAAGTGAGGACAGACGATTTTTAAATGCTACGCGCTTCAGCACTCGTCGGTCCCATTCTGTGAGCTTGTGTAGCCTATCACTCTGCGGCCGAGCCGGTGTTCCTCCAAGAAGTTTCCACTTCACAATAACAGGACTTATAGTTGAAGCTCTAGCATGGCAGAAATTTGACAAACTGACTTGTTGGAAAGGTAGCATCCTATGACGGTGCCACGTTGAAAGTCACTGAGCTCTTCAGTAAGATCAATCTCCTGCCAATGTTTGTCTATGGAGATTGCATGGCGGTGTGCTTGATTTTATATACCTGTCAGCAATGGGTGTAGCTGAAATAGCCAAATCTACTAATTTGAAGGGGTGTCCACATACTTTTGTATGTATAGTGTATATTCTTGTTGTTTTGGTCAGGAATATTCACAATTACTAAAATGTCAACCAAACAAATGCAACCTTTTGTGATTACAATAACCTAGAAAGTAAAAAACAATCTAATTTCTACCTCTTATTGACACTGATATGTGACACCCAGACATGGGAGGAAATTCTAATTGGGAGTTGAATGTTATTTGCATTGGGACTGTTGGATAGATAGCCATCACGGTATTGACACAAGGTTATCTGATGCATGCTGTCAGGGCTGCTCATTGTTGTGGGCCACTGCCTAAATCTGCTGCTGTAATGATTTTTTTTTGTCATGATGACTGTTTTGTACAGACCTCAGCAATTCCATGCACTCTGTTAGTTTAAAGCCCCTCCATTATTGAACTTTCGCTGGGTTGGCTTATGCATTCATTCACAAAAGATTCGGCAACTACCGCTATACGGTTGAGAGGGTTAAGAGACTTCACACTGTGAACAAGCATCTACAGAGGATGGACTCTGACAGATAAACACTGAGGATTTTCCATCATCCTTTCAGAGATAGAGCACAATGGGATGGAGGGCCTTCAGAAAGTATTCCTACCACTGGACTTGTTCCACATGTTGTTGCGTTACAGCCTGAATTCAAAATGGTTAACACATTTTTCTCTCTTTCACCCATCTACACACGATACACCATAATGACAAAGTGAAAACAAGTTATGAATGTATTCATTTAATACAGAAATATCTCATTTACATAAGTATTCACTGTATCACTGAGTCAATACTTTGTACAAGCATCATTGGCAGTGATTACAGCTGTGGATCTTTCTGGGTGAGTCTCTAAGAGCTTCCCACAACTGGATTGTGCAACATTTGCCCATTACTCTTTTTAAAATTATTCAGGGTCTGTCAAATTGGTTGTTGGTCATTGCTAGACAACCATTTTCAGGTTTTGCCATAGATTTTCAAGTATATTTAAGTGAAAACTGTAACTCGGCCACTCAGGAACATTCACTGTTTTCTTGGTAAGCAACTCCAGTGTAGATTTGTTTTAGATTATTGTTGTGTTGAAAAGGTGAATTCATCTCCCAGTGTCTGGTGGAAAGCAGACAACCAGGTTTTACTCAAAGACCTTGCCTGTGCTAACCTCCATTCTACTTCTAATTTTATCCTGAAAACCTCCCCAGTCCTCTACAATTACAAGCATACCCATAACATGATACAGCTACCACTATGCCTGAAAAGATGGAGAATGGTTCTCAGTAATGTAATGTCAGGACAAAAAGTTAATTGCTTTGCCACATTTTTTTGCAGTATTACTTTGGGGCATTGTTGAAAACACGATGCATGTTTGGGATAATTTTTTTCTGTACAGGCTTCGTTCTTTTCACTCTGTCAATTAGGTTAGTATTGTGGAGTAACTACAAAGTTGTTGATCCATCCTCAGTGTTCTCCAATCACAGCCATTAAACTATTAAAACTGTTTTAAAGTCACCATTGGCACCATCGTGAAATCCTTGAAATTCCTTCCTCTCTGGCAGCGGAGTTGGGAATGACGCCTGTATCTTCGCAGTGACTGGGTGTATTGATACACCATCCAACGTGTAATTAATAACTTCACCAGGCTCAAAAGGATATTCAACATCTGCTTCTTTTTTTCTACCAATAGGTGCCCTTCTTTGCGAGGCATTGGAAAACCTCCCTGGTCTTTGTGGTTGAATCCGTGTTTGAAATTGACTGCTCGAAGGAGGGACCTTATAGATAATTGTATGTGTGGGGTACAGATATGAGGCAGTCGTTCAAAAATCATGTTAAACACTATTATTGGACACAGAGTGACTCCTTGCAACTTATTATGTGACTTATTTAGGCTTGCCAGAACAAAGGGGTTGAATACTTATTGACTCAAGACATATCAGCGTTTCATTTTAAATTCATTAGTAAAAACATAAAAATACAACGCTTCACTTTGACATTATGGGGTATTGTATGTAGGTCAGTGACATTAAAATAAAATTAAAAAACAGGCTGTAACAACAATATGTGGAAAATGTCAAGAGGTGTGTATACTTTGTGAAGGCACTATAAGCACGGGAAAATAACAGATACAGTGAATTCAGAAAGTATTCAAACCCTTGACTTTGTCCACATTTTGTTACGTGACAGCCTTACTCTAAAATGTCTTAAATAGTTTATTTCCTCATCAATCTCAAATCAAATCAAATCTTACTGGTCAGATACACATGGTTAGCAGATGTTATTACGAGTGTAGCGAAATGCTTATTCTTCTAGATCCGACAGTGCAGCAGTATCTAACAGGTAATATCTAACAATTCCACAACAAAACCTAATATCTAACAATTTCTACAACAAAACCTAATACACACAATCTAGTAAAGGATGGTATGAGAGAATATACGTATAAAATATATGTATGAGCAGTGACAGATCGGCTAAAACGCAGTAGATAGTGAAGGACACAGTATAGAGTATATACACATAAGATGAGTAATGCAACATATAAACATTTTTGAAATAGCATTATTAAAGTGACTAGTGTTCCATTTAAGTGGCCAATGATATCCAATGATATCAAGTCTGTAGGTAGGCAGCCGGCTCTCTGTGCTAGTGATGGCTGTTTAACAATCTGATGGCCTTGAGATAGAAGTTGTTTTTCAATCTCTCTGTCCCAGCTTTGATGCACCTATACTGACCTCGCCTTCTGGATGGAAGCGGGGTGAACAGGCTGTGGCTCGAGTGGTTATTGTCCTCGATGATCTTTTTTGCCTTCCTGTGACATCGGGTGTTGTAGGTGTTCTGAAGGGCAGGTAGTTTGCCCCCGGTAATACGTTATGCAGACCGCACCACCCTCTGCAGAGCCTTGCGGTTGTTGGCGGTGCAGTTGCCGTATGAGGCGGTGACACAGCACAAAAGGATGCTCTCAATTATACACCTGTAAAGGTTAGTGAGGGTTTTCGGTGACAAGCCACATTTCTTTAGCCTCCTGAAGTTGAAGAGGCGCTGTTGCAACTTCTTCACCAGACTGTCTGTGTGTGTGGACCATTTCAGTTTGTCGGTGATATGTACACAGAGGAATTGAAACTTTCCACCTTCTCCACTGCTGTCCCATCGGTGTGGATCGGGGGGTGCTTCCTCTGCTGTTTTCTGAAGTCCACAATCATCTCTTGATGATGACATTCAGTGAGAGGTTATTTCCCTGACACCACACTCCACTGCCCTCACCTCCTTTCTGTAGTCTCGTCGTTGTTGGTAATCAAGCCTACCACTGTTGTGTCTTCTATAAACTTGATGATTGAGTTGGAGGCGTGCATTGCCATGCAGTCGTGGGTGAACAGGGAGTACAGGAGGGGGCTGGGAACGCACCCTTGTGTGCCCCCAGTGTTTAAGAACAGTTGAGTGGAGATGATGTTTCCTACCTTCACCACCTGTGGGCGGCCCGTCAGGAAGTCCAAGACCCAGTTGCACAATGCGGGGTCGAGACCCAGGGTCTAAAGCTTAATGATGAGTTTGGAGTGCACTATGGTGTTGAATACTGAGCTGTAGTCAATGAACAGCATTCTTACATAGGTATTCCTCTTGTCCAGATGGGATAGGGCAGTATGCGGTGTGATGGCGATTGCATCGTCTGTGGACCTATTGGGGCGGTAAGCGAATTGAAGTGGGTCTAGGGTGACAGGTAAGGTAGAGGTGAAATTATCCTGGACTAGTCTCTCAAAGCACCACCATGGTCATCTTGAAGCATGTGGGGACAACAAACTGGGATAGGGATTGACTGAATATTTCCGTAAACACACCAGCCAGCTGGTCTGCACATGCTCTGAGGACGCGGCTCGGGATGCTGCCTGGGCCGGCAGCCTTGCGAGGGTTAACACGTTTAAATGTTTTACTCACGACGGCCACGGAGAAGGAGAGTCCACAGTCTTTGATAGTGGGCCGCGTCGGTGCACTGTATTGTCCTCAATCTACACACAATACCCCATAATAAAGACAAAGCAAAAACAGGTTTATAGAACTTTTTTCAAATGAATAAAATAAAACAGAAATATGATATTAACATAAGTATTCAGACCCTTTACTCAGTACTTTGTTGAAACACCTTTGTCAGCGATTACAGCCTTGAGTCTTGTTGGGTATGATGCTACAAGCTTGGCACACCTGTACTTGGAGAGTTTCTCCAATTCCTCTTTGCAGATCCTCTCAAGCTCTGTCAGGTTGGACGGGGAGCGTTGCTGCTCAGCTATTTTCGGGTCTCTGCAGAGATTTTTGATCGGGTTCAAGTCCAGGCTATATCTGGGCCACTCAAGGACATTCAGAGATTTGGCCCGAAGCCACTCTTGCGTTGTCTTTGTTGTGCGCTTAGGGTCGTTGTCCTGTTGGAAGGTGGACCTTCACTCCAGTCTGAGGTCCTGAGCGCTCTGAAGCAGGTTTTCATCAAGGATCTCTGTACATTGCTCCGTTCATATTTCTCTCGATCCTGACTAGTATCCCAGTCCCTACCGACGAAAAACATCCCCACAGCCTGATGCTGTCCCCACCATGCTTTACTGTGGAGATGGTGCCAGGTTTCCTCCAGACGTGACGCTTGGCATTCTTGGTTTTATCAGACTAGAAAATCTTGTTTCTCATGGTCTGTGAGTACTTTAGGTGCCTTTTGGCAAACTCCAAGTGGGCTGTCATGTGCCTTTTATTGAGAATTGGTTTCCATCTGGCCACTCTAACATAAAGGCCTGATTGGTGGAGTGCTGCAGAGATGGTTGTCCTTCTTGAAGATTTATCTCCACAGAGGAACTCTGGAGCTCTGTTAGAGTGACCATTGGGTTCTTGGCCACCTCCCTGACCAAGACACATCTCCCCCGATTGCTCAGTTTGGCCCGGTCGGCCTGCTCTAAAAAGAGTCTTGGTGGATCCAAACTTATTCCATTTAAGGATGATGGAGGCCACTGCGTTCTTGGGGACCTTCAATGCTGCAGACATTTTTTGGTACTCTTCCCCAGATCTGTGCCTACAGACAATTCCTTCGACCTCATGGCTTGGTTTTTTGCTCTGACATGCACTGTCAAATGTGGGACATTATATAAACAGGTATGTGCCTAGCTAAATCATGTCCAATCAATTGAACTTACCACAGCTGAATTCCAATCAAGTTGTAGAAACATCTCAAGGATGATCAAAGGAAACAGGATGCACCTGAGCTCAATTTTGAGTCTCATAGCAAATGGTCTGAATACATATGTAAATAAGGGTATTTCTGTTATAATTTAAATTAATCAATTTCTCAGCAATAGGCTTACATCCCATTGTGCAAAAAACTTGTTGAATCATGATTGTTTTGTTATTTCAACAAAAAAATGTAATGTGATGATGTTGAATCAATGTAGAAAACTGATTGGATTTGCAAAAAGATTTCAAAGTAAGGAATTTTTTTTGTAGGGAGCTCTGAGCATATGCGTTTTGACAGCTTTGCTTCTTCAGTTTGGAATCGTTGGAATATGAGAAAAGTTACAATTTCGCTTTCAGCCTTACTGTCGTTCTTTCACCCCGGTGAGTAGGTTGATTGAAAAACCACGTTACCATTCTGTATTTATAGGCCTACAATCAATATTGCATTTGGACTGTCCGCGTATTGTGGACTAAATGCGATTGCTCGACCCACGGCTGTTGTTGCTGTTTGGGTAGCCTACCTTGGGGACGTGAGGATGGATGCCTCGTTCCAGGTTGGACAGAATAAGCATGCTTGATTGAGGCTGCCCTGCGGTTTTCGCACTTTAGCCCTGTTGTAATAACCTCAAAAGTACTTACCGGGTTTCGCCGGCGTGATGGATCAAGCACATCTAGCGGTTTCATTCACATCCTCAGAATGACTCAATAACATAATATTGACTCACAATTTCAAATGCATTTCCTATTAGTGCGATATGTTCATATTTTTGTCTTTCTCTTTTCAGATCCTATGATGTGGAATGCTTTGTGTCTGTGTGGACACATAACAAAACGGTGATGACTGGAGACATGATTGTCTCAACAATACAGTCCCAGTAGAGAGCAGAGTGGAGAGGTGTCAGGAGGAGATGAAATTTAACTGAAGACCAACATTTCTCTGAGGAGCCCATGTCTCCCGTTGGGCAAATATGATGGAACTCAGACACTCCCAAATCATTTGGAATAATTGTGAAAGTAACAGCCTGTCAAACGCAATAACCTATTGGACTTGACAAAAAGATAGAAAAGGGGGGGGCAAGGGTAGGAAGGTTGAAGAATGTTTTTGAATTTCAGAAGGATCAGAAAATGTCAGTGTGTGCAGCTGGTGACGACGTGCTTTGTCCTGTCCGTGTTGATGGTGTGCTGGGAGCAGCTGGACCACCATGTGGTGAGCCATATGAAGTCTTACTCCTACCGCTACCTGGTCAACAGCTACGACTTCATCAACAAGAGCTTTGGCATCAGCCAGAGGGAGGCTAAGAGCCAGAGCAACTTCCCGTACCTCATCAACCACCATGACAAATGTGACAGCAATGAAGTGCTGTTGCTGCTGTTCGTCAAATCTTCCCCAGAGAACCTGGAGAGGAGACAGGCCATCCGGGCCACCTGGGGGAATGAGGCCTACACACAGAGGGAGTTGGGGGCCACCGTGAGGGTGGTGTTTGCCCTGGGGGTCCACCCCAACCCCCAGCAGAGGGGCCATGTACAGAGGAGGTTGCTGGGGGAGGACCAGGTCTATGGGGACCTGGTCCAGCAGGACTTTGTCGACACCTTTCACAACCTCACCATCAAACTGCTGCTGCAGTTCCGCTGGAGCCACAACTACTGCAGCCAAGCACGTTTCCTCATGTCAGCCGACGACGACATCTTTGTCCACATGCCCAACCTGGTGCACTACCTGCAGGGCCTAATCCGTCAGGGGGCCCAGGACCTCTGGGTGGGCCACGTGCACAGGGGAGCCCCACCTAACCGCCGGAAGGACAGCAAGTACCACGTGCCTTATGAGATGTACCAGTGGCTCTCTTACCCAGACTACACAGCGGGGGCAGGGTACGTTGTCTCAGGGGACGTGGCTTCCAAAATCTACCAGGCCACTCTGTCCCTCAATGCCTCGCTGTACATTGACGATGTGTTCATGGGCATCTGTGCCAACGCCATGGGGGTGTCTCCCCAGGAACATGTTTACTTTTCAGGGGAAGGGAAGGCCCCCTATCACCCCTGCATCTACGATAAGATGATCACCTCTCACGGACACGTGGCAGATGTCCGGTACCTTTGGAAGGCAGCGACGGACCCCCAGATCCATGACATTTCCTCTGGCCTGTTGGGAAAGATGTACTGCACAGCAGTTAAAGTAATGCTCCTCTGTAAACCTTACTATTTAAATACCTACCCATGCAAAGCAGCATTTTCATAGTGTATTGTAAGGCTGCACAGTATGTCACTGCAGTCTTTTTTTATTTTTTATATTTCAGTGTCAACAGCTGGTATCATTTTCTAAATAAAGACCAAAGCCTTGTTCTTGAGCATATATTCACCACTCTTGCCTTGGCTTGATGGATAGTGCAGTTGTACTTTGTGGTTTAGCTAATTGTGTGATGGTAAACAGACTGTTCGTGTTCTTGGCTGCATTCAGGAACATTTTGGCTGGCTGCGTGAAATCATAAGGGAAGAACATTTTGAATAAATGACCTCAGTCTCAAGAGGAAATTCTGTCCAGCATTGCTAGCTGACATTAGGGTTTTTATTCAGTTTTCTATTGCTCATTGAATTAAACTGGTTGAAAGTGTACCGTCTGTATCCTACTAATTTTACCATCCCTCTTATCTCTATAGAGCCTTTCTTACCCCGTTCCCTGATTTCACTTCTCCTTAAATGTCAGGCTGCAAACAATGAGCAAACACAATTTGCTTTAAACCACATCCTGCTCACTAAATCATTCCATATGAACTCTGCTCCCCCATCTCTCCCTTTCTTACAGTCTGGGCCCCCCAATAAGGTAACATGCAGCATTTAGTGACTCTGCAGAAAGGAATTCACTGTGAAACTAACTACTCTCTGAAATAAGCTAACTAACCCCACCTTCAAACATAAATCACTTCACAATGTTTGCTAAGGGTCTTTAACATTCTCTACAATTATAAATCTGGCATGTGTAATAAAGAAATCGGAATGATTGGCTGTGAAAATGTGGATTTAGTATGGATCTCTAGTGGCCCTCGCCTACAGCAGGCGTTTCCCAAACTGTGTCCTTCATTTACTTCTTTTTTTTAATCTGGTTTTTATCTGTTGCAACTTTATGCTCCAAAAGAGACATTGTCAGGGACATCACAGCCTATATGTGTGTTTTATGAAAATCTCATGTACAAAAAAAAACCTTATGCATAAATACCCAGAACTGTTACAGGACATTTTAACATATCAGGTGACATACCATATGTACATAAGCTTATGTACGTCTCATTTCAATGTCATGCAAATACACATGGCCTACATTGACTGCTTCTAATGCCTGTGCTTGGCAGAGGAGGGGAGTGCAAATATCATTCACTTCCTGTACCTATTTTATTTCTGTCTTTCAGCCACATCCCTTTGAGATTGAGCCACTTTCTCACTTGCTCAGAACCTCAAGAGGTTTCCAAATATAAAAATGTCTGTTGAGTCAGAGACTGTACCCATGCAACAGGGAGTACACTCCTACGAACCGTAACAGTTACAATAAAGACAAGATACATAATGTGATCGACTTATCGAGTATTAATAAACTTAGTGTGCTCCATATCAGGAGGCACTGTGCAGGTTGAAATTAAAGCAGGAGACATTCCACACAGCAGTCACACAGTGTGTGGTCACCTGGGTTCTAACAGCCAGCCGGCAGCCTTTGCCTCAATAAAAGTCTTCATCATCGCTAAAAGCCCTTTCTTCAGACCACTGTACTGTAAATGCCATGCTCTCCTAACCTCGTCTTTCAATTTTCACTCGCTCTCGCTCTGTGACCTATTTCAAAGTTTCTTCAACGAACACTAACTAATGGTGGAGGAAAAAGCAGTCCCTTGTAAAATGTCGCCAACCTCATCACTAGCCACAGTGTGTGTATGCAGTGGTTTTGAAAAAGAGCAGAGCGAAAGAAACAGGAAAGATACTGTATATGGGCAGAGAACAGAAAGAGACATTTACCTCCGTCTGTTTGAAAGGCTCTCCTCTGTCTCGTTCGTCACCAGGACGTGGCTGGAGCCTCCCTGGCTTGCCTCATGCATTACCTCAATCTGAGGACACAAACACACATTGTTGCAGTCATGGACAGGTGAAAGGGTGACACATACTGTATATACCTTGGAGGCCCCTATTTCCTTTCAAACGTCACCCTCATGGTCATAGTGCTAACATTTAGATACGATGAGTGGCTTATCATGCATGACTAGAACTTTATGCAAACTGGAAACCATATATCCGGAGGCTGCTGCATTTATTGTAGCTGGGGATTTTAACAAAGCTAATCTGAGAACAAGGCAACCTAAATTCTATCAGCATATCGATTGCAATACATGAGCGAGTAACACTCGACCACTGCTACTCAAACTTCCGTGTGGTTATTCCCTCCGTAAGGCAATAAAAAAGCAAAATGTCAGTATGGAGACAAAGTGAAGTTGCAATTCAACGGCTCAAACACGAGACGTATGTGGCAGGGTCTACAGACAATCACGGATTACAAAAATAAAACATTGACGTCTTGCTCCCAGACAAATTAAACAACTTTTTTGAGGACAATACAGTGCCACCGACACGGCCCGCTGTGGGCTCTCTGTGGGCTCTCCTTCTCCATGGCCGACATGATTAAAACATTTATACGTGTTAACCCTCGCAAGGCTGCCGGCCCAGATGGCATGCCTAGCCACTACAGCTCAGCATTCAACACCATAGTACCCTCCAAACTCATCATTAAGCTTGAGACCCTGGGTCTCGACCCCGCCCTGTGCAACTGGGTCCTGAACTTCCTGACAGGCCGCCCCCAGGTTGTGAAGATAGGAAACAACATCTCCACTCCACTGATCTTCAACACTGGGGCCCCACAATGGTGCATTCTCAGCCCTCTCCTGTACTCTGTGTTCACCCATGACTGCGTGGCCACGCACACCTCCAACTCAATCATCAAGTTTATAGAAGACACAACATCGGTAGCCTTGATTACCAACAACGACGAGACTGCAGAAAGGAGGTGAGGGCAGTGGAGTGTGGTGTCAGGGAAATAACCTCTCACAGAATGTCATCATCAAGAGATGATTGTGGACTTCAGGAAACAGCAGAGGAAGCACCCCCCGATCCACATCGACGGGACAGCAGTGGAGAAGGTGGAAAGTTTCAATTCCTCTGTGTACATATCACCGACAAACTGAAATGGTCCACGCACACAAACAGTGTGGTGAAGAAGGCGCAACAGCGCCTCTTCAACCTCAGGAGGCTAAAGAAATGTGGCTTGTCACCGAAAACCCTCACTAACTTTTACAGGTGCACAATTGAGAGCATTCTGTCGGGCTGTGTCACCGCCTCATACGGCAACTGCACCGCCATCAACCGCAAGGCTCTGCAGAGGGTGGTGCGGTCTGCATAATGCATTACCGGGGGCAAATTACCTGCCCTCCAGGACACCTACAACACCCGATGTCACAGGAAGGCAAAAAAGATCATCGAGGACAATAACCACTCGAGCCACAGCCTGTTCACCCCGCTTCCATCCAGAAGGCGAGGTCAGTACAGGTGCATCAAAGCTGGGACAGAGAGATTGAAAAACAACTTCTATCTCAAGGCCATCAGATTGTTAAACAGCCACCACTAGCACAGAGAGCCGGCTGCCTACCTACAGACTTGATATCATTGGCCACTTTAAGAAATGGAACACTAGTCACTTTAATAATGCTATTTCAAAAATGTTTATATCTTGCATTACTCATCTTATGTGTATATACTCTATACTGTGTCCTTCACTATCTACTGCGTTTTAGCCGATCTGTCACTGCTCATACATATATTTTATACGTATATTCTCTCATACCATCCTTTACTAGAATGTGTGTATTAGGTTTTGTTGTAGAAATTGTTAGATATTAGGTTTTGTTGTGGAATTGTTAGATATTACCTGTCAGATACTGCTGCACTGTCAGATCTAGAAGAATAAGCATTTAGAGCCGGCTGACTACCTACACACTTGATATCATTGGCCACTTTAACAAATGGAACACTAGTCACTTCAATAATGCTATTTCAAAAATGTTTATATCTCGCATTACTCATCTCATGTGTATATACTCTATACTGTGTCCTTCACTATCTATTCTTTACTATCTACTGCGTCTTAGCCGATCTGTCACTGCTCATCCATCTATTTTATACTTAAATATTCTCATCTCATTCCTCTACTAGGTTGTGTGTATTAGGTTTTGTTGTGGAATTTGTTAGACATTAGGTTTTGTTGTGGAATTAGATATTAGATATTACCTGTCAGATAATGCTGCACTGTCGGATCTAGAAGAATAAGCATTTCGCTACACTCGTAATAACATCTGCTAACCATGTGTACGTGAAACTAGGGTTTCTCATCCCCGCAGGGTTCCCTTGGGAAAGGCAGGAAACAGAAGATGTCTGATACAGGACACTCCCATGACTTCTTCTCCCAGACTCCCATTGACCAAGAGTTATGTTCTGATGAATTATACAAGAAGAATTGGCAGGACACTGTCATACAAATGGACCAGTGGCTAGCCTAAAAAACAACAGATGGTTGTTCTTGTTGTCAGTGAGGTTGAACCATTTCAGGTTCAATTGTCTAGAGGATGTCCACAGGTCTTACCTTGAGGCTCCCTTTGACTTTGCGGCTTCCATTTTTCCTTTTTGCAAGCTCAGCTTCCGTGGGCTGCTTTGTGGCACTAGAGTTCTCTGAGATCCTTCGACTGAGGGCTAGAAATGGTTATAGAACAGGGATGGGAAAAGGAAGAAAGTTTTTTTTTTTTATTAAGCGGAATGTTTGACATGAAGGCATAGCGACATCTCGGGATCCTGCTTGAAACATCAGGCGTTTTGCCATTCTCTCTGTGTGGAACAACAGCAGGAGGCCCTGGCTCAAAGCTATGTCCTCCTCCTGTAGTAGGTTGAGTACCACAGTGAATACAATATACTTCCTTTAAAAGCCTCGAGAAGTAAGGTTTTAAATACATACTTTGAATTAAACTAGAAAATGACTGTGCTTCCTGGAAAGTAAAGTACAGACTATGTTTCAGTTTCAATAGCAATGAATAGGCTCTACAATGATCTTTCATTACGGACAGGTAAAGTTTGAGGTTAGGTCATGTGGGGGGGGGGGAGACCATAACGATGGAAAGCGGTTTCAACTTTTTATCTGTGCCATTATGGAATCTGTGACAGCATGGGCAGCGCCATTGAGGCTATCTCTATTTTAAAGTAGTCTGTTTTCTTCTTATTTTGTGTTTGAAAAAAGTGTAAAGCTAATATTGGTGATTAACCGCCACAAATCTTGTGTCATTCATTTACTGTGGCCACTATATGGCAGTGATATAGCTTAAATTAATTTACAAACCACAGCACTCAATTTGAAGAAGACAATGCTCTGATCATTGGCTGATTGCTGTCAATCCATAGGAATCCCCACCCAGTTGACATCTTTAAAATGGTGGATGCACTCAATGGCAATGCCAATGCTAAAAGGGGTTATATCTAAGTTGAGTCCTTTAACTATCTCTATCGGGGAGACTTACCAGGGGCAGGGCAGATGGTCCTGGGTGTTTTGTGGGGCGCAGGCCGTTTGGGAGAGGACTCAGGCCGGGGGGCCACAGGCTGGACGGGCCGGGTCTGTTTGGCTGACAGCTTCTTCAGACTAACCTGTCTCTTCTCAAACATCTCCTGTACATCGTCCAGCCTCTTTAGAGCCTTTTGTACATTCGCCTGATGGAAAGCACAGATCAGGGATCAACAAATAGGACCATTGTTCTTCTGTAGGCTGACAACTCCAGGAATTAGGATTCCATGAGTGAATTAAGGGAGCACTGCACACACCTTGACTTCAACGTTGAGGACTAGCTCATACTGGTTGTGGATGTTCTTGAGGTCACTCAGTTGGTTCTCCTTGGCTGTCTCCAGGAACTTCTCAATGTCCTGCAGGGCTGCCTCAGCCCCTTCCTGGGACTGGCACTTGTCCACAGCCTGAGAGGCCAGCAGGTACACCCCCGACTCACACCACTGGTTCACCTACAACCACCCGAGAACACATGGATGAATGAACAACTACAGTAGCTACTGTCTAGGCTCCATATCAGTAGTATATCTAGGCTCATTTGCATGGCACTAATGTATATTTTTAACGACTAATGTTATACATGGATGACATGTATTTTTGTTTAGGAACCAAAAAAGAAGGTACTGATATTGTATGGGACAATATACTGAACAATATACTGATAATATGAAAAATACAATTTTATTGAGTAAATGTATTTATTGCTTTGCTGAAAAAGTGGAAGTACCACTAACCTTGATGGAAGAGGGAAACTTTGTGAGTTATTTGAATTCATGAGAGCATGTGTAAATGACGTGTATAATCATGCAAACAATCTCTCCCTGAGGACATTGCCTTTTCTGACAGCATTATAGAGATGAGGAGCCTCTTATGTTATCCACCCCACCTTGTCTATGCCTTTGTGTATTTGGCGTGATTTGGAGAGGACGTCGTACTTCTTCTGGGCCTCGTTGGTGAAGTCATCACAGATGCGTCGGAGCTCCACACACTTTGGCCGTATGGAGTCCACAGAATAGTGGTTGCTCTGAATCAGCTGGTCCCCGTGTAGGGCGTGGAGCTGGGCCTTCTCTAACGACTCCTGATATGCATCAGACAGAGAGCCATTCATCTCACATGACCACATTTGTGTTAGGCTCACATTCAATACAATCCAAGGTTGATGATCACGTGCTAATTAACACATAGTGGATACATTGTGCTTTGTATTGTCTTGTATGGTGTAGATGTTACATCTCATATAACGTTTGTTATGTGACTGGGCTGACCTGAGCCTTCTCCTCTAAGGTCTTGAGGTCCTTCAGTAACATCTCTACCAGGGTGACACAGTCCCCAATGTCTGACAGGGCTGTCAGAGTCGCCATCAGACTGTCCAATGACACTTTCACCTGTGGAGGGGACACAGAGAGAGCAGGAGGTTAAGGACTTATGTACAGTATTTCTAAGCTCTATATACTGTAAGTGTGAGGTTGCAAACATAAAAAAGTGTAATCAAACTGAGAAATTGACGGGTGAGCAACTATTTTTGGACAAGGTGTTACATTGTAACGGCTACTTCTAATTGCTGTCTCTGGGGGAACACAAATAGCCAGGCTGTGTCCTGTTCAGCTTTCTTTGTTAACATGATTAAGCTAAACCTGCTGACTACAGCAGTCAGCGACTCTGTCACAGAAACATACGTACCTCTCGGAAGTCATGCTCAAAATGGCGGAACTGTAGGCACTGCTCCAGTTTGAGGTGATGTTTAGACCAGAACTGTTCAAAAGCGTTTTCTGTCTCATCTAGCTGGGCCAACAACCTGAAATACAACATGGACATATAACATAATTTGCAGCATCTTAATCCACCTCTGGAATATACTCTTAGTGAGAAATTAAACAAGTTAAATCATTTGTGAACCGAACACATACAAATGATTTAATTGGGAGCTTCCATCTCCAGTAGGTCCCAGTAACCAACCTTTCCACAGTGATGTGGTTCTCCATCTCGTCTGGGTTTAGCTGGTGGTTCTCAGACTTGGCAGCCTGCTCTTTGATACAGCCCAGTAGAGTGGTTCCCTGTTTCATCGCTAATTTCAGTTCATCCTGTCAAAATGAAAGAATTCATTTAATACCATTATAAAACGCGTGGTTCAAACCCTGAATGCTAATTTGCTGAAAAGTTGTTAACCAGTTTATAATAGCAATAAGGCCAGAGGAGGTGTGGTGTATGGCCCTATATACCACGGCTAAGGGCTGTATCTAGGCACTCCGCATTGCGTCATGCTTAAGAACAGCCCTTAGCCATGGTATATTGGCCATATACCACACCTCCTCTGGCCTTATTGCTATTATAAACTGGTTACCAACATAATTAGAACAGTAAAAATACATGGTATACGGTCTGATATACCACGGCATTCAGCCAATCAGCATTCAGGGCTTGAACCACCTGATTACTAATGGTGTTGCTGGTTTGGGGATAGACTACTCTGACTATTATCTAGGCCATTGATGCTTATGGTTAAACTACAATGCCACAGGCTATGATAGAACCCATTCTCCTGTGTATTTGATCACACTACTGTATGTGAATGTAACTAATAGTAAACTAACAAATATCAACACAATCTTCAGGTGTTGAGGATGTTAGCCATGAGTACAAGTAAACCATTGTAGGAAGTCAGGTTCAGTAGTATTATGTTGACGCTGAAGCAGAGCCCCACCTTGAGTTTGTCGTGCTTCTCAGTGTGAGTAGTGAGTAGGTCTTTGGTGCACTGCACATCATTGGGCAGCTCCGTCTCTGCCAGGTCTGTACCGAACTTCTGCAGCATTTGAGCCGTGGTCTTCACCGTCACAGCAAAGTTCTCAATGGCCTGACAGCAAAAAACATACACACTTGTATTGTTTCCAGTGAGTCCAGGAAATAACTGGTGTAAGGCCAATGTCATGGTAACTCACTGTCCGGCGGTGGATCCACTGGCTGTGACAGTAGTCCAGGTTCCCACCAAGCTCACATGTTAGCTGGCCCTTATCCACATAGCCATATAAGTCAGATAGGGAGTTGAGCATCACAATCTGTAGGGAAACAAATTCACATACATTGCTGTGTGTTATAGATGTTAGGGCATCTTCTGCATTATCAGTCTCAGTTTTCTCATCTGATTTTAGGGTTAGACAATAATTGTCACGGCATAATGTTAATATAGGCTTCTGTGTTTTTTTGGTTTACTCCATTTCTCTATTTCCACTTCCTCACCAGTAAGGATGACACACACACACGCAAGGTGATGAGGAGTCTGAGGAGGAGTTGCAACTTTTATCTTCGAAAATGTGTACAGTTACAGTATACTGTAGGCGTCTGGGGATAATGCAGGAGAATTGGCCTTCACCAAAAAATGGATTTATTTTACTAGGCAAGTCAGTTAAGAACAAATTCTTATTTTCAATGACGGCCTAGGAACAGTGGGTTAACTGCCTGTTCAGGGGCAGAACGACAGATTTGGGGGTTTGAACTTGCAACCTTCCAGTTACTAGTCCAACGCTCTAACCACTAGGCTACCCTGCCGCGTATGAAGGGATATACAGGTGTATGTTGTCATATTCTACAGCTTTCTATAGACAAGGAAAACATGCAGTGAGTACATAGTCATTGTTCTAACAGTTACACGTGAACATCACACTCTGATGCAACACTCCACATGACATTAGGTCAATCACTATCTCACACCCAGACGCAGAGGAAAGGTTTCTAAGATGATCTACGAGTTGGACAGGGTGAGTGGTAGCAAAGCATTCTTACCGGTACCTTCATTTTAAAGTCATCCCGGTGCAGCTTAATGCCAATGTCAGCGATGGCCCTCTGGAAGAAGCGGGAGGGCCTTAGCACCAACACCAGCTGGAGGTTCCCTGGAAATGCCCCCTAGTGGACACAGGTACAAAACACAGCTTCATACCATCTCATAGCCTTGTGTGGAGTTAGCCTTGTGTGGAGTAAGCCTTGTGTGGAGTAAGCCTTGTGTGGAGTAAGCCTTGTGTGGAGTAAGCCTTGTGTGAGGGAGCTTTGCTCTGCGCTTACTTTCAATTTAACAAAATCTCAAGAATTTGCAGTAGATTATACTCCCCAAAAAATTCTTCATACAATACTTCCTGATATAGGAGCATTGGTAGCAATTAGATTTTACAATGTTACATGATGCTGAGATAAAAATGCTTGGTCCCATTCTGTCCGTGGTGTGGCCAACTCCTCTATTGAAGTCAAAGACAGTGAGGAGTTAAAGCACAAACAGACTGGATAACCAGGCAAGAGATAAAAGCCCTGTCTGAAGTGAAAGATGGACATCGTCGTACCGCTATCCGCGTCAGCGAGGCCTTCACTGAGCTCCATTTGTCCCGCCTGCGGTCGATGATTATAATGAAACCGATGCTGGCCACGTCCAAACTAGACAAAGGAAAGATGGGAATAAACACATGTGGTAGGTGTAGCTATCCAAGCATGCAGTCACAAGACATATCCAAGAGGGCACAAGACTACACTCTTGTGCTCTGTCTCTGTACAGTTTAAACAGAGTTGACACAAAATCACTTCAGCACTTTTAGAACCAGGCCATTATAGTTAACAGTGTTAGAGGAGCTGTGTAAATTTGTGTAATGTTTGGGGTCTTTTACAGGGAAGAGGTTTTTAAGTGAGGGCCATTAACATTCTCAATGTGTTACTCTGACAAAAAAGGTGACTAAAGTTGCTCATGTCTAACATCTTAATGTGTTATCTGGCCTAATATAATTCCTACTCAATTGAGCAACTTTTGTGCATTTTCCTGGCTGCGAGCAGCTGACATGAGACAAGATTAATGGTCCTCACGATGTACCATGAGAGAAAGAATGACATCCCAGTTTTTTCACAAGACACATTTCTCAGGATGTGGAAAAAATTGAAAACGAATTGAAAATGCTACACCTCAAGAAATGTTTCTTGGGAAGTACCTTTGGATTTGCGGTTGGATGGGAGTTAGCCGGAACCACATCCCATACAGAGGGGATGAAGTGGCATTTCCTACTGGGCACAAACTAGTTGGATCAACATTGTTTTAACGTAATTTGTATTGTGACATGGAAACTCTGTGGGAAATAATTGAATTTGAAAAAAGTGTTGTTTTGAAGGTGAAATGTCAACCACAGGATTATGTCATCATTTTGTCATAATCAAATTTAAACATAGACAAACATTGAATAAAATATGTTGAATTTGTACCTTTAAGACCTTCAACGTTATATCCACTATCAGAAAAAAACGACAGGCTGGGCATCCCCTCCTACTGGATAATTGATCTATATACAGCTATCCATTGGTCCCCCATCCAGGGTTTTAACCAAGGCCAGCCCTGCTTAGCTATGATATTTGTCACTGACTATTGCCAATATTAGATCATGAGAGTGATTGTTGAGAGATCTCCACTTAAAAACGAAATAGATTCACTGTTGCTATTGAAGTCATTCCAAAGGGTATATGTCACACCCTGACTATAGTTTGCTTTGTATGTTTCTAGGTTTTGTTTGGTCAGGGTGTGATCTGAGTGGGCATTCTATGTTACATGTCTAGTTTGTCTATTTCTATGTTTGGCCTGATATGGTTCTCAATCAGAGGCAGGTGTTAGTCATTGTCTCTGATTGGGAAACATATTTAGGTAGCCTGTTCGTGTCACGGCTGTTGTTGTGGGAAGGAGGAGCGGACCAAAATGCAGCGTGGTTGTGATTCATTTTATTTAATTAAAGAAACTATACACGATAAACTAACAAAATAACAAACGTCCGAAAACCGAAAACAGCCCTATCTAGTGCAAAACACAGAGACAGGAACAATCACCCACAAACACACAGTGAAACCCAGGCTGACCAACCAAACATAGAAACCTACAAAGTAAACTATGGTCAGGGTGTGACAGTACACCCCCCCAAGGTGCGGACTCCGACCGCAAAACCTGAACCTATCGGGGAGGGTCTGGGTGGGCATCTGTCCGCGGTGGCGGCTCTGGTGCTGGACGTGGCCCCCACTTCACCGTAGTCTTCCCCCACCTTGTCCGCTTCCGTGACCTCCTAGCCACGGCAACCCTACTTAATAACACGGGACAGAGGGGCAGCTCGGGCAGAGGGGCAGCTCGGGCAGAGGGGCTCTTCAGACTCCGGCAGCAGCGCCGGACAGGCGGGAGACTCCGGCAGCACAGGAGAGGAGGAAGGCTCTGGCAAATCCTGGCTGACTGGCGGATCTGAAAGAGACTGGTCAACTGGCAGATCTGGAAGAGTCTGGTCGACTGGCAGATCTGGAAGAGTCTGGTCGACTGGCAGATCTGGAAGAGTCTGGCAGATCTGGAAGAGTCTGGCTGACTGGCGGATCCTGGCAGACTGACGGCTCTGGCTGCTCCATACTGACTGGTGGCTCTGGCTGCTCCATGCAGACTGGCAGCTCCTTGCAGACTGGCAGCTCCTTGCAGACTGGCAGCTCCTTGCAGACTGGCAGCTCCATGCAGACTGGCAGCTCCATGCAGACTGGCAGCTCTGGCTGCGCTAAACAAGCAGGAGACTCCGGCAACGCTGTAGAGGCGGAAGGCTCTGGCAGCGCTAAACAGGTGGGAGACTCCAGCAGCGCAGGAGAGGAGGAAGGCTCTGGCTGCGCTGAATAGACGGGAGACTCCGGCAGCGCAGGAGAGGAGAAAGGCTCGGGCAGCGCTGAACAGGCGGGAGACTCCGACAGCGCAGGAGAGGAGAAAGGCTCTGGCTGCGCTGAATAGACGGGAGACTCCGGCAGCGCAGGAAAGGAGAAAGGCTCCGGCAGCGCAGGAGAGGAGGAAGGCTCGGGCAGCGCTGAACAGGCGGGAGACTCCGACAGCGCAGGAGAGGAGAAAGGCTCCGTTAGCACTGGAGAGGCGAGGCGCACTGTAGGCCTGATGCGTGGTGCTGGCACTGGTGGTACTGGGCCGAGGACACGCACAGGAAGCCTGGTGCGGAGAGCTGCCACCGGAGGACTGATGTGTGGAGGTGGCACTGGATAGACCGGACCGTGCAGGCGCACTGGAGCTCTTGAGCTGGTATGTACCGCACCGGGCTATGCACCCGGAGACTGGAGACACCGTGCGCTCCACAGCATAACACAGTGCCTGCCCGGTCTCTTTAGCCCCCCGGTAAGCACAGGAAGTTTGTGCAGGTCTCCTACCTGGCGTAGCCCTACTCCCTGTGAAACCCCCCCAAGGAATTTTTGGGGCTGACTCTCGGGCTTCCTTCCGCGCCGCCGTGCTTGCTTCGCCATTTCCATTCTCCTATAACCCTCTTCACACTGCTCCAGTGAATCCCAGGCGGGCTCCGGCACTCTCCCTGGGTCGACCGCCAAACTGTCTATTTCCCCCCAAGCAGTGTAGTCCCGATATTGTTGCTCCTGCAGCCGCTGTTGCTTCTCCTCATACCAGCGCCTCTCAGCTCTCGCCGCCTCCAGTTCTTCTTTGGGGCGGCGATATTCTCCAGGATGATCCCAGGGTCCTTCTCCAAACAATTCGTCCTCCCATGTCCATTCCTCTTTATGTTGCTCCTGCTGTTGCTTTTGCCTGTTACCACGCCGCTTGATCCTGTTGTGGTGGGTGATTCTGTCACAGCTTTTGTTGTGGGTAGGAGGAGCGGACCAAAATGCAGCGTGGTTGCTATTCATTTTATTTAATTAAAGAAACTATACACGATAAAATAACAAACGTCCGAAAACAGCCCTATCTAGTGCAAAACACAGAGACAGGAACAATCATCCACAAACACACAGTGAAACCCAGGCTACCTAAATATGGTTCCCAATCAGAGACAATGACTAACACCTGCCTCTGATTGAGAACCATATCAGGCCAGACATAGAAATAGACAAACAAGACATCCAACATAGAATGCCCACTCAGATCACACCCTGACCAACCAAACATAGAAACATACAAAGTAAACTATGGTCAGGGTGTGACAGTTTGGTGTTGGGTTTTGTGGGTGATTGTTCCTGACTCTGTGTTAGTTTGCACCAGAATAGGCTGTTTCGGTTTTCCACGTTTGTTGTTTTTGTATTTTGTTCATGTTTAGTTGTCTTATTAAAAAACATGAATAGTAACCACGCTGCGTTTTGGTCCGCCTCTCCTTCAACTAAAGAAAACCGTTACAGTATGTTTAACATAGCAAATGAAAAGTGACCGTACTTTCACTCAAATATCATCATTGATGCTATTTAGGACTATATACTGTAACATTTGCAGTCATCAACAGCAATTGTTTCAATTCAACCCAGAATTCAACAACAAAAAATAAATTACAATAGACCAAGGGTTTCAAGCAACGTTTGATTTCAAATGTAATTATATTATATATAATATATTATATTATATTTTGTGACATTGAGTTATGTTTGGTTGTCAACGCAACCAAATATTAACATTTGAAGGAGATGCATCTTCTGCTTGGATAGTTCCATCTGTGCCACTAATTCAATATTATCTTACAAACTAATGCAACATTCAACCTTAAAATAAGTATTACATCCATGGTCACATTGAGGTTTCTTTAACTATAAATGTGTTATTATGTAATCATACAGAGCATGCATGTTCAAGACAGCATGTATAGGTCATCGCAGATCTGTGGAAATCATCACAATTGCTGTAATAATCTGCACAGAATGTCAAACGGCATTCACCACTTGTACTTTTAATGTAATTTCAAATGCATCCAGGTCATTTGGTTCTGCTTTTAGATGAAGCTCAGTATTCATCTGTTGAATAAATAAACAAAATATCTGATATTGTATTCAAATTAGACTTTCTTTTAAATGGTTGAAAGCACATCGATAGACATTTGGGTGACAACTAAACCAAAAATGTGACATTGTTTTTCCATTCCAGATGGTTGAAAGCACAATGATCACAAATTGGAAATTCAACTCATTTAGGGCTGTCTTTTTGAGTGGGTGACAGGTTTTAATCTCGCTGATCAACGTCTCAACCAAATTGTACCCAATTATCCACGTTGAAATTATGTGGTGTACCCAGTGGGTTACGTCTATATAAACCAATGTCTTTCTTCAAGCCACACTCTTTAGAAGCATTGCATCACTGTGCTGCTATAAGCATCACTCTTTAACCGGCTATTACCAAATATATAGTAGCATTCAGTGCCAGATCCCCAGAACAGGATCTGGCACCTCTCAGTTTTGTTCCAGAACCCATTTGCCAGGATCCGGTACCTCTCTTGGCATACTTTTCCCCCCACTATTTGCAATATAATAAAAGCAATCAGAGCAAACAGAGTTAGTTCAGGTTGACTCCTCTGTAATTATCCTGCCCATTAAAAATCGTAATGTGAAAACATGCCTGATATTCTAAAAATGGATTTGTGTTGTGCCAGCCCGGGTTTATGGTTTGCGCAACATTGTAGCCTATGTCGACCAACGCCTAAATAGACCAGAAGCAATCCTGCATCTCTCACAGATCTAGAATGAGATTCACTTTCTATAATCTCTCTCT
The DNA here is from genome assembly GCF_036934945.1 of Oncorhynchus masou masou. Taxonomy (NCBI): domain Eukaryota; kingdom Metazoa; phylum Chordata; class Actinopteri; order Salmoniformes; family Salmonidae; genus Oncorhynchus; species Oncorhynchus masou. Next base: position 50,413,482 of record NC_088226.1, read on the forward strand.
GCTCTGATAGACCTGATCCTTGCAACTCATCTCTTCCGCGTTGCACTTCCTCATTTCTTTCCTTATTGAATCATAGCCGCTGAAGGGAACTGGAGATGCTGCAGCCCCCCTGATGAATTGAAATTCTAGGCTACATTTGCCAAAATTATAGAATTACTCCTGTCTGATCATAAATACATCAAATAAATCAGAATGCTAGACCAGGAGTAGACCTATAATTTAGCAACAGAGGATCAATAGTTTATGTAAAAAATACATTTAAAAAACCTAGCTGTGGATTGTGTAGCCGAATCACTGAGCATAGCCTACAGTCGGGAAGGCGTTGGAAATCGGTCAGTGCAATCAAAACAGGCCTTAAGCAAATATTTATAATAGGCCTACAATCTGGGGTAAAACACAGGTTGTAAAGCAAATGGATCCTGCTGTAAAGAGACGTCTAATGTGTCTGTAGGCTACCAAGTTATCAACTTCCAAATAGTAGGCTTTTGGCAAGAGCACATCGGCCATGGCTGGTGAGTGAGCTCTGCATCATTGGGTCAGTCAGTGAAACTGGAAAGCCATTTTAAGACTATTAAGATAATTTCCTCCTCTAATTGTACAATGTGTGTGTCTCCAAACACCTAGGACTTGGCTATTGATGGATTCGAGACAAGGTCGTTTTAATTGATCTCAGACTCTCAGTTTGTCAGTGTTAAAGTAGCCTGTCATTTCGATCATTTGTGAGGTATTAAAAAATATTAGTCTAAAGTCTGCAGTCATCTAAAATGTTGAAGAATTGCATGAAATACGTTTATAAAAAGGTCACATTTGTTCCCTGACCCCAGGCTACAGCTCTCGGGCTCACTTTTAGTTCTGGCACCTCCCAATTTACAAATTAAGCACCAAGCCTCTGTTCTCCACTGTGGGAAAATAAAGTGCACCAAAGGTGCTACTGTGATCTGAACTGCATAGCCATGGGTGAATATGCATGGTTGGAAAGAAAGCTTTAAATGCATTGCTCCTACTATACCTGGGGATGCTGGTCAGATATGTTACAACATTCTGGAAGTCCTCCGCTACGAGGTCGCCGAAGCCTGAGTACTCCGGGAAGGTGATGATTGGGGCACCATCTTTCCCTCTTCCTCCTGCACACAGAGGGGTAAAACAATTGGTTGTTATAAATGTGTTCATTCGTTCACACCAGACATTGACAGGCAAATAAACATTAATTGGACGCAGTCCTAGAAAAGTTACATTTACACGAATTAACCACAAGGTGGTAACATTGGGTTAAAAAATGTCAGCATTGTTTGCCAATGTTGGATATAATTTGATCTTTTTTTGACAATTAAGTCATTTAATTATTTGAAACATGAAACTTAACAAGTTTGATAAATAAATACGTTGATCTAACAGAAGGAAAAGTTTCCTATTAAATCCTGAAACAAATGAAGCAGCCATATTATAAAGCATGATCCTATATCTCTACAATGAGAGATTGATCAGTCAAAGTGTACCACTATGAGAAAGCATAGTGGGAGCAGCAAGGCCACCATTTATCTAAAGTGTTCCACCTCACTCAACATCATGCCCCCAGTGCTTACATTCATGGGTGGAGATCGGGGACTAGGGTTTGGCCTTATTATCTAGGTTAAATTCTCCTCAACGTCAAAACAGTTCAGTTTCGGATGACAGAGGGGAACTGCTGTAAATGATATCTTTGTGCAAGGCATTTATTTGCCCGAGACAGTCTGATATTCTACTTAAGGCTTGTGTCTGGGCACTCACTTTATCTGGACACATTACTCTCATTCCTGTGGAGCACGTCAAGAAACATTGCCTTTGATATTATTGGTCAGGTAACAGTAGCTCTTTACTTTCAACACGCATTGACTAACTTCTCCTCCTCGCCCTTCTCTCAGTCGGTTCTAAAAATGTACCAATCACACAGACAAGCATAACACCCTCCTCCCAAACTCCAACGCTGTCACTGTCTTTGTGCTAAAAGCAGCATTTTGTTAATTTCCTGTGCCATCTCGCCTGTCATCCATCCCACAGGGTGACATCTCACCTATCAGTCCTCCCAACCAGACACCTGCTGATGGCAGAAGAATCCATATACCTGCTGCCACAGGAGATCCTTACACATGTCAAGGCTCGTTGTCTACTTCTCCCGCTGACAACAACACTACATCAGATAATAATCAGAGTTAGAAAATAAAGCGCTGTCTGGAAAACTCCACCTCTTCAGGTATAAGTTCTGCCTGAAAGTCATATTGGAGGAAAACCCATTGAGAGACCCACTGAGAATTAAAAAAACAGCTTGCGGTGTAGGTCATAAAACATTCTTGTGTTTTTTTTCCACAGTAAAATTACATAAGTTTGAAATCTAGCTTTTCTGAGCCAGGGTTTTTAGACTGAGGCATAAGCTTGGCAGAAGTGCAGCAAGCCGACCCCTGGTGGTTTGACATGGGTGGGAAGGAATGGAAACAACCCCTGTGGAGGCAGAGGCTTAGGTGTGGACGTCCCACCCAATAACTACCCACAACTCCCTCTGTTATTGTCCCAACTTAGGCCCTACACCTCTGCCACTTCTATGTCTCCAGTAACTGAAATATGGATATGCCAGAAGATGAAGACTCATTTATTTGTGCTCCAAGAAGGTTATGAGGGAAATAACGCAGAGAGGGAAAATGTTTGAGAGTCTTCTGGGTTGATCTGTGAGAATACAGATATGATATAGGGGACTCAATGTTCTCACACACGTGTTAATAAGACTATACAGTACTGTATGTACAGTTGAAGTCGGAAGTCTATACACATTTACATTTAAACTCAGTTTGTCACAATTCCTGACATTTAATCCTAGTAAAAATTCCCTGTCTTAGGTCAGTTAGGATCACCACTTTATTTTAAGAATGTGAAATGAAAAAATAATACCAGAGAGAATGATTTATTTCAGGTTTTATTTCTTTCACTACATTCTCAGTGGGTCAGAAGTTTACATACACTCAATTAGTATTTGGTAGCATTGCCTTTACATTTTTTAACTTGGGTCAAACGTTTCGGGTACGTTTCCACAAGCTTCCCACAATAAGTTGGGTGAATTCTGGCCCATTCCTCCTGACAGAGCTGGTGTAACTGAATTGGATTTGTAAACCTCCTTGCTCGCACACACTTTTTCAGTTCTGCCCACAAATTTTCTGTAGGGTTGAGGTCAGGGCTTTGTGATGGCCACTCCAATACCTTGACATTGTTGTCCTTAAGCCATTTTGCCACAACTTAGGAAGCATGCTTGGGGTCATTGTCCATTTGGAAGACACACTTGCGACCAAACATTAACTTCCTGACTGATGTCTTGTGAAGTTGCTTCAATGTATCCACATCATTTTCCTACCGCATGATGCCATCTACAGTGCCTTGCGAAAGTATTCGGCCCCCTTGAACTTTGCGACCTTTTGCCACATTTCAGGCTTCAAACATAAAGATTTAAAACTTTATTTTTTGTGAAGAATCAACAACAAGTGGGACACAATCATGAAGTGGAACGACATTTATTGGATATTTCAAAACGTTTTTAACAAATCAAAAACTGAAAAATTGGGCGTGCAAAATTATTCAGCCCCCTTAAGTTAATACTTTGTAGCGCCACCTTTTGCTGCGATTACAGCTTTAAGTCATTTGGGGTATGTCTCTATCAGTTTTGCACATCGAGAGACTGACATTTTTTCCCATTCCTCCTTGCAAAACAGCTCGAGCTCAGTGAGGTTGGATGGAGAGCATTTGTGAACAGCAGTTTTCAGTTCTTTCCACAGATTCTCGATTGGATTCAGGTCTGGACTTTGACTTGGCCATTCTAACACCTGGATATGTTTATTTTTGAACCATTCCATTGTAGATTTTGCTTTATGTTTTGGATCATTGTCTTGTTGGAAGACAAATCTCCATCCCAGTCTCAGGTCTTTTGCAGACTCCATCAGGTTTTCTTCCAGAATGGTCCTGTATTTGGCTCCATCCATCTTCCCATCAATTTTAACCATCTTCCCTGTCCCTGCTGAAGAAAAGCAGGCCCAAACCATGATGCTGCCACCACCATGTTTGACAGTGGGAATGGTGTGTTCAGGGTGATGAGCTGTGTTGTTTTTACGCCAAACATAACACGTTTTGCATTGTTGCCAAAAAGTTCAATTTTGGTTTCATCTGACCAGAGCACCTTCTTCCACATGTTTGGTGTGTCTCCCAGGTGGCTTGTGGCAAACTTTAAACAACACTTTTTATGGATATCTTTAAGAAATGGCTTTCTTCTTGCCACTCTTCCATAAAGGCCAGATTTGTGCAATATATGACTGATTGTTGTCCTATGGACAGAGTCTCCCACCTCAGCTGTAGATCTCTGCAGTTCATCCATTTACATTTTACATTTAAGTCATTTGGCAGACACTCTTATCCAGAGCGACTTACAAATTGGTGAATTCACCTTATGACATCCAGAGTGATCATGGGCCTCTTGGCTGCATCTCTGATCAGTCTTCTCCTTGTATGAGCTGAAAGTTTAGAGGGACGGCCAGGTCTTGGTAGATTTGGAGTGGTCTGATACTCCTTCCATTTCAATATTATCGCTTGCACAGTGCTCCTTGGGATGTTTAAAGCTTGGGAAATCTTTTTGTATCCAAATCCGGCTTTAAACTTCTTCACAACAGTATCTCGGACCTGCCTGGTGTGTTCCTTGTTCTTCATGATGCTCTCTGCGCTTTAAACGGACCTCTGAGACTATCACAGTGCAGGTGCATTTATACGGAGACTTGATTACACACAGGTGGATTGTATTTATCATCATTAGTCATTTAGGTCAACATTGGATCGTTCAGAGATCCTCACTGAACTTCTAGAGAGAGTTTGCTGCACTGAGAGTAAAGGGGCTGAATAATTTTGCACGCCCAATTTTTCAGTTTTTGATTTGTTAAAAAAGTTTGAAATATCCAATAAATGTCGTTCCACTTCATGATTGTGTCCCACTTGTTGTTGATTCTTCACAAAAAATAAAGTTTTAAATCTTTATGTTTGAAGCCTGAAATGTGGCAAAAGGTCGCAAAGTTCAAGGGGGCCGAATACTTTCGCAAGGCACTGTATTTAGTGAAGTGCACCAGTCCCTCCTGCAGCAAAGTACCCCCACAACATGATGCTGCCACCCCGTGCTTCACGGTTGGGATGGTGTTCCTCAGGTTACACACTTCCCCTTTTTCCTCCAAACATAACGATGGTCACTATGGCCAAACAGTTCTATTTTTGTTTCATCAGACCAGAGGACATTTCTCCAAAAAGTACGATCTTTGTCTCCGTGTGCAGTTGTAAAGCGTAGTCTGGCTTTTTTGGGCGGTTTTGGAGCAGTGGATTCTTCTTTGCTGAGCGGCCTTTCAGGTTATGTCTATATAGGATTACTTTTACTGTGGATATAGATACTTTTGTGCCTGTTTCCTCCAGCATCTTCACAAGGTCCTTTGCTGTTGTTCTGGGATTGATTTGCACTTTTCGCACCAAAGTACGTTCATCTCTAGGAGACAGAACACGTCTCCTTCCTGAGCAGTTTGACAGCTTCGTGGTCCCATGGTGTTTATACTTGCGTACTATTGTTTGTACAGAGGAACATGGTACCTTCAGGCGTTTGGAAATTGCTCCCAAGGATGAACCAGACTTGTCGAGGTCTAGATTTTTTTTTGAGGTCTTGGCTGATTTATCATGATTTTCCCATGATGTCAAGCAAGGAGACACTGAGTTTAAAGGTAGGCCTTGAAATACATCCACAGGTACAAATTATGACTCAAATTATGTCAATTAGCCTATCAGAAGCTTCTAAAGCCATGACATAATTTTCTGGAATTTTTCAAGCTGTTTAAAGGCACAGTCAACTTAGTGTATGTACACTTCTGACCCACTGGAATTGTGATACAGTGAATTATAAGTGAAATAATCTGTCTGTAAACAATTGTTGGAAAATGTACTTGTGTCATGCACAAAGTATATGTCCTGACCGACTTGCCAAAACTATAGTTTGTTAACAAGAAATTTGTGGAGTGGTTGAAAACTAGTTTTAATGACTCCAACCTAAGTGTATGTAAACTTCCGACTTCAACTGTATGTATGTACACATTCACTACTTCCGGATCCCAAAAGTGGCCATTTCAGGCACTGAACAAAGTTTGTGAATATAGTCAGAGGAAATGGTTCACGGTGTAATGTCGTAATGCTGTTATTGTCTTGGAGCAGACCAGACAGGAGGCCGCTGAGGCGAGAATAGCTCATAATAATGGTCGGAACAGAGCAAATGGAATGGGATCAAACACCTGGAAACCATGTGTTTGATGTATTTGATACCATTCCACCAATTCCATTCCAGTCATTACCACAAGCCCGTTCTCACCAATTCGGGTGCCACCAACCTCCGGTGACCTCTGTCCACTCTGGGACAGGAAGTCATTAAGAGGCACTCCTATCGATCAACAGTATTAAAAAGGTTCAAGTCTGCTCACAACTCAATCATGATTTAAGGTCAACAGCGGAAATGGCCTTTTAACTGATAATGTGACTCGAAAGGATATGACCCATTTCCTTTTTCTGTCCGCGATCCAAATGAATCATGAAACATTGCAATGTATAGTACTATAGAAGCGATCACATCTCTCTAAGTGAGGATAATAATAGTAATTTCCATCCTTCGGACATCCATCTTTCCTCCTTCATAAAGGGAGAGGAACTACAATATTTGCCTGTCTGTGTGTGAGGGAAGCAGGATTAAGGAGAGGAGACAGAGCCCCTAGATACATACCTGAGAGCAGGGCAAACTGCCGGTGCAGCTGCTCTATGATGTCGACAGCCAGCAAGGGCCTGATCTCCTGCTGCATGATCTCATCTGGGGAGGGAAACAGGAGAATGCCTCCAGTCAGCAATCACAATATCATAGGAGAAAGAGCCGTATTATTAAAACACTAGCGTACAACATGTCCCAACTAATCAAGCCCCCGAGGCCATACCCTGGCCCAATCATCATCAGCGGAGGCTGCTTAGGGGATGACGGTGCATAATAATGGCTGGAAGGAGTAGATGGAATGGCATCTAACTTCTGGAAACCATGTGTTTGATGTATTTGATGCCATTCCACCTATTCCACTCCAGCCATTACCACAAGCCCTCCCTCCCAAATTAAGCTGCCACCAACCTCCTGTGATCTACATGTCTGACAAGTCAGCTCAGTATGATCTGTGGAATATGAGGGCAAGGCTGGGCGCTGGACCTTTCCACAGTGTCTGTTCTCTCTCCAACAGTGGTCTCCATGTGTAACGCTGCCCCTCGCAGTCAAGACCTTTAGCTGTGAATGCAGATGAGCTTTGTGTGCCTTTGTTAGATTTCCATTACAAGCTGCAGTAGCGACTGTGCCCCCTTTCACACAGATCATTCTTTCATTGTGTTGTTCCTGTAAGACTTAGTAGCTATTCTGGATGCTTGGATGGGAGGAGGGGAAGGATGGTTGATGAAGCTCCATCAGTCTGCCGTAATGGTTTGGGGTCACCCTAGCCTGAAGCACACTGCAGCAAGCTTTTCACTGTGAACAAAACACCCTCTGTCTGGCCATGGTATAAAGGAGTGTATTAACAAAGACTGCACTTTATCCAGTCCTGGTCCTCCAGATGTTTCCCTATAGTCAGATCACATGGTCAGGATAAACTCCAGGTCCTAGTCAGTCATATCTGCTGTATTGTTAGTCTGGTGGGTGTGTTGTCCACACGGATTTGATTCTGTGGCAGGTTGTGCCAGCAACATGTGGAGACACCATGAAATAATGCCATGGCAACACAGAAGGGCGCCATCCTCTGCGCTCCACCCACCTCATCCCAGTGTTCACCTCACCTTTTGCAAGGGAGCCTACAGCCTTCTCCATTTGCTCCAATGAGCAGAAACACACACATTGACTCTCAGCTACAGGAACACATCTACTGGATATGAGGACTTACAGTACATACTGTATTTTCCCCTAATCCAAGCTGTGTTGTAAACTGAATGAATTTATTATTGTGACATGCCATTAATGAGAGAGTCAAGATTGTTGCTCGCATAAGGGTCAAAGTGCAATGCAATATTGTCAGATATGAACTTGACGGACAACAATATAACAACCTCAAACTTGTATGATTCCCATTTGAGAGTTGTACTGTATACACCATTTTCTCTGCCTGGGAAGTACATCATTTATTTAATAAATGTTTAACGTTAGTTACCTCAAACTATATGGAGGGCAAGCAGGTTTCCTTTTAATCATTAGCTATGGTGAGTTATATGATCATGTACAAGGTCCTAGAATTCCTTAAATCAAGTCGCCTCCCTCACTTTACTCTACCTTCCCTCGAAGTCTATTTTAACAAAGGCTCAGTAAAGCTCCAAGAAAGCATCGTTGCGTAGCCTACTAATTAACAACATTGCAGCTCTTGTGAAATAATGAGTCGAGGACTGGATAAATGACACAAAGCAATTACAACAGATGTTATATATTTGTAGCCTACATAACTTTTATCACGCAACAATCTCATTTTCACAGTTGGCCCCCACCAGAAAAAAAGCCTGAAGCACACTGGCATCTCAACCACAGAAAACTGCAAAACAAAGGCATTTTGTCCCTCAGCATTAACTACGGACAGACAGGCAAGAGTCCCTTGAGCTCCTCAGAGGAAATGCTGAAGAATGTCTCAGCCTCTTGGTATACTGTTGAAATGGAAATCAAGTCTAGGACCAAGGCTGGCAACATGAGTGACAACAAACGTGTGTCTCTGTTTAGCATGTAAACACCCTATAACTCCCGACAGAGAGCCAGCCAGCGAGCAAGGGGAGTGAAAATACCTTACCTATGACAGGTCTGGTTCTCTTCATCGTAGTGCCACTATAGTTGGGTGTGAGGAGAGAGAAAAGTCACACTAATCCAGGCGACGGGGGTAAATCACACAGACAGCAGCGGTAGTTTGTCAAAACAATTTTTTCAACCATTTTCATCCCCTTTCTCCTCTTCGGACTTCCTTAATAAGTAACCCAAGACACACACACACACTCCCCACTTACACACACCCGAACACACACATACCCAGCTCGCAAAGTTTTTTTCTAAGGAAGGAGTGCATCTGTTCCTTTGGGCATTTTTTCCAGCCCCAGCTGTGTCTCACAGCTCCACTCTATTCTCTCACAAGACTCTCCGCGCACAGCAGCCACACAAGCAACCTATCAGGACTCAGGGAGGAGGAAAACACTGCTTACTGCCTCTTTAAGTGGGGGGCAGCCCCAAATGTTAACTATACTTCTGAGAAAGAAAAAAAGAAAAAGAGAGGATCAAATCAGAGCGTTCCGTGTTGTGCTCTGGTGTTCTCCTCCCTTCAGCAGCATCCCTCTCATTAAAGTCACGTGCTGACTGTGCACCCCTTTCTGATCTGACTGTCTCTGCCCTTTCCTGTATCTCCTCTCTTCTCCCCCCATCCATCCCTCTTCTCTAAGAGCAGCTGCATGGGAAGACAAGGGTGTTTATGGTCCTAGAGGAAGTATGTCCCAAAACACCAGTGGCAGCTACCGAGGCATTGTATGTTAAATAAGCAGCTTTCCTTCCTATTGTACACTGTATTCCAAAATAGTGAGATTCACTGAAATGTGCTGTCCAGTTTTCCACATGAAATGTGTTACAATATTCGCACAAAGGACAACATGAAAATCATTCTGTTGTAAATCCGATTAAATGTTTTAATGGACCTGAATGTATTATACAATTTCATAAATACGTAATTTAAAATAATCTCACTCCATGTGGTACTTTGAATCTATGTCAGGGTTTAGACTTAAAACTCTACCCTTTAGTTTGTAAACAAACAAAACAAACTCTACCAGTAGATCTGGTATCATGGGATAATTAGCTCTGTGTTTAATCACTTGGCGGGTCAGCAGCAGTCTACAGCAGGGAGATCAGCTGTGTCTGAACGGGTAGACGGGAAGTTAGCTAGACTCCCTCTGTGCTATGTCTGCCCTGTCGACCTGCCTGCCTGAGCCACCATGGATTTCACACACAGACAATAAGCCTACTGTTACAGGGTTACATAACAAGAGGCCATTATTTAAGACAAAATAAGGAGACAGCCAATTGTTCAGAAGGAGTGCAAATCAATGTGTTGATACATTTCGCATTGTTCTCTTTCCAAACAGAAGACACACGTCACAAATACACTCAAGTTTTCTGTATGTAAAACAATATCCCACAATATCCACCACATATAGCATAAACACCACACACACTTTCTCTCCACACTATCCTCATAGGATATGAACCCCTTAGTTGACAAATTGAGCCCCGAGGGTGAGAAATTCATAACAAAATCTGTCCTCCAGGAGAGGACAATTGATAGGCTGGATTAGCCTCCCTAATGAGCATCTTAAAGCAGTGGACTATCTAACACAAATCATCCCCTCAGCATCAGGGACCAGCGGACCACAGCACTGTTTTTCGAGCTCCCCTCCCATCAACATGTGACTGTAAAGACACTCAGCCAACCAACCCACCACGTTCCTCCTCCAGTCTGATCCCTGCTACACGACACCCACCCACACAGATACACACAGGTGCGCGCCAACACATACATGCAGGTGTGTGCGTATGGAGTAACACATTTAACTAAATGGACATTTAACACAGAAGCACAATCAAATGAGATGCATAAAGTATTGTATAAAAGTAGTCCATCCTTGTCATTTAATAGTGGTTGATACAGCCTCTCCTGAACAAAAGCTTCTGTCTTAAAGGAAACCTCCACCCAAATAAGATCTTTTGGTATTTTGTCCTTTGTTGACATAATCCCAAAATGTTTTGCTTGACAACACTCACATTTTCACGGGATGTAACTCTCAAAATACAGAAATCATTCCTGTACGATGCCTTTTGCGTCACATGATGCTGCGTTTTGCGTCACATGATGCTGCGTTTTGCGTCGCAAAATGCGACTTCTGTATTTTAAAAGTTACATATCTTGAAAACTCAAGTGCTGACAAGCAAAACACTTAGGGACTATGTCAACAATGGACTAATGAAACAAATACCAAAAGATAGTTTTTGGGTGGAATTTTTCTTTAACTAAAGGGACATGAGAATATGTGACCAACACTCCATGCTGATCTCCTTCAATATTGTTGGAGAGGAAGTTTGAATATAGTAGATATTTGTTCGTAAATCCACATACGTCCAAAAGAGCACGTTTCCCATTGACACTCAGGAAAAGGGCGGTCGTGCAAGAAAACAATAAAAGGATGTGTCAGACAGGTCCATTTATCTCCCAATAACAAACCTCCCCGAGTGATGGATATCAAATGTCAGCTAAGACAAAACTGTCTTTGGAAGTAGGACGAGCCCCAGATGTGTAATAATCTGGGCTTCAGGTGGAGGGAATACCAACCAACCGATTAGATAAAAATAGGGCAACAAATTGGGATTTTGACCATGAATTTTGGCCAACATTCACGTGGAAACTTGTTCTAGGAACAGAATGAATGGACATCATTATGGTGCTGAGAGATGAAAGGATTTCTGAGGAAGAGACGTCAAAGCCATGCGATGGTCATTATGGTTTCTGTCTTACACTCGGGACATTAAGATGGATACCCCATTCTCTTTTTAACAATCAAAAACGTACTGGAATTGAGCTTGGACAGATACAGAAACTGCTTTCTGGCAATAAAATGTTCACTTTGTTCCGACTAAAGAACATTATCTCAGAAACACCTTCGAATGAAGACAGTCCAGGAAGAGCAAAAAGTGACACATATCCTTACTTGAACGTACCCAAAACAATTTAATTGCATTTATATCTTCAGACACACAGATTTTGAACCAGATGCCCTGAAGGACATAGGCTTGGCAGCTAACTGGATACCATAGGTGACTATTTGCTTCAGTTGCAAGGGATAATCACACATAAGAGACGCTGCATGTCTAGGCATTGAGGGTTTGTGGGACCATCAACTGCTTCTGGGTAGGTTATTTTGTGACATCATTCAACTTTGCCAGCTAGTCTTTTCCCACATATTTAAAACAGTCAGACAGGACATCTTTATCCAACCACAGACACCATGATTCAGATTGTCATTCTTTTTAAACATGGAGCCATTTTTTCTGCTATCATTGCCACTTCTCCACAGAGAGAAACATGAATAATTGTGCAAGCCTGCATGCATGGTATAAGATGTGTTCTCATCAAGTGTTCTTCAAAAGGTTGTTGTGATGTGGAGCTTTCTATCCAGGACAATGCAAGCCATTTGACATGCAGATAGGAAAGCAACCTGGCATATGATAAGCATGTCTGAGAAGGTTGAGAACTGCCATGCCTATTCATAAAGGTATCAGTCTAATATTAGAAGGAATGGCATACCTCAGATAGCAGCAGCGGCAGACTAATGAAATCTCACTAAAACATGTACATATAGCAGTGCCTTAACAGCATCACATCAATCAACAAGCACAGCATAATGGTTCAAGCGTTGGACCAGTAACCAAAGGGTTGCTGAATCGAATCCCCGAGCTGACAAGGTAAACATTTGTTGTTCTGCCCCTGAACAAGGAAGTCATTGTAAATAAGAATTTGTTCTTAACTGACTTGCCTAGTTTAAAAACAAAACTGACAAGGGGATGGAGTGAAGGAGAGGTGCTGAGAAGGAGGTTGAGAGGGAAGAGAGGGAGGACATACTTCTCCCTGTGGCTGACTCAGTCTTCTGACACACCCCCAGAAAGCGGTGGTAGGACTCCATCTCCCCGGCAGAGATCCGCACCATGGAGGAAGCGCCACGCGTGTGCCTCCCACATACCGAACACCGCGAGGGGATGGTCTGGTACCGCGGGGAGCCGTCCATCATCCCACCACAGCAGAGTGCCAAAATATCTGCACTACTCATCTCTGAGAGTGTGTGCGTTTATGTTCAAAAGATTGCTTTCCTGCACACCAGCCTGTGTAGTTCCTTCCTACGCAGTGCCTGGTGTAGTCAAGGTCAGTCCAGACTCCAGCCCAGGGAGAAAGGGACAGAAAGAGCTCGGAGCGGCTACCAGAGCTTCACTCTCCTCCCAGGCTCAGTCTTCCTGAATCACCCCTGGTCTGCTTTTCAAGTCCCCTGGACGCTCTTCTCTTACAGTGCCTTCCATCTGATAGTCTGTCTCTCAGCGCAGCACATCTCACACACACACACATACTCTACACAGTACGCACACAGCCTCTACCACTGCAATTATTTATCTTCAGTCCCGGGAGCCAGTGAGCTGTTGCCTCTGACCTCTGCCTACAGTCTCTTCCCTCTCTATGCCGGGCACATGCAACAGAGGATAATCAAAAACCCTTCTTATGTAACCTCTATATAAGCTTAGGTGACTTCACACTCAGGGGAGAATGTAACAGTGAAGCACAACATGTATTTCTCTGTGAAGCACAACATGTATGCACAGAAGCAACGGGTAACTACACTGTATAATACATTCCATTGTGAATTGATCAGGCATTTTGAATTCCCCAGCTCTATTTGTGACCAGGTTCCCACAAGGTGTTCATAGGGTAATCACCGGCCTCTCTGTTAGGTCACATTGCTGAACGCCTTAAGCCTATAAGCACGCAGAGCTCCTTACTCAAGACGTCACAAGGAAACACAACTCCACTCAACCACCAGCCCCTACCTACTGCTCTCTACTGAGCAGGCTTCTCCAGTAGCACAACTAGTTTACATCACATCTGTTTCACACCACTCGGAGGCAAAAGAGCCATGGAAATCAGACCTGTATGAGTGTGAAAGAACATGTAAATTAAGGTTTAAAGTAGGTAATCCAGTCACTTACACATAACTGAGCCCATGGCGAGGTCTTCCTGTCTGGACCGAACCAGACCGCTGAACACTACAGTCCTGCCCTGGGGGCTCCAGCTGTGGTTATGAAAAACCGCGCAGAGCACCACGGAGCAGATTCCTTACAATGTGTGTGTCTGTGAGTGTGTGGGTGCATGTGTGTGTGTTCTGTCAGGGCTCTCGCCAGAGGTCTGAGTTCAAGTCTTGTGACCAGTGGAGCACAGGAGACTGCCATGGTTTACACCAATATCCTCAACTATACCCTGAGGCACTGGGGCTTCCCTTTCCTCCCCCACCCAGCCCAACATTCAGCCTCTGTGCTGTGGAGTACTGTGTGGACAATGTGCGTCAGGAACACAGCACAAGAGGCACTGCTTTTCCTCCTGGCTGTAGCTCATTTACTGTCCTTGTCTCAGAAGCCATTTCTCACCCCTCCCTCCCAAGACACTCTCATTGGCGAAGGGCACGTACTTCATGAGAATAATAACACACAATAACATTATCAGTCATACTAAATCATACTAAGTTACACCCATGGGCATGGCACTTGGTGTAAGTTTGTAGAGCTGCTATTGTAGCCTACTGTCTGACATTCTTTTAACACTCATTCACAAATCTGTGTCTTCAGGCTTCACCACACCATGTGCTGTAAGAACTTAACCATTACGTCATAATGTGTCCATTTAGTGTCAAAGTGATGACCAATATGTGTGATACTATAGTCTTGATGTTTGCCACATGGAATAGGAGCCAGTGGCCTTCCTGCTTTTAGAAATGCATAATACACAGGTCTGTATCTTAAGCTTACCTTTCCACTGGCTGATAAACATAGATCACTCTCGCTAGCTAATCTTAGGACACGGGTCTATTCAGAGACGACTTTAATGACAGTGATAGGCCTATATTTGGCTTTAGTGTTTACCTCTGCACGCACCTCCCATACACATCTACTACAATAAACAGCTCAGTCCAAATAGATCTCAAACATACAGTGCACATAATCTGATATTGCCACATTTGCCATATAATGTAATAAAATATATATGTAAAAAATGAAAGATGCAATGTCCCTACTTTCTTTATGGATGACTTTGAGATACGTCTCCAGAGACTATGCTCAGATAGTTGGTCTCCCAGGCAGAGAGAATGGCTGTCCACAGACAGACTCCTGTTCCTAAGTAGTGTTGATGTGCAGAAGGTCACCAGTTCAGATGTTTTACTCACAGTGTTTATGTCATGTGAGAAGAACTAGTGGCTTTTGCGAAAGTGTTCACCCCCTTGGCATTTTTCCTATTTTGTTGCCTTACAACCTGGAATTAAAAAGGATTTGGGGGGTTTTGTATCATTTTATTTACACAACATGCCTACTACTTTGAAGATGCTATATATATATATATATATATTTTTTTTTTTTGTGAAACAAACAAGAAGACAAAAAAAAAACTTGAGCATAATTATTCATCCCCCCCAAAGTCAATACTTTATAGAGCCACTTTTTGCAGCAATTACAGCTGCAAGTCTCTGGGGTATGTCTCTATAAGCTTGGCACAACTAGCCACTGGGATTTATGCCCATTCTTCAAGGAAATACTGCTCCAGCTCCTTCAAGTTGGATGGGTGCCGCTGGTGTACAGCAATCTTTAAGTCATACCACATATTCTCAATTAGATGGAGGTCTGGGCTTTGACTAGGCCATTCCAAGACATTTAGATGTTTCCCCTTAAACAACTCGAGTGTTGCTTTAGCAGTATGCTTAGGGTCACTGTCCTGCTGGAAGGTGAACCTCTGTCCCAGTCTCAAATCTCTGGAAGACTGAAACAGGTTTCCCTCAAGAATTTCCCTGTATTTAGCGTCATCCATCATTCCTTCAACTCTGACCAGTTTCCCAGTCCCTGCCAATGAAAAACATCCCCACAGCATGATGCTGCCACGCTTCACTGTGGGGATGGTGTTCTCAGGTTGATGAGAGGTATTGGGTTTGCGCCAGACATAACGTTTTCCTTGATGGTCAAAAAGCTCCATTTTAGTCTCATCTGACCAGGGTACCTTCTTCCATATGTTTGGGGAGTCTCCCACATGCCTTTTGGCGAACACCAAACGTGTTTGCTTATTTCTTTCTTTAAGCAAAAGCTTTTTTCTGACCACTCTTCCGTAAAGCCCAGCTCTGTGGAGTGTACAATTTAAAGTGGTCCTATGGACAGATACTCCAATCTCCGCTGTGGAGCTTTGCAGCTCCTTCAGGGTTATCTTTGGACTCTTTGTTGCCTCTCTGATTAATGCCCTCCATGCCTGGTCCGTGAGTTTTGGTGGGCGGCCCTCTCTTGGCAGGTTTGTTGTGGTGCCATATTCTTTCCATTTTTTAATAATGGATTTAATGGTGCTCCGTGGGATATTCAAAGTTTTGGATATTTTTTTATAACCCAACCCTGATCTGTACTTCTCCACAACTTTGTCCCTGACTTGTTTGGAGAGCTCCTTGGCCTTCATGGTGCTGCTTGCTTGGTGGTGCCCCTTGCTTAGTGGTGTTGCAGACTCTGGGGCCTTTCAGAACAGGTGTTTATATACACTGATATCATGTGACAGATCATGTAACACTTAATTGCATACAGGTGGACTTTATTTAACTAATTATGTGACTTCTGAAGGTAATTGGTTGCACCAGATCTTATTTAGGGGCTTCATAGCAAAGGAGGTGAATACATATGCACGCACCACTTTTCTGTTTTTTATTTTATAGAATTTTTTGAAAAGTCTTTTTTTTCCATTTAACTTCACCAATTTTGACTATTTTGTGTATGTCCATTACATGAAATCCAAATAAAAATCGGTTGTAAGGCAACAAAATAGGAAAAACGCCAAGGGGGGTGAATACTTTTGCAAAGCACTATATATGTTCAGTTCAACAATATGATCTTGAATCACAGTACTGGCATTATCTATTCTAAACCACTATGCTAATGAAACAACATAAAAGACAAAAAAAGCAGCAACACCTGCTGTACAAGGAGAATATCGGAGTATTTGCACTGTTTGTTTTTCAACTTAAGGTCAGAGGCAGGGAGTAAATTCCATCATATGACATCACCATGTGGCTCTGTCAGCAGAAAGCTGGCCTCTGCCATTGGGACATGTGCTCTAAAAACATGAAAACAGGAACAAGACACCCCCATATAAAAAACGTCCACCTCATGTTTAGATCCGGAGATCACTCTTCCTGTCGCCCTGCCCGCTCTATCCGTCCTCTCAAATGCTCCCTGGACCGTCACTTCTTCAGTTCTGAAGCATACCCAGCCCTTAACCCCACCCTGCTCTGTCATCAACGAATGGCAGAGCAGCCACATACTTCGAGCCCACACTCCATAGGACCAGTGCAGTAAGGCCAGGTTCTCCTAGTGTCACTGGCATCTGTCAGTCACTCATCCCTCTAGAAAATACACACACACTGCACACGCATAGAGAGGGTGATGAATAGTATTGTATATGTGAGCTCTGAACAGCACCGTGCTGGTAAGTAATGAGGTCCAGGATCACATACACTGAGTCAGATCGCCACACAGTGTCTTTTATTGCTTCCTGCTATTGTAAATGGGGCTCACACATATATATCTGCATGTCAACACAAGGTCACCGTATTTTTGAAAGATACATATTGGAATGCATCTGCTAATCCTCACAATTCATTTTTTATTCTCTCGTTATTTCACATTTTATTTGACATAAACATGTTGATGAACAACCCTACCCTAACCATAAAAAATATGTGGAAAAAGCTAGTTTCAGTGCCATTTCAATTATACATTTGTATATATATAAATTAGTAGTATGTCGTCCCTAGTTCAGAGTTGTTGTGAACATCTGCACTATTACATTGTGGCAGTGAGCCCCAGTTATCAGTGCAGGAGCAGAGCATGCATCAAAGCTCTCAACCGTGAGAAGCACTGAGGATAGGAAATCGACTCAAAGATCAGGTATTGTCACACCCTGACCTTAGTGTTCTTTGTTTTCCTTGTTATTTTGGTTAGGTCAGGGTGTGACATCAGGTCAGGGTGATGTATGTGTTTCGACTTGTCTAGGGGATTTGTATGTTTATGGGGCTGTTTCCTTTCTAGGTGTTTATGTAAGTCTATGGTTGCCTAGATTTTGTTCTCAATTAGAGGCAGGTGCTTATCGTTGTCTCTGATTGGGAACCATATTTAGGCAGCCATGTTCTTTGGGTATTTTGTGGGTGTTTGTTTCCTGTGTCTGTGCCACACGGAACTGGTTTGTTGCCAGTTCACGTTGCTATTTTGTATTTGTGTTCATGTTCAGTTTTCCCTATTAAAACATGGACACCTGCCACGCTGCGTATTGGTCCGATCCTTGTTTCACCTCTTCGGAGGAAATCTGCCGTGACAGGTATGCTGTGACTGCACACAATATACTGTAACCCCTTGCGAGATAGATTAAGGATCTGGTAAAAATAATAATAATAATCTGCAGTGCTATTAATCATGAATTTACACTGTAGCCTTGAGAGGTAATTCTTCTCACAAACAATGCCTTATCGGGGGTGAGCAAACCTTCCCAACCACCTTCAGAGAGGAAAGGGTTACAGAGGTCAAGGTCACAGAAGGAGAATGGGGAGTAGTAATCCCCAGTACTCCCTCTGTCTGTCCAAGCCTTACCTGACCTGACTTCTGTCTTTTACCTACATGCCCTCTATTTTTCCAAGCCTGCTGTGAAGCTTGACCCTGCTGATCTGAGGGCCACCCTGGAGCAGTAAGTCCATATTAGAGTTCGAAATTAGGCCAGACTCTTAAAATAGATTTATGACTCAATGGGCTATTGTTCCATTGTGTTACTGTGAGCACCAATCAAATACTGGTCAATGCCCAAAGGGGGCTGTGCGAAATAAGACAAATGTTTTCCAAAGAGCCCCTTTCACGTAAATGAGGGACAACTGGGAAGCAGTGTGAATACAGCCTACGTCATAACAAAACTGGGCAACAAGAACAGAGCTGTTATGATACCAGGAAGATCTATGGCTGGAACACCTACCTAACCTTAAGATATGTTGACAACCTCTGAGTGAAACAAAATCCAACAGTCTATGATATGTCTACAGATTAAATGCACTCAATGAATGAACATCGAATCCCTGCAATCAATCCTTTATGATTCCACATCATCTAAAATCCAAAAACGGAGATAAAGTTGATGGCATTGTTGTGAGTGGATATGATTTCAGAAGTCAGAGGTGAGGAAGGAAGGCATCTGATCAGGATATTTGAGATGATGAACACCAGGACTGCTGTTCCAACAGGAGAGAGGATGACCTCCTGGCCTTTCCATTGTTCACCTCTCTGCATATGGGATAGAATCTGGACTTTTTATATATCTCCTTCTGTGCCAAGGAAGGCTTATGAATGGACTATCAGTATTACAGAATGACATGGCACACGCGCTCATGGTGGCATCTGGTATTGATTTTGGAAGATAGCAATGGCCCTTTGGCTGCTAAGAGGGTGAGGGGTGGGGACATAGATAAAGGGAGGGACAAAACAATGCTGCTTCTATTTATCCATTTAACTCTTTATGATGTACATAGAGTCTCTCAATAAATTCATTGCTTACAGTAAGAGGATATAACTACTACAGTGCCAGAGTTACAACAAAATGAATGACAGACAAGTAAGCCAACATTCATCCTGAGAGGAACCATAAACATGCTCACACAAAATACATAACGTCTAGGATCGAGGTCTGTGCTGTAGAGCCAGTGGAACATGTACATTGTCACTGATCACTTGGTGAGAATCTGCCAAGAGTGGTTACTCATCTGTGGAAAGTATGTTTTAAACAAAATGCCTCTGAAAACCACAAAGTGATTACACTGACATTTTAATGCATTTTCCAGCCTTGGTGCCTTTACGATTCCCTGTCAGCTGCGTCTTTAGTCTGGGCTCATGTTTTGATGTGGTTGTATTTTCTGTTTATATAGGCCTATAGACCGTTTCATTTCCCTGTGTTAACCACATAGTATGTGTCTGGGGCCAGCCTTGAGTAGCCAGACCATGCTAATCCCATTAGTTCAATTAGCAACGGATGACCGATGCCACACATTTCCATTGTTCTACTCTACTAAATAGTACAGAAGGCATCCTGAAATGAGGGTTACTGCTACACAGGGCCAAACTCTTTGCACACTATGAGGTTAAGAATTTAACTAATGTAATACTGAGTTTATATTTCCCTATATGATTTGGAGATTGAATTAGATATTTAGATATCCTTGGGACGTGTAGTGGAGGATTGCCCTGTACACGAGGCATTGCACTACTGTAATTCCTCGGTTGCTAGAGGCAACAAAACATAACATACTTGTGCCTGATCTTTTTTTTCCTGAAAACTATTTGAAGGACCATTTCAAGTCGGTTGTGTATTTTCCTGTAAATATCATTTGTTTGGAAGAGCTGTGAGAGGACGATGGTCTGCAGTATGTTCATTCTAATACGGTCCTGTGTGGCTCAGTCGGTAGAGCATGGCGCTTGCAACGCCAAGCGTCGTGGGTTCGATTCCCGCTGGGGCCACCCATATGTAAAAGTAGTGGCCCCAGCCGACTTGTAAGTCGCTTTGCACAAAAGCGTCTGCTAAATGGCATATATATATATATATTAATAACTCTGTTTAATAGAGGAAGCCGCTTGAATTCTACATCATTTCTATCATGAATTATTCATAACATCCATACGCCGTTACCCTAGATTACACAGCCTTCACACTCCGGCAACTATGTTGTCACCTGCCACCAATGAGAGCTCAGATAAGGCTTGCCTCTTTCGCTTTCTTTCTCTCTGAGTCATGGAGTCTGTTACAAGGTGTAACTGCAATAATATCTCTGATGTAGTGCTGCTGACATCAGCTGCTAAGTTCACCATTTCCCACACCCGGCTTTTAATGTCAAATATGTGATTGAATCTGCACAGCTCTACATCCCTTACAGATTAACAGAGGGGTGTGTCTGATGGTTTTAAATAAATCAATAGAGAATAAATGCCACTAGCAGAATAACATTACTATTGTCAGTCTCTTGTGTAGCAAGGCAATCATCTTCAGTATAGGGAAGCTCATTGTGAACCTTTAATTAAAGGACACTGTTGGGAACGTTAGGTCAGAATAAAGTGTTATGATGACAGCAATCTATAAGGCTCACCATATAACATGACACTGACAATGATTCAATTATGGTTAATGAGTAAAGGAGGAGGACCTCCAAGTCTATGGATGTGTTATGTGTCGGTCAAAGACCACCCTACGGGTGTGATAGTGGAAATAATTGGGGGTCTGTGATAAGTTGGGGGCGTGAGAGATGCAAACAGCAACACAGGAGAGGCCGTTTCCATAAAACAATAGGGCCAATGCACACAAGCCTGGGCTATCTCAGTTTCTATGGTAACTGGCTGTATGGTCCCCTCCTCAATAGATGGCTGCTGCCTGACTGCCTCACGAGAGCAGGGATAGAATACACTCCGTAACAATCTCCAGCGTGGCACAATAACCTACTTCCTCTGCCCAGCCCGGAAGACCCGGATGTAGAATATGGAATGAAGGAGAACAAGAGAAATTTTGAGAGGGGGAGATAGGAATCTAAAGAGATGTATACTAGGTTGTGCTGTCTTCTGTGGCTAATAACAATTGAGTATCATAAAATATGTAATGAAACCCATAGACACCGATAAATACTGTATATCTATCTACATGATGATACACATATTGGCTCTAAAATGTGGTTATAGTGATTTACAATTAAACTCATAATAGGAATAGGATGGGATTATCAGAGAATAGAAAAGTCATTTTCAATATATGACAATCACACTTTCTGATGACACCCACTCACTGTGATGTGTAATAACTAGTTGTCACAACACATCACACCAACCAGCATGGAATGACAAGTCTGACTGGAGTGGAACATGATGCGTCCATTATAAATCTACTCAAGGCACTTAACCATAATTGCTACTGTAAGTTGCTCTGGATAAGAGTGTCTGCAAAATGACTCAAATGTCAAATATGTAAATGAGTAGTCAATAACAACATGCTACATGGTTATTTGTGTAAGGCTGACTCTGACCTTGAACTGTTTCAAATGTAAATTGTGTATAAATTGCAACAATTATGATCAGCCCAAACCTGACATTTCTATCAGTTTAGACCAAATATTCACACATGTATCTCTATAGTCAAGCATTTCATATCTAGGCATCTCTAAAGATGCTGTCTGGAATAGGGAGACCATGCAGGGAGCAGCTGCTGGGTATCCCCTTGGCTGATGGCTCATGGAGGGATAAAGACAGGACACTCACCGACATGTGTGATGACACAGCCCACACGTTGCTGGAACTCCTGCAGAGACATCTCCTCTTCTATCAGACAGCAGAGCATCTCAGGGTGTGGGCAGCATCTGCTCTCCTCTCTCCCCTCCTCTTCTCTTCGGTCCACTCTCCTTCGTCAATCCGCTCCCTTACCGGAGCATGAAGCACCCCCCTCACGCAATGCTTCCCAGTCCACAAGCACCTCTGAGGGATGATGTGAAAGAAGGGAAGCAACTTGAGGGTTTGAGGATACCTCTAACTCCACTGAAAATATCTCTTCATGTCAAAAATGATAAAACAATGTAGCATAGTATGTGTGTGTCATTAATAACGGATACTAACACACACACACTCACTGGGTGAGCCAATCAGGAGGATTTCATGGTGCTTTCAGGCAGATGCTCGGCTTGCTGTAATAAAGGCTGAGTCAGACACCAGGAAGCAAATCAGAGAGCTGCTACCTGCCTTGGGGAGATAGGGGGCTAATGAATTCACTAACACAAAACCTGGAGATATAGAGCCACTGGAATGGAGCTAAAGTACCTCATGGGCCATGACGAAAACTTTGTTTCAAGAAAATGATTTAATCCATTCTTATTATTATTAATAATTATGAACATTATTATTGTCTAAATGGCAGACAATATAACAGAAATCCAATTATGATATTCAATAATATTATATCAATATAATATTGTAAGTGAAGGATTTGATTTTCATGTCATCCATTTTAATAATAGGACTAAACTAAATATGTAGATATGACTATTAATACATTTAGCATTACTATTGGAATGTCATGAAAGAAAGCATCATCAATAGGCTGTTCGCCCTTCTTTTTGGTTTTGAAACCCCGTCCAATAACGGCAACCCATCCCTTTACTATTCTGTCCCACATTTTGATGAAATCCAGCCAAGAGATGAAATGCAAGCCAAGAGCATTATCGTCTTACCACATGCCAGTGCTCTTGGGACCGTGGCGATTGCCTAGGAGATGAACATTGAGAAACAGCTCAGCAGACATCTGCGCTCCAACTCCATCACCACTGGAGACAATCATGTGACGCACAGCTGGTCGTGACTGGTGAAGAGAGGCATACAATAATATCAGAATGAAATGTGTACGCTATAGGCCTACATATTATTTTAACTTATTTTTCATACATCATTCCTCGTACAACAGCAACGACCCTCTCTAGGGTCGATGAAGAAAAGATGGAGGAGAGGAAGCCGCTTCTGACTTTTGAAATGCTACTGTCGCTCACCTCTCTGATTGTCGATTCAGTCAAGGTGACTAGAAGCAGCCTCGTTTTGGTTAATTGTGTAAATGAAGAACAGAAGAATAGTGCGATGCTGTCATGGCGACACGGTCGATGGTGGTTGGAACAGCGAGCTTGTTTGAAATGGAAAAGCGTTACGGTAGCTATTGATAAAGAAGATCATCAAGGCGAAGCAGCTTCTTCACAAGCGGGATGCACTGTTGAGCTTTACATCCCGAGGGGTTCGTGCTGATTGTACAGAGTTTGTGGCAGCTGGTAAAATGGTGTCCCTTCAGAAGCCAAGAACAAGATGTATGTCAACAGAAGTGCAGTATTATCAAAAGGAGACGTATACTTAGAATATGTGGGAGGAATGGAGGGAATATGAGAGACAGAAGAGGTCTAAGAGAGAGAGGGAGGAAGAGGGTGAGCTTGAGTCGGGTTAAAAATAGCGTAAAAAAGGAGATGGTTTGTTAAAGAAGAATGGTAGAAAGTGCAAGCAGAGTGAGCAGAAGACAGGAGGAGAAATGGAAGTGAATGAGAGAAAAGTATCGGAAGTGGTAGGTGTGGTGGTTCTCTGAGCCCGAGGTGTGCACTGAGGGTCAGGTCAGGATAAAGATATGAGTCTGACAGTCGGAGTGAAGTTTTTGGAAAAAGTGGACCTTTGCCTTTTGGCTGATCCATTTGTGGTTTCGGGGTGGGTGAAAACAGAGTTGGGTGCTGTGATATTGGTGAGGGTAAACAGGAGTGGTCTTGTGATAATTGTTTGTGTTTCTGCTGGTTAGAGGGAGCAGGTGCTCCACATTAACAGAATGGAGGCAAGAGATGTGAATTGTTTTGCTCTCAAGAAAAGGGTGCCATTGAAAGGAGTGATTGCTGGTGTAGCGGTAAATGTGAAAGTTGACCAACTGAAGGAGAAGATTCCCGGTGTTTGTGATGCTCGTGGTTCGGTGCGATGCAGACGGGGTGGTGTGAGTGGTGAAACAGAAGAGTTGTTGTTTGTTCTTTTGAGTTTTGATGTTGAGTCTTTGCCCAACAAAGTGATGTAAGGATATACAAGTTATCCTATATGAGCTTTTATGCCGAATACATTACATTGTCACACATGTCAAGCTTATGAGCATGTGGCAGCAGTGTGTAGGAGGGAGGTTCCTAGGTGTGAGAAGTGTGCAGAAGGACATGAGACAAAGGAATGTGTAGCATTGGGGAAAGTAGTGGTATGTGTTAATTGTAGAGGTGCCCATTGGGCTGGGGATCAGGAATGTCCTGAGCGATGGAGGCAGGTTGAGGTTTCCAGGGTTAGAGTAGTGCAGAAGTTGTCATATGCCGAGGCAGTGAAGAAAGTAGAGGAAGACGGGTCAAGGGTGAGGGATCCTGAGAGGAGTGGTGTGAGTATTAGATCTGTACCAGTACAGAGGGGTAAACCAACAAGTTATATGTTTCAGTGAGATTGGATTTTTAGCATTTATAGCAATGGTTATCAACTGTACTGCAGGGATGGAACATAAGTCACAGAGTATGGTGGTGTTTTATTTATTAATTACATTTTTTTGTGCGTATTAGGTGGTAGGGTATTTGTTTATTTATTACTTTTTTTCAATCAAAGTATAAGGTGGTGTTACGAATCCCTTTTGGCCCGACAGTCTAGGGGGGATGGTAATGAGACTCGTAACATAACTCATGCAAATTATTATTGTGACAAAGTAAAAGTGTGAACGAAATAACCACGACAACAGAAATCTACCGTCAAACTCTTGGTTTATTTATAAACACACGGTAATGGGGGGGAACAGGAAAAGGGGCTGAGCTGGACCCAAGGAAAGAAACAATAAGTATTCAAAAACACCCCTAAGCTAGACTAGCCTACTTTAACAACAGCTAACTAACTAACCAAAAATACAGTGGGTGGTCCGCCCAGTTCTAACTAGTGTATTTAACAAAGTTCACCTACGGGTAGTGTATGCCCATGGGCGACTTGTCTTGGTTTCCCCCTTTTCCCACCAGCAACAAAAACACAAACACCATAACCAAAAACAATACTCACAGGTGATGACAAAGTGCTATGAGGTGCTTAAACAAAAGAGAGGTTAAGACACAACGCGAGAGTCAAACACAGAGACCTACAGACATGACATTTACAGAGAGATTGAGCTGAGCTGAGCTCTAGAACAAACAAATGATGGGGTTTTTAAACCATGGGGAAGGAACTGTGATAGGTCAGGAAATAGGAGGAGGTGTGTCTTCTGATTGATGATTGATTGTTGACTGATTGGGGAGTGATGATTTTCACCTGAGAGGGGAGAAGGAGAGAAAAGAAACCCACAGGATACACACACACACACACACACAGGATAACTGTATCCGTAACAGGTGGTTATACTCCAGTCTTGTAGGTTGCGGTAATGCAACATTTATTGGATGCCAACCGCTGTTAAACCTCATCGAAGAAGAATAGCGCACTGGATCTGGCAAAAGTGACCTGAGTTGGTCTTCTGAGCAGGGTGCCTGCTAAACAAGCTATGGTGCTTTCAAAACAACTGGGAACTCAGAAAAAAAAGTTAAAACAGTGATCTTTTAAGTCACAATGTCAGAGCTATAGAGCGATGGTCGAGTTTCTGACTTCAGAATTCAGAGTTGGATGACCAGACAAAATGATTTTTTTAGGAAACTCAAATGTCCGACTTGGTAATAGGTTGTAATTACAAACAGTGCAGTGTTCAGCGAATCAGCAATTCGGAAATGTCCTAGTTCCGACTAGCATGTGAACTTGACATGAGAACGCCCCCAAAAAACAATGTCAAATCATTACAGTGATCTTCTGTTCGGAAAGTCAGAGCTCAAGAAAGAGGCCCCGAGTTCCCGAGTTGAAATTCGGAGCTGGATGACCATTGAAATAGATTTTTCCCAGTCACAGCTAGTTTTTTTCCATGAGTTCCCAGTTGTTTTGAATACTCGGAAGTCTGAGATATCCGAGTTCCCAGTTGCTTTGAACTCGACAAAAGATGCCTGAGTTCCTGATTTGGAATTCCTTGTCGGATGACCTTTAAACGATTTTTCCCAGTTGACCATCGTTTTTGCTGAGTTCCGTTATTATTGTAGCGACCCGCACAGACAGCTGTGTGTTATGTGTTAGGCTAGTAGGTGGTTGTGTTGTACTTACCAGTACCCAGTGTTCTCAGGGTCCGACATGCCAATCAACCTGCTACCTGCCAATCACGGGAATGCCTGGAATGTTCGGGCATCCTGGCTGTTGGCGGAGTGGCGTGGAGGGGGGTTGGGCAGGGGGATGGAGCATTGGAAGTTAAGACCAGGTTTAGCCTTTGTTCTCTCTCTTACGTCTGGGCTTCACAAGAGAAGATCACGATTGGCTTGTGGGTTATCTTTCATTTATTTGTGGGCTACAGCCAAACAGTAGCCTGTGTAAAGTTGGGTTAATAAACCGTCAATTTGTAAACTCAATCCTCTGTCTGGACAATTGTTCCTTTATGATATTGTCAGGTCATTACATTATGAACGTGGCATTAGCCCTTGATAATGACTCTGAATCTTTTCACACTTGGTTCCTTTTTTTGTGCAGTGTGAAAACTCCAAAGGAACTCAGACCCCTCAAAAAAGCCCGAAGCGAACCGATCTCGAGAGGTGGTCCGTTCCCTTTTTTAGTGCAATGTGAACGCAAAGCTCCCCAAGTTCGCTTGTCATTACTCCTGCGCCACACACTTGACTACTGCAACACTGTTTCCTCTGCCATAAACACCCATTTACTTTGGTGCCACAAAAGAGAGAATATGATGTGCAGGTTTGGGGGAAAAAACGTTGTTTTTGGATATTATAGATGCACAGAAATTACACAAAATGTGTGGAGTGCAGATTACTTGTTTGCAATAATGTGATATATAGGCTAAGAGAGATTTGTCAGTTGTTTATTCGATTGTGGGGTTTGAATAGTGTGAGAAGACAACATATTTGGTGAGAATCACAACATAGGGTACAAAATCAATACTAGCCACTTAAAGTGGCAGTAGCCTACATTGGGTGTATAATTTTTTTAATTACAGCATTACTTCACCTGCAGTTATTCTACTGCTATTTATTCTGTTATCAATCATATTTACATGTTAATAATGTATTATTATTATTACAATTATTATGTTTAATATTTTAATTACATGCAATCTACTATCTTCCAAAATGTAAGTAGGTATATCTAGCTGTACGTTAACACGTTATGATGGAATGGCTTGTCCTGCAATTTATAAAAACCCAGAGTCTATTGAGTGAATGTTGGAAAAAGTTATTGGTTCCTTTCTAAACATAGCAATGTGAATGCAAAGAGGACTCGGACCACAAAATAGGTGAAGTGAACTGGCAAAAGAGTTGAATCCTCATTCAAATGCAAGGGCAGTGTGAATACAAAGATAATTGAGTTATTTAGCTTTTTTCTACCCCAGAGTTCACTTTAAAAGGGACTGAGATCGGTTATTTTAAAGAGGACTATGTGAAAACACCCTTAGTTCTATTACATTACACATAAGAGTCATTGGATGAAGGCGTCTTCTGTAGCGTTGAGTTTTGTTAAAATCCCTGATGCTCAACCTGAACGTTAACACGCGTCACTTGGTATTGGGAGCATAATGACTTTATCTTTCATTTCAGCGAGAAGGTATTTTCAAAAAAATGAAAGATTAAATTTATGCACACCGTTTTAGTGTTACAGTGCTTGTTTACAGAAAACAAGAGGCAACCACCTGTGCTTCTTAGCTATTTAGTATGCTCTGAGACGGAGGCATCTACAGCTGTATGGCTCTGCAGCCTGTGCAAAACTGCTAGAGTAAGTGTGTCTTTTTTATATGAAGTATTTGTCGTTGATGAAAGTTAAGGGTCGTATGTTTCAAAAGACGTATCACGAGTGATGATTATTGACATTTCTAAATGTTAAAACCCTGTTGGATTAGAGGTCAACCGATTATGATTTTTCAACGCCGATACCGATTATTGGAGGAACAAAAAAAGCAGATACCGATTAATCGGCCGATTTAAAAAGAAAATGTATTTGTAATAATGACAATTACAACAATACTGAATTAACACTTATTTTAACTTAATATAATACATCAATAAAAATCAATTTAGCCTCAAATAAAATGAAACATGTTCAATTTGGTTTAAATAATACAAAAACAAAGTGTTGGAGAAGAAAGTAGAAGTGCAATATGTGCCATGTAAAAAAGCTAAAGTTTAAGTTCCTTGCTCAGAACATGAGAACATATGAAAGCTGGTGGTTCCAGGGATATGGGGGACAAGGAAGCGGGAACGGGTAATACAGTCCGTGATGCTGGGGAACCATACGGTGACACAGGGGGGGAGACAGGGAGAGTGGGCTGTCAGGAGCCTTGTCTGCGGCACCTAGGGGTGGGTGCCTGGAGAATGTCATTGCCAGAGAGGGGAATTGTGGGGGTTCCTGGGGTTTGGGGAGAAGAGGCCCTTCTATATGGGGCTAACCTGTGTAGTGTCACCTTTCTCCCCCTGGGAGGAAGCTGCACCCGGTAAACAACCTCCCCTACCCTCTCCAGGACACTGCAGGGTCCCACCCAGTGACTGTCCAACTTGGGGCATCTGCCTTTTTTCCTTAGGGGGCTGTAGACCCAGACCAGCTCCCCAGCCACAAAGTTCCTTCCCCGGGTGTGCACGTCATAGTCCCTCTTCTGCCTCAAACCTGCATTCACCAGCTGCTCTCTGGTGAAGGTGTGGGCTGTCTCCAGGCGGTCCTGGAGTCTCCGAGCATACTCCGGCCCCGGGGGAACATGAGGGCTATCCAGGGGCCGACCAAACGCCATCTCCGCAGGGGTGCGGATCTCTCTCCCCAGCATGAGGAGGCGTGCAGGAGGTGGAGTCTTGGACAGCGGAGCGGCATGCCATGAGGACCATAGGCAGGTGCTTGTCCCAGTCACGCTGGTGTTTGGAAGAGACGATGGCCAGCTGCTGTCCAAGCATTTTGTTGAAACGCTCCACAAGGCCATCACTTTGAGCATGGAGAGGAGTATTGCGGGTCTTGTGCATAACCAGCCTCTCACACATGGTGGCGAACACATGGGACTCAAAGTTTCTGCCTTGGTCGCTGTGGATGGACTCTGCAGCTCCAAACCTGCTGAACATCCCCGCTATCAGGGCGTCGACGATGGTCTCTGCCTCCTGGTCAGGCAGAGCATAGGCCTTGGGCCATTTTGTGAAATAGTCCATGGCCGTGAGCACCCAGCGGTTTCCACTGTCTGTGGTGGGGAACGGCCCAACTACATCCACTACCACCTTCTCCATGGGAGCCCCAACTGGGAACTGTTGGAGCTGAGCATGAGAGCGGCCTGGGGGGCCCTTTCTCGCTGTGCAGTTGTCACAGCGGCGACAAAAGTCCTCCACATCCCTATTGTGCTGCGCCCAGTAAAGGCCCTGACGGAGGCGGCAGAGTGTTTTTGTGACCCCAAAGTGTCCGGTCCCCACCCCCCCATGAGTACTCTGGAGAACAGCCTCCTGCAATGCTTTTGGGACCACCACCTGCCACCTCTCCTCTCCCGTAGCTGACTCCTTCCATGCCCGCTGTAGGACATCAGCCAGCCGCAGTCTCTCAAACTTTGACCACAACCCTTTGGTCGCGAGTGAGAGCGCTATCTCCTCTTCCCATGGTGGCCTCACCTGCACCTCTACCCACTGTAGCACTGGCTGTAGGTCTGTGTCCCGTCCCTGCTGCTGCCCCCATTCAGCCATATTGACAGTCTGCAGCTCACAGCAGACAGGCCCGTTTGCCCGACACACTGTGACACAGACCCCCTCTGCACACAGCTCTCTCTCCTGTCCCTCTCCCCACTCACAGTGGTGGCAGCCGTCTGCAGTACAGGGCCGACGGGACATGGCGTCGGCGTTGGAGTGGCGTGCCCCTGCCCTGTGCACCACTGCGAAGTCATACGGCTGAAGCTCCTCCAACCAGCGTGCCACCTGCCCCAGTGGCTCTCTGAACGACATGAGCCACTGGAGAGCAGAGTGGTCAGTCCTTACAGTAAAGAGCAGGCCACCCAGGTAGTACTTAAAGTGTTTGACGGAAGCCACAACAGCCAAGAACTCCCGCCGGGTGACACAGTAGCGGCGCTCATGTTTGTCAAATGATTTGCTGAAGTATGCCACCACTCTCTCCCCCGCTGGCCCCACCTGTGCCAGCACCCCACCCATGCCCACATTGCTCGCGTCTGTGTCCAGGATAAAGGGCAAGGTGAGGTCAGGGGGGGCGAGCACGGGGGCCCCGATCAGTGCACGTTTCAGGGTGTTGAACGCCTCCTCACACTCCACTGTCCAAGTGAAAGCCTTGTCCTTCGGCAGCAGGCGGTTCAGGGGAGCAGTGACGCTTGAGAAGCCCCGTACAAACCTCCTGTAGTACGAGGCCAGGCCCAGGAAGCTCTTCAGCTGACGCTGGTCGGTGGGGATGGGACAGCCCCCACCTTGTCCTCCATGGTGCTGATCCCCTCCTTCCCCACTTGGTGGCCCAAGAAGGACACCTCTCTCCTCATGAAGTGGCACTTCTCAGGGTGGAGCTTCAGACCTGCGGCAGCCACCCTCTCCAGCACACGCCGTAGCGCCCCCAGGGCTGACTGGAAGGAGCTACCATGGGCCAGGATGTCGTCGAGGTATACCAGACACTGCTGTCGGGGGATGCCATCCAGCACACTGTCCATCAAACGCTCAAAAGTAGCTGGAGCATTGCACAGGCCGAAGCACAGGACCTTGAACTGCCAGTGTCCTCTGTTAGTGGAGAATGCAGTTTTGGCTCTGGCCTCTGGGGAGAGGGGTACCTGCCAGTAGCCACTGCGGAGGTCTAGTGAGGAAAACCAGGAGGACCCCCTAACCAGGTCCAGCGACTCATCGATACGTGGTATGGGGTATGAGACCTTCCTGGTTACCTCATTCAGCCGCCTGTAGTCCGCACAGAACCTCAGCTTGCCCCCCTTCTTCGGAACCATGACAACTGGCACCGCCCAGGGGCTGTCTGAGGGCTCTATGAAGTCTGTCCGCTGCATCTCCAAAACAGCCTTGTCTGCCGCCTCCTGGCGTGCCAGCAGAATACGGCGGGGACGCATCTTGATGGGTCGAGCATCACCTGTGTCGATCTCATGCTGCACCAGATGAGTCTGACCCACCTCTTCCTCACTCAGCGCAAAGCTGTCTCTGAATTCAAACAGCAACTGCCACAACCGTTCCTGCTACTCGGGATCAAGACCAACACAGTTCCTCCCCCATATCTCCCTCACTGCAGACAGTGTCCTCTCCTCTCCCATCTGGGGTAGCTGGGCTGGGGGGGTGCGGCCCGGGCTCACAAGAGGGCTGTGTCATGGAGGTAGCTGGGGGAATGTAACACACAGCCGTAGGTGACAGGGGGGCTGGGGAAAAGTCACACACTGATGTGGGGGGGGGGCTTTCATGAGTCTCTGCTGCTTTAACTGTTGGAGTAAAGGGTTTGTTGTGTTGAGTGAATGTGACATTAGGGGGGCCATGGTGACTGCCGGCCCTCCCTGGAAGCTCAGTGTGCCCCCATTTAGGTCTAACTGGCAGCCTGTGCTCCTAAGAAAGTCCAACCCCAGGATACAAGGGTCCTGCACAGCCGCCACCCACACAGGATGACGCACAGACCTGCCCCCTACTGTCAGAGTCATTAGTCCCTTCCCTTTCATGGGTGCCAGCTCACCTGTGACCATGCGGAGCTGCACAGTTGTGGGCTCACACTGAGTCCAACCTGGCACAATATCTGGCCTCACCAAGGTTACTGTGGACCCAGTGTCCACCAAGGCAGAGCAGGGCACCCCCTCCACAGTGACAGGTACATGACAAAAGTCCAACACAGGTCCGGCCCACCACAACAACAGGCTCCAGCCACTTGCCCTCGTCTGCTTCTGGGGGAAGTGGAGCCATGCTTCCCCGTCTGTGCCAGTGGGCTCCTCCTGAAGAAGATGGTGGTTGAGATAGAAAGCAAGGGGTCCGCACTACCAGGTCTATGCGGACCCCAAGCCATTTCCCTGAGCTCTGGGGGACATGGGGCAAACCCGGCGCAGATGGCCTGGCTTGCCACAACCCCAGCAGACCCTGGGACCAGGGTGTGTGTTTTGTGCTGCCTGTAGTGACACAGCACGCATGAGTTCTGTCATTTCAGCCACCCATGCAGGCTTTTCTGTCTCCTGGCTGCTCTGCCCCCCAGCTCCCACAGAGGGTCTGTCTCCCTGCACCCCCAGGAGCGCCTGTATGAACTAGTCCCGTGCTAGCTCGCTCTGCACGGAGGGGGGCATGTGAGCATAGGGGGCATGTGAGCATGGGGGGCATGCCCGCTGAGAGAGGCTCTCAATGTCATTAGCTAGCACCCGTAGAGGCTCTCCAGGCTGCCTGCGTCTATTACTCAGTTCGGAGCGCAGTAGCCCTGGCTGTACACACTGTCCATAGCGCCTCCTCAGTGTTCTCACTAAAGCACCATAATCATGTCTGTCCTCGGGGCTAATCAATATCAAACACGCCAGAGCTTCCTCCGTGAGACATAAAGCCAACTGCAGTGCCCTTTCTTCATCCGACCACCCTCTAAAATGAGCTAACAGTTCAAACTTATCATGAAAAGCTTCCCAATCCGCCTTACCGGAATACTTCGGGGTCTTAACAGATACGAATGCAGCCGGGAACTGTGCTCCGCCTTGTTTGTTAACATCCTGAGCCCCAGATTCCTCGTCCCGCCAAGTCGACGTCACCCTTTCGGTCCGCCCACCAGAATCCGTGCGAAACACAGTCGACGAAGGACTCATGCCCACTTCAGCCGCCATCACTCTAACGTCCTCCCTAAAGCGGCTTCTGGGCTCCGATGCCCTGGCGATCTCCTCAGCCAGATCCTCCGACGTCCATGCACGCGCACCTCCTTGGCCATAATCGTCCCGTACCTCCACCTTCACATTCGGATTCCCTCTAAGCATTTTCAACCCCGGTTCTCGCCTACAGTAACTAGCCACATAAGTCAGCTAGCTAGCTGGCTGACTTTTATCAACGTTTTTACTTCTGACACCAATGTAATGACTTGACTAGATCATAAAGGAACAATTGAGTTTACGAATTGACAGTTTATTAAACCAACTTAAGCCGTAGCCCACGCCAAATAAATGAAAGATAACCCACAAGCCAATCGTGATCTTCTCTTGTGAAGCCCAAATGTAAGAGAGAGAACAAACCTGGTCTTAACTTCCAATGCTAAACCCCGCTGCCCAACTCCACTCCACCAACCGCCAGAATGCCCGGCATCAGAACGTTCCAGGTATTCCCGTGATTGGCAGATAGCAGGTTGATTGGCATGTCGGGACCCCGCGAACACTGGGTACTGATAAGTACAACACAACCACCTACTAGCCTAACACATAACACACAGCTGTCTGTGCCGTTTGCTACAATATGCAACGCAGGACACGCTAGATAAACTAGTAATATCATCAACCATGTGTAGTTAACTAGTGATTATGATTGATTGATTGTTTTTTTATAAGATACGTTTAATGCTAGCTAGCAACTTACCTTGGCTTCTTACTGCATTTGCGCAACAGGCAGTCTCCTCGTTGAGTGCAATGTAATCAGGTGGTTAGAGCATTGGACTAGTTAACTGTAAGGTTGCAAGATTGAATCCCCGAGCTGACAAAGTAAAAATCTGTCATTCTGCCCCTGAACAAAGCAGTTAACCCACCGTTCCTAGGCCGTCATTGAAAATCAGAATGTGTTCTTAACTGACTTGCCTATTTAAATAAAGGATAAATAAAGGTGTAAAAAAAAGGCCAAATCGGTGTCCAAAAATACTGATTTCAGACTGCTATGAAAACTTTAAATCGGCCCTAATAAATTGGCTATTCCGATTAATTGGTTGGTTCTTGTACTTCCGGCGGCGCCGACAGAGATGGCCGCCTCGCTTCGCGTTCCTAGGAAACTATGCAGTTTTTTGTTTTTATGTGTTATTTCTTACATTAGTACCCCAGGTCATCTTAGGTTTCATTACATACAGTCGAGAAGAACTACTGCATATAAGATCAGCGTCAACTCACCATCAGTACGACCAAGAATATGTTTTTCGCGACGCCGATCCTGTGTTCTGCCTTACAAACAGGACAACGGAACAGATCGCATGCAGCGACCCAAAAAAACGACTCCGAAAAAGAGGGAAACGAGGTGGTCTTCTGGTCAGACTCCGACAGAAACAAACACCTTTCTGGTAATTTACTTGCAAAGAAGAGGGGTGGGGGCGTATGCCTTATGGCTAACGAGGCATGATGCGATGAAAGAAACATACAGGAACTCAAATCCTTCTGTTCACCTGATTTAGAATTCCTCACAATCAAATGTAGACCGCATTATCTACCAAGAGAATTCTCTTCGATTATAATCACAGCCGTATATATCCCCCCCCCCCAAGCAGACACATCGATGGCTCTGAACGAACTTTATTTAACTCTTTGCAAACTGGAAACCATTTATCCGGAGGCTGCATTGATTGTTGCTGGGGATTTTAACAAGGCTAATCTAAAAACAAGACTCCCTAAATTTTATCAGCATATTGATTGTGCAACCAGGGGTGGAAAAACCTTGGATCACTGTTACTCTAACTTCCGCAACGCATATAAGGCCCTGCCCCGCCCCCCTTTCGGAAAAGCTGACCACTACTCCATTTTGCTGATACCTGCCTACAGACAAAAACTAAAACAAGAAGCTCCCACGCTGAGGTCTGTCCAACGCTGGTCCGACCAAGCTGACTCCACACTCCAAGACTGCTTCCATCACGTTGACTGGGACATGTTTTATATTGCGTCAGATAACAACATTGACGAATACGCTGATTCGGTGTGCGAGTTAATTAGAACGTGCGTTGAAGATGTCGTTCCCATAGCAACGATTAAAACATTCCCTTACCAGAAACCGTGGATTGATGGCAGCATTCGCATTAAACTGAAAGCGCGAACCACTGCTTTCAATCAGGGCAAGGTGTCTGGTAACATGACCGAATACAAACAGTGCAGCTATTCCCTCCGTAAGGCTATCAAACAAGCTAAGCGTCAGTAACAGAGACAAAGTAGATTCTCAATTCAACGGCTCAGACACAAGAGGCATGTGGCAGGGTCTACAGTCAATCACGGACTACAGGAAGAAATCCAGCCCAGTCACGGACCAGGATGTCTTGCTCCCAGGCAGACTAAATAACTTTTTTGCCCGCTTTGAGGACAATACAGTGCCACTGACACGGCCTGCAACGGAAACATGCGGTCTCTCCTTCACTGCAGCCGAGGTGAGTAAAACATTTAAACGTGTTAACCCTCGCAAGGCTGCAGGCCCAGACGGCATCCCCAGCCGCGCCCTCAGAGCATGCGCAGACCAGCTGGCTGGTGTGTTTACGGACATATTCAATCAATCCCTATACCAGTCTGCTGTTCCCACATGCTTCAAGAGGGCCACCATTGTTCCTGTTCCCAAGAAAGCTAAGGTAACTGAGCTAAACGACTACCGCCCCGTAGCACTCACTTCCGTCATCATGAAGTGCTTTGAGAGACTAGTCAAGGACCATATCACCTCCACCCTACCTGACACCCTAGACCCACTCCAATTTGCTTACCGCCCAAATAGGTCCACAGACGATGCAATCTCAACCACACTGCACACTGCCATAACCCATCTGGACAAGAGGAATACCTATGTGAGAATGCTGTTCATCGACTACAGCTCGGCATTCAACGCCATAGTACCCTCCAAGCTCGTCATCAAGCTCGAGACCCTGGGTCTCGACCCCGCCCTGTGCAACTGGGTACTGGACGTCCTGACGGGCCGCCCCCAGGTGGTGAGGGTAGGTAACAACATCTTCTCCCCGCTGATCTTCAACACTGGGGCCCCACAAGGGTGCATTCTGAGCCCTCTCCTGTACTCCCTGTTCACCCACGACTGCGTGGCCACGCATGCCTCCAACTCAATCATCAAGTTTGCGGACGACACAACAGTGGTAGGCTTGATTACCAACAACGACGAGACGGCCTACAGGGAGGAGGTGAGGGCCCTCGGAGTGTGGTGTCAGGAAAATAACCTCACACTCAACGTCAACAAAACTAAGGAGATGATTGTAGACTTCAGGAAACAGCAGAGGGAACACCCCCCTATCCACATCGATGGAACAGTAGTGGAGAGAGTAGCAAGTTTTAAGTTCCTCGGCATGCACATCACAGACAAACTGAATTGGTCCACTCACACAGACAGCATCGTGAAGAAGGCGCAGCAGCGCCTCTTCAACCTCAGGAGGCTGAAGAAATTCGGCTTGTCACCAAAAGCACTCACAAACTTCTACAGATGCACAATCGAGAGCATCCTGGCGGGCTGTATCACCGCCTGGTACGGCAACTGCTCCGCCCTCAACCGTAAGGCTCTCCAGAGGGTAGTGAGGTCTGCACAACGCATCACCGGGGGCAAACTACCTGCCCTCCAGGACACCTACACCACCCGATGGTACAGGAAGGCCATAAAGATCATCAAGGACATCAACCACCCGAGCCACTGCCTGTTCACCCCGCTATCATCCAGAAGGCGAGGTCAGTACAGGTGCATCAAAGCTGGGACCGAGAGACTGAAAAACAGCTTCTATCTCAAGGCCATCAGACTGTTAAACAGCCACCACGAACATTGAGTGGCTGCTGCCAACACACTGACACTGACTCAACTCCAGCCACTTTAATAATGGGAATTGATGGGAAATGATGTAAATATATCACTAGCCACTTTAAACAATGCTACCTTATATAATGTTACCCTACATTATTCATCTCATATGCATACGTATATACTGTACTCTATATCATCGACTGCATCCTTATGTAATACATGTATCACTAGCCACTTTAACTATGCCACTTTGTTTACATACTCATCTCATATGTATATACTGTACTCAATACCATCTACTGTATCTTGCCTATGCTGCTCTGTACCATCACTCATTCATATATCCTTATGTACATATTCTTTATCCCCTTACACTGTGTATAAGACAGTAGTTTAGGAATTGTTAGTTAGATTACTTGTTGGCTATTACTGCATTGTCGGAACTAGAAGCACAAGCATTTCGCTACACTCGCATTAACATCTGCTAACCATGTGTATGTGACAAATAAAATTTGATTTGATTTGACCTCCAGTTGGGATTGTACCCTACTTCACATTAGGCAATCGTAGGGGAAGCTAATGGCTGAGAACTATAGGGAGAATGACTGTAAGGCAGAATGCCTCCTAGAGGTGTGCATTGAGAGCATTTGCTGTGGGGATTGTAAAAGATATGGCCACTTGTCAAATGTTTGCAGATGGGAAAATTATGTTATTAAAAAATCTGTGAATGGAAAATGTTGCAACTGTGTCAATCATACTCCGGACTTCCTTGAGTCCCCCATTTGTGTGCAAGAGGTCGAGGTGTCTAGGATCAGGGCTGTACAGCAGATCTCATATGTGGAGGAGGTGAAGGGGCAAGAGGCCATATACTGAAGAAGTGATCTGGATACACTCATTGTGAAGAAGGTGGATTTTGTAGCATATAGCCACCGTTATTAATTGTACTGTACAAGAGTCCAAGAAGCTGGACAAAATTGTAGACAACGTTTTTGGGGCTCCAAGACTTCATGGCTGAAGTGGCAGGGTAGCCTAGTGGTTAAAGCGTTGGACTAGTAACTGGAAGGTTGCGAGTTCAAACCCCTGAGCTGACAAGGTACAAATCTGTCGTTCTGCCCCTGAACAGGCAGTTAACCCACTGTTCCCAGGTCGTCATTGAAAATAAGAATTTGTTCTTAACTGACTTGCCTGGTTAAATAAAGGTAAAATTAAAAAAAAAAAAAGCACTGCAAGGACTACTGTCACCAAAAAATGTCCCGCCATCACAGGATCCGTCTGTGTAAGGACCTGATTTGTAATTTTAACAGAAAAACAAGGTAATTAGTTTAGAATTATTTCTGATATTAATATTTTTACCACGCGTTATTTACTTGTTGCGGCTGTTTATTATCTACCCGCACAGTAGGTAGCGAACGCCATTAAAATTATTACCAGAGAAGAAGAAGAACTCTCTGATTGGAGGGAAAAGATCGACGTCGTAGACGGAAAGGGGCGTCGCATTTTCATCAGGGCGGGAAATCTACCACACATGTCAACAACTAACACAGTTCGAATGCTAACGCATTTTATATAGCTACAGGTAACCAAAGCTTGAAAGCAACTGATAATCTGTAGCTAATTTACTTGCAAACTGTTCTGTGATCTCGTTACAGTAGGGATCTCGCTAAGTGGTGGTTGTTATTGTTTAGCCAGCCAGCCAGCCAGCTAGCTTGCTTGCTTGACACAGAAAGAGAACGTCGCCCTCTTTGACACGCAAGTATCGCTCAGTGACTAATGGGCAGTGGTCTGTTTTCTAAATCCTATTTAGAGAGCCATGCAGGCGTTTTTGAAAGGAACATCTACTCAAGGCACCAGACCTCTGAAAGAGAAAGGTGCCGGGACCAGTGGAGAGAAGAAGCAGAAGTCTGTTCCCTGGGTTGAGAAATAGTAAGTTCAATTTCTCCGCGGCTGTAATGTAGGACCTTGTGAATCTTCCTTCATAAAATTAAAATCCAGACACACAATTAACAGTTGCTATTCTTCCCTTAAACTGCCAGGTCGCAGTTGTAAATAAGAACTTGTTCTCAACTGGCCTAACATTGCCTGGTTAAATAAAGGTGAACTAATAATAATTAATGCAGCGGCAGGCAAATAACTTTGTGATAAGTAGCTTGCTATGTTTAGTCAGAAAGAAAACCCTGCGTTAATATGATCAACTGCACACTGAAATCCATTGTTTGGCTGTTTACAGTAGACCAAAATGTATGGAAGAGGTGGCGTTTCAAGAGGAGGTGGTTGCTGTGCTGAAGAAGACTATAGAGGGCGCCGATGTAAGTACCCTCTTCAGATCCGAGAGTGACGACTCATATGTCGAGGGTAAATACTGTCTTCTGGGGGTTCTGTTTGAATTTTACATATGCCCAGAGTGGATGAAAACGCACTTTGGTGATGACATTTCACTATGATGACATTTCACTGGTAAAATAAATTTTTACCAAGACATTATTCTTCGTGTTCTGAATTGTTCAGTGTGCTCTTTCTCTAACACATCATTACCATTATATCCAAAAAGTTGGATTTTGTGACCTTATACAGTTGAAGTCGGAAGTTGACATACACCTTAGCCAAATGCATTTAAACTCAGTTTTTCACAATTCCTGACATTTAATCTGACATTTATTTCAGCTTTTATTTCTTTCATCACATTCCCAGTAGGTCAGAAGTTTACATACACATAATTAGTATTTGGTAGCATTGCCTTTAAATTGTTTAACTTGGGTCAAACATTTCAGGTAGCCTCCCACAAGCTTGAATTTTGGCCCATTCCTCCTGACTGAGTCAGGAGTCCTGACTGAGTCAGGTTTGTAGGCCTCCTTGCTCTCACAAGCTTTTTCAGTTCTGCCCTCAAATTTTCTATAGGTTGAGGTCAGGGCTTTGTGATGACAACTCCAATACCTTGACTTTGTTGTCCTTAAGCCACTTTGCCACAACTTTGGAAGTATGCTTGGTGTCATTGTCCATTTGGAAGACCCATTTGCGACCAAGCGTTAACTTCCTGACTGATGTCTTGAGATGTTGCTTCAATATGTCCACATCATTTTCCATCCTCATGATGCCATATGTTTTGTGAAGTGCAAAGCACCCCCACAACATGATGCTGCCACCTCTGCGGTTCATGGTTGGGATGGTGATCTTCGGCTTGCAAGCCTCCCCTTTTTTCCTCCAAACATAACAATGGTCATTATGTCCAAACAGTTCTGTTTTTGTTTCATCAGACCAGAGGACATTTCTCCAAAAAGTAAGATCTTTGTCCCCATGTGCAGTTGCAAACTGTCTGGCTTTTTTATGGCGGTTTTGGAGCCTTGGCTCTTTCCTTACTGAGCAGCCTTTATGTCAATATAGGACTCATTTTTACTGTGGATATAGATACCTTTGTACCTGTTTCCTCCAGCATATTCACAAGGTCCTTTGCTGTTGTTCTGGGATTGATTTGCACTTTTTGCACCAAAGTGCGTTCATCTCTAGGAGAAAGAACGCATCTCCTGCCTGAGTGGTATGACTGCTGCGTGGTCCCATGGTGTTTATGCTTGCGTACTATTGTTTGTACAGATGAACGTGTTACCTTCAGGCGTTTGGAAATTGCTCCCAAGGATGAACCTGACTTGTGGAGGTCTACAATATTTTTTTTCTGAGGTCTTGGCTGATTTCTTTAGATTTTCCCATGATGTCAAGCAAGGAGGCACTGAGTTTGAAGGTAGGCCTTGAAATACATCCACAGGTACACCTCCAATTGACTCAAATTATGTCAATTAGCCTATCAGAAGCTTCTAACGCCATGACATAATTTTCTGGAATTTTTCAAGCTGTCTGAAGGCACAATCAACTTAGTGTATGTAAACTTCTGACCCACTGGAATTGTGATACAGTGAATTATAAGTGAAATAATCTGTCTGTAAACAATTGTTGGAGAAATTACTTGTGTCATGCTGGAGATGATGTCCTAACCGACTTGCCAAAACTATAGTTTAACAATGAATTTGTGGAGTGGTTGAAAAACAACTTTTAATGACTCCAACCTAAGTGTACGTAAGCTTTTTATATATATATATATATATATATATATAATTATTTTTTTAACCTTTTATTTAACAAGTCAGTTAAGAACAAATTCTTATTTTCAATGAGAAACAGTGGGTTAACTGCCTTGTTCAGGGGCAGAACGACAGACCTTGTCAGCTCGGGGATTTGATCTTGCAACCTTCTGGTTACCAGTCCAATGCTCTAACCACTAGGCTACCTGCCGCCTCGACTACAACCCACATCTGATAATAAGTGTTGAAATTTTGTTGACGGAGCATTTCAGCTTCATCACCAAAACTTTTGATGATTTTACATTTTGTGATCGTCGTCTTTAAGTTGTTTCACAAATGGCAAAATTAGCATGACATGAGCTGAATTGAATGTAAAAGGCTTTTAAAATTAAAAGCTTGGGGTACACTCAGTGCTCTGACATTTCACAGATGTTTTTTGTGAGTAGTCTTTGAGAAAGAACAGGAACTTGGTATTAATATGAACTGCGTATATTAAAATACTACATATCATGTCCCAAATCAATATCTATCTTAATGGAGTATAACGGTACACATTAGTAATGAACCATTCTATTTGGTGACCTCTGTTCGGTCCGCACTGTGAACCCGAATGGATGTATAAGTAGATAAGACATCTAAACTGCAGTGTATGCCTCTTTTTAGTACTGTAAAGCTGAGCTTAAAAAACATTGTAGGCTCCAGATATTTTAACGGAATAGCCTATGTGCACGTTGTAATTATAATCTCAATTGCTTAATTTCATACTTTCCTTTTGGGAGGCGCAGCTGGAAACTAGTTCTCTACGATTGTGAGTATTGGGGTCGATAAACAAGAATTGGAGGATCCTCATCATTTAAATCTCCACTTTAGGACCATTTTGGCTTCCCAGTAGAAGCAAACATGTATTTAACTTAGTAGGAAAGCAACTAAATGTATTGAATTTATTAGAACATTAATTAATTTGATGGCGATAACACATGAACAAAATGGATAAGTAATTTTTATTTTCCTTCAACTTTTTGAAGAAGCAATGGTGCGGGAATGCCCCTGTCTGTGTGTGTGCATTTGTCTGCCACGGTGTAGCCCTTAGAGATGATGTTAATAACAACAGTCTTCTGGTAGATGGAAAGGCTTTCCCAAAAACCTCAATTAAATGTTAACTACAAAGTAGCCTATGCATACATGACAGAATGATATCATGATTATTTGCCTACCTCACTCCAGTGGTGATTTGCGATCACGTGGGCTACAGAAACACTGCTAACCAAGCAAGGCTCTTGCTGGTGTTCACCAAAATTAAATGGTATATCTACACCCACAAATGTACATTTCTTATATTTTTCCCAGACCTCAAATGGTCTCCTGATGTGGTTTAAGCATTGTGAACATAGAACATGACATTTTGTGTAATTTCTGAGTGTGAAACCCTGACAAACAGGGAAAAATCTGAAACTTGCAAAAACCAAATGGAATTAGGCAAACAAATATATATATTTATATAATAATTTAACAAGGCCCTATATTATGGCTCATGATGTATTCCTGGGTTAGTTTTACATCTTTTGCCAAAACAAAAATTAACTACAGTAACTGTTGGCATTTCATTTCCCTGCTAAACCAAACCGCACCGTGACCACAAAACCGCAATATGTACCGAACCGTGGGTTTGAACTGTTACCACTTCACTATCTTACCTCCTATTGTTTCATGTTTTTCTGGATTTGAGAAGATGAGTTCAATGCTAAGCCTGTCAGGTAGCCTTAATTCTCACAACAGCATCCAGCCTAGCTGACACAATGCTATATTCCTGTTTTTATGACAAACATTTATCTGGCCTCCATTGATTTAGTCGTACTAATTTTGACCTGAATCCCTCTCTCATCAGAGAGTAAGAACTCCCCCCAAAATTGAATGGATTATGATAGAAACATGAGATTTGGATCATTGGTTTTCTTAAAGGATTGTCTACACAATTAACATTATTTTACCCATTGATCAAAATATACATTTTTGATTGGACACCTTATATTATATAATCTCCATTGCAGCTCCCCAATCTGCTGTTCTATGGACCACCTGGAACAGGAAAGACTTCCACCATCCTGGCTGCAGCCAGGGAACTTTATGGGTGAGAGTGACTCACCAGCTTTACAGATTACTGCATGCCAACTCCCAATTTATGCAGACACTGCGTTTGTGGGTTTCAGCTGTACAGTGCTTGTATACACCACAGTCAGTTTTCCCTGTCTGTTCCTCTCCACAGGCCAGAACTGTACCGACAGAGAGTCCTGGAACTGAACGCCTCTGATGAGAGAGGGATTCAGGTGGTCAGAGAGAAAGTCAAGAGATTTGCACAGCTGACTGTAGCAGGACACCGCACTGAGCAAGTACAAGTTTCCTTAACCCTTTACACTCTCATACCTGTATACGGGTTAAAAAATGTCATATTTGGACACTGATAAACAGCCTAAATTCAAACACAGTCGGTGTACCGTGTTAAAAAGAAAAATACTATTGCAACCTCTTTGCAATAAGGAATTGAAACTAAAAGCTTGACGCTTCAAGTGTTTTAATACCAAGGATACAGTCAGCTGAGTGCATGCATTTAGAAAGTTCACAACACATTTTATACTCTTCCCTCCTTTCGGTCACACCCCTCTTGTAGGTGTCACCTCCCCAACTATACATTTTATGACCCCAATGAGTTTCCCTCTGGCTCCTGTGGAATGTCCATCGTCCGCTCTTTGTTTAGCCAGATGTCAGAATCCCCATCCGTCTTCTGTTCTGGGCCTGACCCTGCTCTCTGATCCTGGGCAATTGCCTCTTATCTGATTAGGTCAACATTTCTAAATTGGCGTACACACAGTTTCATGGCCTGAACTCCATTAATACTCACAGTAATCATTCTCTTAACAGGAAGCAAACAAACTGTAGTTTAACATAAAACATGTTACATTTTGACAGAATCCATCAACAGTAACATGCTATACATGACGTCAGAGCTCTGGCTCTGCGCTTCACAGCTCTGTATGGGTTTTGACGGACAGCCGTTCTGAACTTGAGCACCTCGCACGACAAGAATTTGCCCACATCCCTCCTGCTAATTTGCCAACTTTTACGAAAAAATGTTTTGTTTGAGTGTGGGAAACGTTGTAAATTTAAGAGGACTATGTATTTTTGAAAGATGAGACGTTGAGGATTATAATAAATATATCTTTGATGTCAAACAAGCAAACGAAATACCAAGTGTGCACTTGACACATTCCAAATCATAAAACTCATGTAATATACAGTGTCAACTTTTATGATCACTGTTTGATGTACAGTTACAAGATGACATGTCGTCATAATCTGGGTTGTTCTGAACAGAATGAGTCTGTCTCTCTATTGTGAAGAAAATCTGCAGCGGAATGCGCAACGGAATGCACTCATGACTCCTTCATATGCGCTCTAAAATGTATGATCTGTTATCGTGAATTGCGTTGTGAACGCCTAATACTGTAATATTGTGTTTAGAACTTAGCTCAGGGATCATCAATTAGATTAAGCTGCGGGCCAATTTAAAAACAAAATGTAATGTTTTTAGTTTTTTTGAGGGGATTGTCAGG
This sequence comes from Oncorhynchus masou masou, assembly GCF_036934945.1. NCBI lineage: Eukaryota > Metazoa > Chordata > Actinopteri > Salmoniformes > Salmonidae > Oncorhynchus > Oncorhynchus masou. Next base: position 50,458,318 of record NC_088226.1, read on the forward strand.
GGGCTGGAACATAATTACAAATAATTTATAGACTGCAAATTGACAGCAAGAAGCTGAAACAGATGACTAAAACATAATCACTTCAAACCTTGTGTACATGTGTATACATTTACAAAGAGTATATCTTTATGTTATGCTTGGAACAGTTTTTTAAAATAAAAATCACTTGGAGCTGATTTGCTGGTCTTTTTAAAGTTTTATTTTCAACAAATAAAAAAGTAAATATTTATTTTGCTCAAATTGGGGGGCAAAATAAAATTCACCTGAAGAATTTTTGGAATTCATTATCAACTAAAAATACATGTAAAAAGCATGAAATCAACAGTGTAATGTTTGGATTCAGTCTTGTCAGGTGAACTGTTGTCCTCACCTTTGGTCTAATAATTTTGCCATAATCTCTAAACTGTTCCCTTACAATTGCTACCATTTATAATGCATATATTTCTTCTGTAAGAAACACTTCAATTTAGCCAAATTCCACAAGTGTCAAATCTACACAACAGATCAGATCATATAACGCATGCCCTTTCCTTACCCCATATAACTGTCAGCATCTTGTTCATGTTAAATGAAGATATTAAAGTTTCTTTCCCTTCCCTCTGACAGTGGGAAACCATGCCCACCCTTTAAGATCATCATCCTGGATGAGGCTGACTCAATGACCAACGCTGCTCAGGCTGCTCTCAGACGCACCATGGAGAAGGAGTCCCGGACCACCCGCTTCTGTCTCATCTGCAACTATGTCAGCAGGTCAATTGGGTTTCAGACTCCAAGAGGCAATCTAGAATATTACATTAATATTGGGGGTTGGTTTAGGAGTCCAATACATAACAACACAAACTCTTTAAGACACTTTAGAACATGCTGTAATACATGTTAAATTTGTTGCTAAGCTAACACAACTTGAATGTGATTTGATTTTCAGGATTATTGAGCCCTTGACATCCAGATGCTCAAAATTCCGCTTCAAACCTCTGGCCAATCAGGTCCAAGAAGAGCGCCTGCTAGAAATCTGTTACAAGGAGAATCTCAAGTACTCGAAGGAGGTGAGGATTGCAAACTGGCAACCGTCTTTGAAATAATATTTTTTCAAAGAAATGCTCTGTACACACCTTTTTTACTTAAATGAATCATCTTCCATTATCCTTAAAATTATATTTTCCTGCAGGGAATTGCAGCGTTGGTGAAGGTTTCAGAGGGGGATCTGAGAAAAGCCATAACCTTTCTTCAAAGTGCTGCACGGCTGAACACAGATAATGAGATCACGGAGAGCGCGGTCATAGAGATAGCAGGGGTGAGTGCTTCAACTGTATTACACTCAACATCAGTAATAGTTACCGGTTTTATGCACTGTGTGCAATCCTGTCAAAGGAGAGGTATCAAACGTTTGCTGACCATGCTCACATTCATCTTTTTAAGGTTGTTCCCCCCAAGATGATCGACAATTTGCTTAAAATCTGTTACAAGGGCACATTTGAAAAACTAGAGATTGCTGTTCGGGTATGTACATTGGTTTTCTATTGCTCCTTCAATACATATGGAAGAACTCCTTTCCATGACAGACTGACCAGGGTAAAGCTATGATCCCTTATTGATGTCACTTGTTAAATCCACTTCAATCAGTGTAGATGAAGGTGAGGAGGACAGGTTAAAGAATTATTTTTAAGCCTTGAGACAATTGAGACATGCATTGTGTATGTGTGAATGGGAAAGACTAATATTTAAGTGCCTTTGAACAGGTTATGGTAGTAGGTGCCAGGTGCACAGGTTTGTGTAAAGAACTGCAAAGCTGCTGGGGTTTTCACGCTAAACAGTTTCCTGCGTGTAATCAAGAATGTTCCACCAACCAAAGGACATCCAGCTAACTTGACACAACTCTGAGAAGCATTGGAGACAACATGGGACAGCATCACTGTAGAATGCTATCAACACCTTGTAGGGTCCATGCCCTGACAAATTGAAGCTGTTCTGAGGACCAAAGGGGGTTGTGCAACACAATATTAGGAAGGTGTTCTTAATGTTTCGTATACTGCTCTCTACCAGACTATTCACCAGGCCATTCTGCCTCTTACAGAACATGGTAGATGAAGGCTATGCCGCCACACAGATCATCAACCAGCTACACGAAGCCATCATAGAGGAAGAGCTGAACGACAAGCAGAAGTCTGCCATCACGGAAAAGATGGCAGTAGGTGTTTCAAAAGGGCATAACTTGCATTGTGGTAATATTATTCTTTCAATAATGTTGTGATTACGATGCCTACAGTAGTAGTGACTTATTGATTTGTCTTCTACTTCCAGGTGGTTGATAAGTGTCTAGTGGATGGTGCAGATGAGTACCTGCAGATGCTGAGTCTGTGTTCTGTGATCTTGCAGCAAGCCACCCAGAGTAACTGACCCTACAACCTCTCCTCTACGTTTACATCCTAACCAACTGCTTTTTTTGATACATGTTTTTACTCATTAATCTAAATGTGTTTCTTTTAAATACTATATTTGTTCATCAGTGCTGTCATACTTCAGGGGTCAGTTTCATTAAAAAGTACTGTGATTTCACATCTGGGTTTTGAGTCAGTTTGGAAAAAACCACATGTAACCCATATTTTATAAATAAATAAAGATATGGGTGCTTCTTTGCAGACATGCACATACTGTCCATATTATGCATCATATATAATCTCACATCAATGCATTTTAAAAGTATTGTAACGACTCTGTGTTTATAAGCGCAGAAATCGACACTGCCGCACGAACATTCTTTTGCGGCACAGTCGATAGCGCGCCGGACCTCGGGCTCGAGTCCTGCTCCCTGCCTGTTTCATTGCAGTATGATTGCTCCCTGCCTGTTTCATTGCAGTATGATTGCTCCCTGCCTGTTTCATTGCAGTATGATTACAGACGTAACAGATCAACATTGTCAGTTTAGTGTAGTTCATACGTTGACTGCTTCAGCACGGCAAGCGTCTGCCAGGTCTGGTGTATGTGTACTGCCCTGTTTCTTCGATTCTGGCACAGTAGCTGATGGAGGTAGTCACATTTTTTTGTCATCCAGACATGCAGCAGCTACATCGCAAGGCTGAGAAAGGCCTTGCCTCGTCCCTTTGACCCACTTCTCCATACAGGGATCACTATTCATCTCACAAATATTGCGTAGGGTGACAACGGCATGCCTGGGCCAGCACAGGGATCAGGGCAGCTTGACAGTTGTTGCGCTTCAAGCACTACCAGCAGGCTTTCAGGCACGAAAAGGTTGCCTCAATAGGTGTTTGTGCTCAGATGAGCATTGAATGTTCGTTGAAGTGACTTTTGATAACGTTTGAGCAGCCAGCTCCGGGAAGGTTGCATCACCCAACAGTGCATAGCCGAGAGGTTGTCCCATGGGTTTGTGAGGTCTCCGTGGTAACAACTACCCTTCTTACCAACATTCATAGTTTGGAGTCCTGCAGCATGGTTGCATCACCAGTGCTGCCTTAAAGCCTACACGAAAGTCCCAGAATGGACCATGTCCATTCATAATGCACTGCATCAACGTGGAGGGCTATCCTTTGCTGTTTGGCGTTGATATTTCACAGAAATGTGAAGGGAATTAATGACACCCGCACAATAAGGGAAACCCCACTGTGTTGAACATGGCAGCAATTTCCTCCAGCTCCTGTTCACTTGGCTGATGACTGAGTGCCTTCAGTACTGTCACAACGATATTGTATATATCGTATAAATGTGATTACTGTTGGGCTGTTCGTGCCAAGTAGTTCGCTGATAGAGAGTCTAAGTTGGTGGCAAACCATAACTATTGCCACGTTTATCCAGGTAGGGTCTTTTACTTCTGGTCTGAGTTTGTCACAGAGTTGGTGGAATGTGTCGAGCCAGTCTTGAGGCTGGAACTTCATCGCAACCCTCTTTAGGTGGTGCAATGATGACCATACCAAAAGGAGAAAAGATTTGTTTTAAAGGGCACTGGTTCTCCATTTACCTGTCATGATTAATCCATTATTATTTTTCATTTGTGTCATTGCACAGAAGGAGATTCACAACCTGATGCCCAACAACTCCCCAATGTCCTCTCCCAACAAGCATGGTGACAGGTTCAACCCCTCCCGTGCAGGGGCCAACTGGAGCATCAACTTTCACAGGATCAATCATTGCACAGTACGTCACTTTAACATCCTACCTTGTGAATTATGATGGGTAACTCCATTTGAATTCAATCACCTTTTGAAAGCACCCCTTTTGATTTGAACAAAAACTCCCATACATATTTGCTTATTGTAGAAGTGCTCAGAAAGTGACTTATTGGACCTGAATGCCAAAACATTCAAGGGATAAAGGTGCTCAAAGTTGACCTATTTTGCATACCCCACCATATTATAAGACATACATTGTCTTAATCACTGGAAAATATAAGTTAACAATTGGGATTGATACAAACAGTGTTGTCAAACTATTTTATAATTTCTTTAATGCTTTTCATCTTAAATGTCCAACAAGTTTCCAGTAAGCATATTGTCCCCCAGGAATGATGCAGCTTATTGGCTACATGGCTGAAGCATGAGGTTACTCCTTTGCATTATTTACCACAATGGGCTTTATCTTTAGATCAGACTTTAAATATGATTTTGTTGCTTGTTTAATGTTCTAAAAAAAACTCCCAGTGGCACTAATAAAATCATCAATCAATACAGTGTTTATTAATACAGTGTAATTGTGTGATTTGTTACAATGAATTGAGTATAGGCCGACCGCTTATGCCTTGGAATGGCTGAAGGCTTCACATGGTTACTTTTTTCATGATTCTCATGCCAGACACTTGATATTGTAAAACGCTGCCCTCTTGTGCAAAAATGGATGAAGTGTTGTTGAGAAATAAATCATTGCTCTTCACAATAATTGTCTTCAAAACTGTTGCATTTTACTGAGAATGCATTTAGGAATTTTGTGCAGTGACTGTGCTTATTAGAACACATTTCTTTCTGCACAGCAATCAGCTGTGTAAGGAGTTGTGTGCTCTTGCCACCTGACAGTTGATATTCAGCCATAGCTGCATGAAGTATGGTTGCTGCATCACCCTCTGAAAAATCAGAATCTTAAAATATATATATATCAATATGATATATGTACTGAACAAAAATATAAATGCAACATGCAACAATTTACGATTTTACTGAGTTACAGGAAATTAGTCAATTTAAATAAATTAGACCCTAATCTATGGATTTCATGTGACTGGGAATACATCTGTTGGTCACAGATACTGTACATAAAATGTAAAAAAGTAGGGACGTGGATCAGAAAACCAGTTAGTATCTGGTGTGACCACCATTTGCCTCATGCAGCGCGACACATCTCCTTTGCATTGAGTTATTCAGGCTGTGGCCTGTGGAATCTTGTCTCACTCCTCTTAAATGGCTGTGCGAAGTTGCTGGATATTGGCGGGAACTGGAACGCTGTCGTGCACGATGATCCAGAGCATTCCAAACATACTCAATAGGTAACATGTCTGGTGAGTATGCAGGCCATAGAACAACTGGGTTATTTTCAGCTTCCGGGAATTGTGTACAGATCCTTGCGACATGGGGCCATGCATTATCATGCTGAAACATGAGGTGAAGACTTCGAATGAATGGTACGATAATGGGCCTCAGGATGTCATCGCAGTATCTCTGTGCATTCAAATTGCCGTCGATAAAATGCAATTGTGTTTGTTTTCCATAGTTTATGCCTGCCCATACCATAACACCACAACGTTGACATCCGCAAACTGCTCGCCCACACAACGCCATACAATACAGCTTCTTGATATGCCACACCTGTCAAGTGGTGGATTATCTTGGCAAAGGAGAAATGCTCACTGACAGGGAAGTAAATACATTTGTGCCCAGAATTTGAGAGAAATGAGCTTCTTGTGCATATGGAACAATTCTGGGATCTTTAATTTCAGCTCATGTTGCATTTATATTTTTCAGTATACCATTTTTTGGGGTTTAGAAGAAGTGCAAGGTCGACTTGAGTTTTTCACACGCGCACTTCACGAAGGTGGTGTTCCCTAACGGAAATATGCAAATACGTGCTCCAACGTGCCAATAGGATCTCGCTAGCTCGTACTTGGCTTTTCCTACCTCCTTGCTTGTTCTGCCGACTATGCTTAATTTGCTCCCACTGTAAACGACACAGATTTACTATGTTGGGTTAGTTATAAACATCTTTTGCAGAGCCGTTGTGAAGGAATTCGTCAAGGAAGTGACTTTGTTTATACAGGACCTCCCGCCCCCACCTGCTGTCTATTCTGTCTCCCTCTCGGGTGGCTTCTACCTCGGATTCAGATCCTCAGAGCTCCCCATCATCGGACTGTGAGGTTGTCTGAGACTCCGGCCCATTCATCATCCACGATGGATACTGCAGCTGGCTCGGGTCCATCGAGCCCCACCGCCCTTTGGTCCTCGTGGGGGTTTGCAAACCCACTCGAGGCGAAAGAATGGGTGGACCTCCTCAGCCATTGCACCAGATGTCGTCATTGGCAGCTCTATGGTAAATAACATCTTGGGTCTCAGGGCAAAAGCCCTGTGCTATCCTGGCGCACGAGCACAGGACATTACGAGGCTGCTTCAGGAGCTGCAGCTGTTGTAGTCCATGTGGAGTCAAATGACATTAGGAGGCCTAGCTCAGAACTGCTGAATTTTTAAAATAACTGATTTTAGCTCTGAAAGATTCCAAAAAGCTCAAATTTATTTCAGGTCCTGTACCAATGTTGGGCCGCAGGTGTGAAAGATTCAGCAGGCAACTGGCATTACACACTTGGCTAAAAGAGTAGCTCTTTTGGATCAATTTTTATAGATTACTTTGACACCTTCTGGAAACAGACAGTGCTCTACAGGAATGACAGAGTCCATCCAAATCATCTTGGATCCTGGACTCTGTCTATTCATTTCAAGGCTTCGTTTAGACTGACATATCAATGGCCCAAGCCCAGCTCAGATAATCCCTACCATTGTGTCGCTGAGTTGACGTAATTCTGCAGCAAATGTACATTATCATAGGGGCGTTGGCAGTCACAATGTAAGTAAGCTAATTTGTCCCTCTAACTCCCCTGAATGCCTCTGTCGATCCTACAGCTATTATATGCAGTAATCATATGTACACTGCTCAAAAAAATAAAGGGAACACTTAAACAACATAATGTAACTCCAAGTCAATCAAACTTCTGTGAAATCAAACTGTCCACTTAGGAAGCAACACCGATTGACAATAAATTTCACATACTGTTGTGCAAATGGAATAGACAACAGGTGGAAATTATAGGCAATTAGCAAGACACCCCCAATAAAGAAGTGGTTCTGCAGGTGGTGACCACAGACCACTTCTCAGTTCCTATGCTTCCTGGCTGATGTTTTGGTCACTTTTGAATGCTGGCGGTGCTTTCACTCTAGTGGTAGCATGAGACGGAGACTACAACCCACACAAGTGGCTCAGGTAGTGCAGCTCATCCAGGATGGCACATCAATGCGAGCTGTGGCTAGAAGGTTTGCTGTGTCTGACAAATAGTTCTCCTCACCAGAGCCTGGGCCTGCTTATACTGAATCAGATGTTGGATGTTGTGTCCTTTTCAGTACTCTAGATGCCCTGTTCCTACTCCTCACCATTGCCCCACACTCCTCTGTCCACCATGCGACTGCTTTCCTCCTCCTCTCTGAACTCTTAGGTATCGCCTCAGTAGCTGCTCCCACTAACGCTATTCTCACCCAGTTATTCATACTATCCACTTCCCCTCTCAAATCCACCCGAGCCATCACCCGCTCACTTAACTCCTGAAACTGATCCCACTTTGCCCTTTCAAACACCCACCTGCCTACTCCATCCACTGACACCTCCACCTCCCTCTGGCCTACTGTGCATACTATGGGGTAATGATCACTCCCTACTGTTGACTCCTCCCATTCCTCACACTCACAGATTCCTGCCATCACACGAGATACCAGAGTGAGGTCCATTGCAGACTCTTTCCCTTTAACTACATCAATCCTAATGTGCTTAATTTTAAGAAATTATAAAATTGTTTTACAACCCTATTTTTAAGCTTTTAAATGATATCGAACTCAGCCGTTTATCTTTTCCAGTGATAAAAACATGGATGTCGCATAATATGGTGGGGTATGCAAAAAGGGTCTACTTTAAGCACCTTTATCTCATAAATGTTTTTGCATTCAGGTAAAAAAAATGTCACTTTCTGGCCACTTTTTCCATGGCCAAGCATGTGCAGTATACTTTCTTTTTTATATCAAAAGGAATGCTTTCAAAAAGTCAATGAATTTAAATAGATTTTCCCTGATACATTAACTCCCTATAGCTTAATTTGACAAATTTAGTCAGCTCATAGATCATTTAAAAAAAAAAAGTGTTTTTAGGAAAATGAGAGATCACCAAGTCAGAATGGAAAAAGAAAGGATGCAACATCTGAGAGCAACCAAGGTAAGTAACATGACAAACTAACCCACATCATAGGAAATGACCAGCACCCAAGAAAGGCATACAGTGTGCGACCTCTTTGACCACTCTCTTCAACAAGCTGTTTTTGCCCACAGGTTTGATGCTGACTGGATGTTTTTTATTTGTCGCAACATTCTCGGTAAATCCTAGACTCTGTTGTGCATGAAAAGCCCAGGAGTGCAGCAGTTTGAGATATTGGATCCGGCAAGCCTGGCACCGACGATTATGCCACGTTCAAAGTCGCTTAGGTCACTCGTTTTGCCAATTTTAAGGTTCACTCGAACAGTGGATGCCTCCATGCCTGTCTGCCTGCTTTATATAGCAAGCCATGGCCAAATGACTCACGGTTTGTAGGAGCGATTCATTTTCGTGAATGGGATGGTGTATCTAATAAACTGGCCGGTGAGTGTATAATTTCAGTAATTGCGCAAGCTAAAAGGCTGGCCACAAACAAACAAATATCGACTCAGTACAACAGTGGTGTGCCGAACAGCATCTTGGAACACACAACTCGTCCGTTCTTGTCATGGATGGCTATTGCAGCAGACGAACCCGGTGTGGTCGAAACGGCTCAATTTGAGGAGTGGAAAAACATTGCCTGGAAAATGACAGCTAGTTCAATTTACTTGAGTGGCCGCGCTGTCCGCAGACCTCAACCCAATAGAGCATCTTTGTGATGAGATGGAACGGGCTGCTGGCAGCATGAATGTATCGCCGTCCAATCTGCAGCAACTGCGTTATGCCATCGCGTCAGCATGGACCAATATCTCTGTGGAACATTTTGACACCTTGTAGAATGCCCCGAATAATTCAGGATGTTCTGGAGGCAAAGGGGGGCCAACCCGGTACTAGATGGGTGTACCAAATAAACTATTTGGTAAGTGTATATTCATGTAACTGTGGTTCTCTATTAGCGGATGGGCTGGTCTTATCTGCTTTGCTGAAAAATTAGCTGCTCGGAGCAGGCATCAACAAAGGACCCCCAGACAGAGGACAAACAGTTGCAGCCCTCCGCACCAGAAAAGATGAGTCTCTTTGGTGTAAGAATGTCTCACTGTATCTCTCATTTCCAAGCTACATGGAGTTATTTGGAGCAAGGTCAGACCCAAATCTATCTTTAATGTGCAGTACTCTCTCAGTGCTTAGAGATCCACACTAGATGAGGACAACAGAATGTCTCTCAACTTGTTGTCACATGTCAGGAATAAAAGGGGAATGGATCGAATGGCAGCCTCTCTGTAAAGATGCAGAGTGGTTGCTGTTAATTTAATTTGGTTTGTTTTCTGTCTTTGCAGTCAGAAGTTCCTACTGTCATCCTGGAAGCTGACTCGTAAAATCACAAAGATCCCATTCAAGGTCTTGGATGCTCCAGAACTACAGAATGACTTCTACCTCAACCTCGTGGACTGGTCTGCTCTAATAGTGCTAAGCAAGTCTATCTCTGGAGTGCCTGTTCATTTCTATACAAGCCCCCAGATGTGCATTGATTTATTTTTCCAGGTAACTCGTCTGTGTGATTTAGCAGTGGAGGGAGATTCTGTTACAATTTGTAAGTCGCTCTGGATAAGAGCGTCTGCCAAATGACTTAAATGTAAATGTACATCCGTGGGCTGGTCAGAGTGAGTAAATTCAACTCCATATAATCTGCAGTTTGTCAGTCATACCATAACACCTTTTACATCTGGTGTTTTTGTGTGGTTTGCTGACTCTAATGCTGTGTGTTTCTGATTTAGGGGCAATCATGTGGCAGTCGGGATTCACAAAGGCTACGTACAGATCTGGGATGCAGCAGCTGGCAAACTAGAGGGACACACTGATAGAGTTGGTGAGCATTCAGGGGGAAAAACACCCTTCTGTGGGAATGTCCATTATAGATGTCGCATATTGGTTGTTCATTTCATCAGTCTCTTTGGCATAGAACGCAGACCAGTTGCCATCAGGCAGTCGAGACCTTAGGATCCTGCAGATGATTCGCACATACCTCTCCAGTCTGAGTGCCGGTTGCAGGGTCACCTGCAGGAGGTGTGTGTGGTCTGAAGTGGAGTACAGAGAGCCATAGCCGCGGGAAGTAGTGCCGCAGCACCCACTGATAAATCAAAATAAATACAATTATAAACATTTAAAAAGGAATAGACTAATGATGGAATGCCTTGAATTCATCACAGGACATTCATCAACATAATGCAAAATAATGAACCAACATGGACACGGCATCTTATCATAGAGGATGGAGGAGCAAAGAACTGTGTTTACTTTGTCACTCGGAAACAATTGAAACTGGACCATTAACAGATTTTTTTTTTTTTTTTGTCATCAATATTTTATGAGATTTTTTTTCAATTCTTGTCCAGTTCAATTTACAGTTTTGATTTTTGTATTCCATGTCTATGATGAAACTATGTGTTAAAGGAGGGTTAAGATCTAAACTTTGAGTTGATGATGTTATAGTCAGGTCATATTTATTTGCCATTAAAAAATATATATTTTATTGTTGTATGGACTTAGGCAAGATGCATAATATAATGGGACAATGAGAAGTCCAGTTTCTTTAAATTGCTAGTAAACATGTCAAAGCACTACATTGAATATAGTATGGCGGAAAAAAACAAAACTAAGTAAAATGTGGGGAATTAACAGAAAATGTATGCAAATCAAGAATAAGAGTATTGGCAAAACATGTCTAGTGTTTTCATTTCCACACACAACTGCTTATACATATCATTTTTTTTCTTCTGTGATTTCAAGTAATTGTCATTTGTCAATCTCAACAGCCATCTGGTTTTGGCCTATATAGATATTGATTATTTGCCATAATATGTACATATTTATATGGAATGGAATAAGCAGATTGAGTGCATGCAGGCTGTGATCCCTTTTCCTTTGACAGTTCTGTTGTAGATCGTCGCACGTTCTGTTGATCCTATAAAATAGCAAACGTCACCGGATATGAGAAAAGGGCCAACTGAAGGGGAAGATTCCCGGTGTATGTGATGCTCGTTGTTTGGTGTGATGCAGAGTGGCGAGAGTGGTGAAATAAGTCATTGTCTGTTATTTTGAGTTTTGATGTTGAGTCTTTGCCCGACAAAGTGATGTTAGGATATATCATTTATCCTGTACAAGCTTTTGTACCGAATACATTACGTTGTTACAGGTGTCAAGCTTATGGGCACGTGGCAGCAGTGTGTAGCAGGGATGTTCCTAGGTGTAAGAAGAGTGCAGAAGGACAAGAGAAAGGACTGTGTAGCATTGGGTAAAGTAGTGGTATGTGTTAATTGTAGAGGTGCCCATGGTGCTGGGGCTCAGGAATGTCCTGTGCGAGAGAGGCAGGTTGAGGTTTCCAGGATTAGAGTAGTGCAGAAGTTGTCATATGCCGAGGCAGTGAAGAAAGTAGAGGAAGACGGGTCAAGGATGAGGGATCCTGAGAGGAGTGGTGTGAGTATTAGATCTGTACCAGTACAGAGGGATAGGCCGTCAAGTGATATATGTTTCAACGATTAGATTTTTAGCATTTATAGCAATGGTTATCAACTGTACAGCAGGGATGTTGCAGAAAATGGAGGTTGTGGTGGCAGCTGCAGAGAAGTATTTGGTTGTGTGAGACTTGACATCAGAAGAGTAACAGGGTGCGTTAAGTGGTGGTGTCCCATCCCTTTAAGTTGTTGGCATTTGCTTTATGTTTTGGATCATTGTCTTGTTGGAAGACAAATCTCCATCCCAGTCTCAGGTCTTTTGCAGACTCCATCAGGTTTTCTTCCAGAATGGTCCTGTATTTGGCTCCATCCATCTTCCCATCAATTTTAACCATCTTCCCTGTCCCTGCTGAAGAAAAGCAGGCCCAAACCATGATGCTGCCACCACCATGTTTGACAGTGGGAATGGTGTGTTCAGGGTGATGAGCTGTGTTGCTTTTACGCCAAACATAACGTTTTGCATTGTTGCCAAAAAGTTCAATTTTGGTTTCATCTGACCAGAGCACCTTCTTCCACATGTTTGGTGTGTCTCCCAGGTGGCTTGTGGCAAACTTTAAACAACACTTTTTATGGATATCTTTAAGAAATGGCTTTCTTCTTGCCACTCTTCCATAAAGGCCAGATTTGTGCAATATACGACTGATTGTTGTCCTATGGACAGTCTCCCACCTCAGCTGTAGATCTCTGCAGTTCATCCAGAGTGATCATGGGCCTCTTGGCTGCATCTCTGATCAGTCTTCTCCTTGTATGAGCTGAAAGTTTAGAGGGACGGCCAGGTCTTGGTAGATTTGCAGTGGTCTGATACTCCTTCCATTTCAATATTATCGCTTGCACAGTGCTCCTTGGGATGTTTAAAGCTTGGGAAATCTTTTTGTGTCCAAATCCGGCTTTAAACTTCTTCACAACAGTATCTCGGACCTGCCTGGTGTGTTCCTTGTTCTTCATGATGCTCTCTGCGCTTTTAACGGACCTCTGAGACTATCACAGTGCAGGTGCATTTATACGGAGACTTGATTACACACAGGTGGATTGTATTTATCATCATTAGTCATTTAGGTCAACATTGGATCATTCAGAGATCCTCACTGAACTTCTGGAGAGAGTTTGCTGCACTGAAAGTAAAGGGGCTTTGTCATGATCACGTTGAGGGAGAGGTTGTTGTTCTTGCACCACATGGTCAGATCTCTGACCTCCTCCCTATAGGCTGTCTCATTGTTGTCAGTGATCAGGCCTACCACTATTGTCATCATCAAACTTAATGATGGTGTTGGAGTTGTACCTGGCCGTGCAGTCATGATTGAACAGGGAGCACAGGAGGGGACTGAGCATGCACCCCTGAGGAGCCCCCGTGTTGAGGATCAGCGTGGCGGATGTGTTATTACCTACCCTTACCACCTGGGGGTGACCGGTCAGGATGTCTAGGATCCAGTTGCAGAGGGAGCTGTTTGGTCCCAGGGTCCTTAGCTCAGTGATGAGTTTTGAGGGCACTATGGTGTTGAATGCTGAGCTGTAGTCAATGAATAGTATTCTCACGTAGGTGTTCCTTTTGTCCAGGTGAGAAAGGACAGTGTGGAGTGCAATAGAGATTGCATCGTCTGTGGATCTGTTGGTATGGTATGCAAATTGGAGTGGGTCTAGGGTTTCTGGGATAATGGTGTTGATGTAAGCCATGACCAGCCTTTCAAAGCATTTCATGCCTACAGACGTGAGTGCTACGGGTCAGTAGTCATTTAGGCAGGTTACTGTTCTTGGGCACAGGGACTATGGTGGTCTGCTTGAAACATGTTGGCATTACAGACTCAGACAGGGAGAGGTTGAAAATGTCAGTGATGACACTTGGTCAGCGCAGTCTCGGAGTACACGTCCTGGTAATCCGTCTGGCCCAGCGGCCTTGTGAATGTTGACCTGTTGAAAGGTCTTACTCACGTCGGCTGCGGAGAGCGTGATCACACAGTCGTCCGGAACAGCTGATGCTCTCATGCATGTTTCAGTTTTCTTGCTTCAAAGCTCGCCTTGGTAGGCTTGTGTCACTGGGCAGCTCTCGGCTGTGCTTCCCTTTGTCGTCTGTAATAATTTGCAACCCCTGCCACATCCGACAAGCTTCGGACCCAGTGTAGTATGATTCGATCTTAGTCCTGTATTGACACTTTGCTTGTTTGATGGTTTGTCGGAGGGCATAGCAGGATTTCTTATAAGCTGCCACGGTCGCTATGGAACGTGGCAGCTCTACCCTTTAGCTCAGTGCAAATTATGCCTGTAATCCATGGCTTCTTGTTGGGGTATGTACGTACAGTCACTGTGGGGACGACGTCCTCGATGCACTTATTGATAAAGCCAGTGACTGATGTGGTGTACTCCTCAATGCCATCGGAAGAATCTCAGAACATATTCCAGTCTGTGCTAGTAGAACAGTCCTGTAGTTTAGCTTCTGCTTCATCTGACTACTTTTTTATAGACCGAGGCACTGGTGCTTCCTGCTTTAATAGTGTAGTGGGGTGGTGTTATTTTTATTTCAAAACATTTAGATTTGTTTTTGGGGGGGTAATTGTTGTGCAAGATGGTAGGGTATTTGTTTATTTATTATTTTTTCAAGCAAAGTATAAGGGAGTTGTACTCCAGTCTAGTAGGTGGCGGTAATGCAACATACTGGATGCCAACTGCCGTTAAACCTCATCGAATAAGTCACCGGATATGGTGCAGAGCGAGCGGGAAGTTGAACCATTTGTAAATTACTGGCAGAAAAGTATTTTATGGGAAATCATAACAAATTACCAACAGAGCAAAGACGAACTTTTCTTGTGATATTTTTTGACAGTCATACACTTGAAAACAAAGTACTTAGCCTGCTTACTACTTATTACAGGCACCTGGCAAGCTAACATATGTACGTGATAGTATTCGTTTTTGGCGAGCTTTCTTGTAGATACGGGCAGCCAGAGCCATTTTATTTAGAATAAATAAATACGTTACCCTTCTAACGTCGTTAGCTAGATAACGCCTCGCTAGTTTCGACTAAGGTAAGGATGGGGGACAGGACCCTCCTGCGGGAACTAAAGCGGTGGGCGATTGAAGAATTTAATCTACCACCCCAAAGTCTCCCAAACGACAACTACGTTAAAACGTAGGTAACGACGTCATTCATCATGGTCCTATGCTGTGCTACTTTTTGGCCTTGTTGAGCTATTTCTCATTGATTTTTGTTGGTAACAATTAATATAGTTGTCTAGCCAATTAAACTCAACGATCTACGATTGTTCTGTGTAATTGCGGCCTATTTGGGTGCTGAAATCATTTTTTTCGGCGTTCCCGTCTGCCCACACTTCCCCACACTACCATCGTGAAGTTCAGTTGGTCGACTAATAGCTAGCTAACGTTAGCTAGTTCACAGCTACAGTTTTCCATAGCGACCGTGGCAGACTAGGTTAACTAATATGGACCATCAGTGAGTTAACACAAGTATATGGTTTGTTTTGATTCAGGTTATGTGTTGGCCCAGGAGCCTCAATATGGAGATATGTCACACAACATATTTTCAATCAGAGGTGGGTATGCAGACAGGTTTTTACAACATATTTGTGTATACTTCGTTGGTCAACGATGACTTTGTTTTGTAATAAGTTTGCTTTTCCAATATCTTGATGTAAATCCTTTCTCTTTGCAGGAATGTCAGGGTTATGCGTGGAAATCTTCAGTGGTATCCTTTGGTTTTGTTCTCTTGAGCTATGTACAACGGGTAATTTCATTGTCTTGGAGATGAAACCGACTCTATTGTCAGGGTAACTGCCTAATTTCTCTGATACCAATATGACACTCACAGATTTTGTTCTATGGACATTTGTACAAGGGCATTTCCATCGAAAAGGACCCATGAGCTCCAACATGTGAAGTTCAAAGGAGCATATCAAATTGTGTGTCAAAGGAAAAGCTAAAGTCTATATTTTTGTGCAACGGAGGCATAGGTACATTTTTAAAATAGTTTTACATCTCAAAAATTACACATAAGCAAAGACTATGATTTCTTGATAAACATCGAAAATGGGTCTTGCAAAACATCCCACCAGAAATGGTTTCAAAAGTTATCAGAAATGCATAGAAACACAAGTAAAGACCACTGCCAGCTAATATCAACACTTATATTTAGTTTTGGAGAAATTGTTTACCTTTTAAGTTGAAGAAATATTTCCTTGTGCGTTGTAATTCTGTCACCAAAAACCCACGCATCTAAGTAATTTTATAATTTCTCTCCCTTATGAGAAGTGAGGATAATGAAAGTTCACGGAAGTAACAAGTAATGATAGACCTGCCAATTAGTTAGTGATTTTGCTGATATTTCTTTGTGATTTATTAAGTGATTCAAATGAGTATTTCCTGGAATTACGCAAAAATCAGTAATGACACTGAATTGGCTACAATGGGGTAATCATAATAGTCAGAAACCACAGATGGGTCACCTGCCATTGTCCCATCTTACATGGGCATACTGTTATGTTCAGCTGATAACTTTTCTTTCTGTTGTCTGGCATTTAAACCAAGTCTGGACAGCCTTTCTCTCACTCTCCAGTTAATGTCACCTCTGTCAGCTCTTACTGGCACATACCCGTGATAACCCCTCTTTCCATTTACTGTGACCAGCATCCTCACCCACTGAGCACTGACTGACACCGGTCGTCCATGGACGTTAAAATTTGGTCAGTCCACCCTGGCCTTGATGTTAACATCCAAAGACAGACGGACTGGACCAAATCTGAACCTATCATAGACTTATGTGTCACAAGTTTGGATTGCACAGTACAGTAAGTAGAGCACAGTAGAGTACAATACAGAAGAGTACAGTATATTAAACTACTGAACTGTACTGCATGTACAGAATCCTAGTCTGCTGTGCTGTATTGTACTGTACTCAGTGTTCTGCTGTGCAGCACTGTCCATACTTGTGAAACATGAGAATTGACATTCATATCTAGAAATATGCATTTGTGTTGTACAGATCAGGGAGTCATTATGTAATTTCATAACCGTAATTCCGTTACCGGGTGTAAATCCACTTAATTTACTGTAGTTTAACCAAAAGTTAAAAAAATATATATTAAAAAAATTCCCCCAATCTCAAGGTACCATGTCATAGCTGACCCTCCACAGAGTTTTTGGAAAACGTGGTCACATAAAAACCTGAAGAAGATTTTACCATAATTCCAATAACAAATTTCACATCTTTCCGGTTAAATCACAAAATAATTTTGTTAAATTTGTTCAGTTGAAATGGTTTAAAGCTGTCCTTGTGCATATAGAGTTGTATGGTTTAACTTCGAAATCAGGCCTCTCGAGTGGCGCAGTGGTCTAAGGCACTGAAGACCGGGTTCATTCCCAGGCTGTGTCACAACCGGCTGTAACCAGGCGGCGCACAATTGGCCCAGCGTCATCTGGGTTAGGGGAGGGTTTGGCCGGTGGGGCTTGGCTCAGCGCGCTCTAGCAACTCCTTGTGTCGGGCCGGGCGCCTGCAGGCTTATTTCGGGTTGTCAGTTGAACTGTGCTCCAACACATTGGTGCGGCTGGCTTCCGTGTTAAGCTGGCAGGTGTTAAGGAGCATGGTTTGGCGGGTCATGTCTCGGAGGACGCATGACTTGACCTTAGCTTCTCCCGAGCCCGTTGGGGAGTTGCAGCGATGACACAAGATTGTAATTGGCTCTATGAAATTGGGGTTGGGAAAGGGGAAAAAATACAAATAAACAACTTTGAAATCAATGTTTTTTGGTTTGGCATACATTTTAAAATGAATAAAAATGAGTCGATGCGTAATTCCGTTACCATGGAATTGCCCACAAGCCTTTCCTTGACATTGTGATCTCTCAGGTACAAAGTTCTACAAGATAAGGAGGTACACCCAATATTTCGTAACAATTATCTAGATAATTTGATATATAGTGCATTCAGAAAGTATTCAGAACATTTGACTTTCTCCACATTTTGGTACATTACAGCCTTATTTTCTTCAAGCCACACACAATACCCCATAATGACAATACAAAAACTGAAATATCACATTTAGATAAGTATTCAAACCCTTTACTCAATACGTTAAGCACTTTTGGCAGGGATTACAGCATTGAGTCTTCTTAGGTAAGACGCTACAAGCTTGGCACACCTGTATTTGGGGAGTTTCTTACATTCTTCTCTGCAGATCCTCTCAAGCTCTGTCGGGTTGGATGGGGAGTGTAGCTGCACAGCTATTTTACGGTATCTCCAGAGATGTTCGATTGGGTTCAAGTCCGGGCTCTGGTTGGGCCAATCAAGGGCATTCAGCGACTTGTCCCGAAGCCACTCCTGCATTGTCTTGGCTGTGTGCTTAGGGTCATTGTCCTGTTGGAAGGTGAACCATTGCCCCATTCTGAGGTCCTGAGCGCTCTGGACCAGGTTTTCATGAAGGATCTCTCTGTACATTGCTCCGTTCATCTTTCCCTCGATCCTGACGAGTCTCTCAGTCCCTGCTGCTGAAAAACATCCCCACAGCATGATGCTGCCACCACCATACTTCACCGTAGGGATGGTGTCAGGTTTCTTCCAGATTGTGACGCTTGGCATTCAGGCCAAAAAATTCAATCTTGGTTTCATCAGACCAGAGAATTTTGTTTCTCATGGTTTGTGTCCTTTAGATGCCTTTTGTCAAACTCTCAAATCAAATCTTGCTTGTTGGTGAAAAAATCTTTGTCTAATCCGAGGTGAGTGATCACTGTCCTGATATCCAGAAGCTCTTTTCTGCTGTAAGATACAGTTGCAGAAACATTATGTTCAAAATAAGTTACAAATAATGCAAAAAAAAACAACATAACAGTACAATTGATTGGGCTCCCGTAAAACTGCTGCCATTTCATCCTGCACAATTTTGGGCTGTCATGTGCCTTTTACTAAGAAGTGGCATCTTTCTGGGCACTCTACCATAAAGGCCTGGTTGGTGGAGTGCTGCAGAGATGGTTGCTCTTCTGGAAGTTTCTCTGATCTCCACAGAGGAACGAGAGCTCTCTGAGTGACCATCAGTTTCTTGGTCAACTCCCTGACCAAGACCCTTCCCCCCGATTGCTCAGTTTGGCTGGGCGGGCAGCTCTCGGAAGACTCTTGGTGGTTCCAAACTTCGTCCATTTAAGAATGATGGAGACCCCTGTGTCCTTAGGGACTTTCAACGCTTCAGAATTTTTTGGGGGTACCCTTCCCCAGATGTGGGCCTCGACACAATCCTGTCTCGGCGCTCTATGGACAATTCCTTTGACCTCATGGCTTGATATTTGCTCTGACTTGTACTGTCAACTGTGGGACCTTATATAGATAGGTGTGTGTGCCTTTCCAAATCATATCCAATCAATTGAATTTACCATAGGTGGACTTCAATCAAGTTGTAGAAACATCTCAAGGATGATCAATGGAAACAGGATGCACCTGAGCCTCAGAAAATGGTCTGAATACTTATGTAATTAAGGTATTAGGGTTGTTGTTTTTTATACATCTGCAAACATTTCTCAACTTGTTTTCATTTTGTTATTATGGGGTGTTGTGTGTCAAAATAAATATTTAATCAATTTTAGAGTAAGGCTGTAATGTAACTGGAAAAAGTCAAGGGGTCTGAATACTTTCCTAATGCACTGTAGGTACAGTATCACCATTTTTAGACTGTCAGTTAGCATTATGTTTTCTGTGTGAACATTATTTTTATTACATTATGTATTTGTGTGCAGTTAAAAAAGGTAGCGGGGCAGAGTGATGCTGCTAAGCGGCTTGAGCTTCAGGAGCAGATAGAGGAGCTGAGAGCTGAACTCAACCACTTGGACTCTCAAATCAATGGGACTGAAGCACAGCTAGTTACTGAAGGTTAGCCTTTTTAACAAATAGGCATACAGTGGGGTCTGAAATAGGCAAAAAATGGCTGTAAAAAATGTATAATTGAAATACTGAGCTATGTTGTATGCTCTAAAAAAAATTGGGAAATTATATTACACAACTACAATTGCTCAAAATTGACACCCCTGTTTTCAATACCTTTCATAACCTCACCTTGTGAAGATGACGTTACTGAGCCTATTTTAATTGTTTGTCACTTTTGATCATCTTTATCAAGGATGTCAATACTTTTGGAACCCACTGTATAATTTGGTTTTCCACATCCTAAATTGTGCTAGGTTTGTATATGCTGATATGTTGATGCCCCCTTTTGCTGTGACATGTTGTGCTGTAACTTTTCTTTTGTATTGAGTAGAAGAGTCCATTAACTGGAGCTGGAGAATGGTGGAGGAGAACCAACGCAGGGAGCTGCTTTTACAGGCCTTTAAGCAGCGCTGCATGAATGAGCGCCAGTTTCTCTCAGAGTATACCCGCAAGATCAGTGGACACTCCCAGGTTCTGGAGCAGCTGTCTAGGTGTGCTTGCTCGAGCCTCTGTTTACCCTTACCATTTCTTAACACACTTCTACATACATTCTAATGCCGCAAACCCAGCCCAAATCCATTCTTTGCTTTTGGTGTGTTTTGCAGGAAGGCAGAGCTGGAGGTGGTGTTTGGAAATGAAGCCTCCAATAGCAGTGGGGACTATCTCAACCCAACAGGAGCAGAGCCTCAGGTTCTGGTAAGTGATTTTACTTAACTTTTTATGATGCTTTATAAGATGTAATCTGTGATGGTTTTGTATTGGACTAATGTTCTTTCTCTTCCTCTTTAGCGTAATGTGAGAGAGCTGTGTGATGAAAGACTCCTCTTCTTCCAGTCTTTACAAGAGAGTGAGCTGAAAATAGCATCCTCCACTGCCACACAGTAAGAATTATCAGATGGTTTTATATAGGAACCAGAGTCATCCATGGCATTCTTCTATTGCTAAATCATCATTGACTCTCTGTCTTCAGCTTGACTCGTGAACAGAGAACTGCAGTATTTCAGCATTGGTTAAGTGCTGTGGAGGTAAGTTGCATTGTTGTTTGCATCTAGTTAGTGCCTTCGGAAAGTTTTCAAACCCCTTGACTTTTTCCACATTTTGTTACATTACAGCTTTATTCTAAAATTGATTAAATTGTTTTTTTCCCCTCGTCAATCGACACACAATACTCCATAATGACAAAGCGAAAACAGGTTTTTAGAAGAGATATCACATGTACATAAATATTTATACCCTTTACTCAGTTGTCTCAAAGCCACTCCTGCATTGTCTTGGTTGTGTGCTTAGGGTTGTTGTCCTGTTGGAAGGTAAACTTTTTTTTTTTTTTACCTTTATTTAACTAGGCAAGTCAGTTAAGAACAAATTCTTATTTTCAATGACGGCCAAGGAACAGTAGGTTAACTGCCTACTGATTTGTTAGCTCGGGGGTTTGAACTTGCAACCTTCCGGTTACTAGTTCAACGCTTTAACCACTAGGCTACCCTGCCACACCTTAACAATACCCTAACACACCTTAACCCCACCATAACCCTGTCTGAGGTCCTAACCTGCTCCATAGCGCCTTTCATCTTTGCCTCAATCCTGACTTGTCTCCCAGTCCCTGCCGCTGAAAAACATCCCCACAGCATAATGCTGCCACCATTATGCTTCAACGTAAGGATGGTGCCAGGTTTCCTTCAGACGTGACACTTGGCATTCAGGCCAAAGAGTTCAATCTTGGTTTCATCAGACCAGAGTTTCTTCTCCTGGTCTGAGTCTTTAGGTGTATTTTGGCAAACTTAAAGCAGGCTGTTATGTGCCTTTTTTTAATGAGTGGCTTCTGTCTGGCCACTCTACCATAAAGCCCTGGTTGGTGGAGTGCTGTAGAGATGGTTGTCCTTCAGGAAGGTTCTCCCATCTCCACAGAGGAACTCTAGAGCTCTTATAGTGTCTCGGAGCTCTACGGACAATTGCTTTGACCTCACGGCTTGGGTTTTGCTCTGACATGCACTGTCAACTGGGACCTTATATAGACAGGTGTGCATTTCCAAATCATGTCCAATCAACTAAATTCACCAAAGGTGGACTCATATCAAGTTGTAGAACCATCTCAATGATGATCAATGTAAACAGGATGCACCTGAGCTCAATTAAGAGTCTCATAGCAAAGGGTCTGAATACCTATGTAAGGTATTTCATTTTTTATATATATTTTCAAAAATGTGAACTATTTTCGCTTTGTCATTATGGGGTATTGTGTAAAAATTGCTGATGTTTTATTTAATCCATTTTATAATAAGGCTTTAACGTAACAAAATGTGGAAAAAGTCAAGGGGTCTAAATACTTTCCCGACGACAATGTACATAACGATCTGTTTCATATTTGCTTCAGTTGAGTGAGAATGGTATTATAATTTTTATCTCATCAGGACTTGTTGCGATGCTATCCTCCAAACCAAGTGCTGTCAGCCTTGCAGTACCTGGCCTTGGGACAGGAAATTACATTGCAGGAGAAGCTTGCCTCATTGGATGTGGCTCATGATGTTGCCGCATTACGGTAAATTGTTTTTTTAATAATAAATGTAGCTGGACAAAAATCTGCATGGATTGGAATTAAAGGTCAAATGTATCTGTTTTGTTTTAGGTTTCGCTACGAGAGTAATCACCTGTTAGACATCTCGAAAGAAGAGGAAGAGCTACCACCCGTTAAGAGTCTTTTACAGGTGCTTTACACACATTTCAGTTTACACTAAAATACCAACATGGGGTAAAGACACTGCATAGGCTTGAACAGTATTGTAGTTCACTGTTGCTGTAGTTGATATCTGTGTCTGATCATTTTGCAGTCAGCCTGGGAGGAGGTGGAACAGAGTCTGATGGAACTGGCTCAAACGCGTTCACAAATTCAACAGCTGAAGACCCAGCTTCATGCCCGAAAGAATGAGGCAGAGTTGGAGCTGCTTGGCGGAGAATCTCAAACCCAAGCGCTGGCGCAGTAAGTCTGCACTACAGATTGGCTTTTTCCACATTTTTGTTTTGTCATTAATAAACTTGCTCAGCCTCTAATGAAGTCATGTCAATTCATCAAAATGCTCTGGTTTCTTTTCTCACATGTTTCCCTCCTGCCCAGGTCAGTGTTTGAGCTGGAGATGCAGTGTGTGATGCAGGCAGCAGTGCGAGATGGTGTGCGAAACCAGTGTGTTGAAATGGAGCAACATGCCAGGGACAGACAGGAGGCCCTTCGCAACCTGCGGAGACAATGGCAGAGCATCACGGACTTCAGACAGCTTGTGGTGAGGAAATGTACTGTTTTTTGCAGTCTGTATTTCTACCTTTGTCTTCCACACACAACACCACAGCATTTCACCACTTGCCACATGTTAACCTAAATAAGTGTGACACACTTTTGTCATGTATTTCTTCATAGGACGTCAGGCAGGAACAGACAAGAGGTCTGATCAAGGGGAATTCAACAGCTAAGACTGAACTGACTCGCGTGCACAAGGAGGTAGGCCCTCTATATGCTTCTGTGTACTCTAATGCATACTGTGTAAACAGTGGCCATCTAACTCAACCTGTTCCTCTCTTGTCTGACCCCAGATTGGCCAGTTTGTCCAGGGAAAACTGACTCCCCAGTTTGATGAGGTTCTTTCAGCAGCCAATAGGCTTCGCAACTCTGTGTCCCAGGAGGCCAGACAGTTTGGAAACGTGTCACTAGTAACACTTGATCGCAGGCTCATTGAAGGGTAAGAGCTTCCCATTTGTTGGTGTTTGATGGGTGAGTTGACATCTTCTGATCATAAGGCTGACTGGTCTCGTTCAGGCAAATGAGAACTAAGTGCACTCAGGCTATCCGGAAGGCCAAAGATATTTTTTTAAGGAGCAGTTCTCTCTCTGTGGGTCTAACCCCAAGAAGTTCTGGAAAATGGTTGAAGACCTGGAGAATAAACCCTCCTCCTCAGCTGCCCATGTCCCTTAAAGTTGATGATGTGGTTGTTACTGACAAGAAGCACATGGCCTAGTGCTTTAATCACCACTTAAATTAGTCAGGATTCCATTTTAACTCAGCCATGCCTCCTTGCCCGTCCAACATTTCCAGTGCAACTAGCCCCGATGCTCCTCCCTATTTTCTTCTCTCCTGCCCAACTACAAAGTTTCTCCCTGCAGGGGGTCACTGAGTCCGATGTGCTAAAGGAGCTCCTTAAACTTGACCCCCAAAAATCATCTGGGTCAGATAGTTTGGACCCTTTCTTCTTTCAGGTTGCTGCCCCTACAATCTCCAAGCCTATCTCTGACCTTTTTAACCTGTCCCTCCTCTCTGGGGAGGTTCCCATTGCTTGGAAGGCAGCCACTCTAAGTCATTTATTTAAAGAGGGAGATCAAGCTGATCCTAACTGTTATAGGCCTATTTCTATTTTGCCCTGTTTATCAAAGTGTTGGAAAAACTTGTCAATAATCAACTGACTGGCTTTCTTTATGTGTATAGTATTCTCTCTGGTATGCAATCTGGTTTCCGCTCAGATTATGGACGTGTCACTGCAACCTTAAAGGTCCTCAATGATGTCACCATTGCCCTTGATTCTATGCAATGTTGTGCTGTTTTTTTTTTATTGACTTGGCCATAGCTTTTGATACGGTAGACCATTCCATTCTTGTGGGCTGGCTAAGGAATATTGGTGTCTCTGAGGGTTCTTTGGCCTGGTTTGCTAACTAACTCGGAGTGCAGTGTATAAAGTCAGAAAATCTGATGTCTCAGACACTGCCTGTCAACAAGGATGTACCCCAAGGCTCCAACTTAGGCCCCACACTCTTCTCAATTTACATCAACAACATAGCTCAAGCTCTCTCATCCATTTATATGCAGATGATAGTCTTATATTCAGCTGGCTCCTCCCCGACAAAGCTTTCTTAGTGTCCAACAAGCTTTCTCTGCCCTTAACCTTTGTTTTGGAGGTGTTCAGAACAAGGTTATGTGGTTTGGTAAGAAGAATGCCTCTCTCCCCACAGGTGTGATCACTATCTCTGAGGGTTTAGTGCTTGAGGTAGTCACCTCATATAAGTACTTGGGAGTATGGCTAGATGGTACACTGTCCTTCTCTCAACACATCAAAGCTGCAGGCTGAAGTTAAATTGACTTGGTTTCCTCTATTGTCATCGCTCCTCTTTCACCCCAGCTGCCAAACTAACCCTGATTCAGATGACGATCCTACCCATGCTAGATTACGGCGACCATAATTTATAGATTGGCAGGTAAGGGTGCTCTTGTCCGGTTAGATGTTCTTAACCATTCAGCCATGAGATTTGCCACCAAAGCTCCTTGTAGGACACATCACTGCACTCTATACTCCTCTGTAAACTGGTCACCTCTGTATACCCTTCGCAAGACCCACTGGTTGTTGCTTATTTATAAAACCCTCTTAAGCCTCACTCCCCCCTATCTGAGATATCTACTTCAGCCCTCATCCTAGACATACAACACCCGTTCTGCCAGTAACATTCTGTTAAAGGTCCCCAAAGCACACACATCCCTGGGTCGCTCGTCTTTTCAGTTCGCTGTAGCTAGCGACTGGAACGAGCTGCAACAAACACTCAAACTGGACAGTTTTATCTCAATCTCTTCATTCAAAAACTCAAATCATGGACACTCTTACTGACAGTTGTGGCTGCTTTGTGTGATGTATTGTTGTCTACCTTCTTGCCCTTTGTCTGTTCCCAACAATGTTTGTACCCTGTTTTGTGCTACAACCATGTTGTTGCTACCATGCTGTGTTGTCATTGTAGGTCTCTCTTTATGTAGAGTTGTGTTAACTCTTGTCGTGATGTGTGTTTATCCTATATTTTTATTTATTTTTAATCCCAGACCCTATCTCCGCAGGAGACCTTGTGCCTTTAGGTAGGCCGTCATTGTAAATACAAATTTGTTCTTAACTGACTTGCCTATTTAATTAAAATAAAACATGTTTTTAGTAATTGGTCTGGCTGAGAAAAAATGCTCAGAGCTAGATTTTTCAGATGGTTAAGTTCTGTCATCTGCTATACATTTCAGCGAGCAGAGAATTCCAGCTACGTGGTTATCTATCCATCGCTTGCATTCCTCTCCCTTCCACAATCTGTGTCAAAGCATGGCTTTTCCAATGTACAGGGTGAGTCCTAACAGATTATTCCATGACCATTTATGTACCTAAAAGTTTGCTTTTTGCTCTTATCCTGTTTTATTTATATATTCTCTATTCTGTCTCTTTGTTTCTCTGCCAGGCCCCTGAGGAACTGTACTCGCAAGCTCTATCCCAGCATTTGGAGCTTCGCTTTCTGCGTCATTTGCTGTAATTTCACTCCTCCTCTTTAGCAAATGTAGAGAAGCAAGGAGCGCTGCTACCTGCACCTGACCAACAAGGTACAGGTCTTCTATAGAGTTCAAAGCTGCAAACTAACAAATGGGATAGCTAGATGCCATTCAATCAGACTCCAATCACACTATCACTGCTCTTTACCTAGTTAACCATTCAGTTTTACGTGTCTGACTGATATCTTCGTCTCCCTTTAATCTTCCTTTTCTTTATTTCTTCTTAGCCCTCCTGCTACGTGTCCTGGAGGAAGACAAGGAGCTGCTTCAGTCTTTGTTACCCAGGGTTTGGGAGCTCACCCAGTGCTGCTCACAGGGCCTTTCTTACGGGAATCAGGTCAAGACTGCCATTTCCTATTGGTAAGTGTTCCCATCAACTCTTTCTCACATAGAGCTCCCTTTTTATTAAACCTCAATATTATTCACCAGCTATACGATTGACAATTCATTTATTTGTTCTGTCTGTGCAGGTGGGATCAGCCTGCTCAGTTTGCTCTGCCTGACATACGCAAGGGGGGACTGACTTTTAAGCAGTGGCTACAGAGGTGGAAATTTGCAGCCAAGGCTTCTTAATTAGTTCCATGGAAAATAGACAAGTGCATAGATGGACAACAATACTTGTCTAAAACTACAATTTTATTCCCACTAAGGTTAATTTAATATATTGTTAGTTTTTCACATCTCCCTTT
This sequence comes from Oncorhynchus masou masou, assembly GCF_036934945.1. Lineage (NCBI taxonomy): Eukaryota > Metazoa > Chordata > Actinopteri > Salmoniformes > Salmonidae > Oncorhynchus > Oncorhynchus masou. The sequence continues at coordinate 50,485,191 of NC_088226.1, forward strand.
TGCCATTCAATGTACACTACATTGCCAAAAGTATGTGGACACCCTTTCAAATTAGTGGATACGATTATTTCAGGCACACTCGTTGCTGACAGGTGTATGAAATCGAGCACAGAGCCATGCAATTGCTTTAGTCAAACATTGGCAGTAGAATGGCTCGTACTGAAGAGCCCTGTGACTTTCCAAAAAGTCATTTTTTTCCTTCATATTTCTGCCCTGCTATAGCTGCCCCTGTCACCACAGTGCTGTTATTGTGAAGTGGAAATGTCTAGGAGCAACAGCCCAACCGCAAAGTAGTAGGCAACACAGGCTCACAGAACAGGATTGGCGAGTGCTGAAGTGAGTAGCGCGTAGAAATTGTTTGCCCTAGGTTGCAACACTCACTACTGAGTTCCAAACTGCCTCTAGAAGCAATGTCAGCACATTACTGATCACCGGGCGCTTCATGAAATGGGTTTCCATGGCTGAGCAGCCACACACAAGCCTAAGATCACCAAGTGCATTGCCAAGCGTCGGCTGGAGTGGTGTAAAGCTCACCACCATTGGACTCTGGAACATTGGAAACACGTTCTCTGGAGTGATGAGTCACACTTAACCATCTGGCAGTCCGACGGATGAATGACAATGCTACTTGCCTGAAAGAATAGTGTCAAATGTAAAGTTTGGTGGAGGAGGAATAATGGTCTGGGGCTGTTTTTCATGGTTCGGACTAGGCCCCATAGTTCCAGTGAAGGGAAATTGTTACAGCAAACTATTCTGTGCTTCCAACTTTATGGCAACAGTTTGGGGAAGCACTTTCCTGTTTCAGCATGACAATGCCCCCGTGCACAAAGAGAGGTGCATACAGAAGTGGTTGGTTGAGATCAGTGTGGAAGAACTTGACTGGCCTGCACAGAGCCCTGACCTCAACTCCATCAAACACCTTTGGGATGGATTTGACCGCTGCAAGCCAGGCCTAATTGGCCAACATCAGTGCCCAAACTAATGCTCTTGTGGCTGAATGGAAGTCCCCGCAGCAATGTTCCAACATCTACTGGAAAGCATTCCCAGAAGAGAGGAGGCTGTTAGAAAAAAAGGGTGGGACTAACACTTAATGCCCATGATTTTGGAATGAGATGTTCGACGAGCAGGTGTCCACATACTTTTCGCTGTGCCGTGTATATCACAAGTAAATTGCTGTTGTCTTTATGCCATTAAATCAACTTTGCCTGCACTTTCTTTTTCTTAAAGAGTTTGATGGTTAAACTCAATCACAAATGTAATCCTATTTGAACAAGACCGTTACATTAGTAGTTATCCATATCATCAATACATACACAAAAGTAAATAAAGGAGTAGATTATGGAATAACAAGCTAATTTATTTCAACAAATAGGACCACTTTGTCCATGGTATGGTTTTTCTCAGTCTGTATGGTTGGAGTTGTATGAATACTTCTAAATAAAATTGTATTCATCAGGTACAACCAACAGGTATAGTTTGTGTAGTGAAATGCTTGTGCTACCTCCCTTAAATTCAGTGCAATAAAAAAATAAGTAATAAGAGTATGCATAGCTGATATGTACAGAATGTATAGAGTATGAATGTGCTATGCCAAGTATGACTGTATTTACAAATAAAGTATCTAATACAAATATCCTGTGTGTATTGTAGTAGGCCACTAGCTATATTCAGGTCTTGGTCTTCTGTGTGATGCGCATTGTTGGCACGCCCATTACTTTCCCTCCCGGTTGATTCTGTGTTGGTGAGTGGCAGGCCGTCAAATTCTGTGCTCACATCTCAAACTATGCAAATAGACGCTTTAACATTCGTAAAAAATAGTCAAGTTCTGCGTGCAACGTGTATACACTTCTGTAAAAAGGTTTCCTCCAGTCAGTGTGAAAATTGAACAAGGACTGTACTGTTGTAAGGAGGATGGAGAAAAATCCCTCCTTTGCTCGTGAAGCTCCACCCGTTTCTCCATGCGTCTGCGCATTGGAATTTCTCTTGACTGTGCTTCCGGACAAAGATGGTGGATAAATAAAGAGTTTTTACTCAGGCCGTTTGCCTTTGAAAAAAAAAACGGTCAGTTGTGGTCTGCTTAACGGGGTGGTTCTTCCATAGTCAACAATGCAATAGCAGCTGTGTCTGCTCGGTTTAGTTCCTTGACGGTAATGTATCCAGCAAATATACGGGAGTGGGGTGTCTCGCCGCTTCTTCCGTCTTTGCTTCCGGACGCCAAGACTGGCTGCACAGCTGCCGCCGAATTTAAAGGGACAGGCGATAGTTTATTTAAAATATCATAATCAGCAACCATTGTCTCAAAGCTTTTTTCAGAGGCTTCACTCTGACAGCGTACCAGCAGTAGTTACTTGTTGGACCGATAATGACTTTTAATCAAAGTCGCATCGAGTCGTAGCTTATATCCATAATTCTTACTTGGCTGGATTTTCCTTATTTTGCTTGCTGGCTAACGTTATCTACTAGCTAGCTAGCCAACTAAGGGTTTGCTAGCTAGCTTCCGACGAAGGCAAGATTTTTGTCGGCTAGCCAACAACCAGATACCAAAGCGTATAATCAACCAAGTAGTAGTGGCTGTATGTCTGTTACTATCTCCGTGATCATGGCGAAAATTCAGGCACACAGCAACACGAAACAAATAAACCAAATTCAAGACAAGGCCTATGTTGTACAAAAGCAAGTGCAACAACAGCACTTTCAAAAACTGAAGGTAAGAGACGGGAACAAAAAGGGAAAAGTCTTCCTCAGAACCATTTTGTGTTCGTCAGATATTGTCTTTCTCTTCATGCTCAGGAGTTAACGTTTGCTAGCTAGTTAATCATAAAGGTGTTCTGAATAGAATGTCGCATGAACAGTACTTTAGTGTAGGTTAACTAACGCCCGAACTTGGATTCTTCAATTGCGTTAGACACGATTTTAATCATCATTCATTGGGTCATCCAGATACAGCACAGTATAACATATATCTATGTTAGTTTCTTTGGCTGGTTAGTTAGCTACTTTCCATTGTTGGATAACTTTGAGCATCTGAGGTTCCTTGTTCACATTTTCTGCCCGCAATGCCAGACAAAAAGTCACATTTAAGTTGTCTAGAATGGGATGGTGTTTGTTGGCACAAAATGGGAGACCTGTCTTTAAATACGCGCTATTGCTTGCTAGCTGGTTTGTAATCCGACAAACTAACTAACGTTAGCCAACATACAGGAACGTTACTCGTTTGATAACTTGCCAGCTAGTTTATGAGTAGGGTTTTCTCAATACGCCATGTTAACGTTAGCTATTGTATTGTTTATTCGTATTGCTGATTTTAAAATCGACGATCATTATGCCGCACAGAACCATCGGTTTTGTTAGCTAGCTAACGTTAACCATGCAGTTTAACTACGTTTTCCTTGTTGACCAGATTTGAGCTACAATGCGTCCAAGGTGTTCCGATGTGATATAGCTAACACTGCCCCCCCAAACATGTAATCTCTTCCTCAGCCTAGTTAACTGCTTATTGTTTGCAGTGTAACTGCTTATTGTTTGCAGTGTAACTGCAAATGGTGTTAGGGAGTTGGATGGATAGCTAAATGAGTTATGGTGAAGACATCATACCATAAATTGTTCAGCTCATGACTTCATTGAGGAGCAACATAACTAATTTTCCCCTGTTTGTGAATGTGTAATAACAGTGATAAAATCACTCACGCTAGCATTCTTGTTGATGATCGGTCTTTAACCTGGACCCCTTAATATCTAGCATCTTATGGAAATAAGAAAAAAACATTTTTATATGCTCTGAGTTTTCATTTGGTTTCACACCATTTTCTTTCCCTTAAGGTTGAAGATGCCCTATCATACCTGGACCAAGTCAAAATACGATTTGGGAATGACCCCGGAATATACAACAAATTTCTTGACATAATGAAAGAATTCAAATCACAAAGGTATAGCATTTCCGTTTGCCATTTCTTGATACATAGAGTATATATTTTTTAAACTATTGAAGTGACTCTTAAATTATGTTGGGAAGCAGATTTTCTCGTTTAAGGTCACCTCCTCTGTCCCTATGAAATTAGCCTAAAATCTTTCTCTCCTTCATAGCATTGACACGCCGGGTGTTATAAACCGTGTGTCTCAGCTCTTCCATGGGCACCCGGACCTCGTCTTAGGATTCAATGCCTTCCTGCCCCCAGGGTATCGGATAGAGATTCCCAAGAATGGCGTGGTTTTCCTTCAGTCCCCATTCTCTGCCCAGGTGGGTCCCTCCTAAATGTGTATTGATTTTGGTTTGCATTAAACTCTAATACTGGGTGCCTATGCACAACATTTGTAACCCAATTTTATTGATCAACCATTATACCAAGTACTGGTTGTAGGCCTATATGTAAGTGTAGTTTGCCACACCCTTTCCACCATAACAGACCACACTGGTCACACATGATGGATGTTGTGAAGTTAATTTATGTTAACAATAAGTGCCCCTTTTTGGTAGGTGTCCCCAGGTCAGGGGAAGAGTATGACAAGCCCTGCTGTGAGTGCCACAGGTTCATCTGTTGCTGAAGTTGGATCTGCCCAAAGTGAAGCTGTGGCATCGCCTGAAAGCATCTACTCATCCTCAGGGCCCCCAGAGCCTCCCAGTAGACTGTCCTTGCCACTCCCCAGCAGAGAGAGCCCATCCCAGCCACAGTCCTCCTCAGTGTCCCCCCCTGCCTCAGAGCCCAGCCCAGTAGAATTTGATAGTGCTATCAGCTATGTCAACAAAATCAAAAACCGCTTCCTAGACCATCCAGAGATCTACAGATCCTTCCTTGAGATACTACACACTTACCAGGTACACTGTGTCATCAATATGGTAATTGATTTGTTTTTCTGTCAATTGAAAATAATATATTAGTTTGATATAAGTGAAGTCTGCTTAAAGTGAAGTTGTTTGCTAGCATCAAGGCTACTTTAAATTGTAGCAGATTAGTGTGTATCATATCATGATTTCTCTGATGGAATAATTCTGTTTTTGTCTTTTCAGAAAGAGCAGCTTGAGGTCAAGGAGAGCCGGGGTCATGGTAGTAGTGGAATGACAGAGGATGAAGTTTTCTCAAAAGTGGCCAGCCTCTTCAAAGGCCAAGAGGACTTACTGGCTGAGTTTGGACAGTTCTTACCAGATGCTAAGAGATCACTGGTCAGTATTTTCCCCTTTCTGAGAGCATCCTGCCCATGTTCATTTTCTGTGATCAGTTCACTTTCAGTGCAATTTGTGTTTCTACATTGTGTCCTTTCAGTTCACTGGCAGCTCCCTGACTGGGAAAGACCATCTGAAGAGGGCAGAGGATGAGGACATGAGCAAACAGAGCAAGAAGAGACCCAGGCCCATGCTGCTGCCTCACATGACACCACTGCTCAAGGTCTGGACTTAATCACACATTTATACAAGTCACTATTTTCCTAGAAGACCTATACTGTATGTGATTGGTTATGTTTTTTGTTTTTTTTAGAAAAAGATGAAGTTTTCATGCTCCAAAGACCAGTCCTTTGCCTCAGTTGGGAAGCATGGAGTCTTGCGGGAGTTCACTTTTTTTGACAAGGTAATGCCCAGGTGTCCGCGTTGAAATTATTCCATAATGTGTTTTGGCTGTGACAAATATCATGAAAGCCTTGGTCACCAATGACGATAATAATGTTTTGATTTGTTGCAGCTTCGCCGTTTCTTCAAGAGTCGGGAGGTATACGAGAACTTCCTCCGCTGTATTGCTTTGTTTAACCAGGAAGTGGTTTCGGGAGCAGAGCTGCTGCAGCTTGTCACTCCCTTTCTGGGGTAAGTGGATTGTGGGAGATTTCAGAGAGAACAGTCGCTGATGTCTTTCTCAGTAAATAAATGCATAATGATATTATTGTACTGTATGAAGGGCAGTATGTTTTGCCAAGTCTCCTCTTGAGCCATTCATTAATTTGAACATGTTCATTATTTCCTCCAGGAAGTTTCCAGAGCTATATACCCAGTTCAAGTCTTTTCTGGGGGACAAAGAGCTCTCTCATTCAGTGTCTGGCCTGTCAGACCGATACATGGAAGGAGGTGGGGGCAGGGAGGTCGACTATGCCTCTTGCAAGCGCCTGGGATCCAGCTACAGAGCACTACCCAAGACTTACCAGCAGCCCAAGTGCAGCGGTCGCACTGCTATCTGCAAAGAGGTGCTAATAAATGAAAGGAGTTTTGTGTGTATGTGTGTATAAGATTTGCCATTCCAGCACCTCTGATTTTTTATTTCAAGTGTTTAGCCCTTTTTTGAGTCTAGTAGGAGACACTACAAAGTTGTAACTATTGTTCCAATAGCTGTGAATCTACTTCCATGCATGTTTTGTTTGAGCTGCTGCATGCCAGGGCCTTGTGATTTTCCACATTTATTCAGATTTAATCTTAGCTGACGCTTTTATTTTGATATCTTTATCAGGAGGTTGAGGATGGGGTAATTATTGAAGATCAATCAGAATTGAGTGTCCGTTTTTTGTTTTTCGCCCATCAATGAATTCTGGTTGGCATCAATGATAATGTTCTCAGTTGTGTTGAAAAATAAAATAAAACTAAAATTGTGTATTTCCAGGTGCTGAATGACACCTGGGTTTCTTTCCCCTCGTGGTCGGAGGACTCTACGTTTGTGAGCTCAAAGAAAACTCCATATGAGGAGCAGCTTCATCGCTGTGAGGACGAAAGGTTTGAGGTGAGTAAGCCGAGATATCAGAAGTACTACTACAGCCACCAACTACATGCAAACAGACTGTTCTCCCTTATCTACCCAGAGCATCACTGCAGAATCACCTTTGAGGACCTAGTTATTTTCCTGTTTCCTCCAGTTGGATGTGGTCCTGGAGACTAACCTGGCCACCATCCGGGTCCTGGAGAGCGTTCAGAAGAAGCTGTCCCGTCTGTCGCCTGAGGACCAGGACCGCTTCCGTCTGGACGATTGTCTGGGAGGCACATCCGAGGTCATCCAGCGCCGAGCCATCTACCGTATCTACGGCGACAAGGCCCCTGAGATTATAGAGGGGCTAAAGAGGAGCCCTGCTACTGCCGTGCCTGTGGTGCTCAAGAGGTCAGGGTACACACACGTACACATGCAGAGATTTGACCCAAATTACTTGACCGATGTGAATCTCTGTGTGTGTTAATTCTTTGATGTCCTCTCTGCTGTGTCTGTAGATTGAAAGCGAAGGAGGAGGAGTGGAGAGAAGCCCAACAGGGCTTCAACAAGATCTGGAGGGAGCAGTATGAGAAGGCCTACCTCAAGTCCCTGGACCACCAGGGGGTCAACTTCAAGCAGAATGACATGAAGGCCCTTCGATCCAAAAGCTTGCTCAATGAGATTGAAAGTGTTTATGATGAGGTGAGTACTCCGACTCAATCTACTTCCTTTGTAATCGCCCGACCGATCCATCAAAGGTTCTTTCGAAAGGAGATTTTCTCCTGTGTTGTCTAACCTGTGCGTTTGTCCCCCTCAGCGTCAGGAGCAGAGCACAGAGGAGGGGGGCGTGGTCCAGCAGGGACGTGACGGGAGCAGTGCGCCAGCGGTCAGCGATCCCCACATGTTGTTCACCTACGAGGACAAGCAGATCCTGGAGGACGCCGCCTCTCTCATCATCTACCACGTCAAACGCCAGCCCACCATCCACAAGGACGACAAGGACCACATCAAGCGCATCATCCAGCACTTTGTCCCCGACCTCTTCTTCTCCCGCCGCGGCGAGCTCAGCGAGACGGAGGAGTGGACGGACGAGGAGGTGGAGGAGAGAGGAGACCGGGGAGGAGGATGTGGCGGTATACCAGGAGCCGTAGCAACATCAGGCAGTCAGCAACATCAGCATCAGCAGCAGAACGGGGAGTCGAGGCGGCGGCGCTGCGCCTCTCCCCAGACAGTGGAGCTGGGTGTAGCCTCGTCCCATAGCCTGGCTCCAGTGGGAGGGGAGAAGGTGGACCTGAGAGACCCTGAGGCAGAGCACCAGAAGGAGCTGGACGGAGTCTACAACCTGTTCTTCGTCAACAACAACTGGTACTTCTTCCTACGGCTTCACCAGACACTGTGCCAGCGGCTGCTGAGGGTGTACCGGCAGGCGGAGAGGCAACTGCTGGAGCACCGGGCAGAGCAGAACCGTGAGAGGCTTCTGATGGCCGAGTGCCGGGACCTGGCCATGGAGCTCCGCCTCAAACAGCCCAGTATGAACCTCTCAGATCTAACGTCCTTCATATCTAGTAGCCTACCTTTGTTTGTGTATCTGTGTACAGGAGAGGGAACATTGGGCTCAAGTTTGCCATGTTTTTTTTAGAGGGAAGTTCTGTAGCTAGCTAGTGTCTGTTCAATGACCTGTGAACATGCTCTACAGGTGAGGTAGAACTGGAGGAGTACTACCCAGCGTTCCTGGATATGGTGCGCAGTCTTCTGGATGGGAACCTGGAGTCCACACAGTATGAGGACACATTGCGGGAGATGTTCACCATCCACGCCTACATTGGCTTCACCATCGACAAGCTCATCCAGAACATCATTAGACAGGTCAGTGGTGTCTCTCTAGTTGCCAGTTTTCATAATCTACAGAACCAAATGCATATCCGTTAACTGCCTATTCATTCTTTACTTCAAGAATATAGCGATCCTGAAGTGTTTGATTGTTCTCAGAATGCATGTCATTTCTCTCTCTCTTCCTGCAGCTGCAGCACCTGGTGAGTGATGAGGTGTGTCTTCAGGTGGCTGAGCTGTACCTGGCCGAGAGGAAGAGGGGTGCGGCGGGGGCTAACCTGTCGTCCCAGTGTGTGAGAACAGCCTGGGAGACCAGCTACCAGTGGAAGTCGGAGAGGGTCATGGCTGAGGAGAACTGCTTTAAGGTAACGGCCTGCCCTGGGGGGACAAACGCTGAGCCTTGTATATGTGAAGAGATTTTCTATTGAATTGTGTGCTTTTGGGGGGGGGGGGTATGTTTTACTTGGTTGAAGCAGGATAGTTTTGCTCATAGTTGGTAGGAGTTCAGCTGCTGCTTATTGTAATAGAGATTTTGTGCATTCTGAAACCGTCGTGTTGATCATTGATGTTTAATGGCTTGCTGGGATGTGAATTATTTTGTAGGTAATGTTCATTCAGAACCAAGGCCAGGTGACCTTGACCATTGAGCTGCTGGACACAGAGGAGGCCCAGGCTGATGACCCATTGGATGTACAGGTAAAGAATTGTACGGACAGTCGCACTTTTAGCACCTTTAGAATGTCATAGTATTCCCCTTTGGACATGAACATAGACTGGCCTTGTATGGCAACCTGCTGTGGTATTCAAAGTCGGGGTTGGGAACGCCCCCCCCCCCTCCGCAAAAAAAAGAATATTGACTGGAGGTCCCAATAGGTCGTCAGTGGCTGGAACCAAAAAGTAAGAGTACAGATTATTGTATGGGACAATATACAAATGTTTTTGAGAAAGATAACAAAAAAAATGAAATGTGATAAAGTACATTTATTGGTTTATTTTGATGAGAGATTAACATGTAATAAATTGAAGGGTACTTCTCGATGTAAAAATATACAGATTTTAAGGATGTCATTCTTTTTTTGTGGGGCCGTGAGAAATTATTGCAAAAAAAGTGCGGTCCCCTGAAATTCTGGTGGAAAAAATGTGGGTCCCCGCTGAATAGTTTAAATATCACTGCCCTAAAGCAGGGTTTCCCAAACTCCCCCCTGGGGGCACATTTTGGTTTTTGCCCTAGTACTACACAGCTGAATCCAATAACCAACTCATCAAGCTTTGCTTATGATTGAGTATATGGCAATTTGTAATGGCATTGTTTTGATATAGACACATCTCTCTCCCTGTCCAGTGCCTGTCCAGCTATATGGAACAGTTTGTAGGGACAGAGTCAACGCTTTGCTCGCAGAACGAAGGCTACTTTTTCAAACCGGTATTTTTGCCCAGGTAAGTGAGAGATTCACACACTTAACTTTGGTTGTGATGTCCTTATATTGACCGGCATATTATGCCACCTGAATTCCCGAGACGTTATACGACAATCCTGTGTTTTCACATTTTGTAATTTCACTGTCTTAACTAATGATTGTCAAAAGCACTGCAGTGCAGATAGATTGTTTCTGCTTGCCATAACAGCCAAGCACAAAATGAGTCCTAGCATATCAGGCTCTGATTTGAATATTACTGTACTTGCTTCACTGTGGTACTCTGTCTCAACCACAGTATTTTTCCTCTGATATATTCTGACTGTTCCGTGTGTGTGTGTGTGTGTAGGAACCTGAGGCACTTCAGACGCTGGCAGGTGCGCCAGGTGGAGGCGATGCGCTGCAGACGGGAGTGGCACAGACAGCTGGGAGTGGAGAGTGCTGGCAGTCTGGACTGCCGCTTTAAACTCAACACCCACAAGATGGTGTTCGTCATGAACTCTGAGGACTACATGTACCGCCGGGGAGCGCTGGTCAAAGCCAGGAAGGTAGCTACGACCAATTTATGTCTGGGATTGCATGTGTGTGACTTGAAGAGAAGTTAAGGTGGGCATTGAACTAGAGAAAGGACAAGATTTATAGAAAGGTATTTATAGTTATAGCTGCTTCCAACATGTTTAAAGTGTTATGTCTTGTTTTGGCATCAGTTATACATCGTCATGGCACTCGTCATCCAGTGCTTCCACTGTGGAATGTTGTCCCTTTTAAGGCACTGCCTGTTGGTCTGACCGTGACTGGCTCTTCCCCTCTCTCTCCCCCAGTCCCAGCACAGGGTTGCTGTGAACCAGCATGAGCGCTTTGACAAGTGGCACCAGGGCTGGCTGGTGGAGCACGTGACCCCGGCGGCCGAGCGCTCGGTCCACGACTGGCTCATAGGTGAGGAGGAGGAGGACATGATTCCGTGCAAGACCACCTGCCTCAACACACAGGTCAAAGGCCTGCCTGTCAACAGATACCAGGTGCATTACAGTAGGAAACCTCCCTCTCCGTAGAGGCCACACACACACTCACTACACACACGGAGAGAGACTGAGAGACAGGGGCATCCTGGGGGAATCCAGCACGGAACAAAGGAGATCTTCACCTGACTCATCCACGTTGCTTCTCTGTTCACACAGTCCGCAGTGCAAGCAGAGGGACGGGAGATTAAAATTATTGAGTTTGTTTCAGAAATGTGAATGTCTCTTTTTATAAGTCCGTTGTAGTTTTTAGCTTCTGAAGCCAGAGGGCCTTTGTTTGTATATGTTTATACTGAAGTACTGGGAGAAATGGTTAGAAACAATGTGTCATACTCATGTCTTTTGTACAGTAAGCTCAACTTAAGTAATTGCATTACTGTATGTGCATATACAACTGTACACATTTTATATATGCATTTACATGAATATGATGAATGAAATTTAACATTTACATGGATCTAAGTGTTTGCTGGCATCCCAATTCTTGACATTATTTTTTTCTGGTCATTTCCTTTTTGTCTTGTGACTAATCTAAAAATGGATGATTTGCCAGGGTGACAAGTGCTCACAATTGATTCAATTGTGTTAATTTTACGGAAGATTTGGAATTATGTATCATATTCATGATTTCATCATTTTGCATACTAAAATAAACAAAATCAGTGTTAAAAAAGAATGTATAACATTTATCCTGTCAGTTATCATGAAAATAAACAACCTAGTTGTGAATTCTTAAACAGCCTGGAAAAGCCTGGTCTTTTCTTTCATTTGATTGTGTTGGGCTGAAGAACTTAAGGTATGGGAGTGCAACATTGCATCTGTACTTTCCTTCCGAAGAACTTGCAAACAAAATTCCTCACCCGAGTATGTTTATGTTCAACATTAGGAGATCTCGGTACAGACGAGTCTTTTTTAATTATTATTATGGAATGGAAGAAATAAAAAAACCAGAGCCAGGGTGACAGTTTTAAAAATAGACATGGTTTATAAAACCCAGATATGACAGGATAACCAAAGTGTATACAGAAATACAAATGAGACCATCGTAGTACACCGTTATACACATTTACAAACCACTCTGTCAAAGGGGGATTGTAAGACGTTTCCTTTGTCTCTTTAAAACACAAGCACATCTGATCTATCGTTTTTCATAATGTAATCAAAGTACATCTAGTTACTATAGACACCGTTACAGTCTTCCACTTTTAGAAAAAGGGTACAACATCAAGAAGGAAGTAAAGATGCAGAGATATCAAACACTTAAAATCGTGGTATTTTGCAAGCAGTGAAATCAGCAAATCATTGAGTGGGATATTGTGATGTCAGGGCTTGGTTATCATTCAGGTCTTACAAAGTAACCCTCTGTCAAAGGGTTATCACTTTGACCATCTCTTGTCATTAGGCATTGGTCAGTTTTATAAATTAGTGAGTAACTGTTAGTTGGTCATACAGTGCCTTTGGGACGTATTCACACCCCATGACTTCATTTTGTTACGTTACAGCTTTATTCTAAAATGAATACAATTAGATTTTTCCTCAATCTACACACAATACAGAAATGTTAGTTTATTTTTTTTTAAATTAGCAATCACATTTACATAAGTATTAACTTCTTATGGCTGGGGGCAGTATTGACCAGCTACCTGGTCCCAGAAGCTAATACAGTGCCTTGCAAAAGTATTTCGGCCCCCTTGAACTTTGCGACCTTTTGCCACATTTCAGGCTTCAAACATAAAGATATAAAACTGTATTTTTTTTGTGAAGAATCAACAAGTGGGACACAATCATGAAGTGAAACGACATTTATTGGATATTTCAAACTTTTTTAACAAATCAAAAACTGACATTGGGCGTGCAAAATTATTCAGCATCCTTTACTTTCAGTGCAGCAAACTCTCCAGAAGTTCAGTGAGGATCTCTGAATGATCCAATGTTGACCTGAATGACTAATGATGATAAATACAATCCACCTGTGTGTAATCAAGTCTCCGTATAAATGCACCTGCACTGTGATAGTCTCAGAGGTCCGTTAAAAGCGCAGAGAGCATCACGAAGAACAAGGAACACACCAGGCAGGTCCGAGATACTGTTGTGAAGAAGTTTAAAGCCGGATTTGGATACAAAAAGATTTCCCAAGCTTTAAACATCCCGAGGAGCACTGTGCAAGCGATAATATTGAAATGGAAGGAGTATCAGACCACTGCAAATCTACCAAGACCTGGCCGTCCCTCTAAACTTTTAGCTCATACAAGGAGAAGACTGATCAGAGATGCAGCCAAGAGGCCCATGATCACTCTGGATGAACTGCAGAGATCTACAGCTGAGGTGGGAGACTCTGTCCATAGGACAACAATCAGTTGTATATTGCACAAATCTGGGCTTTATGGAAGAGTGGCAAGAAGAAAGCCATTTCTTAAAGATAGCAATAAAAAGTGTAGTTTAAAGTTTGCCACAAGCCACCTGGGAGACAGCAAACATGTGGAAGAAGGTGCTCTGGTCAGATGAAACCAAAATTGAACCTTTTGGCAACATTGCAAAATGTTATGTTTGGTGTAAAAGCAACACAGCTCATCACCCTGAACACACCATCCCCACTGTCAAACATGGTGGTGGCAGCATCATGGTTTGGGCCTGCTTTTCTTCAGCAGGGACAGGGAAGATGGTTAAAATTGATGGGAAGATGGATGGAGCCAAACACAGGACCATTCTGGAAGAAAACCTGATGGAGTCTGCAAAAGACCTGAAACTGGGACGAAGATTTGTCTTCGTCCCAGTCTCAGACAGAAATCCCAAACATAAAGCAAAATCTACAATGGAATGGTTCAAAAATAAACATATCCAGATGTTAGAACGGCCAAGTCAAAGTCCAGACCTGAATCCAATCGAGAATCTGTGGAAAGAACTGAAAACTGCTGTTCACAAATGCTCTCCATCCAACCTCACTGAGCTCGAGCTGTTTTGCAAGGAGGAATGGGAAAAAATTTCAGTCTCTCGATGTGCAAAACTGATAGAGACATACCCCAAGCGACTTAAAGCTGTAATCGCAGCAAAAGGTGGCGCTACAAAGTATTAACTTAAGGGGGCTGAATAATTTTGCACACCCAATTTTTCAGTTTTTGATTTGTTAAAAAAGTTTGAAATATCCAATAAATGTTGTTCCACTTCATGATTGTGTCCCACTTGTTGTTGATTCTTCACAAAAAAATACAGTTTTATATCTTTATGTTTGAAGCCTGAAATGTGGCAAAAGGTCCCAAATTTCAAGGGGGCCGAATACTTTCGCAAGGCACTGTGTATGCATATTGTCTGAATAGACAACACTCATAAGTTTCTAAAACTGTTTGAATGATGTCTGTGAGTATAACAGAACTCATATGGCAGGCAAAAACCTGAAGAGAGAAATCCATCCAGGAATTGGGAAATCTGATGTTGGTCGTATGCCAAGCTTGTAGCATCTCTTACCCAAGAAGACTCAATGCTGTAATCGCTGCCAAAATGTGCTTCAACAAAGTACTGAGTAAAGTGTCTTAATAACCTTAGGAACATAATCGTTTGTGGTGCTTTCGCTGTAAACCTCTTTGTATTGACCAAAAGGAGGGCCTTTGTCAGGGAGGTGACCAATAACCCGATGGTCACTCTGACAGAGCACCAGAGTTCCTCTGTAGAGATGGGAGAACCTTCCAGAAGGACAGCCATCTCTGCAGCACTCTACCAATCAGGCCTTTATGGTAGCGTGACCAGATGGAAGCCACTCAGTAAAAGACAAAAGGCACCTAAAGGACTCTGACCATGAGAAACAATATTCTCTAGTATGATGAAACCAAGATGTGACGCTTTCAGGGCAAAGAGTTCTGTCTGGAGGAAACCTGGCACCATCCCTACGGTGAAGCGTGGTGGCAGGCAGCATCAGTGTGGGGTTGTTTTTTAGCAACATGGACCAGGAGACTTGTCAGGATCGAGGCAAAGATGAATGGACCAAAGTACAGAGAGATTCTTGATGAAAGCCTGCTCAGGACCTCAAACTCAAACATTGCCCCACAATAGTTCACCTTCCAACAGGACAACGACCCTAAGCATAAAGCCAAGATGACGCAGGAGTGGCTTCGGGACAAGTCTCAATGTTGTTGTGGCCCAGCCAGAGCCCGGACTTGAACCCGATTGAACTTCTCTGGAGAGACCCTGAAAATAGCTGTGCAGAGATGATCCCCATCCAACCTGACAGAGCTTGAATGGATCTGCAGAGAAGAATGGGAGAAACTCCGCAAATGCAGGTGTGCCAAGCTTGTAGCGTCATATCCAAGAAGACTCGAGGCTGGAATCGCTG
Organism: Oncorhynchus masou masou; assembly: GCF_036934945.1. Classification (NCBI taxonomy): domain Eukaryota; kingdom Metazoa; phylum Chordata; class Actinopteri; order Salmoniformes; family Salmonidae; genus Oncorhynchus; species Oncorhynchus masou. Next base: position 50,500,432 of record NC_088226.1, read on the forward strand.
CCAAAGGTGCTTCAACAAAGTACTGATTAAAGGGTCTGAATACTTTATGTAAATGTGATTTAAGGTATAATTTAAAAAAATCCATTTTCAAAAATGTATAACCTGTTTGCTTTGTCATTATGGGGTAATGTGTGTAGCTTGATGAGGAAAAATAACTATTTTAGAATGAGGCTGTAACGTAACAAAGTGTACAATGGAAGGGGTTTGAATACTTTCTGAATGCACTGTATGTAATCAAGAATGATCAGAACAGCTAGACTAATCAGTTTTCTTCATATAATGAAAAATAAATAAAGATATGTACAGAGGAAAACAAAACCAGCATGCAGGCAAGACAATCGGTAGAGCGATACTAAAACAATCATGAAGTTGGAGGGGGAAGTTTTTGCTCTCTGACAAAAGAGGACAATGTTGGAGGGAGGTTTAGATGAGATTAAACAGTGTGTATTTGTGTTTTGTGGGGGTAGAAGAGCTCTCCATTGCTTTAAAAGGCCTGAAATGCAAAAGCTACAAGGAATGTAAAGGCATCCTCGTAGCAGTGTTTTTTTTTTGTGGAAAGACTGGTTGACTGGCCTGTTCAGTAGTTATCGTGAGTATGGGAAGAGAATAAAGTGGGATCAACCATACTTCCAACAAAGAGGACGCACTCCGTAGTTAGATAATTGAATTGTGTGTTTTGTGATAGTGGTTTTAATGACGTACCAGACGCCATGGCACATCCCTAAGTGCCATATGTCTTTCTGACTATAATCCTCCCCACAATAAGAAATATATCTCAAAGGCACAAGCCATTGTAAGTCATTCTGGTTGTTGATGGCACTTTTAAGCATTTGCAACACATTTTGTAGCCTATGGACTTTGCAATTTACACAGATTTTGTGCCGGGTCCTCAACCGTAATTTATCATTAGACACGTCAATAGTCTAAACAATGAAGACGAGCTCATGCTGATCAACTCATGGCTACTGCATCATGTAAACTGCTAAGCCACAGAGTGAGAGAGATAGGATTTCACACACTGGGAGGGGAGAGAAACAGGTAGTGACATACTTATCCTTCCTTTGAAAAGCCAGAAAGCCCACAAAAAGGGGCTTACCCACTTTCAAAGTTACAGCCGATAAAGATTGTGCTCGCAAATAATATTTGTCTACAAGTAAAGCATGCATGTGACAAACTAGACAAACAAAAAGAGCTCTAACAGTTGTACAATTTCCATGGTGTTATTTTTCTTGGCAAAACCAAAATTACATTAAAGCAAACATTACAGCAAAATCATGAGCTTTGTTGATAAGTGCATTGCCAAAAAAAGCAAGAGAAACTGACATGTACTGTGGAATGAGTTGGTAACAGAAATCACCCTCACCTTCAACAGAATGTTTGGCCACTGAGACTTGAAACTATGAACTAACCCTTAAAACCCAGTAAATACTGCAGGCCTTACAACCCAAGGAGGACAGGCCCGTTTAATCATGGCTATCTGATCTGAGAACTACTGTTTCACAGCAAGGTCTTTCCAGGATTAGAGATCACCTGACACAGCAGAGACACGACTCACACACTTGGTCCCTGTTCTAGTCAATAAGCCTGACAAACACTACCACTAGTAAAACAACACATGCAGAGTCCCAGGGCCTATGATACTGTACATGACGCATGCATTCTATATTCAAGTGGTGATGCAGCAGCTATGTTGTAAAAGTGGTAGATCTTTCAGAGAGATGACAGTGATCAGGGTGAGGACTGTTATTTGGAGAGTTCGAGGGCTAGCAGACATGATGATCTCATGTTTAACCAGGAAATTCCTCCCATGGAAAAGCCCTCTTCAGATGTCAACAGTATCCTGTGAAGATTCCACATCACCCACTTGGGCAGTCAGAGGAACCCCAGTGGAAACGCTGCTCACTGTCCGCTGATCTCTGTCGCCACTGTTCTGAGAAAGGCTGATAGCAAAACAACAGAACAGACGCAAAGTGCCCCACACCATCAGTAGAAAACACTGCAATAGAAAAACAGTCACAGTGCCGTTTCAGTTGTTGACTGATCAAAAGAGAATGGGATCGTTTTCCTAAAGGGCAGAAAAATGGAAAAACCGCTCACTCAGTCTTCTCAACTCCTCCACCGCCGCACAGAGCAGACCATTCTTCTCAGGCTAGCTAGATGGTTGATGATACGCCAGCAAACGACACTAATTAAAATAACACGTTTGGCAGAAAAGCAAAGTACAGTTTTGCACGTGTAGGGCACTTGCCATGAGCTAATTAGATAACTTTGAAGTTGTAACATGTTGCGGACTAACTGATCTGTGGGCCAAGCTTGTATGAGAGGGAGAATGAGCCACCTGAAGAGTTTGTACTCTTCGACAACAACGGCTTCTAGAAAGCATGGCACAAGTCTAACAACATTCCCACCATTGAGAAACACATCAATATCATTGCACAGATGCTCAAGCTATTGTCATTCTTCTATATAATACATGGGGTACATAATAGTTCTGACATCCACATAACGCACATTAACAAATATACAAAGCAATTTTAACAGACTCATATGGTCAAATGATATTTTTGTACAAGTTGTTTTGGTTTGTTTGTATGAAATGCACTTTTCCTGCAAGTGCCGCCTGGGTTTTACACCGACTTCATTATTACAACTCAATAAAAAAAATCAACCCAAAACGCAGAGTAGAAAAAGAAGCAACAGGTTGAAACCAGTTGATGTGGTTAATGTGCTGTGGTTAATGTTGCAGAGTCCATGCTCGGGTTGGTTATTATTATTAGTCTTTTTGATTAATATGTCTTATCCCTGTTGATCCTGATATACTAAATGCATGTAAACAGTTGTTTATTCTCTATTATTACAGCTTTAAAAATGGCAAAGAACTACAAAAACAAATATACAAACTAAAAAGTATTAACATAAAGAAAAGAAACTAAAGGAGTCTGTTAAATAAAAGTACTCATTGGAAAATCCCAGGTCTGGGTGTTTTTTTCTCCAATATGTTCCTGTCTGTATCCCTCTTGGTCTGAACAACAGAACTGTGTGTGTAATTCCAACTCATCTATACCAATATCATACACTGAGATTGTGCTTGAGTAAGTTAATTGTTGTGTGTGTCTCTGCATGTATGTATTAGTTTCTGTCTGTCTGTCTGTCTGTCTGTCTGTCTGTCTGTCTGTCTTGTCTGTCTTGTCTGTCTTGTCTGTCTGTCTTGTCTTGTCTGTCTTGTCTGTCTGTCTGCCTATGTCTGCCGATGTGTGTGTGTGGTGAGGCAGCTCTGTGATGGAGTGATAAGATCACTGGGGGTGTAGAGCTGGTGCCCTGGGCTCAGCTGAAGGTCTCATCATCCGTATCCTCTATCAACACCTTGGTGTCCTTCTTGGATGATCTGGACGCGAGAAGGAACACACATGGATACTGTCAGACAAACACAAGGCCAACATATACAGACTCCTGGCAATGGCCATAACCCGGAGGACCCTGAGGGTTTCCTGATCAATTGACCTGAGCGGGAAAAACTCAGGTCAAGTTTTCAGGAAAATCTCCTAGCCTTAGCCGTGTGTGTGTGAGAGAGAGAGAGAAGGTTCGTACTGAGAGGACATCAGAGGGCGTCGTAGAGACAGGCTGTAGCTGCGCTTCCAGCTCTTCTTGCCCTGGCGGTTCCTGACTCCGTCCTCCTGGTCCATCATCTGCTCCAGCAGTGTCTGGTCGTCAGCATTCAGCGGAGCCACTGAGATGTCCCTCACGGCACGGAACTCACCACAGTTATTCAGGTGCTCGTTCTCCAGACGGAAGAAGTTCCAGACAAAACGCCTGTGCGTGGATTCAGAGTGAGGTATATAAGAGAGAGAGAGAAAGAGGGCACGAGAGAGAGACTGTGATTTTCCAACCCACCTGAACACCTCTAGAGGCGCCAGCACTGTGCCCACAATGTCTCCCACAGAGGGGATGTTGGTCATGGTGGTGAGGGAGATCTGGATGGTCCAGGCGAAACGCAGGATCACGTCCTCTATGATGGCACAGTAGTAGTATGCCTGGAAAATAGAACAGTCATCAGTTCAGAGGAAGACTGTATGTGTGTGTGTGTGTGTCATATGTGTATATATATATGCATGTAATACTCACTTTCTGTGGGTAGACGATCTCCTCCCTGAGGAAGGTGTTCTCTCCTGCTCCACGGTCAAACAGGCCCCAGTCCATCTTCAGGTCCCAGATCAGAGTGTACAGGGAGCTGACGGCTGAGAACACCACCAGCAGGTAGAAGAACATGTCTGCATCAGAATGCTTTTGTTCTGTGAAGCACAAACAAGACATTTGTCCATCATTAGTCCGTATAACGGTAGTATTTTGAACAGTCGCTCTGCATACACAGTGTAAAAAACATTAGGAACACCAGATCTTTCCATGACACAGACTGACGAGGTGAAAACGATGATCCCTTATTGATATCACTTGTCAAATCCACTTCAATCGATGTGGATGGCAATCTGAGGGAGAATGGGCAAGAAAAAATATTTAAGTTCCTGTGAACAGGGTATGGTAGTAGGTGCCAGGCACACTGGTTTGAGTGTGTCAAGAACTGCAACGCGCCTGTGTTTTTCACACGCAACAGTTTCCCGTGTGGATCAAGAATGGTCCGCCACCCAAAGGACATCCAGCCAACTTGACACAACTGTGGGAAGCATTGTAGTCAACATGGTCCAGCATCCCTGTGAAACACTTGACACCTTGTAGAGTCCATGCCCCGATAAAATTGACTCTGTTTTGAGGGAAGATGGGTGCAACTCAATATTAGGAAGGTGTTCCTAATGTTTTGTACACTCAGTATATAACTTGATAATTAAGAAGAAAACATAGCTAAGTTGTCGGCTTGGAATTGCAGACTTGGACAGCAGCTTGTTCATAAATGTGTCTCCGGTCTTCACTATCCCCACTAGAGGGAGAACTTGTACCATAAATAGTACATTTCCTGAGACAGGTTACCATGGATGGAAAATAATGCAAATCCTTGGGAAACTATTCAGAGGCACTTGAAACTCTATGTTGTTGTGTCCTTCAGTCTGGCAATTCACTACAAATAAAAATCTTTGCAAAAAAAAAATATATATATACATTAAATGCTTATTCAGTATACAAATGCATTTATATTTATTTAATGATGTATTATGTTCTAATTTCTTTTTGAACATTGACCTCATGCCAGTAAAAAAGGTAACGGCGACCAGCTGTGCTGCAGTGTCATGTTGATTTCCCTGTGTCATAGCTGTGTGTTTTGACTAGGCCACACTCCCATGCTGCTCCAAAGACAGCCTGAAATGCCTGGGGGATTATTGATGACTGAGCTATTCTAGTCTGGTCTGCCCGGGCTCTGGGCTGAACCCAGCGTTCACAGAGAGCTCTCTCCCGCTGTGACATAAACGAGAGTATGGCCTAACACTGTGTGACAGACTCACACACCGACACTAGCAACGGGACACCTAGGCCTGGGGAGACACATCACGCAATGGTACGTAACCACTCTTATCACAACTATTCACACCAGCCAGCTATACCCAGGTGTAGATTTCTGACTGACTGAACTGGAAATGGCTGTGGTAAATCCACTGGGTAAGTCTACTGTGCATCTTCGAATAGGCTGGTGTAGGTTACTGTTCCCATTAACTAAGGAATGTGACAAGTAATCAAGATTCACAAGAGCTGAGACTTTGGACCTTGGTCATAAAGTGACAGTGTGTGTGTCTGTATGTGCTCACTGACAAACGGGTTAGATTCCCAGTCTGACCTGACCACACAGACAGGGATAGTGACATCCGTCATGGTCAATGCCTCCCACTTACTGCCACCAGGGCGCCAGGAAATGAACAGGGGACATTTTTCACAGAGATTTACACTGGTCCCTCCAGCCCTGCTCTCACCCAGACAGTGGACTCTGAATCAGACTACCTCATCCAGTAACGTGTCCCCACATTACCCCAACATTCCCTGCTGAGATTCATCCTAAAAACGTCCATGTCGTGTGCCCCCGCCCCCGTAATGGAATTTTAATGTTTGTGCTTTTCTTATAACTAATTTCTGTGTTCTATTTATGTGCGGTTCAAAAAAAACATTTCTGTGTTCATGCAAGTGGCTGACTGAACAAATCCTCACTCTCAGTAGCTGCAATTTGGCAGTACCCCCAGACCTTGTTTTGAGAACAAACTAAAGATATCTCAGTTTCAAGGTCTCAGCTTAGAGAGAAGAAGCCTCGTGAGGTGTTGGTCTGTCACATGTTATGAGGCAGTATTGGTCGGGCACATGAATGAAACAAAACAGTAATGATAAATGAATGATGTTAAATCATGTACATTTAACTTACTTGTCTGTGTATACGACAACTGCTGGGACTGCCCAAGCAGAGCTCCTGATTGACATGTGTACTATGGTGCATTGAGTTGGTTGGACCCTCTCCAGCGAGCTGACAATAAACAATGATTCATATTGAGATTGACTTCGAGTGTCCCTGTTTAAGAATGTCCATGACACCCCTTTCAGAAAGTACTTCTGATGTGTACACAGTCGGCAATTGGGATTGCAAACAAATAAATTACAAACTCAGTGAAGTTTGTAGAGCAAACCTGTGTTAAAAAAAATATGTAAATGGAAGACTTACGCAAATACTAATTCAAGGCCGTCTAATATAGTTAACAACACATCAATCCACAAATATGAAGGAAAACTGGAGCATCTTCACAACATCAAACTACTGCATCAAGAAACAATTACAAATAGATGTGAAATCAAAACGCTATAGAAATTAGCATATAAGATACCACTCCTCCATCACTATGCCTTCTGGTTGGTCTCCAGGGCTCGGTAGAACTGATGTCCTCAGAGGCTCTAGTGTGGGTGGCTCGTCATTCACCTGGAGCTCAATAGAGGGTAACTAGCTTCTGTCACGCTCACTAAATGCTTGTGTCTAGCCACCACCTAAGCGGTTAAAAGCCATTTGAGAATGGGATGTTGCAGTGACAGGCACACTTCATAAGGCCAGAGGGCCAGGGCACACCTCCCACTGAAGGCGTAATAAGCACACGGGAACAGCAATCATCTGTCTTTGTGTTATCTGCCACGGTGCCGCCTGCCTGGGCTGCCTTGTACTGCTGTTCAGGTGATAAAGAATCTATTACCTGCCTGCCTCATCACTATCTCCACCCCCTCTCCTCACAGAGTCTATCCAATCAGACACGGACTCCTAGCAAGACAAATAAAGGTTATTGGAGTCAGGGAAGGTGACATGTTGATTTCACATGGCTGATTGGTCGTGAATCTGCGTAGAGAGATATTACTACATGTGTGGTTGGAGTATCATTTACATTCATATGAATTTCTATTGCAGATACCAGTAGTTAGATCTGAACTCAACCTACAACTTAATATGAAGCTGATCATAATAGGCAGTATGTCCCAGAGATAGTGTGGTCGTAACAGGGTTGAGGCAGAGTTCAGTGGGTATCATGACCCCGACAGGGGGAGTGTGAGAACAATTTGACTTAAATCGAAGTCTTTCATATGCAGTGGTTCAGGCAGCTACCGCTGTGTGTACGTAGACAATGTGTGTGTCTATGTGAGTGATAAAATCCTATTCAGTCAGCCAGTCTGGCCCTGGGTCTCATCTCCATTCCAGTAGCATCCGCCAGAGATGTGTTTTGCCACAGGCAAGTTATTACAGCTCACTCTCATCCAGCTAGTCCATCCTCTTCCCCCTGCCTCCATCCCTCTCTCCACCCCTCCCTCTCTGCTCTCCTACTTCCTCTCTCAATCTCCTCTCATATCAGATTTTTCACTGATCCTTCACACTAGTTCTACTTTTTATTGTATCTTCATTAGTGCTCGACTCCCACTTCCTCACTTCCTCAAAAGGTCTATTAATCCCTCTTTGTCTCAGTCTCACCAAGACCATGTAATCTACCCGATCCATTGTCCCTCCTATACTCTATCAGTCAGTGAGTGTCCTTCCACCAGAATTATGCTACTCGTTCCAGCTAACCTTGCAGTATTACTCTCCCCACGGCCTGGGCAGTTCATGAAAGCATTCCTAAGGGCTTACATTTGCATGACTGCTCAGCTCTCCTGCATATAAAACAGCATTTAGTGAAGCTACTACTGTACAAGAGCAGATCCCATATTGATCCTGATTAAAGTCTTTGGCCTTACTGTCAGGCTTAATATCCTGTAGTGCTTGGGACTACACATTCTAAAGTCTAAATCAGGAAATCCCCCATTTCTACATACCCTGGAACATCAAGTGGGACAGCATAAACACCATTGTTCTTTGATGTATTTATAGATTATTATTACATTACTGATCTGTTCACAGGACTGCAAAATACTTCTCTGCACAAATTCAGTCTTTTACCTGTATTCATTGACATGAATCCATCTCCTTTACTATATCGTAATACCTAAATAGCAGGAGGGTACATTTTACCCTGTGCATCGATTCACCTTGTACATTTATTGCAACGTGAGTAGAGAACAATTCTCTGTGGTAGTGGTATAATACTGGGATCAATGAGGTCACAAAGCAACAACAGAAAACTCCTTTGTGGATGGACAATGGAGGTGACATATCTATACACAACCTGGTAGCCCTGCCAGCATTTCCTGTGCTGATTTACTACCACTGTGCACAGCATGAACATTTTATTTATTTTAACTTTATTTAACCAGGCAAGTCAGTTAAGAACAAATTCTTATTTTCAATGACAGCCTAGGAACAGTGGGTTAACTGCCTGTTCAGGGGCAGAACGACAGATTTGTACCTTGTCAACTCAGGGGTTTGAACTAGCAACCTTCCGATTACTAGGCCAACGCGCTAACCACTAGGCTACCCTGCCAAAGATGATTCAATACTGGCCGATGATCATTATGCATTCTGTTCTGCTGGTGAAACAGATGCTGTGTAATTTGGGTGCTCCGGTCCAGGCCTAACTCTATGTATCCCATTTACTGTATCACAGCAGAACTGTCAAACTCAGGGGCCGAGATGCACCACTCCTCCACATCTGGCTAGACTTCAGGCGGTAGGCCTATACAGCAGACATAACAACATACAGTCTCGCAACAATAAAGAGCACTGGACTGAACAATTTAATGACCATGGAGAACATGCTTCAAATATGGCCACCCTATGCATTCACTTTCTGTAAATTCTAGATTTAGTAGCCATGCCAACGCAAGTGAAAGACAGATGGTTAACTGGGCATTGCAGTCTGGATATTCCCTCCATCCCTTCTCATTTAACGACCCAGACTCTACCTCTTCATTCAAAAAGAGGGGGATGAAAGAGGTCTTCACACAGCATATGAAATTAAGAGTGCCCATTAGTCCAGGGTTCACAGGGCTGAAGACTAGAGGTACGAACGGAGTGACTGGAGGAGGAAAAGCCCTTAATGGTCTCGTTTCCTAACAACCTAAAACCTCCTCACTGCCTCCAAACCCACAGCCAAACCAAGAGTCAGGTTACAGAAGAAACACAAATATTGATTTAAATTTATATTGAAAAATGAAGAAAAAATCATGCTGTGAATTAACATTTACCATTTTCAAAGGTTGAGCTGAGATTTAAAAGCTGGCATTTGCACAAATATAATATATTGACCGTTGACGAACAAGTTTATAAATAATGAAATGGCAAAAACCACTTAGCAAACTGCTTTGAGATTATCGACTTGGAAAAAGATCTAAGCAGCCAAGATGAGATAGCAGAAAGGCTGAATGTTGAAGGGATGTCTTTGTACACTTCCTCTTTTGTGACAATGTTTCTGAATCAGAATAATCAGCGGCTAATTGCGGAGCTGGAGAATAGTGTCTTGAATTCTAATGACAAGCTTTAACTTCCTTGATACTAAATGGTATCCTCCCTCTCTCGCGACTGAAATGTTGAGCTTTGTACTTTCTCCTTTCTATTATAATGAGGCATCGACTAACAGAAAAAAAATCCAGGGTTGACATCTATATTCCAGTGACAAACCATTTGCACTCAAGTTCATCTCTGATTTCTGTTTCTTCATACAGCTTGTGATGGTCTGAGCCTCAGCATTCAGCCTGACATTCCCCTCCCATCACCTCAAAACCCCAGTCTGTAGTCTACAGCGCAATAACACATCTGCTAATACTCCACTTCCAATGATCCTCCACTGACTGTCCAACTGGCTCAGAGAGTTGGTTGTCTCCTTACCTTTGTGGGTGCTGTAGAGTGCGGCGAAGGTGACCACAAAGAAAGTGGTGGAGTATTTGCCAGCGTTGACAAGGTGAGGGAAAGCTCGCTTGGTGTCTCGGTACCGACGGAGGCACTGCACGAAACGGAACCAAGCGGGAAGACACTGGATGATGGCACGGAGACCGTAGGAGTAACTATGGCACGTGTAATCACCTGGTCGGAACGGGGGAGAAAATGAACAACAACATAAACATTGAAATATTTATCAACCACATCCATATTTACATTGTGTACATGGTTCTGGTATCAACCACATCCATATTTACATTGTGTATATGGTTCTGGTATCAACCACATCCATATTTACATTGTGTATATGGTTCTGGTATCAACCACATCCATATTTACATTGTGTATAGGTTTTGGTATCAACCACATCCATATTTACATTGTGTATAGGTTTTGGTATCAACCATTCTTACAGCTGTTGTACTGTTCTGTTGGAATGGGAGGATGCCAGGATGGACATTAATGGATTTGTTGGACTCACGCAGGTTGCTCCCGTGTGGCTCTGTTGGTAGAGCATGGTGCTTACAACATCAGGCTTGTGGGTTCTATTCCCATGTGGGACGAGTACGAAAAAGTATGAACAAAAATGTATGCACTCAGAACTGTGAGTTGCTCTGGATAAAAGTGTCTGCTAAATGACTACTTAAAAACAAATATATATATATATATATGTCTGTAGTCCCAGACTCATTGTCATTCTGCATTATGCTGCTCTCTCTCCATCCCTCCCACACACAGAGCAGTAGCAGCCCTCTAAGTGGACAGCTAATCAGCATGAAAGTCACATTGCTGGACCCTAATGGAGCAGCTATAAAAGAAACACCTGAAACTAAATCCCCTACATAAGGGGTTCCCAACCTTTTTTTGTCATTTTGACCCTTAATCAAAAAAATATGTCATTAACAGACCATGTTAACTCCTTTTAATTGGGGCTATGGCAGTCAATTGCAAAACATTCTAACAGTATTTTTAATTGTCTTCTCAACTCACTATCACATACTTTTAATTTGGGTGTCATGTTCTGACCTTAGTTCCTTTGTTATGTCTTTGTTTTAGTATGGTCAGGGCGTGAGTTGGGTGGGTTGTCTATGTTCTTTTTTCTATAATTTGGGATTTTCTGTGTTCAGCCTGGTATGGTTCTCAATCAGAGGCAGCTGTCAATCGTTGTCCCTGATTGAGAATCATACTTAGGTAGCCTGGTTTCACTTTTGAATTGTGGGTGTTTATTTTTTCTTCTGTGTTTTGTTGCACCGTTCAGGACTGTTCGTTTGTCGTGTATTGTTTTTGTTTCAGTATTCATTCTTTATTAAATTACAATGAATACTTACCACGCTGCACCTTGGTCCTCTCTTTCTCCCGACGATAACCGTTACATTGGGGCTAAGACAGTCAATTACAAATAAGTCTGACATAATGTCTCATCTCACTACCACGGAGCGAGATGTGTGTGCTTGATGCATGTCGCGTCTGAACTTCTCTAAGTCAGGGGGCGTGGTCAACAGTGCGCACCTCATCTCTGCTGTCACATCCAACCTGGATCAATATCTGGTTTTAATGTAGACAAGAGCACTGCTGAATCCAGATTCACACAGATATAAGCTGGCGAAGGGTACCATGAGTTTTAATGCTCTGAGGGAGACGGCAGGGTATTCCCTTTCTGTCAGGAACCAAATCCTCTCCGTAATAACCAGTGAATGCCTTGTATTTTTTCAGAATTTTGGAAAGTCTTCCGCCACCCCATTTTCATACAGGCATCACTAGTTTGGGAACCGCTGCCCTAGACACTGGTCTAGACGAGAGGGGAAAAAACTGTCGGGGGTGTTCTCTTCTGCACTGTTCAACCAATCCAGTAAATGTGGAGGAGGAGTTAAGATGGAGTGTCGCCTGAAAACTGGAACATCCAGTTGTTGGGGACTCGGCAGAGGCTAGCTGGACCCAAACGTTTCCAATCAATTACCTGGCTGCTGATTTGTCAGGCTGCAGACTACTGAGGAGAACCATTAATGACTCATTTCACAGACAGACAGAACAGACAGACCCCTCTGAACATGGACAACAGTGTCTTTTGACCGGAGTCAGATTGAGCTAAACCATTTAGACTCCGTACATATCTCCCAAACAAAACTGTTAAAAATGGGTTCAAACAGAGCTGATGAACCAGCATAATATACAGGTAACATACACTGCTCAAAAAATAAAGGGAACACTTAAACAACACAATGTAACTCCAAGTCAATCACACTTCTGTGAAATCAAACTGTCCACTTAGGAAGCAACACTGATTGACAATAAATTTCACATGCTGTTGTGCAAATGGAATAGACAACAGGTGGAAATTATAGGCAATTAGCAAGACACCCCCAATAAAGGAGCGGTTCTGCAGGTGTTGACCACAGACCACTTCTCAGTTCCTATGCTTCCTGGCTGACGTTTTGGTCACTTTTGAATGCTGACGGTGCTTTCACTCTAGTGGTAGCATGAGACGGAGTCTACAACCCACACAAGTGGCTCAGGTAGTGCAGCCCATCCAGGATGGCACCACAATGCGAGCTGTGGCAAGAAGGTTTGCTGTGTCTGTCAGTGTAATATCCAGAGCATGGAGGCGCTACCAAGAGACAGGCCAGTATATCAGGAGATGTGGAGGAGGCCGTAGGAGGGCAACAACCCAGCAGCAGGACCGCTACCTCCGCCTTTGTGCAAGGAGGAGCAGGAGGAGCACTGCCAGAGCCCTGCAAAATGACCCAAAATGTGCATGTGTCTGCTCAAATGGCCAGAAACAGACTCCATGAGGGTGGTATGAGGGCCCGACGTCCACAGGTGGGGGTTGTGCTTACAGCCCAACACTGTGCAGGACGTTTGGCATTTGCCAGAGAACCCCAAGATTGTGAAATTCGCCACTGGCGCCCTGTGCACTTCACAGATGAAAGAAGGTTCACACTGAGCACATGTGACAGACATGACAGAGTTCGGAGACGCTGTGGAGAACGTTCTGCTGCCTGCAACATCCTCCAGCATGACCGGTTTGGCGGTGGGTCAGTCATGGTGTGGGGTGGCATTTCTTTGGGGGGCCGCACAGCCCTCCATGTGCTCGCCAGAGGTAGCCTGACTGCCATTAGGTACCGGGATGAGATCCTCAGACCCCTTGTGAGACCATATGCTGGTGCGGTTGGCCCTGGGTTCCTCCTAATGCAAGACAATGCTAGACCTCATGTGGCTGGAGTGTGTCAGCAGTTCCTGCAAGAGGAAGGCATTGATGCTATGGACTGGCACGCCCGTTCCCAGACCTGAATCTAATTGAGCACATTTGGGGCATCATGTCTCGCTCCATCCACCAACGCCACGTTGCACCACAGACTGTCCAGGAGTTGGTGGATGCTTTAGTCCAGGTCTGGGAGGAGATCCCTCAGGAGACCATCCGCCACCTCATCAGGAGCATGCCCAGGCGTTGTAGGGAGGTCATACAGGCACGTGGAGGCCACACACACTACTGAGCCTCATTTTGACTTGTTTTAAGGACATTACATCAAAGTTGGATCAGCCTGTAGTTTGGTTTTCCACTTTAATTTCGAGTGTGACTCCAAATCCAGACCTCCATGGGTTGATAAATTTGATTTCCATTGATACTTTTTGTGTGATTTTGTTGTCAGCACATTCAACTATGTAAAGAAAAAAGTATTTAATAAGAATATTTCATTCAATCAGATCTGGGATGTGTTATTTTAGTGCTCCCTTTATTTTTTACATTCAGCTACTACCTCACTCCAGTCCTGTACTTAGACCATAACTAGTACCTAGCTAAAGGGAGCCAGTGCTTTAACTCACCGTTGAACATGGGCAGGAGGCCTTTGCGGTCGGTCCATTTGAGCTCAAAGCTGTAGAAGCAGATGAGATACTCCAGGTCCATCAGTACAATCACCAGAGAGTTGAGCTGGTCGGCCAGCCAGAAGTCTGCAAACTCCACGCGGTGGAACGGCGCCGTGAACACACGGAACTGGGAGACAGACAGATGTATTAGTCCTATACAAGACACAGGATTAAATACATATGCTAACACTGAAAGGGGGGGAGGGGTTGCACTGCTTATTGAAATAGTCTGAGGTTAGGAAAACATTGACAGCTCTTCTGTCTAAAGTATACCTCTGCATACTAATACTCCTAGAACTCCCCTGCTCGTCTCACATGAAGGCAAAACAGACAGTACAAATTAACAAAAGAGAAGGGACACAAACGCAGAGACCTCGGCTCCAACCATGTACACAAGACTTCAACATGGAGGAAGTTCATTGTCATGCAGCTAATGAGGCTGTCATGTACAGGCTATTAGAGCAGTGGAAGGGAAGAGGGCAGAGCAAAATGAGCTGGAACGTGTTGAGGGCATGAGCCCTGAAGCAACCAGCAGTCCTTGCATCTCCCTACAGTAAATGAACTGGTGGATACGTATGGAAAAGCCTAACGAGGCTCTAGTTGGAGTGTGTCAATCTCATTCAACAGGGCTGTCGCCACACCAGCAATAGTATCGCTGACACACACAGTATCCAACCTGACACACCACACATGCCCTAAACATGTCTGAGATCAGCACCGGGTCAGCTGAAGAGCAGTGCCTCTGCAGCGGTTTGATTTAATATAGTCTAATAAGATTGGGTTAACTAGTGTTTCAGGTATGGTTTTTGTTGGGACCGGATTATGTTATCTGGGGTCTGTGAATGAGACTGTGGCTGAATTGGAATGATCCTCTCACCCTCTTGCCTCCAGGTCAAGCCTGACATTTCACCAGCCCATCTCTCTGAATGCTCTGCAGCCTCACTATGCAGCCTCACCCAGTCCCCATATTGTCTCGGCCGCAGTATTGATTCAACCTGTTATATACCAAAGCATTCAGGAAGTATTAAGACCACCTCCCTTTTTCCACATTTTGTTACGTTATTCTATAATGGATTCAATACAAACAATCCTCATAAATCTACATACAATACAAAGTGAAAACAGGTTTATAGAATTTTTTGCAAACGTATTAAATAGCTTATTTCTATAAGTATTCAGACCCTTTGTTAGGAGACTCGAAATTGAGTTCAGGTGCATCCTGTTTCCATTTATCATCCTTGAGATGTTTCTACAACTTGATTGGAGTCCACCTGTGGTAATTTCAATTGATTGGATATGATTTGTAAAAGGCAACTGTCTATATAAGATCCCACAGTCTGCAGCATTCAAGGTCCCAAAGAACACAGGGGCCATCATTCTTAAATGGAAGATGTTTGGAACCACCAAGACTCTTCCTAGAGGAGACCGCTCGGCCCAACTGAACAATCGGGGCAGAAGGGCCTTGGTCAGGGAGGAGACCCAAAACCCGATAGTCACTCTGACAGAGCTCCAGAGTTTATCTGTGGAGATGGGAGAACCTTCCAGAAGGACAACCATCGCTGCAGCACTCCGACAAATAGGCCTTTAGAGTGGCCAGACGGAAGCCACTTCTCAGTAAAAAGGCACATGATAGCCTGCTTGGAGTTTGCCAAAAGGCACCTAAAGGACTCTCAGACCATGAGAAAGATGATTCTCTGGATTGAACTCTTTGGCTTGAATGACAAGCGTCACGTCTGGAGGAAGCCTGGCACCATCCCTACGGTGAAGCATGGTGGTGGCAGCAGCATGCTGTGGGGATGTTTTTCAGAGGCCGGGCCCTCCAGACAAGTCAGGATCGGGGCAAAGATGAACGGAGCAAAGTACAGAAAGATCCTTGAGGAAAACCTGCTCCAGAGTGCCATGACCTCAGCCTGGTGTGAAGGTTCACCATCCAACAGGACAACAACCCTAAGCACACAGTCATGACAACGCAGGAGTGGCTTTGGGACCTATCTCTGAATGTCCTTGAGTGGCCCGGCCAGAGCCCGGTCTTGAACCCGATCGAAAATCATTGGAGAGACCTGAAAATAGCTGTACAGCGATGCTCCCCAGCCAACCTGACAGCTTGAGAGGATCAGCAGAGAAGAATGGAAGAAACTCCCCAAATACAGGTGTACAAAGCTTGTAGCGTCATACCCAAGCAGACTCGAGGCTGTAGTCGCTGCCAAAGGTGCTTCAACAAAGTACTGAGTAAAGTGTCTGAATGTTTATGTAAATGTAATATTTCAGTGTATTATTTTTTATACATTTGTAAAAATGTCTATAAACCTGTTTTTGCTTTGTCATTATGGGTATTGTGTGTAGATTGATGAGGCAAAACAAAATGATTTAATCCATTTTATAACGAGGCTGTAACGTAACAAAATGTGGAAAAAGTCAAGGTGTCGCAATACTTTCCGAATACACTGTATGTGTGCTAATGAAGGATTTCTACCTGTCAATCTATGTCCTTATTGATCTCCACAACATCCCAATCGTACAAAGACATCCAGAGGATAAAAATTATTTTAAATGTATTCATTGCGTAAACGAACACACCAGGCAATCTGTCTCGCTTTGTTCCTTGATTTTGGTTAGCGCCTGAGTTCAGTGTGGGCGTGTGCATCTCTAGAATGGTGCACAGGCCCAAGAGGGGCACAATCAGAGCTGGAGAGGGCTGGGGTTGCTTGGGAGAAGGGGAAGGTTGGAGGAGCAGCATACTGATGGATCCATCCCTGTAATGATTGCACAGTCACAGTCGCCACATCCCCAGGGACACGCCTGTATCCTATTATCCCCCTCTCCACAGGCCTCTGTCTCACACACACACTGAATCCTCCTAACCCCCATCACCAAAGCCAGTAAACATCAGACAAAGAAAAGATAAGCCGAATACATGGAACACAATATAGAATGTGAGATAGGTATCAAATACAGTGTTGTACACACACAAACACCAGTTGAGTCAGGTTTCATTGTACTGATATAATATCATCATTATATTGCAGTAGTTCCAGTGGAGAAGGAGCTCACCAGCAGTTTGAGCAGCCAGAAGCGGGACTTGTAGTAGCCAGTCTTGAAGGGGTTGATGAGGAAGAGGAGCATGAAGCCGTAGAGGATGAGAGGGTTGACCTGCATGGGCAGCATGGTGTACTCAGAGTACAGACAGGACAGGATGCTCAAACACCACAGCACCCCCAGGAAACCAGCAATCTACAGAAGACACAAAGGCATTAAACTATCAAATTGTCAGTAAATTGCCTTTATAAAGCAGTGTACACATTGTTCTTGGAAATATGATCAGAAAAAAAAACCCAGTGTATGTCTTCAGATTAGTATTGATTATTGACCATTTTTTATTTCCATTATTCAGGGCATTCTCGCTCCGGTGGTCACACAAGAGGATGTCTTCTCTCCATTATTTTCACTACTGTCTGACTGACTTCTTGCTCATTATCCTTGTGAATTCCCTGGTTCTCCCTTACCTCAAACAGGTGCTGGTGGGAGAGGTTGCTGCGAGGGTTCAACTCGAAGATGAGCACGTGGTTGACCCCCGCCTGGCGCCAGCCGTAGGTGTTAATGCCCAACAGGAAGAGGAATTCAATCAGCAGGAAGCCACCTCGGTAGATACGCACCAGAGGCCACACGTTCTCATACCGGATGAGTACAGCACCTGAAAAAGAATAATAGCAATTCGATCATGTCAATCTCCTTCAAATATCTGAAGCTACAATACAGTATGCAAAACTAACTTGAGTTCCCCCTAATGCCAAGTCTAAATTGTAAGCCTCATTTCCTCTGTATCTGTTATCTAACCCCCAGTAAAAGGCCTTAATAGCATGGCTGTGGGTGAACGTACCAGTGAGGAGGAAGGAGATAGCGAGGACTATGAAGACCCCACAGTAGAGGCCAACGCGGAAGGTAGTCCAGGCTAGAGCAGGCTGCAGGAAGGAGCAGAGAATGACAGAGATGAGCAATTACCAATTACTACACCTGCGTGACTGCAAGTCTTCTAGGCTCCACTGTAATGTCAGGCACACAGCTGGAGAACCGCACTAGTGCTGGAGAACCGCACTAGGCATTTACTAATTCATTTAACTTGACAGATGGACACACTTATCCAGGGAAGCAGAAACCTTTTTCTGGTTGTGCTGCAGTCAATTCAATGCACGGTATAGAAAGAGTATATTAAAGTGTGTTATCATCAAGTACTTTGGTGTGTGCTAAAAATACAAGTCATATAAAGGTGCCCACGGGGAATCTGGACAAGCCATTTGGAACTAGCACAATTCAGGCTGGGCATGACATTGATAGTAATACAGCTATAAATCTGAGGGATATGTGATGGGGATGCATTTTCTCATCCCCTGTGGAAAAAGTCATTTGTCCGGCCTAGTTTGGAGAGCCTCTTACAGGATCAATACTGTGGGGATAAATAGAGTGTGTGTTTCGCACACACACACACACACACACACACACACACACACACACACACACACACACACACACACACACACACACACACACACACACACACACACACACACACACACACACACACACACACAGCAGGAACGAGATGAAGAGTGGGAAGTGCGTTGAACTGTCATACAACGTTAATGTTGATGAGATGCTGACACGAGCTGGAATTATGGCGGGAAAGATCTAAAAGTGATTGGTTAATGGTCCACTAACTAAAATGCACACTATACTGACTTGCTATCCCCCTTTCCCTTTCCCATTCTAATATATATATGGTGTAGTCACTCTCTCACCTGTGCTGCCCCCAGTGGAGGCACTCTCAGCCTCTTCATGGCTTTCTGACGGTCCCCTCCCTCCAGCTCTGTGGTCACCAAAGCCTGACAAACACACAACAAAGACATGTCAAAGGGAGGTCTACTACACAAATCAAAATCAAATCAAATTTTATTTGTCACGCGCCGAATACAACAGGTGTAGTAGACCTTACAGTGAAATGTAAGGGGGGGGTTCAAATAGTCTGGGTAGTCATTTCATTAGCTGTTCGGGAGTCTTATGGCTTAGGGGTAGAAGCCTCTTGGACCTAGACTTGGCACTCCGGTACCGCTTGCCATGTGGTAGCAGAGAAAACAGTCTATAACTAGGGTGGCTGGAGTTTTTGACCATTTTTAGGGCCTTCCTCTGACACCACCTGGTATAGAGGTCCTGGATGGCAGGAAGCTTGGCCCCGGTGATGAACTGGGCCGTACGCACTATCCTCTGTAGTGCCTTGAGGTCGGAGGCAGAGCAGTTGCCATACCAGGCAGTGATGCAACCCGTCAGGATGCTCTTGATGGTGCAGCTGTAAAATCTTTTGAGGATCTGAGGACACATGCCAAATCTTGTCAGTCTCTTGAGGGGGAATAGGTTTTGTTATGCCCTCTTCACGACTGTCTTGGTATGCTTGGACCATGTTAGAGATGTGTACACCAAGGAACTTTAAGCTCTCAACCTGCTCCACTACAGCCCTGTTGATGAGAATGGGAGCGGGTTCGGTCCTCCTTTTCCTGTAGTCCACAATCATCTCCTTTGTCTTGATCACGTTGAGCGAGAGTTTGTGCACCACACGTTCAGGTCTCTGACCTCCTCCCTATAGGCTGTCTCCTTGATGTCGGTGATCAGGCACTGTTGTGTCATCAGCAAACTTAATGATGGTGTTGGAGTCGTGCTTGGCCGTGCAGTCATGAGTGAACAGGAAGTACAGGAGGGGACTGAGCACGCACCCATGAGGGGCCCGGGGGTTGAGGATAAGCGTGGCAGATGTGTTGTTACCTACCCTTACCACCTGGGGGCAACCCATCAGGAAGTCCAGGATCCAGTTGCAGAGGGAGCTGTTTAGTTCCAGGGTCCTTAGCTTAGTGATGAGCTTTGAGGGCACTATGGTGTTGAACGCTGAGCTGTCGTCAATGAATAGCATTCTCACATAGGTGTTCCTTTTGTCCAGGTGTGAAAGGGCAGTGTGGAGTGCAATAGAGATTGCATCATCTGTGGATCTGTTGGTGCAGTATGCAAATTGGAGTGGGCCTAAGGTTACTGGGATAATGGTGTTTATGTAAGCCATGACCAGCCTTTCAAAGCATTTCATGCCTACAGACGTGAGTGCTACGGGTTGGTAGTCATTTAGGCAGGTTACCTTGGTGTTCTTGGGCACATGGACTATAGTGGTCTGCTTGAAACATGTTGGCATTACAGACTCAGACAGGGAGAGGTTGAAAATATCAGTGAAGACACTTGCCAGTTGGTCAGTGCATGCTCGGAGTACACGTCCTGGTAATCCGTCTGGCCCTGCGGCCTTGTGAATGTTGAGCTGTTTAAAGGTCTTACTCACATCGGCTGTGGAGAGCATGATCACACAGTCGTCCGGAACAGCTGATGCTCTCATGCATGTTTCAGTGTTACTTGCCTCGAAGCAAGCATAGAAGTTATTGAGCTCGTCTGGTAGGCTCGTGTCACTGGGCAGCTCTCAGCTGTGCTTCCCTTTGTAGTCTGTAATAGTTTGCAGGCCCTGCCACATCCGACGAGCGTCGGAGCCGGTGTAGTACGATTCGATCTTAGTCTTGTATTGGCACTTTGCGTGTTTGATGCTTCGTCGGAGGGCATAGCGGGATTTCTTATAAGCTTCCAGGTTAGAGTCCCGCTCCTTGAAAGTGGCAGCTCTCAGTGCGAATGTTGCCTGTAATCGATGGCTTCTGGTTGGGGTATGTATGTACAGTCACTGTGGGGACGACGTCCTCGATGCACTTACTGATAAAGCCAGTGACTGATGTGGTGTACTCCTCAATGCCATCGGAAGAACCCGGAATATATTCCAGTCTGTGCTAACAAAACAGTCCTGTAATTTAGCATCTGCTTCATCTGACCATTTTTATTGGCCCGAGTCACTGGTGCATCCTGCTTAAAGTTTTTGCTTGTAAGCAGGAATCAGGAGGATAGAATTATGGTCAGGTTTGCCAAATGGAGGGCGGGAGAGAGCTTTGTATGCGTCTCTGTGTGTGGAGTAAAGGTGGTTGGTTGCACATTTAACATGCGGATAGAAATGAGGCAAAACTGATTTATGTTTCCCTGCAGTAAAGTCCCCGGCCACTAGGAGCGCTGCCTCTGGATGAACGTTTTCCTGTTTACTTATGGTGTTATACAGCTCGTTGAGTGAGGTTTTAGTGCCAGCATCGGTCTGTGTTGGTATGTAGACAGCTACGAAAAATACAGATGAAAAATCTCTAGGTATATTGTGTGGGCTATAGCTTATCATGAGATTCTCTACCTCAGGTGAGCAAAACCTTGAGACTTCCTTAGATATCGTGCATCAGCTGTTATTTACGTATATAAGCATAGGCCCCTGCCCCGTGTCTTATCAGTGGCTGCTGTTCCATACTGCCGATAGAGTCTATAACCTGCCAGCTGTATGTTCTTAATGTTGTCGCTCAGTCACGACTCAGTGAAACATAAGATATTGTTGTTTTTAATGTCCCGTTGGTAGGATATACGTGCTTTCAGTTCGTCCCATTTATTTTCCAGCGATTGAACGTCAGCTAGCAGGACAGAAGGCAAAGACAGATTAGCCACTTCTTTTCGTGATCCTCACAAGGCACCCTGATCTTTCTCCAGCGAATGATGAGGATCTGGGCTGGTCAGGTGTCTGTAGTATATCCCTCCTGTCCGACTCATTGAAGACCAACTCTTCTTCTAATCTGAGGTGAGTAATGGCAGTTTTGATGTCCAGAAGCTCTTTTCGGTCATGAGAGATGGCAGCAGCAACATTATGTACAAACAAGTTACAAATAACACAAAACAAATAACAAAATAGCATGGTTGGTTTCATTCTAATCATCATGAAACGGTTAGAATGCAACACAACATATTCAATGAGAGTCAAAGACCAGGATCAGACTACGCAAGAATGAGAAATTTGGCCTATCACGATTGTACCTAGCTAAAATAGTTGACAGAGTAAACATGGTTGGAAAATAGTTAACCTCAAGAATGCCTAGACATCCACAGCCATGGGCTTCGGTTCCATACGTACCTCTGTCTCAGAGATGAGCTGAGTGATCTTCTTACAGGTGTAGAAAGGGGCCACCTCCACATGGGCCACACGCCAGTCAGCCCCGCGGGGGGTCTCCAGGATCTTATCATGCTTCTTCAGGATTTTACGGAAACCTGTGAAGTTCAGATTCTGGGAGAAAGACCAATCCTGGGGTTAGGGTTAGGGAATTGATTTGAGCAAGAGCTGCAGAGAAACATCAACAGGAGACAATGTCTGAAAAGTTATTCTGCTGAGATAAAGAGAGAAACCGAGAATGAAATTGACACCAATAAAGAGAGATGGATAGAGAGAGACTGAGCTGTAGAAAGACATGTTATGCTTATAGCAGCATCAAACAGAAAGAGAGAGTGTGGAGACAAGCTGACTGGGTCTCACTTGGTAGCTATGCAGCAGGATGAGGCGGAGCTAGTATCTAGGGGTAGTGTGCAAGGTTTAGGGTTAAGGGTACTAACTTGGTAGTTCTGCAGCAGGATGAGGCTGAGGTAGTATCTATGGCAGGTGTTTTCAACAGGCGGCCCATAAACGGCCCGCAAGTCATTTTTTTGGAGCCCCCCCAAAGGTTTTTTGAGAATTTTAGTTTTTGGTCAAAAATATTTTCCATCAACAGGAATTCAGATATTTATTTATTTAGGGAAATCTGTTCCCAAGTATTCCTACTAATAAAAAAAGAGACATACATTATGTGATCATGTCTCAATGTAATCAAGGTATGAAATTATTGTTATTTTTAAATACATTCTCTTTTTGGGCTTAGTTGTGGTCAACTTGCAGTGTACAAAGTATTATAGTTATTACAATTCCCCGAAGCTCCAACAAAAATCAACCCGCGGCTGAATCTAGTTGTCTCACCCTGATCTAGGGTTAGTGTGTAGGCTTTACGTTTAAGGGTACTTACTTGGTAGTTATGCAGCAGGATGAGGCGGAGGTAGTATCTAGGGGTCATGTGTAGGGTTTAGGGTTAAGGGTTAAGGGTACTAACCTGGTAGTTCTGCAGCAGGATGAGGCGGAGGTAGTATCTAGGGGTCATGTGTAGGGTTTAGGGTTAATGGTACTAACCTGGTAGTTCTGCAGCAGGATGAGGCTGAGGTAGTATCTAGGGGTCATGTGTAGGGTTTAGGGTTAATGGTACTAACCTGGTAGTTCTTAAGCAGGATGAGGCTGAGGTAGCATCTAGGGGTCATGTGTAGGGTTTAGGGTTAATGGTACTAACCTGGTAGTTCTGCAGCAGGATGAGGCTGAGGTAGCATCTAGGGGTCATGTGTAGGGTTTAGGGTACTAACCTGGTAGTTCTGCAGCAGGATGAGGCTGAGGTAGTATCTAGGGGTCATGTGTAGGGTTTAGGGTTAATGGTACTAACCTGGTAGTTCTGCAGCAGGATGAGGCTGAGGTAGTATCTAGGGGTCATGTGTAGGGTTTAGGGTTAATGGTACTAACCTGGTAGTTCTGCAGCAGGATGAGGCTGAGGTAGTATCTAGGGGTCATGTGTAGGGTTTAGGGTACTAACCTGGTAGTTCTGCAGCAGGATGAGGCTGAGGTAGTATCTAGGGGTCATGTGTAGTGTGTAGGGTTAATGGTACTAACCTGGTAGTTCTGCAGCAGGATGAGGCGGAGGTAGCATCTAGGGGTCATGTGTAGGGTTTAGGGTTAATGGTACTAACCTGGTAGTTCTGCAGCAAGATGAGGCGGAGGTAGCATCTAGGGGTCATGTGTAGGGTTTAGGGTTAATGGTACTAACCTGGTAGTTCTGCAGCAGGATGAGGCGGAGGTAGCATCTAGGGGTCATGTGTAGGGTTTAGGGTTAATGGTACTAACCTGGTAGTTCTGCAGCAGGATGAGGCGGAGGTAGCATCTAGGGGTCATGTGTAGGGTTTAGGGTTAATGGTACTAACCTGGTAGTTCTGCAGCAGGATGAGGCGGAGGTAGCATCTAGGGGTAGTGTGTAGGGTTTAGGGTTAATGGTACTAACCTGGTAGTTCTGCAGCAGGATGAGGCGGAGGTAGCATCTAGGGGTTTAGGGTTAATGGTACTAACCTGTAGTTCTGCAGCAGGATGAGGCGGAGGTTTAGGGTTAATGGTTAATGGTACTAACCTGGTAGTTCTGCAGCAGGATGAGGCGGAGGTAGTATCTAGGGGTCATGTGTAGGGTTTAGGGTTAATGGTACTAACCTGGTAGTTCTGCAGCAGGATGAGGCTGAGGTAGTATCTAGGGGTCATGTGTAGGGTTTAGGGTTAATGGTACTAACCTGGTAGTTCTGCAGCAGGATGAGGCTGAGGTAGTATCTAGGGGTCATGTGTAGGGTTTAGGGTTAATGGTACTAACCTGGTAGTTCTGCAGCAGGATGAGGCTGAGGTAGTATCTAGGGGTTTAGGGTTAATGGTACTAACCTGGTGTGTGAGGCTGTTTAGGGTTAATGGTACTAACCTGGTAGTTCTGCAGCAGGATGAGGCGGAGGTAGCATCTAGGGGTCATGTGTAGGGTTTAGGGTTAAGGGTACTAACCTGGTAGTTCTGCAGCAGGATGAGGCTGAGGTAGTATCTAGGGGTCATGTGTAGGGTTTAGGGTTAAGGGTACTAACCTGGTAGTTCTGCAGCAGGATGATGAGGTAGTATCTAGGGGTCATGTGTAGGGTTTAGGGTTAATGGTACTAACCTGGTAGTTCTGCAGCAGGATGAGGCTGAGGTAGCATCTAGGGGTCATGTGTAGGGTTTAGGGTTAAGGGTACTAACCTGGTAGTTCTGCAGCAGGATGAGGCTGAGGTAGCATCTAGGGGTCATGTGTAGGGTTTAGGGTTAATGGTACTAACCTGGTAGTTCTGCAGCAGGATGAGGCGGAGGTAGTATCTAGGGGTCATGTGTAGGGTTTAGGGTTAATGGTACTAACCTGGTAGTTCTGCAGCAGGATGAGGCGGAGGGTGTAGGGTTTAGGGTTAATGGTACTAACCTGGTAGTTCTGCAGCAGGATGAGGCTGAGGTAGTACCTAGGTAGCATCTAGGGGTAGTGTGTAGGGTTTAGGGGTACTAACCTGGTAGTTCTGCAGCAGGATGAGGCTGAGGTAGTATCTAGGGGTAGTGTGTAGGGTTTAGGGTTAATGGTACTAACCTGGTAGTTCTGATGAGGCTGAGGTAGTATCTAGGGGTCATGTGTAGGGTTTAGGGTTAAGGGTACTAACCTGGTAGTTCTGCAGCAGGATGAGGCTGAGGTAGTATCTAGGGGTCATGTGTAGGGTTTAGGGTTAATGGTACTAACCTGGTAGTTCTGCAGCAGGATGAGGCTGAGGTAGCATCTAGGGGTCATGTGTAGGGTTTAGGGTTAATGGTACTAACCTGGTAGTTCTGCAGCAGGATGAGGCGGAGGTAGTATCTAGAGGTAGTGTGTAGGGTTTAGGGTTAATGGTACTAACCTGGTAGTTCTGCAGCAGGATGAGGCGGAGGTAGTATCTAGGGGTAGTGTGTAGGGTTTAGGGTACCAACCTGGTAGTTCTGCAGCAGGATGAGGCTGAGGTAGTACCTAGGGGTAGTGTGTAGGGTTTAGGGTACTAACCTGGTAGTTCTGCAGCAGGATGAGGCTGAGGTAGTACCTAGGGGTAGTGTGTAGGGTTTAGGGTTAATGGTACTAACCTGGTAGTTCTGCAGCAGGATGAGGCGGAGGTAGTATCTAGGGGTCATGTGTAAGGGTTTAGGGTTAATGGTACTGACCTGGTAGTTCTGCAGCAGGATGAGGCTGAGGTAGAACTCGGAGAAGGCCAGCTGCAGGTCCTTGATGTTGCGGTGTTTGCAGCGTTCCTCCTGGGACAGGTGGAACACTGTCTTGCGTTTGCGGAGGCCTGGGGCATTGCTCTCCCGCTGCGCATCCAGAGACGACTGCAGCTCATTCTGCAGGGTGGCGAAACGCCTCTGTGCTTCAGCAAGTTTCTCTGCAGGAGGAAAAATATGGAAAACAACTGAGTGAGCAACAGTGTCATGGCTGCAGTATGCCCAAGATAGAACCCTCAACAGCCCTGCAGGAAGTCCAGTCGAGAGGTAAACACTCCTCTCCATTACGGGGGAAGCGGAAGGGGAGTATTAAGTTCTTTAGACATGTAAATGCAGCCCTCAGCAAGCACATTACAAGGGTCAGAACAATGTTAATTTCCCTCCTGAGAGAGAGGGACAGCAGGGCAGGGAAGAACCTGAGTGGATCTGGAGCATGGCCCACATTCTCCCCACCTTGCCTTGGCCTCACCCAGCCTCACTGCACCCCAGTCCCTTTCCCACTACCACATTCCTGGACTGGACTCCTCAAGCCAAGCTCTGACACATATCCTCCACTGTCCCCTCAGCCTCGGGCTGCACTTTGCAGCCCACCACACATCCTATTCATAGGCAAAGGCTGAAGACATATGCTTTTGGAATAGACCTCCTCAATCCTGAATCACAACTAGACCACCAAGTCAAAGCGATGGTAGTGGCCAAGCACCGTCTCATGTTGCCCACGGTCAGTGAGGACAGGGGTGTTACATTAGGTGCAGTGGGTTCAATGGTTACTTTACCGCTCAGTTGCACACACAGCCTCTGGATTTCACATGAATGCCTGAATAGCTGTTCTTTTGATTGCTAAAAGTAGAGTAATCCCTCACAGAATAACAGGTAGATTATGTCACTGTCTACTCTGTCCAGAGGGCCTCCTATCTGCTCTGCATGGATCAAGTCATGACATAACATGAGGCGTGAAAAAGTCCAGACTCACATACTTTACCTGAGTAGGAAGAAATGAAGCCTGATTAGATGTGTGTACAAACAAAGGTGGTAGATATGTATGCAGGTTGTAGAGTCTAATAGAGGCTTTAATGTCTGAACGTTGCCAGGAAAACCCACAGGTAAAATATTGTCTCTAGAGTCTATATTTGAGGATACATACACATATTTTAGATATAGTGACAGCTCTTAACAGAGACTGTGTTGTGCTTCGGTTTTTCTCCCTGGAATAGAGTTAAGTCGTCATGGAGCAGTGAAATTAGGGGAGTCGATGACCCCTTTCAGAAGAGAGAAGCTGCTTGCCACAGCTCTCTGCGGAGAAGAGGAGTCTCTTATGTAAAACTCACACATTGAACACAACATGAAAATAGGGAGATAACGCTGTCTATCCAGCAAGATTCAGTAATTGCTTGTTTCATCCCAACATCCGGCTAGGAGGATTGAGAGGTTATGATGCTGCAATCTGGAGTCATGTGTGAAGTGAATGGCTGGGTTACATGACTGCTAATAAGACCCAACACTGCTGAAAACAACCTTCCCTAAAGATTTCATTATAGCCTCCATCGAGCCAGACTGCATTCAATTATTATAATGCCTGGTGTCTAGCCTTGACTTACTCAGACGTCTGCTGGATATGCTTAGGGACTGTTCGCAAATTACTATGGGGTAGTGCTGAGCGATTAGCTGAACATTTGGTTCTCTTTCATAAAAACATTTTGGGACCAACATTGGTTCAATTATTTGTAACCTTTATTTTAACAGTCAGTTAGGAACAAATTCTTATTTACAATGACAGCCTACATTTGAATTGCAATTATTATTTTTTGCAGTTTCTCTATAGATAAATCATATGATGCCCGAAATGTGTGATGTAGTAGGGAGTTGTAGTTCACAACAGGCCAATATTCTACATGATGTGCAGTTCATTTTGAACAACTATTTTTACTGACTCGAGAGTCATGATTTGTTTTTCTGAGTAACTCATTCATTTTAGTCGTTAGTTTGACCTGATAGTGAAGGTTGAAATGAGCCCTACAGCAGGAGTAATACACGCGGCATCACTACTTTAGCCAGAAAACATGGTAATTACCTACAATGACCATAATCCATCCACCTACTTGTCCGGTCTGTGTTTTTTTAAATGCCTGCTACAGGAGTACACGCGATCAAGAGGGATAGCGGGGTATCTGTATAAATCAGAAAGTTACATTTAGGACTTTTTAAGAGGTTTTATTGCAACTTGGAATGCAATTTAAGACCAATTTCGAGGTCTGCGAGCACCACACACGTGCTAATGTTCCACTCCAGAAATAAACACAAAAACATTTTAACAAAAAGTTGTATTTTTACAGCAGTCTCTTTCACCAAAGACTATACATGGTTCATAGTGTATTATCAGGCAGGTGCGCTATTTTAGCAATGAGCATTCTCCCGTAGCCTAACTGATGTAGCAAAGTGGCCAGCCTATAGATGGCTGAAATATGGGGTTGCCTATCTAACTGCATTTGTTTAGGCTACCCCAATGGGCTAGTCAATAGCTAACCTTAGATCACAAACTAAGTGTTTTCGCAATAACATTATTTTGACTTTGATACAAATGCCAGCTTAATAGAACGATACTCAATACGATTCCACTGTGAATTTTCTTTCTCAAAGTCAAATACACAGCTCTGTTACTGTAAAAACGTGTGGTCAACTCTCCATCTGGAGAGCCAGGTTACTAGGTGCAGGCTTTTGATCCAGCCCTCTCAAACACACCCGTGATCCAGCCCTCTCAAACACACCCGTCAGCTCCTGTTGAGCCTAGTTGATTGGTAAACATCTGGATTGTTAGAGCAGGCCTGAAACAAAAGTATGCAGTCCACACCCAATAGCTCTCTTAGAGGTAACTATTATATGCTATAGCCTAACATTAGAACTACAACCAAACATTTGATTTAAAAAAACACATTCCCGTATTCAGTGAATCAGGTATATAATGGCTATACTTCAAATCCAAATCATTTTATTGGTCACATACATATATGTAGCAGATGTTATTGCGGGTATAGTGAAATTCATGCAAGGTAGCTAAAACTTGTTTATTTATTTATGATCCTGCTAAAATATTTCAGTGGTCAGGGCAAGTGAGATCTATTGACGAACATGAATAGAGTTGAAGTCGGAAGTTCACATACACCTTAGCCAAATACATTTAAACCCAGTTTTTCACAATTCCTGACATTTAATCCTCGTAAAGATTCCCTGTCTTAGGTCAGTTAGGATCACCACTTTATTTTAAGAATGTGAAATGTCAGAATAATAGTAGAGAAAATGACATATTTCAGCTTTTATTTCTTTCATCACATTCCCTGTGGGTCAGAAGTTTACATACATTCAATTAGTATTTGGTAGCATTGCCTTAAATTGGTTCACTTGGGTCAAACTATTCGGGTAGACTTCCACAAGCTTCCCAGAAAAGTTGGGTGAATTTTGGCCCATTCCTCCTGACAGCTGGTATAACTGAGTCAGGTTTGTAGGCCCCCCTGCTCGCACACACCTTTTCTGTTCTGCCCACAAATCTTCTATAGGATTAAGGTCAGGGATTGGTGATGGCCACTCCAATACCTTGACTTTGTTGTCCTTAAGCTACTTTGCCACAACTTTGGAAGAATGCTTGGGGTCATTGTCCATTTGGAAGACCCATTTGCGACCAAGCTTTAACTGATGTCTTGAGCTTTTTCTTCAATATATCCACAAAATGTTCCTCCCCCATGATGCCATCTATTTTGTGAAGTGTACCAGTCCCTCCTGCAGCAAAGCACCCCCACAACATGATGCTGCCATCCCCGTGCTTCAGGGTTGGGATGGTGTTCTTCGACTTGCAAGCATCCCCCTTTTTCCTCCAAACATAACGATGGTCATTATGGCCAAACAGTTCTATTTTTGTTTCATCAGACCAGAGGATATTTCTCCAAAAAGTAAGATCTTTGTGCAGTTGCAAACCGTAGTCTGTCTTTTTTTAATGGCGGTTTTGGAGCAGTGGCTTCTTCCTTGCTGAGCGGCATTTCAGGTTATGTCGATATAGGACTCGTTTTACTGTGGATATAGATACTGTTGTACCTGTTTCCTCCAGCATCTTCACAAGGTCCTTTGATGTTGTTCTGGAGTTGATTTGCACTTTTCGCACCAAAGTACGTTCATCTCCAGGAGACAGAATGCGTCTCCTTCATGAGCGGTATGACCGCTGCGTGGTATCTTCAGGCGTTTGGAAATTTCTCCCAAGGATGAACCAGACTAGTGGAGGTCTACAATTTTTTTCTGAGATCTTGACTGATTTCTTTGGATTTTCCCATGATGTCAAGAAAAGAGGCACTGAGTTTGTAGGTAGGCCTTGAAATACATCCACAGGTACACCTCAAATTGACTCAGATGTTAATTAGCCTATCTGAAGCTTCTAAAGCCATGACATAATTTCCTGAAATTTTCCAAGCTGTTTAATGGCACAGTCAACTTAGTGTATGTAAACTTCTGACCCACTGGAATTGTGATACAGTGAGTTATAAGTGAAATAATCTGTCTGTAAACAATTGTTGAAAAAATTACATGTGTCATGCACAAAGTAGATGTCCTAACCGACTTGCCAAAACTATTGTTTGTTAACAAGAAATTTCTGGAGTGGTTTAAAAACGAGTTTTAATGACTCCAACCTAAGTGTATGTAGACTTTTGACTTCAACTGTATTTATATGGTTGTCATAATGACATGGCTACATTTGAATACAGGAAAATCCGAGCTTTCCAACGGTGCAAGATTTATTTCTCATGTCCCAATATTGATAGATCAGAAAACCGTTACAAACAGAGTAAACATCATGGTTTATAAAACGCACCCATTCATGAGTGTGTGAGGGCTATTCGTGGTTATCCGCGAGTACCACTGGAATTCTTTTAGGACATGGCAATTACATTAATACATCATCATAATAGCTCGCCCATTCCTAGACCCTATCTACCTTTAGCATGTATTCATGAAGGTATCTTCTGGCCGGGGGAGTTTTGTTAAGAGCCCCGATGCTCGTTCTGAACGTCAACACCCATTGCTTGCGGTACAGTTTTGGAAACATAAGGAACATATCTTTCGTATCAGCGAGAAATAATTATTAGAAAACAAAAGGTTAAATTACTACACACCTTTACAGTGCCTTGCAAAAGTATTCACCCCCCTTGGCGTTTTTCCTATTTTGTTGTATTACAACCTGTAATTTAAATGGATCTTTATTTGGATTTCAGGTAATGGACATACACAAAATAGTCCAAATTGTTTCAAAAAAGAAAAGAAAAACACGGAAAAGTGGTGAGTGCATATGTATTCACCCCCTCTGCTACGAAGCCCCTAAATCAGATCTGATGCAACCAATTACCTTCAGAAGTCACATAATTAGTTACATTAAGTCCACCTGTGTGCAATCTAAGTGTCACATGATCTGTCACATGATCTCAGTAAATATACACCTGTTCTGAAAGGCCCCAGAGTCTGCAACACCACTAAGCAAGGGGCACCATGAAGACCAAGGAGCTCTCCAAACAGGTCAGGGACAAAGTTGTGGAGAAGTACAGATTAGGGTTGGGTTATAAAAAAATATCAGACAATTTGAACATCCCACTGAGCACCATTAAATCCATTATTTAAAAATGGAAAGAATATGGCACCACAACAAACCTGCCAAGAGAGGGCCGCCCACCAAAACTCACAGACCAGGCAAGGAGGGCATTAATCAGAGGGGCAACAAAAGACCAAAGATAACCCTGAAGGAGCTGCAAAGCTCCACAGCGGAGATTGGAGAATCTGTCCGTAGGACTACTTTAAGCCGTACACTCCACAGAGCTGGGCTTTACAAAAGAGTGGCCAGAAAAAAGCCATGGCTTAAAGAAAAAAATAAGCAAACACGTTTGGTGTTTGCCAAAAGGCATGTGGGAGACTCCCCAAAGACATGAAGAAGGTACTCTGGTCAGATGAGACTAAAATTGAGCTTTTTGACCATCAAGGAAAACGCTATGTCTGGTGCAAACCCAAAACTTCTCATCACCCGAGAACACCATCCCAACAGTGAAGCATGGTGATGGCAGCCTCATGCTGTGGGGATGTTTTTCATCGGCAGGCACTGGGAAACTGGTCAGAATTGAAGGAATGATGGATGGCTCTAAATACAGGGACATTCTTGAGGGAAACCTGTTTCAGTCTTTCAGAGATTTGAGACTGGGGCGGAGGTTCACCTTCCAGCAGGACAAAGCATACTGCTAAAGCAACACTCAAGTGGTTTAAGGGGAAACATTTAAATGTCTTGGAATGGCCTGGGAAAATCCCAGTGGCTAGATGTGCCAAGTTTATAGAGACATACATACCCCAAGAGACGTTTTGCTATAATTGCTGCAAAAGGTGGCTCTACAAAAGTATTGACTTTGGGGGGTGAATAGTTATGCAAGCTCAAGTTTTTCATTTTTTGTCTGATTTCTTGTTTGTTTCACAAGAAAAAATATTTTGCATCATCACATTAGTTGGCATGTTGTGTAGATCAAATGATACAACCCCCCCCAAAATCAATTTTAATTCCAGGTTGTAAGACAACAAAATAGGACAAATGCCAAGGGGGGCTGAATACTTTCGCAAACCACTGTATAAGGTTAGTGTTCCCACAAGGCCATATCGCCATGTTACAGCACTTGTTTATGGAAGACAGATGGAAGGCAGAGACAACCACCTGTGCTAATTAGCTATTTTCGCTATCTAGCGTGCTCAAGCACCTCTGTGTAAGCGTAACTGGAGAAAGTAGTAGTTCCTAGGCTGGAGGCACACAGACGTATGGATCTGGGCAAACCTGCTACAGTAAATGTAGATATTTATTTGAATGATTCTTTCTCTCTGATATGAAAGATAAGTTCCATATGTTTTGAAGAATGTTTCGCTAGCGATGATTACTGACATTTCTAAACATTAAAACAGAGCGTAGGGATTGTAGTTAACATGGTCTTACTGGTAAATGGTGCTTATAGCTGAGAGCCCTTGGGATAAGGCAGAATGCCTTATTAATGCCTTGGATCCCCGAGAGCAAAC
The DNA here is from genome assembly GCF_036934945.1 of Oncorhynchus masou masou. NCBI lineage: Eukaryota > Metazoa > Chordata > Actinopteri > Salmoniformes > Salmonidae > Oncorhynchus > Oncorhynchus masou. The sequence continues at coordinate 50,533,470 of NC_088226.1, forward strand.
TAATGGCTAGCTAGCAAACGAACTAGTGAGCAAACAAGCTGTTTCCAATTGGCTATCTAGTTAGTGTTGTTGTTGCCTATGCTACTGTAGGAAACTTTCTGAATGGTCATAGAGAGAGTTAGCGAACTCACACACAAAAACACCTATCAAAAGGATCTATCAATCAAAGCTACCAGCGCATCTCAAACACAAAAGCTAATCACATTTCTCCTTTCCAAAAATGTAGGCCATTAAAAACCTAGGCCTGGCTTCATATCCTGACTGTTGAACAGAAAGTAGGCTACATTAGGATAATGCTAAAACAAGGCAAGTTTAAAGGGATCAGGAGAGAGAGATATACAGTTGAAGTCAGAAGTTTACATACACTTAGGTTGGAGTCATTAAAACTCGTTCTTCAACCACTCCACAAATTTCTTGTTAACAAACTATCGTTTTGGCAAGTCGGTTAGGACATTTCCTTTGTATTTGACACAAGTCCTTTTTCCAACAATTGTTTACAGACAGATTATTTCACTTATAAATTCACTGTATCAAAATTCTAGTGTGGCAGAAGTTTACATACACTAAGTTGACTGTGCCTTTAAACAGCTTGGACAATTCCTGAAAACAATGTCATGGCTTTAGAAGCTTCTGATAGGTCAATTGACATCATATGAGTCAATTTGAGGTGTACCTGTGGATGTATTTCAAGCCCTACCTTCAAACTCAGTGCCTCTTTTCTTGACATCATGGGAAAATCAAAAGGAATCAGCAAAGACCTCAGAATAAAATGAATGGTTCATCCTTGGGAGCAATTTCCAAATGCCTGAAGGTACCACGTTCATCTGTACAAACAATAGTACACAAGTATAAACACCGTGGGACAGTCATACCACTCAGGAAGAAGACGCATTCTGTCTCCTAGAGATGAACGTACTTTGTTGCAAAAAGTGCAAATGAACCTTGTGAAGATGCTGGAGGAAACAGGTACAAAAGTATCTATATCCACAGTAAAACGAGTCCTATATCAACATAACCTGAAAGGCCGCTCAGCAAGTAAGAAGCCACTGCTCCAAAACCGCCATAAAAAAGCCAGACTACTGTTTGCACAAGGGGATAAAGATCATACTTTTTGGAGAAATGTCCTCTGGTCTGATGAAACAAAAATAGAACTGTTTGGCCATAATGACCGTTTGGAGGAAAAAGGGGGATGCTTGCAACCGAAGAACACCATCCCAACCGTGAAGCACGGGGGTGGAAGCATCATGTTGTGGGGGTGTTTTGCTGCAGTAGGGACGGGTGCACTTCACAAAATAGATGGCATCATGAGGGAGGAAAGTTATGTGGATATATTGAAGCAACATCTCAAGACATTAGTCAGGAAGTTAAAGCTTGGTCGAAAATGGGTCTTCCAAATGGACAATGACCACAATACTTTAAGGACAACAAAGTCAAGGTATTCGAATGGCCATCACAAAGCCTTGACCTAAATCCTATAGAACATTTGTGGGCAAAACTGAAAAAGCATCTGTGAGCAAGGAGGACTACAAACACGAGCCCTGTTACGGAGGAAGCTTGTGGAAGGCTACCTGAAACGTTTGACCCCAGTTAAGCAATTTAAAGCCAATGCTACCAAATACTAATTGGGTGTATGTAAACTTCTGACCCACTGGGAATGTGATGAAATAAATAAAACCTGAAATAAATCATTCTATATACTATTATTCTGACATTGCAAATTCTTAAAATAAAGTGGTTATCCTACCTGACCTTAGACAGGGGATTTTTACTAGGATTAAATGTCAGGAATTGTGAAAAACTGAGTTTAAATGTATTTGGCTATGGTGTATGTAAACTTCCAACTTCAACTGTATCTATGCAATATGGTAGCCTAGCCTATGAAGATATCAACAACCATTAGAAACTACATGCAACCTGTCCATAGGATCATTTTAGTGAAGCAATGGGTGGCTGACACTACATTTAAACTCCAGTGAGTGTAGGCCTATATGACATGTAGATCTGTGTAACCAGTTATTTATATGGTCAAACTCTGGCCAAATATACAGGCTAGCATACGAATTATGGATTAATAGGGCTACATGAATTTGCCTAACTTCTAAATTAGCCTACATCTCTTTCTGTCTTCACTGTTCTCTTCTTTCACAATCCTCCACTGGCATCACAGAATAAATGGCCTGAGTAGCCGTTCGCTCTCGTTATTTCTCTTGAACTAGCCGAGCCCAATGCGAGTCCCAATAGCAATATTTGGTTGAGCAATTTTTTTTAAATTAGGAGAAGAATCACTCTTGCTTACTGAATATAACATTGGCTACACCATTGGCAATGAACTGGCGGTAAATTATGAATTACAAGAGCTCAGGCTACATGTAGCTCGGATGTGAGCTGATCACAAAGGCTGGTGGTGATAAATTGATACATTGCAGCACTGATGCAGTATAGTATGATGCAGCCCAGTCAAAACTGTTCGCTGCTCTGGCCCCCCAATGGTGGAACAAACTCCCTCACGACGCCAGGACAGCGGAGTCAATCACCACCTTCCGGAGACACCTGAAACCCCACCTCTTCCAGGAATACCTAGGATAGGATAAGTAATCCTTCTCACCCCCCCCCCCTTAATGATTTAGATGCACTATTGTAAAGAGGCTGTTCCACTGGATGTCAGAAGGTGAATTCACCAATTTGTAAGTCGCTCTGGATAAGAGCGTCTGCTAAATGACTTAAATGTTAAATGTAAATGTAAATGTAATAAACGTAGTCTACACAGGAGAGACAGAGGGAAATCCATTAATTAATTCACACAACAAACCTGTCTTTTGCAGAACATGTGTTCCATTGGTCGAACCACAGGTTCGACAGGGGAGGCAAATGGGTAGTTTGGCTAAGATATGAAAAATAGGAAAAACTGCAAAACGGTGAATGTAAACCAGGAAACAACACACTATACCCTCCCCTGTACCCAATACAAAAACTACACAACCCTCCCCAAAGCAAAGAAAAAAGTTACTCCTCCCCCATTTTGGACCCCACCCCCCTCTCCCTAAGTAATTTTAGAACCGTCCCTTATTGAGCAACAGTGATGGGAAATCATTGTTTTTCAGAGGAAATAAAAGCGAGGAGCAACAGGATTTTGGTCAGAGTCCCAGTTCTCTTTGGCAGTCCAACCTGGCCTGAGTTTATTTCAGCTTCCTGCAAAGCTTCAAAGGGAGGGGATGGGAGGGGATGTTTATTGGAGAAGAAAAACAAGGAAAGGCTTTAAGGAAAGGCTAATTAAAGTGGACACTAATGAATGCACCTCTTGAATACTTTGTTGGCTTCCCATATAGCTCGTATTATTACCAATAAAGTATGTGCTTGATAGTAATGATTCAGAATATATTGAATGTCCATGTTGCCAGGCAGCATCAGCCCATTAAATGCAGTTCTACTAACAGCCTCTAGGGGCAGCAATGTTTCCTTATACCTCAGAGAAAAGGTTTATAAGCAGTACTGCATATGACATGTTACATGAGGCATATATACTCGCTCCCTGAAATGAACCAGGCCTCCTTTGCTAATTTGATCAGCCATGCTTAAATCAAAGTTCCCCGCATTAGACAAAACGTCACTTAGTTGGCACACAAGTAAAGCTCATCACTCTACATGACACACAATGTACAACTGTATACATGTGCAAGACGTCAAAGCAATTACTATCTACTCCCAATGCACTGCAGGCTGACAGTTATGGCATTAGAAGTTAGCCTACTGTGAGTGGGCAAACTGCAGATGCTCAGGGCCAATCAACAGGATGGTCTCATCAAATAGGCCTACCTGAATAGAATGTGTTGATCTTCAGAAGCTCTTTCTCACAGTTCTGGAAAAACTTCTCCTCAAACTTGGCGTAGTATCTCTTGACAGTGTCTTCATCTGTGACTGGAGAGGGAAAATAGAGAGAGAGATAGAAAGAGAAAGGTCAGTTTTCAGAGAAGAGGTACATTAGCTGCTTATCATAACAATATTCAACAAAAACACGTTATGTAACCAATCAGAAACAATTCTATTTTTTTGGTGAGATATAAAAAAGAAACACTACAGAACATACACAAACATCAAATACATCAGACCTGCCCAGACCCACGTGCTCACACCCCCATCTCCAGCGCCCACATCACTCTCCGCCATATGGCCTCAAACAGCACCATGTTGTTTCTTTCCGTTGCCCGCGCACTGTCAACATTTAGAAAATAAAGCATTTAACATTTCCATTGTGTTAACAACAGAAGATTGGTTGGTTTTCAGTTTTTAAGTATATGTTTTTTCAAGATGAGTATCTCACTGCACCCTCTTATTCCATGTCTTGAAATATTCAGACAGACGGATTAAAAGTACATTTACATTGTAATACTTCTGACAGCCAACTTTCTAACTCTGCCCATAATCTATGGACTTTATAACATTGCCAGAAGGCATGGACTATTGAGTCATTGTTAGTTTTACACTTAAGACATGACTCTGCCGTTGTGCTGTAGAATTTGTGAATTTTGTCTTGTATAATAAATTCTATACATTAGTTTACACTGGATTAAGCGTAGATTTTCGTTAACTGTAATTCCGTTACTTACTGTATGTTCCAACATTCCCTCCATATTGTGCCAATATCAGGTCTTTTCCATCAGCATATATATTTTTTTTCTAAGAGATTGTCAGTTGGATAGGCTTTTAGATATGAGAAACAATTCATGAACACAAACCATTATGGAAACCAGATTTTTGTGCAACAGTTCTTGAATATGGTAATTGTAGACCGAGAGGAATGTGAGCATTTTTTGGAGAAATACAGGTATCTGTTGCACTCATCCACATCCTTCAGGCTGATTCTCCTTAGACAACAATCCGTTTTAAGGTTTAATGTCACTTGCACAAGTACAGTGAAATGCCTTTCTTGCGAGCTCTAACCCCAACAATGCAGTAATCAATAACAACCTCTAACCTCTGGCGGGCAGAGATAGACCAAGAGGGGTGACCCGGGTTGATGAAGTGGAGCCCAAGCCTCCTCTGCTAACTTAGCCTAGGGTAGGGAGACAGGGAGGCCCTCTCACCGGGAAAGAGACTCATACCTCGGGATAATCTAAACCTAGAACGCGCGGTGGGAGTTAACCCACCCTGTGTGGTCAAGAGAAGATCCAATGACTACCCGTGTGTGAGTGAACCTAGTAGGACCGTCTGGGAGGCGGCCCACACTGGTCACCTCCACAATTGACCGAGTTTCTATTCAGCTCACCAACACACCCCTGCCTCTTCTCGTTCCTCTGATGGTACACAAGTGCTTGTTTTCCAAAGGAAGTAATTCACGGTGTATAAATAATTAAAATGTTAGGAACAAGCACAGGGCGGCAGGTAGCCTAGTGGTTAGAGCCAGTTGGGCCAGTAACCGAAAGGTTGCTGGATTGAATCCCCGAGCTGACAAGATAAAAACTATGTTGTTCTACCCCTGAGCAAGGCAGTTAACCCACTGTTCCCTGGGCGCCGAAGACATGGATGTCGATTATGGCAGACCCTGCACCTCTCTGATTCAGAGGGTTTGGGTTAAATGCGGAAGATGCATTCAGTTGTACAACTGACTATGTTTCTTTCCTTTCCCACTGGCTCAGCTCTAAATAAGGGCACCTTTAATATGGTTAAGGATTCTGGCTGAACCAGGCTGGGTAAGGAGTCTGTTCAGTAACCTCTCCTCCTGTGTTATGTTGTTTTAATCTCACAGTCATCCGCCACACAGTGTAACCCAACACCCCTGTGAGTTGCCCGGGGGATTCCTTCCTCTGTCTGCATCCCCCGCTCCCCCACCCCCTCCCCAATGACAGCCAAGAGGACCAGGGCCACAGGGCGCTGTCCCAAGCCACAGGTCTACACCACAGGATCAACAGGCTATAGTTCTAATGCTTCCTAGTAACCACATCCCATCAGTCTATAACAGCTGGCAATATTTGACAGTGATCCTGAGAGTAGAGAGTCACAGTGTAAGGGAGAGGCCTCGCCTGCTGGGACTGAGAAAGACAGATACAAAGAGGATCTGCACACTGAGAGAATGTGCTTCTCTATATCATCTCTCTGCTACTAAAACACATATTATTTTTCAATGATTATTCATCCCGATCACTCTCTTATCAATGTTAGCCTGTCCAGACTTGCGAGTTGCCACCAGTACTGATGCATCATTGATGTTCTATCTAAATGTCACAGCGAAGGATACATCACAGGATACATCACTAGCCATCAGTAGGGTTAGAATAGAAATGTTAGCTATCATATGAATTGACCCTTTGATGCAAGTTGAAACCTTTAGATGGAGAGCCATTCAATTAATTTTCTCGGTAATAAGAAAAAGATGCCCAAGGCTATAGGCTGTCGATATCCCTGCTCTATTCACCTGCAAGGAGAGCGAGAATGCAGGGAGAGACTGATTGTGTTCGGTAAAAGGCGGTTAAAATGTTCCTCAGAGCAAGCAAGGAGGTCAACGATTTATAGCTTTACAGGAAAAATGAGAAAAATATCTGTATATTTAAAAGTACAGTGCATTCAGACCCCTTGACTTTCTCCACATTTTGTTACATCAAAGCCATCTGTTTTTCCCCGTCATCAATCTACACATAATACCCCATAATAACAAAGCAAAAATAGGTTTAGATTTTTTTTCACATTTATTAAAAATAAAAAACTTAAATATCACATTTACATAAGTATTCAGACCCTTTACTCAGTACTATGCTGAAGCACCTTTGGCAGCGACTACAGCCTCCATTCTTCTTGGGTATGACGCTACATGCTTGGACCACCTGTATTTGAGGTGTTTCTCCCCTTCTTCCCATTTCTCCCAGATCCTCTCAAGCTCTGTCGGGTTGGATGGGGAGCATCACTGCACAGCTATTTTCAGGTGTCTCAAGTCCGGGCTCTGGCTGGGCCACTCAAGGACATTCAGAGACTTGTCCCAAAGCCACTCCTGCATTGTCTTGGCTGTGTGCTTAGGGTCATTGTCCTGTTGGAAGGTGAACCTTCGCCCCAGTCTGAGGTCCTGAGCGCTCTGGAGCATGTTTTCATCAAGGATATCTCTGTACTTTGCCTCGATCCTGACTAGTCTCCCAGTCCCTGCGGCTGAAAAACATCCCCACAGCATGATGTTGCTACCACCATGATTCACCGTAGGGATGGAGACAGGTTTCCTCCAGACGTGAGTTCAATCTTGATTTCATCAGACCAGTGACTCTTGTTTCTCATGGTCTGAAAGTCCTTTAGGTGCTTTTTTGCAAACTCCAAGCAGGCTGTCATGTCCCTTTTACTGAGGAGTGGCTTCCGTCTGGCCACTCTACCATAAAGGCCTGATTGGTGGAGGCTTTAAGGAGGAACTCTGGAGCCCTGTCAGAGTGACCATCGGGTTCTTGGTTACCTGCCTGACCAAGGCCCTTCTCCCCCGATTTCTCAGTTTGGTCGGCGACCAGCTCTGGTGGTTCCAAACTTCTTCCATTTAAGAATGATAGGTGCCACTGTCTTCTTGGTGACCTTCAATGCTGCAGACATTTTTTGGTACCCTTCCCCAGATCTGTGCCTTGACAATCCTGTCTCGGACCTCTACAGACAATTCCTTCCACCTCATGGCTTGGTTTTTGCTCTGGCATCAACTGTGGAAACTTAGACAGGTGTGTGCCTTTCCAAATCATGTCCAATCAATTGAACTGACCACAGGTGGACTTCAATGAAGTTGAATGGAAAGAGAATGCAACAGAGCTCCATTTTCGAGTCTCATAGCAAAGGGTCTGAATACTTATGTAGGTATTTTTTATTTGTATTTTTTTTATATACATTTGCAAAACATACTTATATCCACTTTATTCTTTGTCATTATGGAGTATTGAGTGTAGATAGATAAGGAAAACAATTAATTGAATCAATTTTAGAATAAGGCTGTAATGTAACATGTGTGGAAAAGGTCTAGGGGTCTAAATACTTTCCAAATGCACTGTATAATACATTTCGATGTTAATCATACTCAGTGGTTGGAAATGCTTCAGTATTCATTTTATGAACTGAAATAGTCCCAAGGTGCTGGCACACTAAATATGTCCCCTTTATTGAAGTTCAGCCTATCCCCATGAGAGTGGCATCTTGCAGTCCTGATTCTGCATTAAAAACAACATAACCAACATAATGACTTGAACAAAGGAAAACAACAACAGCCATGCTCAACTTTCTGAACTGAGCCTGAACATAAGGACTGAGATGGACTGAGATGCCCTTCAACTTATCTTAGCTGGGTCAGAAAGAGAGAGAGAGAGAGAGAGAGAGAGAGGGGTGAGAGAGAGAGAAGGGCGAGAGACAGACAGACAGACAGACAGACAGACAGACAGACAGACAGACAGACAGACAGAGTGTGCTGTAAAACAGCTGCGATCAGTGGGGCATAGCCAGTGTTGAGTTGAGGAGGTCAGGAGGGCGTGTGAGTGCCCAACAGTGTGTATCCACACTGCACCTCCCATTCCGTCTGGAGGAGAGGAGGATGAGAGGACACAGCTACCTATCTGAGGGATGGATGTATGCTCTGCCCAAACCTCAGAGAATTTCATGACTCACTTCCCAATGACACTGCAGTCACAATAAACGTTGGGCCAGGAAACAATCAAGGGAGAGTTCAGCCATTTTACGTCGTCTGGCTGGCAAGCTATCGCTCCTCCCAGCACAGACTGGGGTAAGACTCAAGTGTAGAGAAAAAGCCTGTGAGAAAAGGGGACTGCAGTACTGCTGCAAAACAAGGTCAAAAACAAGATCCCAAAGGAAGGGGTCATAGAACACTGGGAACCAGTCTACATAAAGTGGGAGGCAGATGACAAATAAGACGAAGAAATAAGACGCATGTGGACTTTTGATGAAATGAGCTTAGAGGATGTTATGAGAAGAAATGGAGGAGATGAAAGCCTAGACAGAAGGGTAGTGAGAGGGCTGTGGAGTGACCCCTCGCCCCCCTCTCTCCCCCTGCTGACGCTCTACTGAGGAGCCCTGCTGGACCCCAGGAGACCGTGAGTGTGTGTGTGTGATGTGTTAGAACAAAGGAGTGAGGCAGCTCTGCTCTGAAACAGCCCTGTAGCTACACATTATTCACCAGGCGTCCAATGCAAAAACGTCTCTATAACCAACATTCCAGCCTCGTGCTTCACCTCAACCTTTTCCAAAGACTCAAATCTGCATGAATCAACATAATTAGGCACCCGGAGTTAGAGCAAAGTGCAAGCTGTCTATGATATTTTCAACTAAAAGGATGGACATAAATGGACAGCTTAATTTCAGATTTTAAAAAAGACTAAAACGGGTGTGAAATAATAATGATATAGAGCATTTATTCTCATTTATCAAAGATGTCTGTATTTGTTTGAATCCAAGCCCTTCTCTCTCACCGTATGGGGCCTCGTTATTGCACCACTGGCTGGTGAGGAGACAGCCCAGTCCACTCATACTCCAAAGGTATCGTCCTCCCCAGTGTCCCTCTGACGGCCAATTCTGGAGGGCTTCCCCTGAGCTCATTACCCTCTGAGTGGTACTGTGGCACAGTCAACAGCCCTCAGGGTAACCCCTCCAGGCAGCAGACTGCTACCCCCAAACAGCATTCTGCTACAAAAACCCAGAGCCACAGGGAGCAAACAAGCTGGGTCACACCAAAGCTGGCTCCACCGGCTATCAGTAAATGGTATCCTGCAGCAGTATCGGCCCTGGCATTACAGGGATGAGGGAGCGCTTAGATGGTGTGTGTGTGTGTGTGTGTGTGTGTGTGTGTGTGTGTGTGTGTGTGTGTGTGTGTGTGTGTGTGGCGCAAGCAGTGAGATGATGATGGAATTCCTCCTAGGAGACTAATAGTTCTGTCCCTGTGGGCTCAGTGTGAAGATGGATGTTCTGGCTGACTCCTATAGTGGTTGATTGTGTTGGTTTTACATCCGCATTTCACCTCTCTGTCAGCACAGAGCAGGGTTCTACTCTTTCTTTTGAGGTGAGCTCCTTGTTGTTTTGTCTATATATAGTGACATGATGGAGCTGTGAGATTTGTACCCTTTGAGCCATGACAGAGTGTCTCATGGAGGACAGGCTGGGTAAGTTGTTGTTTTTTTCCCCGTTTATCTTCATGGTTTCTTAGCTCTCAATGTTTCAGTGGATACTGGATATAGCATTTCTAAAAAAAAGTATGAGTTCCGTTTGATTAAGATGTGTTAACAAACGCTGCGAATCATGGACACGTGCCTGAAGGGGATGGGGTATATTATGCACCATAGTCCCAGTACACGGGGCTTCCCAGCCTGCATACAGCCATTACCACCATGTTTCAACTGATGCCCAGGGCAGTCACAGGAGGGACGTGAGAAAAGTGTAAGTGCTTTAGAGCAGTCAGGAAAAGAAAAACACAATTATTCTGTAGTAGAGGGATGGGTGAGTAGACTCTGAGTGTTTGCGAGTGTGTGATAGCATCTAAACCTACACAAACCATTAGCAGCCACATTTACAGAGCTGTGATGAATTCTACAGTATGTTTTACTGTAGGACGAGGTTCAGCACTATGGACAGCTCCTGCTCCAGCTAAGCTGCTGTTGGTATGACCAGAGGCATCATGCCCATAGCGGGCACAGAGTAGGGGCATGTTCCCCCTGAGATTTTTAAAAATCATAATAAGCATTAATATTTAAGCATAATGATTATGGTTATAGATGCATGAAAAAGTTGTTTCAGGTGTTTGAAAAATGCTACATTCTCCAATTTACAAACAACTGCCCAAATCAAATCAAATTTTATTTGTCACATACACATGGTTAGCAGATGTCAATGCAAGTGTAGCGAAATGCTTGTGCTTCTAGTTCCGACAATGCAGTAATATCCAACGAGTAATCTAACCTAACAATTTCACAACAATTACCTTATGCACACAAGTGTAAAGGAATAAATAAGAATATGTACATAAAAAAATATATGAATGAGTGATGGTATAGAACGGCATAGGGAAGATGCAGTGGATGGTATAGAGTACAGTATATACATATGAGATGAGTAATGTAGGGTATGTAAACATTATATAAAGTGGCATTGTTTAAAGTGGCTAGTGATACATTACATCAAGTTGGCAAGATGCAGTAGATGGTATAGAGTACAGTATATACATATGAGATGAATAATGTAGGGTATATAAACATTATATAAAGTGGCATTGTTTAAAGTGGCTAGTGATACATTACATCAAGTTGGCAAGATGCAGTAGATGGTATAGAGTACAGTATATACATATGAGATGAATAATGTAGGGTATATAAACATTATATAAAGTGGCATTGTTTAAAGTGGCTAGTGATACATTACATCAAGACGGCAAGATGCAGTAGATGGTATAGAGTACAGTATATACAGTGGGGAGAACAAGTATTTGATACACTGCCGATTTGGCAGGTGCAGGTTTTCCTACTTACAAAGCATGTAGAGGTCTGTAATTTATATCATAGGTACACTTGTGAGAGACGGAATCTAAAACAAAAATCCAGAAAATCACATTGTATGATTTTTAAGTAATTCATTTGTATATTATTGCATGACATAAGTATTTGATACATCAGAAAAGCAAAACTTAATATTTGGTACAGAAACATTTGTTTGCAATTACAGAGATCATATGTTTCCTATAGTTCTTGACCAGGTTTGCACACACTGCAGCATGGATTTTGGCCCACTCCTCCATACAGACCTTCTCCAGATCATTCAGGTTTCAGGGCTGTCGCTGGGCAATTCGGACTTTCAGCTCCCTCCAAAGATTTTCTATCGGGTTCAGGTCTGGAGACTGGCTAGGCCACTCCAGGACCTTGAGATGCTTCTTACGGAAACACTCCTTAGTTGCCCTGGCTGTGTGTTTCGGGTCGTTGTCATGCTGGAAGACCCAGCTACGACCCATCTTCAATGCTCTTACTGAGGGAAGGAGGTTGTTGGCCAAGATCTCGCGATACATGGCCCCATCCATCCTCCCCTCAATACGGTGCAGTCGTCCTGTCCCCTTTGCAGAAAAGCATCCCCAAAGAATGATGTTTCCACCTCCATGCTTCAAGGTTGAGATGGTGTTCTTGGGGTTGTACTCATCCTTCTTCCTCCAAACACGGCGAGTGGAGTTTAGACCAAAAAGCTCTAATTTTGTCTCATCAGACCACATGACCTTCTCCCATTCCTCCTCTGGATCATCCAGATGGTCATTGGCAAACTTCAGACAGGCCTGGACATGCGCTGGCTTCAGCAGGAGGACCACGCATGCTCTGCAGGATTTTAATCCATGACGGCATAGTGTGTTACTAATGGTTTTCTTTTGAGACTGTGGTCTCAGCTCTCTTCAGGTCATTGACCAGGTCCTGCCGTGTAGTTCTGGGCTGATCCCTCACCTTCCTCATGATTATTGATGCCCCACGAGGTGTGATCTTGTATGGAGCCCCAGACCGAGGGTGATTGACCGTCATCTTGACCTTCTTCCATTTTCTAATAATTGCACCAACAGTTGTTGCCTTCTCACCAAGCTGCTTGCCTATTGTCCTGTAGCCCATCCCAGCCATGTGCAGGTCTACAATTTTATCACTGATGTCCTTACACAGCTCTCTGGTCTTGGCCATGTGGGTGGATAGGTGTTTTTTATAGGTAACGAGTTCAAAAAGGTGCAGTTAATACAGTTAATGAGTGGAGAACAGGAGGGCTTCTTGACGTTGAGTGTGAGGTTATTTTCCTGACACCACACTCCGAGGGCCCTAGCCTCCTCCCTGTAGGCCGTCTCGTCGTTGCTGGTAATCAAGCCTACCACTGTAGTGTCGTCTGTAAACTTGATGATTGAGTTGGAGGTGTGCATGGCCACGCAGCCGTGGGTGAACAGGGAGTATAGGAGAGGTCTGAGAACACACCCTTGTGGGGCCCCAGTGTTGAGGATAAGCGGGGTGGAGATGTTGTTACCTACCCTCACCACTTGGGGGGGCGGCCCGTCAGGAAGTCCAGGACCCAGTTGCACAGGGCGGGGCCGAGACCCAGTGTCTCGAGCTTGTTGACGAGTTTGGAGGGTACTATGGTGTTAAATGCTGAGCTGTAGTCGATGAACAGCATTCTCACATAGGTATTCCTCTTGTCCAGATGGGTTAGGGCAGTGTGCAGTGTGATTGCGATTGCGTCGTCTGTGGACCTATTGGGGCGGTGATGACGGAAGTGAATGCTACAGGGCGGTAGTCATTTAGCTCAGTTACCTTAGCTTTCTTGGGAACAGGAACAATGGTGGCCCTCTTGAAGCATGTGGGGACAGCAGACTGGGATAAGGATTGATTGGACATGTCAGCTGGTCTGAGCATGCTCTGAGGATGTGGCTGGGGATGCCGTCTGGGCCTGCAGCCTAGGTTAACACGTTCAAATGTTTTGCTCACGTCGGCTGCAGTGAAGGAGAGCCCGCAGGTTTTGGTAGCGGGCCATGGCAGTAGCATTGTGTTGTCCTCAAAGCGAGCAAAGAAGTTGTTAAGTCTGTCTGGGAGCAAGACATTCTCGTCCGCGACGGGACTGGTTTTCCTTTTATAGCCCCCAGGCCATCATCACGTACTTTGTGCCCCCTCAGATTTTTGGGGTGCATGACGCCTCTGGGTAAGAGTCAGTTTGGTTGGGAACACCTCATTGGTTGTTACTGGAGGAAGCAGTACCATATTAGTCTACCTCAAGAGAAAACAATACTTAATACGCCAGCAACCATAAATCCACTCTAAAGCTCTTGATCTTTATGGAGGTCAGAAGTGAAAGAAATAAGGGGACCTGAACAAAATGCTCTATATCTGAAGACAACATGACTAGACTTACTGCCTGTTGTGTTTATTCCATACCTTCACAAAGAAAAACTGGGCTTTAACAATACATTCTCTGAGAAAAACAAGTTGTGGTGTATTCCCTTGCAGGTTGCCTAACGGGCGGGCAGCGCTTCACATTTTCTGGTTTAAATACATAATGAGGGGCACTAGCAGCTTCTCTAAACCTCACTCAAGTCCCCCCCTCATTAGATGGTGGTCCCTAACCCATCCCATCAAACCTCTACATAAATCCTTCATGTTAACCCCCATGTGGTGATGAGCAAACATGAGCTCTCCGCCATGTCAGAGGCTCTAACCCTCCGTGAGCTGTACACACACACAGAAAGAAACATGAGGTGTTGTAGGTCACAGATAATAATGAATGAGAGGGTTGTTTACAAAAATCATATTGCATAATCTACTGGAAGCCTTTGTTTTCTAGTTGAAAATGGATGCATCTGTGTTACATTTTATGCCCAAGTCCACTTTTCTCTCCATTTTTACTGAACATCTTCCTAGTGTCCCGATTATCACAGGGATTGTGACAGGAACATGGAGTATGACTGGCCCAGAAAACTGTGGATGATGTGTTCGGACTAGAGGTCGACCGATTATTATTTTTCAACGCCGATACCGATACTGATTATTGGAAGACCAAAAAAAGCTGATACCGATTAATAGGCCGATATATATATATATAAATAAATGTATATATATATATATAATCTCGTTCCCTTTATATATATTTGTAATAATGACAATTATAACAATACTGAACAAACACTTTTATTCTTAACTTTTAACTTAATATAAAACATAAATAAAATCGATTTAGTCTCAAATAAATAATGAATCATGTTCAATTTGGTTTAAATAATGCAAAAATATTGTTGGAGAAGAAAGTAAAAGTGCAATATATCCCATGTAAAAAAATCTAACGTTTAAGTTCCTTGCTCAGAACATGAGAACATATGAAAGCTGGTGGTTCCTTTTAACATGAGTCTTCAATATTCCCAGTTAAGAAGGTTTAGGTTGTAGTTATGTTACATCTCTTGTCGGAAGGCATGGACCAAAACGCAGCGTGGTAAGTGTTCATGATTATTTATTACTCAAAAACACTCAAACAAAATAACAAAGTAAAAAAAAATGAAACAGTTCTGTCAGGTGCAGACACTAAACAGAAAATAACTACCCACAAAACACAGTTGTGAAAAAGGCTGCCTAAGTATGATTCCCAATCAGAGACAACGATAGACAGCTGCCTCTGATTGGGAACCAAACAAAGAAATAGAAAACATAGAAATAAAGAAATCAGAATGCCCACCCTAGTCACACCCTGGCCAAACCAAAATAGAGAATAAAAGCCTCTCTATGTCCAGGGCGTGACAAGTTATTATAGGAATTTATAAGACTATTTCTCTCTATACCATTTGTATTTCATATACCTTTGACTACCTTTGACTAGATGTTCTTATAGGCACTATAGTATTGCCAGCCTAATCTTGGGAGTTGATAAATCATAAACAGTGTTGTGCTTCAAGCATTGCGAAGAGCTGCTGGAAAACGCAGGAAAGTGCTGTTTGAATAAATGCTTACGAGCCTGCTGCTGCCTACCACCGCTCAGTCAGACTGCTCTATCAAATATCAAATCATAGACTTAATTATATTATAATAAACACACAGAAATATGAGCCTTAGGTCATTAATATGGTCAAATCCAGGAACTATAATTTCGAAAACAAAATGTTTATTCTTTCATCAATCATGTGTAGTTAACTAGTGATTATGTGAAGATTGATTGTTTTTTATAAGATAAGTTTAATGCTAGCTAGCAACTTACTATGGCTCCTTGCTGCACTCGTGTAACAGGTGGTCAGCCTGCCATGCAGTTTCATCGTGGAATGCAATGTAATCGGCCAAAATCAGTGTCCAAAAATGCGGATTACCGATTGTTATGAAAACTTGAAATCAGCCCTAATTAATTGGCCTTGCCGATTAATCGGTCGACCTCTAGTTCAGACCAGTGATATCATCATCTCTTATTGTCCTGAAGGTGTAGTCAGGGGAGACAACATGACATGGATTCCTCTCTGAGCCTCACAGACACACACAGCTATAAGAGCCCCAGTCATTTTCCACTTCATTAAAGCCATGTAATGATGCCTCATTGTTGTTTTATCACCCATATCCTTCTGGCATCATTATTACCTGAGCTGAAAGTGCAGTTACTGCCACTATATTATTTTCTCTCATCTCGTTCCCTTCAACCTGACTTCAATTATTTTAATGGAATGGAAGTGTACCAGAGGTAGCTATAAAATACAAGAAAAGCTCTATTCTTATGGGTGCTGTGAGGACTCTTCGACCTACCCGAATTAGACAGGATCCTTTTCATATCTTATCACCTAATTGTATTGAACTGAGGGAGTGGGTGGGTGTTCTCCTGTGCTGCCTCAGCTGGCATTATTCTAAGGTTTCACCCTGTCTGAGGAGTAAGGAAGCCTTGGTTTTTGGGAGACAGAAATAAAGAAATAGAAGAGAAAAGAAAGAGAGAGAGAGCACTCCCATAGAACAGTTCTTCCTTGCAAGTTAATGTAAATGTAAATGTAAGTTGACGTTTATTTGGGATGAATCTCGTCCTGGAGGCAAGATGATGGAGGGATGGCCAGAGAGCGCGAGAAAGAGAGAGCGAGAGAGAGCACTCATACAGAGCAGTTCTTCCATTCTACCTACATCCTCTTGTTCCAGGCATACAGGATAAAAAGAACATGAACCAAAAACCTGGCAGACAGTGTCCCAACACCAACCCAACACCTCCTCCCACTCTGCTTCCTTCCTCTTCCCATTCCCCCTCCAGCCAGAATTAATTCCACCAATCATGCAGCTGTGGTGCCAAGAGACCATTAAGAATCCACATTAACTAGGCTAGCCTGCCAGGCCCAGAGTGGAATATCAACCCGAGTAAGGAGGGGTATAAATAAAACAGTTTGCTAAGTAAGCAACTCAAACTGAATCAAACACAGTTGTAGTCGTAAGAGGCTCACTACTTTGAGAGAGGTGTTTGTTTATCCAGGGCATCGATAAGTGTGTGTGTGTGTAAGCGTGATTGCGCCTGCGTGTGTGTCTGTGTGGGTTGAGGTGGATTGCCGGCAACCTGCAGGTATTGCACCAGTTGAATACATTAGTGGCAGGAAGGAGCCAAGACCAGATGGGATATGAAATGATCTGAGGGACCAAGAGGGTTATACCATGATATACTACACCAGCTCAGTGAGACAGAGAGAGACACAGGGAGAATGAATCATGAAACATTCACCAGCTCACTACCTAATAAAACCCACTGCCACAAACTAGATTATGCTGTAGGTGTTGAATGTCTATTTATTGCCATGTCTTTAGAGAAGTGAAGAGGGAATATTTCACAAACAGTCCTAGCAGTTGTTGATTGTGCTGAAAATAATTCCTTCCTTTGAATTGAATGTAGTGAGAATGTTAGACGAAATCAGGCGATCCCTTTTGCTACAGTACTGTGGTTTGGAAGCACTGTCCAAGGTTCTGAAACTTTCTGCATTTCGGATAAGAAACAAGCCTGACATACTGTACAGAATAAGTTGCCTCTGATGTACTTTCAGGCAATTTCTGCACCATAATAGGAATGAACGTCAAAACAATGAATTGAGACAAATTGGCTTATCTCCTCTCAGGCATAGGAGGATCCTTGAATGTATCCCTTTAATGAAGTCTACATCCCTCAAACCATATTAAAGCTACGATACTAAACCTAAAGGGAAGTTGGTCAAACTTTGATTATAACTTCTTAAATATTTTACCATAGTAAAACTTTCACAATAGCTTTGAACCAATTACCTTAGAGAGTATATAGCCTCTTATAGCCTCTATAAGTCAAGACAATGGCTAATCAGAGTCTGACAACAAGATCCTTCTTACAATGTGGGTCATTTATTCCACATTTATCAGTACCATGTTACTACTGTAATTGTTTGGGGGACTCTTGAAGTGGAAACCATCTAATTCTGAGTGTGTAGGTCTGCGGCTCGATTCCCCACTGCCCTACTCTGCTTTGCTCTGCGTTGCCCTGGATTGTTTCCATCATCACTGTGATAAGGCCGGAGAGTAACAGCATTTAAAGCACTTCAGAAGAGACTGTGACAGCCTAAAAACACGCCACTTCAATACAGCTAGTGACTTTTTCCTACTAGGTTAGGATAACTTATGCAGCAGGTTAGGATAATTAGGTTAAGGTTAGGAAAGGGGTTAGGGAAAATGCTTTCCTAACCTGCTACGAAAATCCCATTTGGGTGAAATGGCGTGTTTTTAGGCAGTCCCAATAGAGACTAAGTAGTTTAGACCAAGGGACTAATTTAACAGTTGAGGTGAGGGAGAAGGATAGAGACTGAGGGAGACGGAGGGAGGAGGGAGACGGAGCTACAGTGAGGCCACAGAGGAAGTAGACCACACCATTCTCCAGCCAAACAAAGAAATCCACAGCACAGAAAGAATATTGACTATGGGCTGCTGGGAAATGTAATAATTTAGCTAACAGGGCATTACATTTCCTCTACTTACTGTGTTCCCCCTGTCCTCATAGGGCAAAAAGAGGGAGTGGTGGACAAGAACTGAACACTACAACTAAACACAACTAGGCTAACTGGTACTCCCTGTATAAACAGTGCCTTCGGAAAGTATTCAGATCCTTTTACTTTTTCCACATTTTGTTACTTTACAGCCTTATCCTAAAATTGATTAAATTGTTTATTCTCCTCATCAATCTACACACAATACCCCATAATGACAAAGCAAAAACATTTTTTTTTTGTGCTAATTTACTCAAAATAAAATAGAAATAAACATTTCCGTAAGTATTCAGACCCTTTACACAGTACTTTATTGAAGCACCTTTGGCAGCGATTACAGCCATGAGTCTTCTTGGGTATGATGCTAAAAGCTTGGCACACCTGTATTTGGGGAGCTTCTCCCATTCTTCTCTTTAGATCCTCTCAAGCTCTGTCAGGTTGGATGGGGAGCGTCGCTGCACAGCTATTTTCAGGGTCTCTTCCAGAGATGCTCAGTCGGGTTCAAGTCCGGGTTCTGGCTAGGCCACTCAAGGACATTCAGAGACTTGTCCCAAAGCCACTCCTGCGTTTTCTTGGCTGTGTGCTTTGGGTCATTGTCCTGTTGGAAGGTGAACCTTCATCCCAGTCTGATGTCCTGAGGGCTCTGGAGCAGGTTTTCATCAAGGATCTCTCTGTACTTTTCTCCGTTCATCTTTGCCTCAACCCTGACTGGTCTCCCAGTCCCTCCTGCTGAAAAACATCCCCACAACATGATGCTGCCACCACCATGCTTCACCATAGGGATGGTGCCAAGTTTCCTCCAGATGTGAAGCTTGGCATTCAAGCCAAAGAGTTTAATCTTGGTTTCATCAGACCAGAGAATCTTGTTTCTCTTGGTCTGAGAGTCTTTAGGTACCTTTTGGCAAACTCCAAGCGGGCTGACATGTACCTACAGGATGTACACAAGCTCAATTTTGAGTCTCATAGCAAAGAGACTAAATACTTACATAAATAAGGTATTTTCAGTTTTAGTTTTTTTTAGCAAAAAAAATCAAAATATTTGTTTTCACTTTCTCATTATGGGGTATTGTGTGTAGATTGCTGAGGAAATGTTGTTATTCAATCAATTTTAGAATAAGGCTGTAACGTAACAAAATGTGGAGAAAGTAAAGCGGTCTGAATACTTTCCGAAGCCACTGTATAATATATTTGTATTATTATTCATTGGAATGGGCTCGTAAGCAAGCATTTCACAGTGAAGTCTACACCAGTTGTTCTCTCCCCTCGCTGACTTAGTAGATGTCCTTACATCTATCTTAGCCTTGATAAGATCATGCTGAAGTTGTCACCGTATCTTGATCCTTCGTTATCACAGAGACATTTTTAGAGCACATCAAACATATCAGGGTTTTTGTATGTCTCCTATTTCCCTGTCTGTATCTCTTCCTCCCTCTCTCTGTGGTTCAGAGCCCTGTAGAGGCTGGCATTGTTGATCTGCTGATGTTGTTAAGTGTTATCTCCTGCGCTGACAGCCAGAGGAAGTTTGGCCCAGACCTCACCCTGCCTGCTCACAGTTCTACATGCAGCGGCTCCTTGAAGATTAGGGCCCTCCTTTATTCCTCTCCCACACACCTCCACAGGTAAAGGCACAAGCAAAAGTCAGGCTGATAAGAGTTGATTGAAGGGCTCACTGGCTATAGTCTGTCACTCTGTTCTCTGTCAAGCAAAGGAATAGAACTTATGAAGAAGATTGAAATGTTTACCTGCCTGGACGTTTCACAAAGTTTGTAAAGTTTTCTGGGATTTGTTTACGATTTAATATTTCAAACTGTGTGTGTCCCTCTAAACGTCAATTCTGCAACACACTCATTGAAATACAATTATAGAACTGTTGTACACATACTAAATAGAAGTACTGAGCGTACAGTGATTATTGCGTGGATGTAAATATATTACAGGGAATCACCTACTAAGGGAATAGATACTGAAACAAATGTCAGAGAATCCCACAAGTGTCTGAATGTGACGGTGAAAGCAGAATGATGAAAAGACTTGGGGAAATGATTCAACAACACAGATCCTGGAGGGGTGATAATCAAACCTGAACCACAACAGGTTTTGTATCGTAGCATGTGTTTTAGTTCAGCTACAATACGGAATTCAAATGTAAATACTTTTGTTCGGCATTTCATTTGGCACAGTTCCCTTTATCATGTTATCTATTTCAGATAATATGGGCTTTTATTCGTTTGGTACTGCGCCAATGAAGAAAGAAGATACATATGATTGTCTCAGCATGCACAGTCATGGATAGCAGAGCTCTTTCACTCAAAACAAATAGGACCAAATCTAATCAAAGAGACAAAGTATTACAGGATAATCTTTTAAAGAAAAAAGCACGACCCTGCAGAATAAGTCCAGTCTGGGTTGCTACAGAACTAAGTCTCAGCCAGGCGGCTAGAACAGGCAGGACTGTGCTTTCAATTATTTTAGACAGAGGTATATGCTGGCATGATAATAAGACAATGAACACTTTCCCTCTCCTCCCCCGTGGAGCACTGCAACGAAGCCTGTGAATTAACAGGACTGTCACTGCATACATCAGCATACAGCACTGCACAACACTTCACCGCACTGCCAGCAAGAAATCAGGTGGCCTGGTCTGCCTGTGGAAACAGCCTCATCCCTTTTGAAATGTCATGGTATAAAGAGCTGAGGGATGAGGCAGTGAGGCACGCGCTGCTCTCTTCAGGAGAGCTGGAGCTGACCCATACACTGTACCATGCTGCAACGGCCGGCACAGACCCCAGACAATATGGCTCCACATGCCCGACGGCACAGCTCTCTGACTCCACATGTGTCGCCGTAAGAGGAAGCAGGCTGGGGCCTGGAAAATGGAGGGGAGGTAAGGGGGAGATGCCAAGACTCATCAGAATAGTGTTCTCTCCCAGCAGATGTCCAGAGTCTGGCAGTGTTTGCCAACTCTCCACAGACACCAGCAGAGCAACACAGAGAGGAGAGAAAGCCTGTTCTGTCCTCTATCCGCCCAGATAGTATCAGTAAGAGCTAGCTGTCCTAACAGGGGACTGCCTGCCTACATTTCTATATGTGGAGAAACTGCATCTATCATCAGGTCTGAGGACATTTAATTATATATCAAATGCAGGGAATAATGTATGATAATATTGTCAATAATTAAAAAATAAAACGTAAACATTTTCACTGGCCGATGACTGAGAGCAAAGTCCAATAACTTAAACTGTAGCAAAAAATAAAGCTAAACTTTGAACTGGGCAAGATAATGGTTTGGATGTGTAGTGTGCACACATGGAAATATCTTTCCTGCAAGTGATGGGTTGACATATGAGATTAGCCCCAGTCTGTAAGGAGATCAGAGTCCAGTTAGAGAGCAGTTATTCAACAGAACACAGAAGCTCTGCAGATGCTGACCCTACTGCCAATCCCCTATGGATCAATCTCATTACTTTAGCTTCTAAATATCTCAGGATTTTTTTTCTAATATTCAGTTATAAAGCTGTCATGTTTTTATCTCCTATTTAAAGGTCCATTTAATAGTGTGTCATTAATTAAAATGTCCCCATGACATTCTATTACTGTGTGGATCATGAGGGGGTAATCATTACCTTGGAGCAGAGAGAGGACCAGTGGTGGAGGTCTGGGACGAACTAGACTGATAGGACAACCCCAAAACCCCATTCCCTCTCATTACCTTGGAGCAGAGAGAGGACCAGTGGTGGAGGTCTGGGACTAACGAGACTGATAGGACAACCCCAAAACCCCATTCCCTCTCATTACCTTGGAGCAGAGAGAGGACCAGTGGTGGAGGTCTGGGACGAACTAGACTGATAGGACAACCCTAAAACCCCATTCCCTCTCATTACCTTGGAGCAGAGGACCAGTGGTGGAGGTCTGGGACGAACTAGACTGATAGGACAACCCCAAAACCCCATTCCCTCTCATTACCTTGGAGCAGAGAGAGGACCAGTGGTGGAGGTCTGGGACGAACTAGACTGATAGGACAACCCCAAAACCCCATTCCCTCTCATTACCTTGGAGCAGAGAGAGGACCAGTGGTGGAGGTCTGGGACGAACTAGACTGATAGGACAACCCCAAAACCCTATTCCCTCTCTTTACCTTGGAGCAGAGAGAGGACCAGTGGTGGAGGTCTGGGACGAACTAGACTGATAGGACAACCCCAAAACCCCATTCCCTCTCATTACCTTGGAGCAGAGAGAGGACCAGTGGTGGAGGTCTGGGACGAACTAGACTGATAGGACAACCCCAAAACCCCATTCCCTCTCATTACCTTGGAGCAGAGAGAGGACCAGTGGTGGAGGTCTGGGACTAACTAGACTGATAGGACAACCCCAAAACCCCATTCCCTCTCAATAATGCAATGTCTCATCCGCATTTCCTCTGTGTTCAGATCCCTTGTCTGATTGGAGGATTTCTCCCATAAACAACTGCATTAGGGGGGGGCAGGTCTATTGGTTCAAGCCTCATTAGGGACCGCCTGCCAGGCTTACTAACACAACAATGTTCTCATCTCATCAGACAGATTGATATTAATAGCCAACCCTTTTCTCAGACACGCAGTGAGGATCAGAACCGGCTGGCTGGCTGTCCTCTTGATGTCTCATTTACCACCCTGATGGATGTTCGACTGAGAGAAGGCCGTCTTCCCTCTCTCCCTCTCTCCCTCTCTCCCTCTCTCCTATGCTCTGCTTCTCCCCTGTACTGTGCACTCAGGTGGAAGGGATAAGGGCGGTGTTCACACAGCTCTGCATTCAATGGAAAGCATCGCTGGTACTGCCGGTGCTGCTGCGATGCAGACTGAACACAGTCAACACAGTGGACACAGTTCATTAAGCCACATCACAAGGCTGGTGATTCATTTTACGAACATATTTCATACGTCTAGAGCAGCGGCGGTCAGTGCCATTTAAGATGAGGGTAGACTTTTTTTTTAAAGAATTATGAACATGGCCTTATTTCTATTACTGCATATTGGATGACTATCATTCATATTCCATTCACCCAGTTCAATGTAAGATCGTAGTTCAGGCTACTACATGATACTTACATTTTCCCTATACCCATCATGAGGTTGCTACAACCTAGCCTATGAATGAAAGTCTACAACGTAGACAGGTAGAGAGAAAATTTGAGGTGACAGACAGAGGCACATGGACAGACAGCTTTGCACACTCTAGCCTGCATCGAGCTGATCTTGGGTGTAATCATTAGTCCAACAGTTGCAAATTAGAGTTTCTATTGGACAAGAAATGTTTCAACAGAATCAGCAGACTGAATAGACCCCTGATCACGCATAAACACAGTTCACTTTCATATCAGCCCCATTGTATTCCTTCTTGCATCTATGTACTCTCCTCCTCTCACCCCTTCACTTGTGGACTTCAATGCACAACACATCACCATCTGACCAAAAACATACTATAACCAATACACACAGCCTACATTGTCGTCACCATATTAGCTAAAGTAACATCCCAGTCAACATAGCTAATAGAACTAATGCATAGGTAAACTCGCTACAATCATACAGTAACGTTACAGTCAGTAAGCAGATTAGCATATACAGTTGTAAGTCGTAAGTTTACATACACCTTAGCCAAATACATTTAAACGCGGTTTTTCACAATTCCTGACATTTAATCCTCGTAAAAATGCCTTGTCTTAGGTCAGTTAGGATCACCACTTTATTTAAGAATGTGAAATGTCAGAATAATAGTAAAGATAATTATTTATTTCAGTTTTTATTTCTTTCATCACATTCCCAGAGGGTCAGACGTTTATAAACACTCAATTAGTATTTGGTAGCATTGCCTTAAATTGGTTAACTTGGGTCACACGTTTCAGGAAGCCTTCCACAAGCTTCCCACAATAAGTTAGAAGGAATGGGCCAAATTTCTGGTGTAACTGGTGTAACTGAGTCAGGTTTGTAGGCCTCCTTGCTCGCACACACCTTTTTAGTTCTGGCCACACATTTTCTACAGGATTGAGGTCAGGGCTTTGTGACGGCCACTCCAATACATTGACTTTGTTGTCCTGTTGCCATTTTGCCACAATTTTGGAAGTATGCTTGGGGTCATTTACCATTTGGAAGACCCATTTGCGACCAAGCTTTAACTTCCTGACTGATGTCTTGAGATGTTGCTTCAATATATCCACATAATTTTCCTACCTCATGATGCCATCTATTTTGGGAAGTGCACCATTCCTTCCTGCAGCAAAGCACCCCCACAACATGATGCTGCCACCCCCATGCTTCACGGTTGAGATGGCGTTCTTCGGCTTGCAAGCATCCCCCCTTTTCCGCCAAACATAACGATGGTCCTTATGGGCAAACAGTTCTATTTTTGTTTCATCAGACCAGAGGACATTCCTCCAAAAAGTACGATCTTTGTCCCCACGTGCTGTTGCAAACCGTAGTCTGGCTTCTTTATGGCTCAGCGGCCTTTCAGGTTATGTCGATATAGGACTCGTTTTACTGTGGATATAGATACGTTTGTACCAGCTTCTTCACAAGGTCCTTTGCGGTTGTTATGGGATTGATTTGCACTTTTCGCACCAAAGTACGTTCATCTCTAGGAGACAGACCACGTCTCCTTCCTGAGAGGTATGACGGCTGCATGGTCCCATGGTGTTTATACTTGCATACTATAGTTTGTACAGATGAACGTGGTACATTCAGGTGTTTGGAAATTGCTCCCAAGGATGAACCAGACTTGTGGAAGTCTACAATATTTTTTTCCGGAAGTCTTGGCTGATTTCTTTTGATTTTACGATGATGTCAAGCAAAGAGGCACCGAGTTTGAAGGTAGACCTTGAAATACGTCCACAGATACACCTCCTATTGACTCAAATGATGTCAATTAGCCTATCAGAAGCTTCTAAAGCCATGACATAATTTTCAGGAATTTTCCAAGCTGTTTAAAGGCACAGTCAATTTACTGTATGTAAATTTCTGACTCACTGTAATTGTGATACAGTGAATTATAAGTGAAATAATCTGTTTATCATTTTTTGGGGAAAAGATGACTTGTGTCATGCACTAAGTAGATGTCCCAACCGACTTGCCAAAATGATAGTCTGTTAACAAGAAATTTGTGGAGTGGTTGAAAAAAACGAGTTTTAATGACTCCAACCTAAGTGTACGTAAACTTCCGACTTCAACTGTATCTAAGAATGTGAACACCACATCAGTACAAACTTTGAATACAAATGCATGGAACAAATCTCAAAGTTTTTAAAAGGAAATACATGCACAGTCTACTTTGTCCTTGAATTTCATGTGAATGTGCTGAAAGAATATGTTGATTACATTGAGTAGAAATATAACATTCTTTTCCCCTTTCTGAGAAACAGTTTTTGATTAAAATAATAATACAGCCGTCACTTGGCTGCCTGCCAGGAAATAGCTGTTCCATTTTAGTGGGTTTACTGGGACTGACATTATCATCATCATCTCGCTCTGTGTGCTCCCCCGGATGTTGTAGCCATTAGCAACCATCTACAGGAGTGAGGCTTTTCCACTGATGCGGCCAATTGCTTTCACATGAATGTGTGCACATGCATGCGAATGAGCAGGTGTCCGTGGTGTGTTTGTGTGTCAGTGGCGTACTGCAGTTTGGCGTGGGACCCTCTGCCCAATTGTTTTCCTATATAGTTTTAAGGGGAAACAGCTGCAATTCTACACATATTGCTATGGGGGAGAGAGAATTATTTGCAGTTTTATAGCCAATCTAAAAATTGAATAAAAGTGTATTGGTTGCGTACTTATTTAATTCTACACATTTTGCAATGAGGCTGAGAGAATCTTGCATTTTAAAACTAATTTCCTGTCATTCTAAAACGATTTGCCATGGCTTATGACATGTTCATATGCTATCTGGGGAGGGGGCCGATCCAGGATCCTGGGTGTGTGTGCATATGCGTGTCGGTGTGTGGGTGGGTAGGGCTGAAGGAACATGATTGAGAGGGTCTGGGGGATTGTTTCAGATTGTATATGATGCGTTTCTGTTTCAGTATAACAAAAAGTCCCCAATTTGATCTGAAATAAGGCATACATCCATAATAACTACATATCTTGACAGAAAGGAGACAACAAAAAATCCCTCTACTTTCACAGGAACTCCATTGAAAAGAAATCTGCACACTGCAAGCAGTCAGCAGAAAATAGTCAATGGGCGTTGATTAGGCGAGTCAGGTACCTTGTATTGTATGGCAAGCAACACCCCTCTCACTATGCCTCACCATCAATACAACACACTCCTATTATGGCTGGAATAGCTCATCTCACTGAGGGGTGAAAAGAACAGCACAAATGATTGTGGTGAAATGAGATGGAGAACACCCTAAAACATGACAAATACTGCATTCATAGGATAGACAGACTGACAGGTCCACCAGTGACCGTTCCCTTTTCTTCAGGCAGAGTGCGTAGGTGCAGTAGGACTACATGTTGGCACAGTTACATGAACATCCTTTTAGACTGAGCCTTCTACTGGGGAATCATGTGTAAAAAAAACAACAACAACATACTTTTCCCATATCAGTTGGGGATCTGAAGCAAACTGAGAAACCTGGATGGAGTAGCTAGGAGAGCTAAAGATAAGACTGCCATTGTGCTCAATCAGCTTATAGAAGGATATTGTTGATGCAGTATAACACAGGACCATTTCCTAATGACTCTGTCTATGGGTTACCTGATCTCTAATCTCTCAGCTGTTTGCCTTTGTTTCCACCGGGAGAGGTAGCCATGTGACACCGCATGGGCGTGCCTATGTGAATCTGTAAATTCCCTTGGGGGATGTGTGGGGGCGGGGCGTGTGTATACAGAAGAGAGGGGAAGGTTAATAGGGTCTGCATTATTGCATTAATCATGGCAGTAATAAAAACACAGAGAGCTGATGGATGAAGGAATCCCCCTGAGGTAGTCGGCTCTTTGCGAACCTCAATCTCCCCAGCCAGGGGGATCAGCAAGCTGCCCTCTCCACTCCTCTCCTCTCCTCAACCAGGTCCTGGGAGATCAGCCTCACTGCCATATCCGCTGATTGATGTGACAGACACAGCCTTTCTATTGGAGGCTGGGAGCACAATCACATCTGATGGCTTACTCATTTAAACAGTTGTAACAGTCCTGGTGGGACCCTAAAACGCCTGCATGGAGAAAACGGGACCAAGAAAAACATGTTTATCATGATGGATACTGTATTGAGGCTGCATGGATTTTATTTACAGGTATAATCTTCTACCATCCATAACCTAATTTCAGTGATTTCATGTCATTGGCCCGCTCAACATGTGCCCTCTGTGGATTAAATTATCGGAACTGAGGTTATAACCTACTTTCATCTCACAGGGTGATGTGGATTTAAAAAATGAACACATCCAAGCTACTATAACATACCCAAAATGGTTTCGCGTTGTTTTGGATAAATTGCTTGCCCAAACTTTTCATCAGTGTCAGTCGGGTCAACAGTCAACACATTACTAACACACAGCACTCAGAATCCATGCTGGTTTGTGGAAGGTGTGGAGGCTGTCTGTCAGTTTGATACAGTACAGTATTATTTGATGTTTTCTTCTATTGTGCCCTCTTCATCAAACTCACTCACTACAAGAGTTCCCCAGGGTGCTGTTAGTCTGTTAAAAACTCACACACAAACTCCAGGACTAAAGCACACACACACACACACACACAGCTTTGTTTTGATTCATTTTCAGGACTTTTTGGTAAGTCAATATTTATTCCCATTCCAAGATTTCCCTAACCCTAAACCTAACCCCAAAATACGAACCCTAACTCCAAACCTTAACAGTAGAACCTCCATAGGTGTAACAGCTCTCGTTGGTGGTAGAAAGAGTAGACCAAGGCGCAGTGTGGAAAGTGATCATGATTTTAATTAGTTTTAAACACTCAAACAAAATAACAAAATCAAAAACGCACAGTTCTGTCAAGCAACAGTAACTAAACAGAAAACAAGATGCCACAACCTAATGGTGGGAAAAAGGGCTGCCTAAGTATGATCCCCAATCAGAGACAACGATAGACAGCTGCCTCTGATTGGGAACCACACTCGGCCAAACTCAAAGAAACAGAAAACATAGAATTTCCCACCCGAGTCACACCCTGTCCTAACCAAACATAGAGAATAATAAGGATCTCTAAGGTCAGGGCGTGACAATAGGCCAACGGCCACTGACTTTTGATTTTGTAAATCAGCCCCCAAAAAAGCTATGTCGTGCTCCTTCCCTGACTTTTCCTAAATGTTTGTATTTTACACTGCTCATGTCAGAATGTTTTTGCAACTTACTTCACAATTGAATTTTAATTAGGCCAAACTGAATGATAAGGAGAAAGAAGAGGTTGATTTAATTTAGAAAGACAATAGTGTAATGATTTTGTGTTATGCCTATTTATCAGCATTGTTAATAATTTGACCGCGCACCTTGTGGGTTGATATCATTCCCTTTTCCGCTTTACTTTGTAAACATATGCTGCTACAGGGCTGGTTTATTGACTGTGACTCTATTACTAATCAAATGTATTGTAAGGTAATTGAAAACATGCTGTGTGTTGCAACGGGCCTTTAGAATAATGCAAAACTGCTCCTGGACTCGATCCAACTTGATGAGTGGGAAACAAAGCCTGCACAGTCGGCCCATCGACACTACACCTAAACCTTCCCGAAACTAATTTCACACAGAATAAGAGTTAGCCTACAGACAAAATTACATTTACAATAATCTGATGAGTGACAATATTAGGATTATCGGTTGTCAAATTGTACATGAAGAGAATGGCTCATCTTGTAATGGACAGATGCAGGGAAAGGAGCATCCCTTTATCAAATCCTCCTTCAGTCACTTGCAGGTAAAACATTTGGTTTTCAATATAGTATCATAAATAGAATATTCAGCAGTTTCTATTACACTTACCTTTGTTAAATAATTCATAATTCAAGAGGTGCAGTTCTATTTCCAAATTTCCCCTCTTCCAAGAATATCTGTGCAGTCCATGCATTTATCACATGACCGCTCTCACGGCAGCATTTATCACATGACCACTCTCACGGCAGCATTTATCACATGACCACTCGCACGGCAGCATTTATCACATGACCACTCGCACGGCAGCATTTATCACATGACCACTTTCACGGCAGCATTTATCACATGACCACTCTCACGGCAGCATTTATCACAAAACCACTCGCACGGCAGCATGTATCACATGACCACTCGCACGGCAGCATTTATCACATGACCACTCGCACGGCAGCATTTATCACATGACCACTCTCACTGCAGCATTTATCACATGACCACTCGCACGGCAGCATTTATCACATGACCACTCTCACTGCAGCATTTATCACATGACCACTCGCACGGCAGCATTTATCACATGACCACTCGCACGGCAGCATGTATCACATGACCACTCTCAAGGCAGCATTTACCACAAGACCACTCTCACGGCAGCATTTATCACATGACCACTAGCACGGCAGCATTTATCACAAGACCACTAGCACGGCAGCATTTATCACATGACCACTCGCATGGCAGCATTGCTCTAGCTACTAAGCAAGATCTATTAACATTATAAAATGTAAATATGCTATTTATTTATGCAATTGATCCTTTAGAATTGCACTGGTGGTTTAGAAATACAGCAAATCATTTCAGCTGTGCACCTGCCTGGTTATATTATAATAACCTGTTTCTTTTCTACTTTGTCAAAAGAAGCTCTCATTGGTCTGTAGCCATTACTATAAATCCATTACTAATCAAATCTACTAATACAGTTTATCAAATGGATTACACTGTATTTTTTTTATTGTAAGGAAACAAAAATAGACTACAGGCCTATGTTTTTTCTAGGATTTAGAATTACACTAAATATATCCTTGACTATTGTTGTTAGTGTTATATACATTTCCACAAATATTTATTCATGCAATTTATCCTTTATATCAGTTTATGCACTATTTATCAAGCGTTGGTGGTTATGTTTGCTGCACCTTGCAGGTTGATATGCATCTGATGCATTTGCTATAGGTGATGCACGGCAACGTTCTCTGGTGGGTACTTATAGGCTGAAAGGCCAGGCGGTTTAGTGTTAATGGAGGGGTCCATTTGAAGCTGAGGCTCTATGCTCCAGTACACATCCATCCTGTAACTCTGAATCGTGTCAAAATCACACAGAAAAGCCCCCCCTATGCAGGACACATGCTCTACATAACAAAGCTGGATGTTATTGGAGGGCAGTGAAACTAATAGCCGACTAATTTTAGATAATGAGGCTTAGTATGTAGGATTCCCTGGCCTACAAAAGGATTACATGGGAGCCAATCTGACGGCATACAAGGTGAACACTGACAGTGATGTGTTTCTTCCCCGTGGTAGTGACAATTATTTATTTATTGTGTGTGTGTGTGTGTGTGTGTGTGTGTGTGTGTGTGTGTGTGTGTGTGTGTGTGTGTGTGTGTGTGTGTGTGTGTGTGTGTGTGTGTGTGTGTGTGTGTGTGTGTGTGTGTGTGTGTGTGTGTATTCCCCCTTATGGAAAAACCACATGAATTTCACGTGATCACATGTGAATTGTTCCAAAAACACATGTGATCTTATGTGAAGTTAATATGTGACGCAGACAATTACATTGATGGAAGCTACAATATATCTGCAATATTAAAGCTGATCTACCCCCTAAACAAAAAATATATACATTTATGATAACATGTGAAAACATGCAAAGCAATATGTGATAACATGAAACTACACATGTGAAAACATGATCCTGTGATTTGTGTTCTTCCTGTAAAGACCTACTTTTTGATCAGGGTGTCAGATTCCTGTTTTACCGGAGGTGCTGGCGTGGTTCATTTTGGCTAGCTCCCCATCCCCCCTGTCTCCAGCAATCAATACTCAGAGTAGAGCTGGGGTGGATGTCAGCAGGCCTAGACACTACCACGCTGTCACTCTACCACAAACTGAGGCGACCCCAGGCACTCTCAGCAGCAGCACTGTGCTGGCTAAATGTCCTCTGTCTGCTCGTAGCCTTTAGCCTCTGGCCTCTCTGTCGGGATAGACAGGCCAGCAGATAACAGTGATGAGGCTGAGATAGGAAGGGTCAGCCTTAACAGAGAATGCTGCTGGTTATCCCACATCTGACACACCACTCATACATAACAAAGCAGTGATGCCCTTAAATACCACCAGCTTCATTCTCCCCAAGAGATTCCTGTGGAACCATTCAGTTATGAGAGAGACCACAGACGGAGGCAAAATTGCTTTATAGAGCCGTGGAAATGAACATGTGTCTTCCTAAATGCTATCACACAACGGTAATGCAGCGGAGGCCTTTTTGATCTGGCCTGCTCTACTCTGTGCTTCCCACCCCCTCCTCATTACAGGGAGCCCTCCCCGCTCTCTCCCCTCTGATTGGTTCAGCTCTGTTCTGACTGAAGGGTGCCTGCTGTCTGAATGAGGCACATACTGGATATCAGCGTGATTTTCTGGGTTTTAGAGAAAACACAGGAGGACAGTGTAAGTAGCGCCCCAGCAAGCGCCGAGTAGGCTGTGGATTATGGTGCATATCTGGCTGTCAATCTCTAGGATTCAATTATTTGTGTTTTTCCCGCTGGACTCGCCTTAATAAGGAAATCCTGGAGCCAATTTAACGGTTAATTAGATAAATGAGCAGCTGACAAAGAAAAAAAATCAAATTTCTCTGTACTTTCTGTCATTCTGAGAAGAACTGCTACAGTATTGAGATTCATGATTTTTCTCTCATGAGATTTGACAACAATTGCATCGTGTTCACAAAGTTGTCCTTTCAGAGATGCAGTGTGTGTGTAAATTTGCATCGCAGTGGTTATACAACGCCCCCCCCCCACACACACCTACGTAGAACCACCAAAGCTTTGTGGAGACCTTCATCACATTGTTTGCATACATTTCACTTTGTGGTTATTGCTATTCTAATGTCAGTCACTAAGAGCAGGGTTGAATTGATTTATATGGGTCACCACGTCACTGCAGAACATCAATACTGTTCGCGGGCTGTGTGTGTGTCTCCCCGGGGGGAGGAGACTAGTCATCTTCAGTGAGTAGACAACTAATGCACACATAATGTGCTGGCCAGCCCATGAATGACATTAAGACAATAGGTTAAATGTCAACTCAGCCATGGTCCTGTTTATGATTTCACCCACAGCTGAGGCAGCCACACAACGCACATATTCACCAAAAACAATCATTTAAGCACACACACACAAACACAAGCACAAAAACACACATAAGCCCATTGAAGAGAATACTAGATGAAAGTCAGTCAGGCTGTTGATGAGAATGAAAAGGGAAGGCAGGGGGGGTGGGGACAGACAGACAGACAGACAGACAGACAGACAGACAGACAGACAGCGAGACAGACAGACAGACAGACAGACAGACAGACAGACAGACAGACAGACAGACAGACAGACAGACAGACAGACAGACAGACAGGTAAAAGACCAGTGCAGTGAAGTTCAAAAGACCCCTTTCAATCACACATCTAATCGATGCACACACACTAATGCACAAACACACATACAGTTTAATTCCATGTTTACTATAACATGTATTTCACACACGTAATTCCCTTTAATGACGTACAAATATGCTATGTGTAATGCAAAGGCCCTGGGAACATGTAATTATCCAGTAATACTGTCTATGGTTAGTTTGTGGTAATCATTTAGACTAATATGTGTTTAGTTCTATCCAGTGGTGTGGTGGAGGGTATTTGCAGGTATACGCCGTAAAGCCACGTGTTCTTTCAGTGGGCATTGTGTATACTCACTTCTCAATCCCCACTGACACATCAAAGTAGTGTGGTGAAAGTACACGCCGTATCAATTAATAAGGCTGATGGAACAGATTGGAATGGTAAGTTTTAAATGTTGATAAACTATTATTTGTTCCCATTTTAGGCGCAACAATGAACACACAGTGGTGGGTCTACGTGTAAACATTCCAAAATGGAATTGAGTGAAAACACAGTTCTAAGCGGTTTCATGGACAGAGATGGAAATATCCATTAGTAACTTAGAAAGAGAGAAGCTCTAAAGATTCAACAACTATCATGGGTTGCTAATATGACTAGGATCATTCCTTTGGCTGCTAGACAATGAAAGGAAGTTTAAAGAATTAAAGACAGGAGAACGCATATGAGTAAGTCTTTATGTAAATAATTGCCTCCACGTTTCTATGGTGGGTTTTTGGCTATAGGCTACTTTGAAGCAATGTCGTAAGACATGCCTCTTAATATGAAGTAAAACGCCCAGGTGTCAAACAATTAAGGAACAGGAAAAATATAGCAATGCTAATGATAGGCCTAACCATCTTCTAGTAATTTGGAAAGGCTTCCCAAAAACATGCTCTATTAAATGTTAACTAGCTATAACAGTGCTAGGTGCCTGCACACTTGAATTAAAAGGGTAACTACACTCAAAAATCTAAATATTTCTTAGATTTTTCCCCCCAGACCTTAAAAGTGGTCTCCTGATGTGGTTCAAACATTGTTATGGACTTAGAACATCACATTTTGTTGTGAAAACCTGAAACATCTGAAACCTTTGAACGTCTGACTCAGTTGACAACCTAATTTATCTGATTCAATAGTAGGCCTACTATTAGCCTACTGACACAGTACAGCTTGGACCGGCCGGACTGTGAAAGTGATTTTAGGTCATTCAGAGTGTATGTCACTGTTTGACATATAATTGTTCACACTGGGCTTCTGTCCTTCGCCAGGCAGGCCGTTCTGATTTTTTGGGGGCAAAATTAGAGTATACCCACTTCTGCAGGCACCACTACAACACTGGTTCTATCCTTCCTCTGATAATGAGTGGACTATGTGTGAGGCACACACCCAACAGACTGACTGACTGCTGTTTCATACACTAGCCCTTAATGATGCTCTTTGTTTCCAAGGGCTCTCCTCGAGCACATGCAGTACAAACACTTACAAATGGTGTGTCCTCTTTAGCCGTCTGAGACTCCTCATGCACTTACAAGGTTAAACATTAGGCCTGTAGATTATAGGTCACATACCCAGGTTCCCATAGCATTAATCTCCATTACTCCGGTCTTAATCTCAGTCTCTCCATTCCTGAAAAACGTAATCTCCAACCTGTGTCTCTTATTCTGTATCACTATTCATGCGGACAGCCATGATTTGTCACATTTTCTTTATGGATTCAATTATAAACCAAAAAAGGCACATATCCATTGGATGAGAAACAAGTTGGAAAAAATGTGGTCAATATAGAATTGACATCAAATCAAAAATAAATCTGTGTTAATTTTCCAGAGTGACAGGACTATAAAGGTGCTATGTGCTTTGTGATCTAAAGTCCTTGCTCCCTGTGTGCAGAACAATATTCTAAATGTTACCCCTGCACCACCGACAAGTCTAGACAGACACCCCAGATATTTGTCTTAGACTCAACAGACAAAGCCTAAGGTCTGATTGTTGATGGGAGCTATGTCTGTACTCTCTCTCCTCCCTAGCTAAAATCTCCATCCTCCTAATGGCATGAGCATGCTTCAGTTCAGCTGGAGCATAGTAGGCCAACCAAACAAGTATGCTTGCATACTCCCTTAAAAAGACCTTTGATTGAAAAACAGCAACTGCACTGTTTGTCTATTTTGAGATGCCGTAGCCAGTATACACTTCTTAAAAAATTGCCAGAATTAATCTAAGAACATTCCAGAAATGTTGACGTTTTTGCAGAGGAGATCTTGGTTGTGCAATTTTACATTACAAGATGTTTGGTGCAGTATTTCTCAATTAAATAAATGTGCATGAAAACAAGTCATCTCTCATTGAATGACAACAAAGTCTATTGGAGAATCCCTACAATTGACCAATCAACGACAAAGGGTCATAGACTTTGGCTACCGACGTCTGCTTTTCTCGAGAAACCATCAAAAAATGTGTGTGTTCGAACAGCCGGAAAAAAACCTTTACCGAAGTCCAAAAGGATTTTGTTTTCTCACTAAATGTAGTCATAATATATGTAAACTCTTCCGAACTGTTTCGGTTGGGAAGCATGCGGACGCCTTTAGTCCCATTGGAAGGGAGTGGAGAGGCTGCATTGCTAACTCAAGCAGCCCCAGAGAGCCTGCCTCCACGGCATTGGTTATTGTTCAGAGAGAGGGGGAGGTGATGAATATTCACACAGGCAACACGTACACACGCCGTGACTAAACACGTAATCAACCTTTTTTGCTGTAAACAAAATCCTGAAGGGACGTGCAAGGAAATGTGAATCAAATGCATAAATTAATAAGCAGATTGAGTTAGATACTTACAAAAAGTCTCAGTGTAAGGCAAGCACTGGAACTATATCAACCGTAAGCTGACAAAACAAAGCTTAAACTTGCGCAAATCCATGCCTTGAGACAACCAAGATGTCACAGAGAAAATAGGGAGAATGTTCTGGATAAAGGTCCAAGGCATACACATAACCAATCATGTCAAATTAACTGAACTTAGCTTTGAAACCAATTGAAACTGGGCTAGATATACAGAACAAGATGCCGTGTGTAATGGTTCAGCTCTGTAAATGTAAATCAGTATACATGCTTTCCTAAGTATGTATAATGATTAAGTGTAAGAGGATGTAAGGGAAAGAGCGATGAACGAGGGCTAGAGGATGAATAACAAAGAGGAACAGCGATAGATGAGAGCACACACTTCATCTGCAATCATAAGGCAGCTAGCCGTAGTGACAGTGATCGGTGATTTACAACAACACTTTGCCTGGGCAGAATTGACATAATTGCAGCACTTATCACACCATCACAGAAAAGTGAATAGTTTTGCAGAGCGAGAGTAGTTGTCATGGCAACAGCGACAAGGGTTCACCAAGAGCATGTCATGGGCCTTGGGAGGGAGGAGAGGGGAGTGCAGAGAGCAGGAGAGAGATATGACATACTAAGTGGACAGGGACGGTAAGCCAATAAGGTGTGTCACTATGATAAAGTTAAAAGCATGTAAACAAGCAGAGACTAATCTCCAATTATGGAATTACAAATCTATAGGATAAATCACCTCCATCTTTGTTAGCACAAATCAGGATAGGGCCATTTATAGAGTAGAGTCCTCAAACCTCTGCAGATCACCTGCAGGGCAAAAAGCTGTTATATGGGCTATTTTATGTTATGGTTTGTCAACAGTGGTGAAAAAGCATCAGTCAGTGTTTATTGTGCACTGACCGTTACAGTGACCTCGCAGGAGATTCACTTTACGACTTAATCTGGTTTTAGATGGCTTGGATAAATGAGTGTGGAACCCTGCCACCCCCCTCCTTTCTCTCTCCTCTGCATTTTATTTGTCCCAGGGAGAAAGAGGGGTGGAATCAGATGGAGAGGGCTGATGTGAATGGATGAGTGTAATAGAGAAGGCAAGGGTGATGCAGTCATTGCAGTCTTCAGTTATCTTATGATTTAGAGACATACAGGACATTTCCAAAGTGTTTATAAACAAGCATAATGACATTGTCAGGGGGGTGAAATAGGGTTGCTGGGCCATCTGTAGCTGTACTGAACAGTGTTAGGGCGCCGTGTGTCTTTCACAGTGCTTGGTGCAACGCGTGGGCCAGTAGCAGAAGACTTTAACGGGTTGGCAGTATCTGTGGACGAGTTCCCAAAGAGAGAGAGACAAGCCAAGCAGCCGCTTACTGAGTCACCGTCTGAGCCTCTGAGTCAGGACTGCTACAGACACACGTCTGAGTTGGCCTGGAAAATATACAAACCTATATTAGGATCATCCACGTCTGGGAAGTATGCATTACACACACGAGCAGGGATACATTAGCAGGCAGATTTTGACTCCTAGTTTGAAACACGACCTGATGAAGTAGCTCGGCGTCGTGACCAAAGGTCTTAAACCAGGGTTTAGCCATCATGAACGGGGTATGGCCTTGCTTCACCAGCCATTCTTGGTGCCCCTGTTGGTATGCATGCCTGTGTTCCATCAGAGACAGCTCTGTTCTATGTCTGGACTCTCTGCATGATGTCACTGCGGTAAAAACTGAATGGTAGATAACTGACAAAAAACAACCACCACAAAAGATTTTAAAAAGTGAATTATCATCAGTGAGGTTTATTTTTAGTCAGCTGATAACACATTTCACAAGTGTATTTCCCTGCCAACCTGAAAATCACAGCACAATAACAAATGATTTGTCGGGGAAAGAATGTGTAGGCAGAATGCCACAGGTTACGTTCTACCAACAGACCACTTTAGAACAAAGACATAATCATAATCACCAGGCCAGGCTCAGACGCTTTAGATACCGCTCTGTTTGATACAGATGTAGGATCTTCATTTGAGCCAGTTTTCTACACCAGGAAAACAATCCTGCAGCAACAGGAAATGTGAATTATTATGTGGATTATATTGAATGGACAATTTTTGTAGGGATTGATACATTTTTCGTCGTGGCGAATCAAGTCTGACAATTTAAAAGTGGAAATTACTCTTTAGCAGCCTTTTCAAAACTTAAATACACTATATTCTTGAATATCCTGCTTATCAGGAAATTTCTCAGCAACAAAAGAGTGATCTAATTAGGATCTGACAGCGGTACCACATACAGTACAAACACACAGCCCTCTACTCGGACAGCCAGCCTGACGCAATACAGCGGGCATCGCCTCTCCACTTTTCACAATGCTTCTTAGCTACCTTTCCAATTACTATAATAAGACTCACTGTACCAAATAAACATAGAAGAATGAATGTGTGGATGGTGGTCGGACAGTACAGTATGTTCATCTAAATAATAATTAGACAATCAGGTTTCAGCACAGATACAGAGTTTAGGGGCTTAGCAGATATATCCAGTAATTAAAAGATAAAATGGGAGACACATAAGTGAGTAAATCTGTGTTGTAATTAATGCAGATTGTAAATAGCAGGGAAACAGTACTGAGAATATGAGTAGGAGGAACAGAGAGTGGGTGGATGCCTCTGCAGAACACTTAGCCTGTCAGTCATTCTCAAGGCCTCACATGCAATAAGGGGACGGCTGTATCCAGGCAACGTGTAGGGCTACCACGCTCTGCCCGACAGCATCTACAGGCCATCAGCCAATCACACATCAATTCATACATCTGCTCTTCCACAGGGATCCATTGTGCTCGCCAACCAGCTCTATGTGTGTGAGTCTTACGTGACTCTATAGTGTCTGAATGAATGTCTTTATCCAGCTGTCACTCCTCTAGTCTTATAACAGGCTCTAGTCCACACCTAAAGAACATTGCTATTGTGATTTTTCTTTTCGTACACTAGTCTGCACTTCACCTGTAGTTTGGACTCTGCCAACAGGTCTCAGGATGGAAGAAAACTTTTTCAATCATTGCACTTACTCAACTACACGTAGAGAGAACTATCGAAATATATATTTACGGATACACGGTACAATATCAAAATATTCTGCTTCAATCCGAAGGGACTTGAAAGGTTTGGTGAAGTGTGTCAAAAGCAATATTCTGGTTCAAAACACAGCTCAATTATGGCACATGCCCCAGTTATTACATTTCCAATCCCCCGGTCAGGCACACACCACACAGCAAGCACAGGGGGGCAGGATGGCAGACAGGCAGACAGGCTGCAGACACCTGGCAACAGACAGCACATCAGCACAGACTGCAAAAAGACGGTACAGTGCTGCAGTAACGGAGCTCACGTCACACACACACACGCACACACGCACACGAACTCACATACACACACACAGGCCGCCTACTCGCTCAGTGGCAGACATAAGTTTAGGCAAGGCAATCTGTTAACATAACTGCCAGTGACAGGCCCTGTGCTGTTCTCTTCAGCGTGTGTTTGATCCTTCAGGTAGAGGGGAATCAAAGCCCACAGGGAGATCCTCCTCTAACTGTTGCTGTGAAGTCACATAACAGCATACGCGTCAGGGGACAGAAAACAGGACTAGTTTGTTAGTGATTCAGAACCATT
Source organism: Oncorhynchus masou masou (assembly GCF_036934945.1). Classification (NCBI taxonomy): domain Eukaryota; kingdom Metazoa; phylum Chordata; class Actinopteri; order Salmoniformes; family Salmonidae; genus Oncorhynchus; species Oncorhynchus masou. The sequence goes on from NC_088226.1 coordinate 50,572,959, forward strand.
TACAGCCAGTGGAAAACAGCCATAAAGCTGCAGAGGGGACAGTAAAGTTGTCAGGATCACAGTGCGAGGTGAAGCAGAGACCCTGCAGGGCTAAACCAAGTCAGTGTCTGATGTGACTCTAGGTCTTTATGAGGAAATATGAAGACCCAACGCAACAGTGGGCTCATAAACGCTCAGATAACTGTTGTGCCAATAGTCAAAGCTGGACCCATTAATCTTGAGGGAAGGAGAATCTTGGCTACTGTTGGGATGGGAGATGTGGTGTAAGCACAGCTAGTGAGACTGGAGGTTGCTGCTGTGTCCATTAACCTAATGTGGCCTTTCAATTAACAGAGTGCACAGGGGTTAAGACTCGCCTTCCGCAAGCTGAGGTTATCACATGTTTTATGGCCATGTTCTCAGAGACCTTAGAATACATTCAAAATATAGCCGTGTTTTCTGAGTTACACTGAACAAAAACATAAAACGCAACATGCAACAATTTCAAAGATTTTACTGAGTTACAGTTCTTATAAGGAAATCTGTCAATTGAAATAAATTCATTAGGCTCTAATCTATGGAATATAGATATGGAATACCACCATTTACCTCATGCAGTTCAACATCTCCTTCACATAGAGTTGATCAGGCTGTTGATTGTGGCCTGTGGAATGTTGTCCCACTCCTCTTCAACCGCTGTGCAAGGTTGCTGTATATTGGCGGGAACTGGAACACGTCGATCCAGAGCATACCAAACATGCTCAATGGGTAACATGTCTGGTCAGTATGCAGGCCATGGAAGAACTGGTACATTTTCAGCTTCCAGGAATTGCGATAAAATGTACGTAGCTTATGCCTGCCTATACCATAACCCCATCCCAACCATGGAGCTGTTGACATCAGTAAACCGCTTGCCCACACAATGCCATACACGCTGTCTGCCATCTGCCCAGTACAGTTGAAAACAGGATTCATCAGTGAAAAGCTCACTTCTCCAGTGTGCCAGTGGCTATCATTTACCCACTGAAGTTGGTTACGACTCCGAACTGCAGTCAGTTCAAGACCCTGGTGAGGACGACGAGCACCCAGATGAGCTTCTGACAGTTTGTGCAGAAATTCTTTGGTTGTGCAAACCAACAGTTTCACCAGTTGTCCAGGTGGCTGGTCTCAGATGATCCCACAGGTGAAGAAGCCGGATGTGGAGGTCCTGGGCTGGCGTGGTTACATGAGGTCTGTGGTTGTGAGGCCGGTTGAACGTTCTGCCAAAATCTCTAAAATGACAAATGGAGGCGGCTTATGGTAGAGAAACTAACATTAAATGATCTGGCAACAGCTCTGGTGGATATACTTGCAGTCAGCTTGTCAATCGCACACTCCCTCTAAACTTGAGACATCTGTGGCATTGTGTTCTGTGACAAAACTGCACATTTTTGAGTAGCCTTTTATTGTCCCCAGCACAGAATGCATCTGTGTAATGGTCATGCTGTATAATCAGCTTCTCGATATGCCACACCTTTCAGTCGGATGGATTACCTTGGCAAAGGAGAAATGCTCACTAACAGGGATAGGTAAGAAATAAGCTTTTTGTGCACATGGAACATTTCTCCTTCACATAGAAGTTAGTGATTTTATTTCAGCTCATGAAACATGGAACCAACACTTTGTTTATTTTTTAAATATTTTTGTTCAGCGTAATTATCATCAACTACAGTGCATTTTCACGTTTTGTACTGTCATACTGTGTGGAAACCTTGGCAAGTTTGGAGGGCATAGTAATCAATTCAGATGGGAACTTGGTCAGGAGTACTTCAGTCAGCAGCAGGCTACAGTCAGCCAGCCAATCAGTCAGTCCTCTCAGAGGTGTGTAAACCTCTCCCTTCAGACCTGCCTGGCATTCGAACTGCAGCAGCCTGCAGCCTCTCGATAAGAACCACGCCATAAAGCCTCTCTTTGAGGATAATAATGAGGTGAATTGCCAACATAAACACACACACACACACACCACGCTGCACTCAGTGTGAAACAGGCTGCTAGCAGGAAGTTGTCCCAACAAATATTTTCACTGACAGCAACAGCTCTTTGTGATGGTCATGGAAAATATTAGTGACATTTGATTGCAGTAAGACTTTCAGCCATTAAGGAATATAAACACCTACACACCTCATTCCCCTCAGGTCTGACTCCAACAAACCGGTTCTTATCATAACTAACTTTCTTATCTCTCTCACTGATGAAACTAGTCTACTATATATGTAACGCTCCACGTAGCGTGCACAAAATCAAAGCAACAATTTTGGATGGAGACCCTATGTGTGGCAATGATCAATCTGAAGAGGAGCACACCTCTCAAGACAAAAGGCTAACATCGCCACTGCGATCAGACAAAATGACAAAATGTGAACATAATCAAATATACATCAGGCAAGGGCGGAACCAGGACATGGAATATTCATGTTACAGTCCAGGGCTCCATGCCTGCTCCCTGTCACTGTGAGTGTGAGTGTGAGTGTGAGTGTGAGTGTGAGTGTGAGTGTGAGTGTGAGTGTGAGTGTGTGTGTGTGTGTGTGTGTGTGTGTGTGTGTGTGTGTGTGTGTGTGTGTGTGTGTGTGTGTGTGTGTGTGTGTGTGTGTGAGAGAGAGAGAGAGCGACAGGACAGGCTGGATGCCTCATCTGTTTAGGGTTCCACAGTACACACAGACTCCTCCGAGGTTGTTCTACTGCTCTAGCACTCAACCCAAACCAGACCGAGCACTAGAAACAAAACCTTGGCTATCAATTATTTACTGTCCAGTGGAGGTTTCTCAGAGGAGGAAGGGGAGGATCATCCTCCTCAGTGAATTTCATAAAAATAGAAATAGTAAAACGTAAAAAAGTTATCCTTTTTAGATAAAACTATACTACGTCACCAAATAATTAATTAAAACACACTGTTTAGCAATGAAGGTCTACAGTAGCATCAACAGCATTCTGTAGGGTAGCACCATGGTGTAGCCGGAGGACAGCCAGCTTCCCACCTCCTCTGGGTACATTGACTTCAATACAAAACCTTGGAGGCTAGTGGATCTCACGCCCCCATAGACTTACACAGTAATTATAACAAATTCCAGAGGACTTCCTTTAACCTATGAGAGTTCTTGCAGCATGAACTGACATGTCCACACAATCAAAGGATCAGAGAATGAATCTAGTACTGACAGCATAAGCTACAGCTAGATGGTACTGCAGTCCATAACATGTGGTGATTAGTTGACTCAAAGAGAGAGAAAGACAATAGTTGAACATTTTGAACACATACATTTCTTCCAAAATTAAGGAGAAGCAAGAGAGAGAGCTATATTTCATAGTATATTTTCTTTCACTTTCACTTACTTAGCTAGTGCAGCTACTTAGTTTAGCCTCCTCAAACACCCACCAACAGAGAGGGATGCTATGTTAGCTAGCTGGCTATGGTTATCCAACACTGGAACTCAAGTCAGGGTCATTTATTGCCACCGGGGCCTATGCTAAACTGATTGCTGCCGACTACACTGTACTGCATGATTGTAGCGGGTTTACTAACGTTTGAGCTCAAGTAGCTATGTTGACTCTGTTGTGATACAAATTTAGGCTGTGTATAGCGGTTAGCAGTCATGGAAAGTTTTTTTTTGCCTGGTCACAGACAGCTGATGTGTTCTGCACTGAAAAAGGTGAGAGGAGGAGAATGCATAGATAGATGCGAGAAGGAATTATATATACACCATGAGATGCTTGAATGGGTCTGGTATGAAAGTGAACTCTGTTTGTGTGTGATCAGGGATGTATTTATTGTGCCGATTCTGTTGAAAAACATTTCTTAAATGGAAGCCAACGAAATGAATCGGGGATAAACACCTGAATTTGTCCAATAGAAACTCTCGTTTGCAACTGTTGGACTAATGATTACATCCTAGATCAGCTAGATGCAGGCAAGATTGTGCAAGGCGGTACTGAATGTGTCACTGTCTGTCACCTAGATTACTCAAACTTCTCTCGACCTGTGCACCTACGTTGTAAACTTTCATTCACAAGGCTAGGTTGTAGCAACCTCATGATGGGTACAGGTAAAATTTGAGTATCATGTAGTAGCTTAAACCTATTGATGTTACATTGAACTGGGTGAATGGAATATGAATGACAGTCATCCATTATGCTGTAATAGAAATAAGGCCATGTTCATTAAAAAAAAGAATCCTCCTCCCTCATCTTAAACGGCTCTGAGCGCCACTGTTACTGTCATATCACGATCGCTAAATCTGTCATGAATGACCTACACACCAATGTTAACTGGGACTGTCTTCAGGCATTTTTGTATTTCTTACTGTAGTAGTAATACTAGGCTCATTCTGAGAATTGCATTGGAAAGCGCAAATAAACAGTCCAGCAGGCCATTCTTATTTGAGCCATAATCTGGAGTTAGAGTACCAACAGCTCTCAGGCCATCTGGCCTGGTTGTGTGGGCTGTATACAGGAAGTCAAGTCACCAGGGAGTCATGAAAAAATAAGACAAAAACAAACTGAAAATAATGGACCATTGAAGAAAGTTAATCTATGCTACTTTGTTGTTATTACGGCCACCTAAGTGACAACCGGCTGTTTTGATTTTGGTATCACTTTCCAATGCATTGCATTACACCTACAAAATGTTACCTATAAAAAGGCCAATCCAGAGGTTGTAACCATGGTGATGAACTGCTTTACAGGATATGCATCATATACAGAGGGAATGTGGCATCCAAACCTGATATTATTAGATTAGCTGCTATTTCCTGATTCAATTAAATCAGGAGGTATTGACCTTGCCTCTTGTAGTGACTCATGTTTCATCATAATCTGATTACATTGAAGAATAAACCATTATGGTTCACACAATACAAAGTACCTGAGATCCCAACAGATATCACAAATAACCAGAACATTTTCTATTTTAGGGAACAGTATAAATCCGACGGGAGGTTTAAATGAATCCACCCCAAATTGCAGGTGATTTCATCCAACCGCAAAGCATTTACTTATGTTCTGTAATGTTCATGAGTCATTCGATCGATATGGCTTCCCAGAAACATTTTAAACAAATCCATAGCCATGGGCGAGCATTTAGGCTAACAGTGGGAAAGCTCCTGGATAGGAGAGAGAGGGAGGCTGGTTTGGGAGCTGGAGGGGGGTGTGTGTGGCACACTGTCAGTGGAGCAGCATGGGGCAGGGGCCTGCTGTGTTCAAAGAGCTCGGCGAGGGCAGAGGGGCTTTGTCTCTCAGTACGGAGAGCAGTGCCACTCCGTAATGTCATTCATTCAGGAGGCTGAAGAAATTCAGCTTTTTATTTATTGACCCTTATTTTACCAGGCAAGATGACTGAGAACATATTCTATTTTACAGCAATGACCTGGGGAAGAGTTACAGGGGGGTGAGAGGTGATGAATAAGCCAATTGGAAGCTGGGGACAATGGGGTGGATGGTATGAGGGCCAGATTGGGAATTTAGCCAGGACACCGGAGTTAACACCCCTACTCTTACGATATGTTCCATGGGATCTTTAGTGACCACAGAGTCAGGACACCCATTTTAATTTCCCATCTGAAAGACAGCCCCCTACACAGGGCAATAACCCCTTCAGAGTGAGTTCCTTCTACTGGCCCACCAACACGACTACCAGCAACATCTGATCTCCCATCCAGGGACCTACCAGGACCAACCCTGTTTGGCTTCAGAGCCAAGCCAGCAGTGGGGTGCAGGATGGTATGCTGCTGGCTTGGCCCCTAAGACCCTCACAAACTTCTACAAGTGCACCATTGAGAGCATCCTGTCAGGCTGTATCGCCCACAGTTGCAGGGTGGTGAGGACAGCCCAACGCATCATCGGGGGCACACTGCCTGCCCTCCAGTTCATCTACAGAACCCGGTGTCACAGGAAGGTAAAGAAGATCAAGGACCTCAGCAATCCGAGCCACGGCCTGTTCACCCTGCTACCCTCTAAAAGACGGAGACAGTACAGGTGCATCAAAGCTTGGACTGAGAGACTGATAGAAACTGTTTATCTCCAGGCCATCAGACTGTTAAACAGTAATCACTAGCTGGCCTCCGCCCAGTACCCTGCCCTGAACCTTAGACAGTCACAAGCCAGTTACCACCCAGTACTCTACCCTACACATTAGAGACTGCTGCCCGATATACATGGTCATTGAACACGGGTCACTTTAATAATGTTTACATAATGTTTACCCACTTCATATGTAAATACTGCATTCAAGTCATGGCTCATCCTATATAATTCCTGCTGTACACACATATACAGTGCCTTCAGTATTCATAACCATGGACTTATTCCATATTTTACTGTGTTACAGTCTGTAGTAGAAATGGATTCAATAGATGTTTGTTCTTTCACCCAACAGACATTTTTGCAAATGGAATACACCCCTTTGCTACGACACTCCAAATTATGTTCAGGTGTATCCAATTTCCTTCGATTATCCTTGAGATGTCACAACAACTTGATTGGAGTCCACCTCTGCCCAACTGAACTGTTTGGACAGGGTTTAGAAAGCAAGACACCAGTCTACAGTAGATAAGGTCTCACAGTTTCCAGCACATGTCAGAGCAGAAACAACACAATGAAGTCCAAAGAACTGTCTGTCGATCTCTGAGATTGTGATGAGTCAAATGACTGGGGAAGGGTATAAAACCATTTTTAAAGAGGTGAACGTTTCCAAGAACACAGTGGTCTCCATCATTGGGAAATTGAAAAATTAAATGGAACTACCCAGACTCTGCCTAGAGCTGGCCGTCCAACCAAACTGAGTAACCAGGCAAGAAGGACCTTGGTCAGGGAGGTGACCAAGACTCCAATGACCACTCTGACAGAATTACAGAGTTCCATTGCTGAGATGGAAGAACTTGACAGAAGGACAACAGTCTCTACAGCACTTCACCAATCTGGGATTTATGGGAGAGTGGCCAGACAGAAGCCACTCCTCAAAAAAAGCTGTTTGCAAAAAGGCACATGAAAGACTCAGATTATAAGGCAAATTATTGTGGTCTGATGAGACAAAAATGTAATGTAAAGCGCTATGTCTGGAGAAAACCAGGCACAGCGCATCACCCTCTAACACCATCCCCACCGTGAAGCATGCTGGTGTCAGCATCATGCTTTTCAGCAGCAGGAACTGGGAGACTAGTCAGGATAGAGGGAACAATGAATGGGTCCAAATACAGGCAAATCCTTGATGAGAACCTGCATCAGAGTGCAAGACAATGACCCCAAGCATACAGCCAAAGCAACGCTGGAATGGCTGCAGAACAATAACGTGAAAGTCAGACTTGAATTCCATTGAAAATCCACCACTCCCTATCTAACTTAACAGAGCTTGAAAACGGTATATTCCGGACTCTGACATTGCTCATTCTGATCCGTCTTAATTTCTTGTTCTTTCTTTTTTTTGGGGGGGGGGGTGGAAGATAATGTGTGCATTGCTAGATATTGCTGAAGTTAGAAGCATAAGCATTTCGCTGCGCCTGTGATAACATCTGCAAAACTGTGTACTCCAACAATAACCTTTGATTTGATTCATCTAGGCTCAGTCCAATTAGACCGGGAGAATGGTGTAAACATATACTGTAAGCATATATGGAGATTGAGTTTCAAAGAAAGAGAGAGGTGTGAACTTGAAGTGTGTTGGACAAAAACAAAGGTGCTCGATGCCGGATATGAGAGGGTGTCTAGGCCTTGAGTCTGTGTGTGGCAGGAAAAGGAGAGATTGGCCAGGTTGTCAGAGGTTGTCTGTTAAAAATGGGTCAGTGTGTCTGACCCTGTTAATTCAAGCCTGGTATGAGCTTGTCCTTCAGAAAGCTCAGACTCGCTAATGCACTAATAATGCACAGCCATGACTAAGTACTTCCTGTCAGGTAGAACTGCAGCCAGAAGGGAGACAAAGGCTAGCTCTGATCTAAGGTTATGCAAAGCAGACAAGCTGCTAGAGTAGCTAAATAACAGATCTGGAAATCAGTTAGGCTAGGCCTATGTCAATGGAAGATTCTTTAAAAAGCATTATCTTTATCCCTGTTAAGAGATCACAGATATAACATGAGGTCTTCAATCCTTGATCTATTTTCATGGCCTAGAAATGTTGCCAGCTATCAACAGCCAAATGAAAAACAGAAGGTTCTTCCCCTTGAATGTCAAAGTAACCATCAACAACAACAAAAAACAAATGATTCTGCTCCCCTCCTGGGTGCCATGGTTACATTTGGCTGTGAGGTTTTGCTCTGTTCAGCTCTTCTGTTTTTGAAGAAAAAAGCACTTACGTAAACAGTCACTTAATCACATAGCTAGACACACATCTCAAGTCATTAAAATGCCTATGAGGAAATTAAAATGAGAGCTTACAGCAAATGGCACTTTCATGCCAAGGGAACAATAGGTTATCCATGCTCAATTGAACTGCATACTAATTGGGTAATCACAGAGTCTAATTATAAGATGTTGACTGTCACGACAACATGTATTTTGCCTGTGGGGAAAGAAATACTCATCATAGACAAATTGTCGTTTCTTAAGCCACAATAAAATGGTTCAAGGTAACAATAGGGCAGGTCAGTTGTATAGCACATAAACAGATAGGGAAATTGTTAAACACACTGGGGAGGTGGTGGGCTGGTTAGTTTTGGTGGTGATGGTGAAAGACAGAGGGAGGATAGGGGTGAGTCAGTACATTAGGGCTCTTCTCCATCGGTGGTATGATGCTTCTCTTCCTGGCGCCACCCAGTCGTCCCCAGGACACAGAGGCCAGACTCACCATACCACTGTAATGGGTTATTATTAACACTCATCACGAATACATTATCCACAAGCTGTGGATTATATGAAATATGCTAATTTCCTGAGGCCACGAAGTGTTACCAATTAAAGACACTGACATTCTTGTCCTAGATCTACTAGCTCAACGCCAGAAATTCTTGGACGGTTTTCCAACAGCTGCACAAGCGAGGCACTAGAAACGGTAACCCTGTGTATTGTGTGCCAGCAAGCGTGCGTGTGTGAATGTGTGGCAGTCCAGTGTCTCCAGGAATAAGCAGGCTGGTCAAAGATGAAGGAAAGGAATGCTGGTCCATCTCTCCAGTCTCCACAAAGAGAATATTACAAATCAAAAAATGAAATATTTTAAAGGAAAACTTTCAACTGTTAGCCACATGAAGACATCTTTAAAGTCTGTGGATTGATTGCAATGAACAGGCAGAAGTTAACACAGGTTACCACTGGCTTTCCTAAAACATTACTAAACGGGAGATTACATGCACCTGCTGGCTAAACTAAGCGTGATTGCAACGAAAAACCAACAAGGGTAAACCAGCAGATTAGTTGATCTTTCTCATTGACCTCTCATCGGAAACCGTAAGGCTGATGAATGAGTATAAGAATATAGAAGTAGTAGGCCTATATTTGTGTAACGGGTTTCTTCTACCTCCTTCTTTGACGAAGAGGTGGAATAAGGATCGGACCAAAATGCAGCGTGATTCGTTCGATACATCTTTAATGATGAAAAAACACGAACAATACAAAACAACAAACGTCGAAAACCGAAACAGCCCTGACTGGTGTAACAAACACAGAGACAGGAACAATCACCCACAAACACACAGTGAAACCCAGGCTACCTAAATATGGTTCCCAATCAGAGACAACGATAATCACCTGACTGATTGAGAACCGCCTCAGGCAGCCATAGACTAATCTATACCTCCCACACAACCCCAAGACGAAACACACTACAAATAAACCCATGTCACACCCTGGCCTGACTCAATAAATGAAGATAACATAATAAATATAGACCAGGGCGTGACAATTTGTTTCAAACGTTTCACCTTAGTTGACAAAATAATATAATAAATGCCATTCGAAATAACTTTATAGACTACATTTTCAATTGATAAAAAAACATAGATTATATAACTCAATCACAATTTACTTGATTTAGTTACACATTTCAAGTATGGACTCTCCAGGGATTATATACCCCCAATATTGAAAGGAAATGACCATATCAGGCTATTTATTTTAAAGAAAGTTGTATTCAATGGATTACATACATTGGAAATGAATAAAATAATTAGAGCATGCTCCACCATCAACATCAGTTCATTTTTGTATTTGTATTTATTATGATTTCTCATTAGCTGCTGCCCCTTCCTGGGGTCCAGCAAAATTAAGGCAGTTTATACTAGAGGACGACTGATTAATCGGAATGGGCGATTAATTAGGGCCGATTTCAAGTTTTCATAACAATCGGAAATCGGTATTTTTGGACACCGATTTGGACAAAATTTATTTTTATTTTTTTACACCTTTATTTAATCTTTATTTAACGAGGCAAGTCAGTTAAGAACACATTCTTATTTTCAATGATGGCCTAGGAACGGTGGGTTAACTGCCTTGTTCAGGGGCAGAACGACATATTTGTACCTTGTCAGCTCGGGGGAGACAATCTTGCAACCTTACAGTTAACTAGTCCAACGCTCTAACCACCTGATTACATTGCACTCCACGAGGAGACTGCCTGTTACGCGAATGCAGTAAGCCAAGGTAAGTTGCTAGCTAGCATTAAACTTATCTCATAAAAAACAATCAATCAATCATTATCACTAGTTAACTACACATGGTTGATGATATTACTAGTTTATCTAGCGTGTCCTGCGTTGCATATAATCGATGCGGTGCATATCGTTGCTCCAATGTGTACCTAATCATAAACATCAATGCCTATCTTAAAATCAATACACAGAAGTATATATTTTTAAACCTGCATATTTAGCTAAAAGAAATCCAGGTTAGCAGACAATATTAACCAGGTGAAATTGTGTCACTTCTCTTGCGTTCATTGCACGCAGTCAGTGTATATGCAACAGTTTGGGCCGACGTAATTTGCCAGAATTTTATGTAATTATGACATAACATTGAAGGTTGTGCAATGTAACAGGAATATTTAAACTTATGGATGCTACCCATTGGATAAAATACGGAACGGTTCCATATTTCACTGAAAGAATAAACGTCTTGTTTTCGAGATGATAGTTTCCGGATTCGACCATATTAATGGCTAAGGCTCGTATTTCTGTGTGTTATCATGTTATAACTAAGTCTATGATTTGATAGAGCAGTCTGACTGAGCGATGGTAGGCAGCAGCAGGCTCGTAAGCATTCATTCCAACAGCACTTTCGTGCGTTTCCCAGCAGCTGTTTATGACTTCAAGCCTATCAACTCCCGAGATTAGGCTGGTGTAACCGATGTGAAATGGCTTGCTAGTTACCGGCGTGCGCTCTAATAGCGTTTCAAACGTCACTCACTCTGACACTTGGAGTGGTTGTTCCCCTTGCTCTACATGGGTAACGCTGCTTCGAGGGTGGTTGTTGTCGATGTGTTCCTGGTTTGAGCGTAGGTAGGGGCAAGGAGAGGGACGGAAGCTATACTGTTACACTGGCAATACTAAATTGCCTATAAGAACATCCAATAGTCAAAGGTTAATGAAATACAGATGGTATAGAGAGAAATAGTCCTATAATTCCTATAATAACTACAACCTAAAACTTCTTACCTGGGAATATTGAAGACTCATGTTAAAAGGAACCACCAGCTTTCATATGTTCTCATGTTCTGAGCAAGGAACTTAAACGTTAGCTTTCTTACATGGCACATATTGCACTTTTACTTTCTTCTACAACACTTTGTTTTTGCATTATTTAAACCAAATTGAACTTGTTTCATTATTTATTTGAGGCTAAATTGATTTTATTGAAGCATTATATTAAGTTAAAATAAGTGTTAATTCAGTATTGTTGTAATTGTCATTATTACAAATACATTTTAGAAAATCGTCCGATTAATCGGTATCGGCTTTTTTGGTCCTCCAATAATCGGTATCGGCGTTGAAAAATCATAATCGGTCGACCTCTATTTATACCACTTTAAAAACATTACAATGCATTCACAGATTTCACAACACACTGTGTGACCTCAGGCCCCTACTCCACCACTACCACATATCTACAGTACTAAATCATATTGTATGTATAGTGCGTATGTTATCGTGTGTGTGTGTGTATACATGTGTCTGTGCCAATGTTTGTGTTGCTTCACAATCCCCGCTGTTCCATGAGGTGTTTTTTAATCTGTTTTTGAAATCAAATTTTACTGCTCGCGTTAGTTACTTGATGTGGAATAGAGTTCCATATAGTCATGGCTCTATGTAGTGCTGTGTGCCTCCCATAGTCTGTTCTGGACTTGGGGACTGTGAAGAGACCTCTTGTGGCATGTCTTGCGGAGTATGTCCGAGCTGTGTGCCAGTAGTTTAGACTGACAGCTCGGTGCATTCAATATGTCAATACCTCTCATAAATAAAAGTAGTGATGAAGTTAATCTATCCTCCACTTTCAGCCAGGAGAGATTGACATGCATATTATTAATATTAGCTCTCTGTGTACATCCAAGGGCCAGCCGTGCTGCCCTGTTCTGAGACAATTTCAATTTTCCTAAGTCCTTTCTTGTGGCACCTGACCACACGACTGAAAAGTAGTCAAGGTGCGACAAAACTAGGGCCTGTAGGACTTGCCTTGTTGATAGTGTTGTTAAGAAGGCAGAGCATTACTTTATTATAGACAGACTTCTCCCCATCTTAGCTACTACTGCATCAATATGTTTTGACCATGACAGTTTACAATCTAGGGTTACTCCAAGCAGTTTAGTCATCTTAACTTGCTCAATTTCCACATTATTTATTACAATATTTAGTTGAGGTTTAGGGTTTAGTGAGTGTTTTGTTCCAAATACAATGCATTTAGTTTTAGAAATATTTAGGGCTAACTTATTCCTTGCCACCCACTCTGAAACTAATTGCAGCTCTTTGTTGAGTGTTGCAGTCATTTCAGTCGCTGTAGTAGCTGACATGTATAGTGTTGAGTTATCCACATACATAGACACTCTGGCTTTACTCAAAGTCAGTGGCATGTCGTTGGTAAAAAAATGAAAAAAGCAAGGGGCCTAAACAGCTACCCTGGGGAATTCCTGATTCTAACTGGATTATATTTGAGAGGCTTCCATTAAAGAACACCCTATGTGTTCTGTTAGACAAGTAACTCTTTATCCACATTATAGCAGGGGGTGTAAAACCATAACACATACGTTTTTCCAGCAGCAGACTATGATCGATAATGTCAAAAGCTGCACTGAAGTCTAACAAGACAGCCCCCACAATCATTTTATCATCAATTTCTCTCAGCCAATCATCAGTCATTTGTGTAAGTGCTGTGCTTGTTGAGTGTCCTTCCTTATAAGCATGCTGAAATTCTTGTTTACTGTGAAATAGCATTGTATCTGTTCAAACACAATTCTTTCCAGAAGTTTACTAAGGGTTGGTAACAGGCTGATTGGTCAGCTATTTTAGCCAGTAAAGCGGGTTTTACTATTCTTGGGTAGCGGAATGACTTTAGCTTCCCTCCAGGCCTGAGAGCACACACCCTCTAGTAGGCTTAAATTGAAGATGTGGCAAATAGGAGTGGCAATATCGTCTGCTATTATCCTCAGTAATTTTCACATTCATACAATGTGTCAGGTAAATTGCCCCATTAGATTTGCCCCGGTAAAGAAGGAAATACTTTGTTTCAGTTGTACAGAATGATTGTCAAATAGATAAGTCAACCTTAGTCTACTCATAGAGTAGGACTGAGTTTTTCCAATGATAATAGCAACCAGAGATTGAAATAGTCTTGAAAAATGTTGGCTGCAATCAAGACTGAAAGACAACCTCGACATCTGCATTAGAGAGTGGTAATTCGCTGGCCAATGTTGGCTGCAATTGAGATCCGCTGTGCGGGTGATTTTAGCACATATTCATGGTTTAACGTGAGATCAATTAGCGAAAATCTTGCGGCTTTCAATGGTTGCAATTGGCCCATTCAATTTTACTGCTACATCAGAAACATGTCAGAAACTTGGATCTTTGATAATGCTAATATGGTCTATTTCAGGATAACTGCCATATCCACCTGAGTCACAAAAGCATTACTTTACTGATAATGAACATACTCAGCTGTGTGAAATATTGCTGTAACACAAACATTTTCCTTTCCACATAAATTATGGTTTGTACATTCTAGCTGTGTAAACCACAAACACACACTATACTGTATATCTATCCAATCCTCTAAATACACTGTATGTCTAACGTAACAGGGCTTTCTGTAACTGGGATAAATTACAAGAATCGTGAACAGAGGCCATATTTTTAATCTAACACACAGTTAATAATTCAACATTTAATATAAAATAACAAGTTGTCCAGTAACAATATCATTGAATAATTGATTCACTGCACTCTCCTCCCATGCCACTGGATATGAATTACATTTTAAAGAATCAGAAAACCATATTACAGTGGGGCAAAAAAGTATTTAGTCAGCCACCAATTGTGCAAGTTCTCCCACTTAAAGATGAGAGAGGCCTGTAATTTTAATCATAGGTACACTTCAACTAGATGAGAAAAATCCAGAAAATCCATGAATTTATTTGCAAATTATGGTGGAAAATAAGTATGAAACAGCTAGCTTAGTTAGCGGTGGTTCGCGCTAAATAGTGTTTCAATCGGTGACGTCACTTGCTCTGAGACCTTGAAGTAGTGGTTCCCCTTGATCTGCAAGAGCCGCGGCTTTTGTGGAGCGATGGGTAACGATGCTTCGAGGGGTGACTGGTGTTGATGTGTGCAGAGGGTCCCTGGTTCGCGCCCGGGTCTGGGCGAGGGGATGGTCTAAAGTTATACTGTTACAAATGCTTTGACCCCCTGCCCTCAAATGTGCTTCATACTGCCATCCTCTTGAAGTAAAAACAAAGTGGAGAGGTGACCCATTGCTATTCTCAGTGACATTTTGCAACATTATGTAAAAACACTTCATTGTCCATCGCTGTAATGAGAGCACTTAACAGAGGAGAGAAAAGTTGGTCCCCAAGGCTCCAGCTCACCACTGTGCTATCTTCCATTCACTGTCAATGTCACCAGTCTCTCTTCCTCTCCTAGTTTATCCCAGAGGCACAACTGAGCAGGGGGAGCTCTATCTCATTGCAGAAATGGCCAATTTCTCCTTCTCTATCACTCCCGCTCTTGTTCTCTCTCACACACCCACCCTGACCCCATGGGAAGACACTCAATTTAAACCAACATGGCTCTGCTAACAGAAGCACTTGGATACATTCTGAAAAAAGTATGTTTCCTAGTTCCTACTGGCCATTTGAAATAGATCCCTCTTTGATTGCTGCCAGGTAGACAGAGTAAAATAGAGCATCTAGTCATGCCGTTGTATACAATGAATCTGTCAATAGCAGATAGGGAAGAAGCTTTACCACAATCTTCCATCTAGAATTTCTGATGTATTTTCTGTCTCCAACCTCTGTGGTTCCTGTCATCTCCTGCTCCCCCTGCTGAGCATTAGAATAAAGATTAAAGAGAGTCAGTGGGCGAGACAGTGGGAGATGGAGGGAGGGAGGG
This sequence comes from Oncorhynchus masou masou, assembly GCF_036934945.1. Classification (NCBI taxonomy): domain Eukaryota; kingdom Metazoa; phylum Chordata; class Actinopteri; order Salmoniformes; family Salmonidae; genus Oncorhynchus; species Oncorhynchus masou. Next base: position 50,588,480 of record NC_088226.1, read on the forward strand.
GCCGACACAGACCTCAAGCAACAGCCACCTGACAGCAGGTTACCCAGGAAGATACCAGCAGCCAATCAGCAAACAGTCTCCAGCCATCTCTCCAGAGGGACAATGGACAGACGGGCAGATTTGAGCACTGAAGGACACTGTTTCTCCTACACCCTGCTGGCGCATGTGCCCATGCACAAACACAAGCACACACAGGGGCACAACACTTCATATTGTGTGTTTATACATACAGTACTGTGATAGTTTCAAAGTGAAGTGATTTGTTTGAGATGAAAGAAGTCAATGGGGGGAAAAACGTGATCAAGAAATAGCTTTGTGCGAGTTGAACATCGTTCCCAATTAAACTAATTGTGCTTGTAGATAATGAACAGTTTCTCATTTCCCCAACTCAGCAGCTTTGGAAGACTAATTGTTTACCTGAAAGATTAGAAGAGCATGTAATGAATGCATTTCATTTGCCTCAACGCAAAAAAAAGGGACTTGAAATACCTCAGTGAATGGTACTGCCACCATTGTTTATAGTTCACCCCCTCCTACGCCTGGGTGTTTGTGCACTCTGTGAGAGAGAGATGCGATAAACTCAGAACAGACAAGGGCATAGTAGCCTATGTCTCTATTTTTCTCAGACAGTATTTGACTTGTTGGGCTCCACACTCATGACATATTGTGTTGTCATAATCTTAATGGATATGGATTGAATAATACACAATAATTCAATATATATGTTTTAAATACCATAACCATGATCAAAGTTGATCATCTTGAAGAGGACACAATATGCCACAACCCATGCAAGATTAAAAAGGTTACGTTTTACATAACATGACAGATGGCAGCCCCAAGCTAACTGATTTGGCTTTGGCCTGACTAAAAATGCTACAGTAACCTGTCACAGTGAACAGAACAAGCCAACTGAGCAGAGACTATGTCTGAGAGTCTTTTAATCGTGAACAAACACTCTCACTCCTGAGACCTGCATCATCTCATTCTCAGCTCAGTCTGTCTGTTGGCTATCAGCCCATCCATATGATACCCAGATTACTGCCAACACACAGCACACTAACATGCTGGTCTCCATAAGGATGTCTCCATCCATACTTCCTTTGTACGAGAGAGATGGCGCTAACCTACTGATTGCATATACCTACTGCTCATATACCTTAAAAGGCTAAGTGCCAGTTCTCCGGAAAGACCTGGACTACTGTGAGCACCGATAACCTGGTGCTCCCCGGTCCCATCCCACCCTCTACTACACATCCCTTCCCCAACACCCATTCAGGCAAGATCTAATTCACAGATGAATAATGGATGGACTTTCATCTATTCTTCTCTTGCACTGTGCACTATAGCTGCAGAGATAATGCGGAGGGGAGCTCTCTCTCTCTCTCATACTGGAGGCAGCATATCATCACATTTGTGTAGTGTCATAGAGCAGTAGAGTCGAGGCACTTACAGAAGTTGCACACATGGGGAACCTTTTTAGTAGCCTAGGGTCTGGGAATAATGTGGCCTTTTACAAACGCATTTCATGCAACTCTAAGTCATTTTACATGACTGGAGACTATGGCAGAATATTTTTGTTCTACTTTTTTTATTGCTTCATTTATTGCTTAATTATTGGGCTACAATCCACAGCGAGGCTATTTTTTTAAAGCTCTGTGGCTAAATGATAGGCCTTCTCATGGTGTAGTAGGCTATTCTGAATGACTTCATTTATTCATGAACAGACAGCAGTAATTCTATAACTTTGGCAAATTTATTTCAATTTATACGGAGTGCTGCAGTTCCTTCATAACTCTTTGCGCAATTCTATAAGGAAATAAATGATGAAGTGGAGAAAGATGAGAGTTGCAGGCTCATGTCTATCAGAGCAGAGAGAGAGAGAGATCATAGAAAGGGAATCTCATTCTAGTCATGTGAAAGATACTGGCACACTTCTCACACAGACACAGCCAGGAGTTGGTCTCAAACATAGGTAACATTGTTGCGCAAACCATAAACTCGGTCCAGCCCAATCCAAATATTTGGCCAGGCTGAAAATCAACTTTTTCACATAGTTTTTTTTTCTGGGGGCAGGAGAATCAACTTGAAAGAACTTTGATCGCTTTTGTTATAATGTTTACATTGCAAAAAGTGAGAAAATAAATGTCATGCCATGAGAGGTACAGGATCCTGCCAAATAGGTTCCGGTACAAAACGGAGACGTGCCGGATACTGTTCAAATTAAGCACTGTTATAAACCTAACCCTAACTGTAACCTTAACCACGCTGCTAACCTTATGCCTAACCCTAACTGTAACCTTAACCATGCTGCTAACCTTATGCCTAACCCTAACTGTAACCTTAACCACGCTGCTAACCTTATGCCTAACCCTAACCCTAACTGTAACCTTAACCACGCTGCTAACCTTATGCCTAACTCTAACTATAACCTTAACCACGCTGCTAACCTTATGCCTAACCCTAACTGTAACCTTAACCACGCTGCTAACCTTATGCCTAACCCTAACTGTAACCTTAACCACGCTGCTAACCTTATGCCTAACCCTAACTGTAACCTTAACCATGCTGCTAACCTTATGCCTAACCCTAACCCTAACTGTAACCTTAACCACGCTGCTAACCTTATGCCTAACCCTAACCCTAACTGTAACCTTAACCACGCTGCTAACCTTATGCCTAACCCTAACTGTAACCTTAACCACGCTGCTAACCTTATGCCTAACCCTAACTGTAACCTTAACCACGCTGCTAACCTTATGCCTAACCCTAACTCTAACTGTAACCTTAACCACGCTGCTAACCTTATGCCTAACCCTAACCCTAACTGTAACCTTAACCACGCTGCTAACCTTATGCCTAACCCTAACCTTAACTGTAACCTTAACCACGCTGCTAACCTTATGCCTAACCCTAACCTTAACTGTAACCTTAACCATGCTGCTAACCTTATGCCTAACCCTAACCCTAACTGTAACCTTAACCACGCTGCTAACCTTATGCCTAACCCTAACTCTAACTGTAACCTTAACCACGCTGCTAACCTTATGCCTAACCCTAACCCTAACTGTAACCTTAACCACGCTGCTAACCTTATGCCTAACCCTAACCCTAACTGTAACCTTAACCACGCTGCTAACCTTATGCCTAACCCTAACTCTAACTGTAACCTTAACCACGCTGCTAACCTTATGCCTAACCCTAACCCTAACTGTAACCTTAACCACGCTGCTAACCTTATGCCTAACCCTAACTGTAACCTTAACCACGCTGCTAACCTTATGCCTAACCCTAACTGTAACCTTAACCACGCTGCTAACCTTATGCCTAACCCTAACTCTAACTGTAACCTTAACCACGCTGCTAACCTTATGCCTAACCCTAACCCTAACTGTAACCTTAACCACGCTGGATGCCTAACCCTAACCTTAACTGTAACCTTAACCACGCTGCTAACCTTATGCCTAACCCTAACCTTAACTGTAACCTTAACCACGCTGCTAACCTTATACCTAACCCTAACCTTAATTGTAACCTTAACCACGCTGCTAACCTTATGCCTAACCCTAACCTTAACTGTAACCTTAACCACGCTGCTAACCTTATGCCTAACCCTAACTATAACCTTAACCACGCTGCTAACCTTATGCCTAACCCTAACTGTAACCTTAACCACGCTGCTAATCTTATGCCTAACCCTAACTCTAACTGTAACCTTAACCACGCTGCTAACCTTATGCCTAACCCTAACCTTAACTGTAACCTTAACCATGCTGCTAACCTTATGCCTAACCCTAACCTTAACTGTAACCTTAACCACGCTGCTAACCTTATGCCTAAACCTAACCCTAACTGTAACCTTAACCATGCTGCTAACCTTATGCCTAACCCTAACCTTAACTGTAACCTTAACCACGCTGCTAACCTTATGCCTAACCCTAACCTTAACTGTAACCTTAACCACGCTGCTAACCTTATGCCTAACCCTAACCTTAACTGTAACCTTAACCACGCTGCTAACCTTATGCCTAACCCTAACTATAACCTTAACCACGCTGCTAACCTTATGCCTAACCCTAACTGTAACCTTAACCACGCTGCTAACCTTATGCCTAGCCCTAACCTTAACTGTAACCTTAACCACGCTGCTAACCTTATGCCTAATCCTAACCCTAACTGTAAACTTAACCACGCTGCTAACCTTATGCCTAGCCCTAACCTTAACTGTAACCTTAACCACGCTGCTAACCTTATGCCTAACCCTAATCTTAACTGTAACCTTAACCACGCTGCTAACCTTATGCCTAACCCTAACCTTAACTGTAACCTTAACCACGCTGCTAACCTTATGCCTAATCCTAACCCTAACTGTAAACTTAACCACGCTGCTAACCTTATGCCTAGCCCTAACCTTAACTGTAACCTTAACCACGCTGCTAACCTTATGCCTAACCCTAATCTTAACTGTAACCTTAACCACGCTGCTAACCTTATGCCTAACCCTAACCTTAACTGTAACCTTAACCACGCTGCTAACCTTATGGAAACCTTAGCTCTACCTCCAGGACAAGATTCATCCCAATAAAAGGCAACTTGTAAGGAGAGGGAGCGAAAAGGCCACATCTCCCCACTCCTTCATCCAATTAGTCCCCTGCTTTCTCATTGTTCATTACCCTGATTCGATTAATCTATAACCTTGAGTTTCCTCTCAGCTCTTTATTGACCCTCCCCATCCTCCCATCTCCCTCTCTAGAGCACCAGTCAGTATGTTGATCATCCTAGTAGACTTCCCTCAACTCCTTGATATCTTTAACAATCTCCACTAGATAAATGCCCCCAGGCTTCTTCCTCCTCTCCTCCTACTGTAAAAGCTGTAGCACGTGAGGCTTTTTCTACAGATGCACAGCCAGAAAAGTAAGATACGGGTGGCACCAGGCAGCTAGCGCTGCTAAGGAGGAATAAACCCACAAAAACTGAGCAATTAGCATTTTCATCTAAATCAGAGAGGCAGCTTGTGAAGCAGCCCATCAATAATGCAGGCTGGTGGGAGACCCTGGCTGCTAGGCTACTGGCCCACAGAACGTACAGGGCTGTGTCCTTGGGCTACTGAGACTGGGGAAGGCTCCTGCTCAGAACTCCTGCTTAGATCCACACAGGGGCCTCTCCTATTGCCGGGCCCACTGTAATAACAGCTGCTAGACCTAGACACACGTGAGTGGAATAACAATCACTAAAATAATACCACCACCAGGCTTCAAATAGCCAGCCATGTCCTTTAGCAACCAACAGCAGCAGACAAAATGGAAGGCCGCCCATCGCAGAAGGTGGAGAGCTGCGAGTGGAAATCAGCATGGAAGGTGGAGGTCTCTGGGAGTGTGATTCATGTTAGAGTTTTCATTAAGTGGATTACGTACTTATCTCACATTACTATTCCTCCTCGTACGAATTAATTGGCACTAAAAGGGGAATGGCAGCAGGAGCCATTATGACGACGTTTTTACTACCATGTTTATTTTCCTTAATTAATGCAATGGTGCCTTTGAAGTGCAATAATAAATGTGTCCAGTTGAGGTGTGTGAACAAAAGACTGCCATATTGAGGATGAAAGAGGTCGAGCGTAGTGTTGTTCAGTGGTCTTTGACCGGAGAAAAGCAGGCAAGCTAATTGCTAGTGACTGCTCTCTCAGCAGGCAACAAGCTTGTCCCCCTCTCCTCTCTGATAACAGCTCTGCTTACTGCTCCACTCTGAACGACCTTCACCAATGCAGACTGGGGAGTCTGTTTGTGGCTGCAGCCAAACCCACCCACCCACACACACACAACTATCTCACCAATTTTACAACCAGCAATATAACGTCTAATATTGTCTCCCTCCATGTCAGTTTCCTACATCATAATCTGATTGGTGGGATCTACCTGAAGTTACCTGAGTTACCTGAAGTGTGCTGGAGCCCATCTGCTGGTATTGAACCTGAGGGCTGAAGTTGAGACACAATTGCTTTTCTGCTGTTATTGATTCAGCTACATGAAACATTAAAATGTTTTGAGTTTCAGGAGACACCCCTGGATTTCTATGAGGAACTACACAGGAAGAAAAACTCCACATGACAAAGGGGCTGAAGATGGTTGGCTGAGCCAATAGCTAGCAGTATAGTATAAACACATACTTTATAACATCTATTGTATTCCATACAAAACACAAAGGCTAGCTGTGTAATCAAGGTATGAACAGTCCAAAGGAGGCTGGCTGGATGAGCTATAGGAGGAAGGGCTCATTGTAATGGTCGGAATGGAATAAATGTAACGTGGTCAAACATGTGGTTTCCATTTGTTTGAGACCATTCCATATATTCCATTCCAGCCATTACAATGAGACCTTCCTCCTATAGCTCATCCAGCCAGCCTCCTCTGGAACAGTCATTTAATATTCCACTGCAATAACAGTGTAATCAGGCTGCACTGAGGGCCATGTTGCCTGCTGAGTCAGAAACAGTGGTCAGTGGGACTGCAGTGAGGAAAGAGGGGGAGGGCTCAGCCTGTCCAGAAGGCTGCTCTTCTGCCCAACTGAGCCATCATTCCTTATTATGGTGCTTTATCCTTTTACAGTCCGCCTCAAACTGATGCTGCTCCATACAGTAATAACACTGAACCACACAGATACAGAGGCATTATGCATCAAACATCAACAACCAATGTACTCAGGGGAAGACACGTAAAGACTCCCCTCATTCCATTCAATCTGCAGTTTCACGCATGGCTTCCGTCCTCCAAGCTATGTATTATAGAGCAACCTAGAGAGACTATAAAACATTTTACTGCCCGTTTGTGATAAAGACCTCAGCTAACTTAGTGTACGTGCTTGGCTGTGGGAAATCATCTTTATGGTGTCCTCCTGTGAGCAGTCAACAGCACAACCCTTCCCCCACATTCCTCCTCTACCTTGGTCAAGCTATGGGGGGAGGGGTGGGCCCCACCCGTGGGCCCCACCCTTCCCCATGTGAATCATCCTAGATCACCCCTGATGTAACTCTGCCAATAGACTAGGCCACTACGGCATGTAACAATACTGAGAAATAGTTGCGGAGGCAGACTACTTCCGCCCATTGCTGTGTTTATCTGCAGTTATTGTTTTAAAATCTCATAATCGGCGGGCTAATTGAATTGGACTTGGTCTACTTTAGGGAGACCCCCCGCTGGTAGACCCGCGGATCAATTCCCAAAAACGGGGCCTTTTTCTTTTGAACTCAGTCTCATTGTTGAGAGTTAGAATAGTAGAATACACAAGGTGCAATTTCAAAACTTGGATGTGCATCAGCAGGTTTCCTCTTGTTATGTCACTCACTGACAGTCACTCAATTAGCCCATTTTTTTGATTGATAAATTAGTCTAGCCAGCTATCTAAACTTGTAATAACCATGGCCGAATACCGACCGGGCACGCTGGGCACCTCCAGGTGGCCCCCATTGAATTTGTTATTGCAGGAAATTAACCAAATCTGGTACAGTGCATTTAGTTAAGAGAGTTAAGTAGTAAATTGTTTGCACAAATCAGTTGACTGCATGTGTGTGTATGAATGTGGGTTAGCAGACCCGCCAGCCACTTCAGCCCCTCGTGATGAGTTCAGATTCTTTGCGGCCCCCAACCCCCATCAAAGTTGCCCATCCCTGATCTAATTCGATCTTACTGGAGAGAGACAGAGAGGAGGAGCCTGAGCTCGGGCCAGATGCTCCTCAGTTCATTCTCCTGGACTGAGCTGCAGTGCAAAAGCTGTTCTAATTAAAACTGGGAGCAAGAACAAAGGATCTCCCAAGAGGTTAAATGCCATAGAAGACTCTACAAGCACGCTGGTGCTGTATGGAACTAGAACAAGCTCTCTTAATTACTGAACATTTATCCGAGTAAAAGGTAGGTAGCGCTGATCAATGCATTTCTGTCAAAATTAAAAATAACTTTCCTCATCAGTCCTGAAAACTGGCTTATGTTTACTCCTATATAGAGAAGGTCACAGTGTAGCAATTGTTTGGGAATTGATTACAGACTAAAATCTTCATCAACACAACAGGTAGTATTGTATGGCCAATACAGTTTTGTGTCAGGAGTTGTATCATTCATATCTTTCTAAAAATGGCTCTCACATCCAAACCATCCAAACAATGCCCTCAGCATGACCACAGGAAAGCCTACGGTGTTGAGAACAGTGGACACACAACCCATTGTGCTGCACCCCAAGACATTGAGTAACATGCACTTCTGGGGTATCTGATAGAAGCCTGGATGAAGAGAAGGCCCTTACAGAGGCTTTGAAGTGCTGTATTCCTTCGTGTTGAATCTCTACTATAACTGTATCAGGTAGCAGGTCAGCTAGAGGGAGCGGTAATAACCCAGTAAATTGTCTCCCGGAGGCACCAGTACTCTCACAGAATACCAAACCTGACTCAGACACGGCAGGCCTCGCAGTCGAGAGAGAGAAAAACATCTCAGAAATCACATTCCCGTAATTACTCTTTCATTGAGGGGTGATTTAATAAAATCATCCCTTTTTTTTAACTCAATCAGATTTGAAACAGGGTCTGTGTGACGAGACGTTCTGTGCTAAGCGTGTATTTCACGGGAAGCCTGTTAATCTCGTTCCTCATATGAAAATTAAAGTGTCTGGCGCTGAAGTACAGGGGTTCAAAATCAAATCAAATCAAACTGTATTGGTCACAGGGCCTTCCAAGTGGTGCAGCAGTCTAAGGCACTGCATCACAGTGCTATCTGCGTCACCACAGATCAGTTCGAGGTTTAATCCCAGGCTGTGTCGCAGCTGGCCGCGACCGGGAGACCCATGAGGCGGCGCACAATTGGCCCAGCGTCGTCCGGGTTAGGAGAGGGTTTGGCCGTCCGGGTTGTCCTTGTCCCATTGTGCTCTAGCGACTTCTGTGGTGGGCCAGGCACATGCACACTGACATGGTCACCATGTTTCCTCCGACACATTGGTACAGCTGGCTTCCAGGTTAAGCGAGCAGTGTGTCCAGAAGCAGTGCGGCGTGGCGGGGTCGTGTTTTGGAAGACGCACGGCTCTCGTCCTTCGCCTCTCCCGAGTCCGTACGGGTGTTGCAGCGATGGGACAAGACTGTAACTACCAATTGAATATCACGAAATTGGGGGGAAAAAGGGGGTAAAGAAATTAAATAATAATATAAAAAATATATTGTACTGCTCACATACACATTTAGCAGATATTACAGCGGGTGTATCGAAATGCTGGTGTTCCTAGCTCCAACAGTGCATTACTATCTAACAATTCAACAACCTTCAATGTGTGTTCCAGTACAGTAGCTGGTCCCATGTATTCCTTCTCCTATTTCTCTGTTTTTCCATTATTTTACTCTCCATGGTGGCTTCAGGAGTGACCTACATATGGCAGCTCTGACAAGGGCAGACAGGATGTGATTCATCAGCCATCTTGAGGATAAGACCAACCTCAAACCCCCAGGAGAATGTTTAAAGGAGACAGCTCATATGTTATCACCAAACTAGACACACAGACAACTCTGTCATTTAGGCTTCACATGCCATCATTGGTTGAAATATGAGGTGAAAGTTTGGCTGATTAATCATACTGTCAAAGGCTGTTCGCTAGGCTTTTCTCCTCTCACCATGATGCGACTAGAGACTACTGTACTAGAGAATATAAACACAGGCTGACAGTGTGGTCTTTGTCAGATTATTCCATGCTTCATGAGTGGTGAGGGAGTCTTCTTTTGGAGTCGTATAGCGGAAACCGACCATACCTTCAACTTGTCAACCTGGACACAGTAAGAGTGGGTCCCGGGCAGCATTGAGCAAATTCTCAGTTCTGCTTCTTTTTCCTGCATGCTCATTCCAGCCATGTTCATCTCCTAGCCTGTCAACCGCACCTGCAAACTTCCTCTTTCCTATTCCACTGGAACTTTGGTTTTGGGAACATCAAAGTCAGACCAGAGGAGGCTTGGACACACCACTCTCTCTCTCTCTCACACACACACACACACACACACACACACACACACACACACACACACACACACACACACACACACACACACACACACACACACACACACACACACACACACACACACACACACACACACACACACACACACACACACACACACACACACACAGAGCCACTGACTGGAAATAATGTCTCTCTCACACCTTAACAGAAAGGCCCGGCCCGTCGGCCCAGTCTCCTGGAAGTAGACCTTCAGAGAGATGCAGCTCCCCAGTGTAAAAGAACTAGACACTTTTCACAGATCAGTGCCAGACCGTTCAACCATCACGTCTGGGGAGAGTCCTCACGCAGTCTTCCACACAGAGCAGCACTTCTTTGTATGATGTAAGTAGGATATGCATTCTGTCATGTAAATCAATTCTAGCATGACAACTCAGGCATTCATCTAAATATTGTTGTTGGATGTTGAGCATGTATTATGCGACCATTGTAGTTAGAGGACTTCTATAAGAGGACCCTGAGTGTGGTCATCCAGTGACTAACTGCACTGCAACTGAATAACTCTTACCTCCCATCACTCTGCATCTAAAAACAAACCATTACGCTGGTCCCTGTCACGCCTCGCTAGCAGCCTGACGTTGTATATTAATTATAGCCAAAGGCCTTATCTCAGCACTGCACAGTGGTGGGGAAGTCACTGCACCCAGTGGCTGCTGGGTCGTGTGAGGGGTGGCTGGATGATCACTGGAATTTCCTCTATTTTTAGCAGGGCCTGTTATTTCGGGGTGTCAGTACGGGTGCGGGACGAGCTCAGTCTGTCCGTGGACCAGGAGTTGACTTACCTTCTATGGATGGGGCCTGGTCCTGGGCTGCATACAACATACTCTTGAACGCCTGGAAAAGGAACAAACAGAGGGATAATCACTCATCAGTTTCTCTACTGTACAAGCAATGACCTGCTGATATTTAATCCAATCAATCAACACCTTTTCATATGAGTAAATGATTACAATAATTAGTGGGGTTGACGTATTGAACGAGATATTATTGATTGATAAATTCAAGTAATCCACTTACATAGCCATTGTCATGAATAGTATGATAAGTCAATTACTTAACACAAATGAAGAAAGAAGACCAGAAAACGAAGTAATATATTGAAAGTATATCTGAAATTTCCAAACTCAGTACATAATGTCTACAGGGAAAAATAACCATCCTTCGGCAACAATCGGCAAGATGTGTGAAGATAATGATTCCAGGCGGAGTTATAGGACATCAATGCCGTTGTAATTAACCATTTAACCATGATGTCTGATGGACACCATTTCCCTGTCACATTTCACTTCTCTCAAATGAAACAGAGATAGAGGCTAGTTCTTATCAGTTCTCACAGTTCTTATCACACCCAAGGATTTTGTCTATGGTTGAAGAGGGACCACAGATGTGCAGGGAAAGTTTTCTCATGACATTGTTGAAGGTGCTCTTCTAAAATCACATTCCTTATTTTCAGAGAAACCAAATGCATTGGTTCCGTACACAAATTAAATAGAGATCTGTAATCCACTAGGATCCTTTGCACGCCCAATTTTTCAGTTTTTGATTTGTTAAAAAAGTTTGAAATATCCAATAAATGTCGTTCCACTTCATGATTGTGTCCCACTTGTTGTTGATTCTTCACAAAAAAATACAGTTTTATATCTTTATGTTTGAAGCCTGAAATGTGGCAAAAGGTCGCAAAGTTCAAGGGGGCCGAATACTTTCGCAAGGCACTGTATGTGTATGCGGTTTGAGTCTAAACATTGTTTCTTTAAACAATGGGCTTCCAAGCTCAATTTTAAAAATATTTGCAAGTCTTTGATTAATCAGAACCAAATATATGAAAGCTGCCAAAATGTTGACAGTTCAATGCACCCAATTTTTTTCAAATGAAAGGTAGATGGGACCTGTATCAGAGGTTAAAGATCAACAATATTTACGTGGAAAATTGAGGGACTTCCTAGGTTTCAATGAAGTAAACCAAATCAACTGTAGTAAATACATAACTCAGAAGTCCATGATCTTTGCCAAAGTACTGAATGGGAATATGCCAGAATTTGGACTGGATCTTGTTGATTCTAGGCTTTATTGTTTGGAATATCAACCACTTCAAATGATAAGCTTTGATAGAAACGCTGTGGCTTATCAAGTTGAGGTCCCACACTTTGCACAGGTCACTGAGTTAGTGGATGCTGAAAAGCTGGTTGATTTAACTCTTATTACACAATTAGCAACAAGAGACAAACGTATGTACAAGTCAAATACCATCTTGGGGATGAAATAGAATTGTACAACAGTTGAAATGACTCATAGTGTGTTCCCCAGATATGAACAGTGTCTTTGTTCTGTGTCTATTTATTTTCCTTTTTTAACTAGGCAAGTCAGTTAAGAACAAATTCTTATTTTCAATGAAGGCCTAGGAACAGTGGGTTAACTGCCCTATTCAGGGTCAGAACGACATATTTTTACCTTGTCAGCTCGGGGATTCGATCTTGCAAACTTCGGTTACTAGTACAACACTCTAACCACTAGACTACCTGCTGCCCCAAAATGATTGCTGTGCTGTGTGTAAGATTGACAATAAAACAGTGAATTCCATTTGGTCATTATCTGTTCTTAATATGTGAAGAGATGAAAAGGATAAGATGCTTGAAATAAGAAATTGTGACTTTGACAAAGCAGTTTTGTACTTGTCAGTGTAGAACAAACCGCTTTATAATTCTGGTCATTCTAGTTTCGAGCATTACGTTACTCAGAACCAGTAATACAATCTCAGTAACAACTTATATTATCTTATTACGATAATTAAGGACAAAAAAGCTTGAAACAAGTGAAATGCTCTAACATAAAAACTGCCTGGTAAGAAGAAATAGAAGTAACTGTGAACATGTTTCTTGGACGTCCAGTCAGAAGAATTTTGCTTGTGCCTTCAGTGGGATAGACACAGTGGGATAGACACAGTGGGATAGACACAATGGGATAGACACAGTGGGATAGACACAGTGGGATAGACACAATGGGATAGACACAGTGGGATAGACACAGTGGGATAGACACAGTGGGATAGACACAGTGGGATAGACACAGTGGGATAGACACAGTGGGATAGACACAATGGGATAGACACAGTGGGATAGACACAGTGGGATAGGCACAGTGGGATAGACACAGTGGGATAGACACAGTGGGATAGACACAGTGGGATAGACACAATGGGATAGACACAGTGGGATAGACACAATGGGATAGACACAGTGGGATAGACACAGTGGGATAGACACAATGGGATAGACACAGTGGGATAGACACAGTGGGATAGACACAATGGGATAGACACAGTGGGATAGACACAGTGGGATAGACACAATGGGATAGACACAGTGGGATAGACACAGTGGGATAGACACAGTGGGATAGACACAATGGGATAGACACAGTGGGATAGACACAGTGGGATAGACACAGTGGGATAGACACAGTGGGATAGACACAGTGAGATAGACACAGTGAGATAGACACAGTGGGATAGACACAGTGGGATAGACACAGTGGGATAGACACAGTGGGATAGACACAGTGGGATAGACACGTACCCGCATGGTGAACTTTGTGTCTTGTGCAACAGTGAACAACCAATATTTTTTTGGATTCAAAGCTTAGATGTGACAAAGAATAATTTAAATAATGACGCATAGTGAAGAACAAAATATCTTCTTGACAACCATATGTGTAGTTTATGTTCCATTCCCCCATTCTCTAGAACAGTTTATCTGATGTTTGGATAACGTGGACATATGAGAGGAAAGGATGATAATTAATCCTCCTATGTGGGAGGAACCTACTTAGAAACTCTGTTTGCTCATTTTCCAACCTGAACACCAACACTGTAGTCAGATATTACTCTATGCTCATATCGAACACTTCATTTGTTGTTGACATTTTTTGCAGGAGACCACCTGTGGTTCATGTAGCAGGGTTTACCATCCAAACTAATAGTTGGAAGAGACAGAGGGGACGCATTTATCAAGATGTAGGCATATTGCCATGGCAATAGCACCGATGGTAAAGGGGACAGGGCAGGGCGGCTCTTTTTTGCATGGCCCCCGACTGTAGCTTAGTACACCAGCTTACAGAGATCAACCTGCAGGTCTCCCCACACCTCATTGGGCTGATCGTCTTCTGTTGAGATGTACAGTAGTAAAAAATAACTATATCAACTACAATACTGCAGGTGCTGGGTGGTCTGAGATCTGAACCTCCAATGATTCTCATCATCACTTTAACTGAGTGGATCTCTGAGTGCAGGACTGACCGAGACCAGATGCCTTCTCAGTAGGGGATAGAGGATGAGGTGTGGGAAGCTCGCCATGCCATCTCTGTTGTCTAAGTAAGATGCATACATTACACCAGAAGTGTGTCGTTTTGTGTTGGCTATAGGCTAGCATGATCATATTCATCATGTCATGTGCAATGATTTCTGTTCTCATTTTAACCATGCATATTTTGTGAATGTAAGTGGTTGGAATAGTGAAAACGTTTATATGAACCAATCATTTGTGTTTATGGTTCACATTCTCCAGTTTATGCAGCGAGTCATCTTGCAATGTGTGCCACTGGCAGCGCTCAAAAACCTGCATATGGGCCTACCTGACAGTGAAAACACTGCACAGAGAGGCTGGAGTGGGAAATGAGCCCCACACAGAAACCACTGCATGTAATTAACATGTGTACCTGCTTATGATAATAATTTTATGTCCCTTAGGAATAGGAATAGGAATAGGAACTTCGCTTACACAAGCATTCTCCTGAACATATAAACCCACGCAAGTGATTCGATTGCAGAGGTAAAAGCACAAGAGGCTTCCCTCTGTCGCCCACCCACGCTGCCACATTACCCTCTCCACCTTGCTCATGTTACGGCTTCTGTTGCTTTACCACGCTCACACAGAACAGACCAGGAACCAGACCAAGGGCCAGCCTAGATGGAACCAAGAACCAAGACCATGTACCAACTGCACGAGCCAAAAGGAAAATGTCCACAAGATACAACAAAAAGGACAAATGACAAAGGGAGCAGTTTAATGTTGTTTGTTTTCATATTATCTGGAAGAGTGAGATTACTCTGTTTATAATGCCAGCATAACACACAGGAATGAGCTCTGCTTTCCTAATGAGCAGCAGCAGACCTCAACGCTAAACAGGTGTTTAAAAAGGACAGTCTCATAGGATGAGCAGACTTCATTACTTTATCATTTCATCACCTTGTCAATTCCTCAATTCACATGCAAGCGTTTTGGTGATTAGATGCATCTTTTCTCCCAAGCAGCCTACCCAGCTGTCCTGTTGTAGCCAAAAGGCATTTAGAAGAATCCAAACAATGTTGCATTGGAAAAAATAAAAGAAAGAGTAAGGTCATTGATGGATCGTAAAAAGACTTGAAAGACCAAACTAAACGGTGGGGATAACAGGGAGACATGTTGTTGCTGATGTTTCCTCCACAAAGCCTTGTTCAAGAAACATCTCAAGGACAGAGTGATCTCTCCTCTGTTTTGGCAATAAACAGACATGTATATGTAAAAGGACCATGAGCTCCAACGTGAAGTTCATAGAAGCATGTCAAATCTGGTGTCAAATGAAAGCTAAGAGTATTATTGGGAAATTAAGGCATTTATAATATTTTCAACCATTTTCTATCCTAAATACTAGGATTAAGCAAAGGCTTTGATTTGTGGTCAAGCAGATGGAAAGGGGGTCTTAAAAAACACCTAGCAGGAAAAGTCTTAAAAGGTATTAGAAATACATCAAAACATAATTATGTTGAAGTAAAGACCCCTGACAACTAATATCAACACTTATATTTAGTTTGGATAAATGATGTTCCTTGCGTAATTTAAGGAACATTGCCCTGTGTCATGAAATTCATCATATTTCCAATTTCTCTCCCTCATGAAGAGGGAGGATAATGAAAGTTCACAGAAGTAATAAGTCAATCTAGACCTACCAGTTCGTCAGTGTTTTTACTGATACCTATTTGATTTATGAATTATTAACTGATTCAAACTTGAAATGTTGTTACCAAATTGTTAACGAAATTTCCAAAATAATCTTTAACAGAATTTGTGCAATTGAATTGGATACAATGGGAAATCATAGTAGTCACAAACCACAGATGGGTCAACTGCTACAATCCTCTCTTCCAACGGAATACTGTTATGTTCAACTCATTACCATTTTCTTTCTCTTTCTGTCGTCTGGTGGTCAAAGCAAGTGTGAAAACAGTCTGGACAACCCCTCCCTCTCTCCCTATCCCTCTCTCACTCTGCTTTTCTGTATTTTCTCTCTAGTTAATGTCACCTGTCCCGACTCTTACTGAACCCTACCCATGAGCCCCCTCTCTGGTCATTTACTGTAACCAGCATCCTCACCCACTGAGCACCGGCACCGGACGTCCATGGATGTTGAAAAGTAGTTCACATTTGGTCAGTCCACCCTGGCCTTGATTTCAACGTCCACAGACATCCATTTTTATTTTTTATTTTTTATTTTTTTTAATGTGGTCACATATAAAAAAATTGAGGGAGATTTTACCGAAATTCTGTTACCAAACTTTGCATCTGCACAGTTCTTCCAGTGAATGTGTTTTTGTAAATTGTTAAAAGTAGTCCTTGTACATGTGTGGTTTTTTTGTTTGTTTTTTGCCTACATGAAGTGAAAAATCTAAGTCTCAGCGCAATTCCATTACCCTCAAATTGCCCATAACCTTATTCCCTTAATATTTCCAGGGGATAAAATTAAGATTCAGAGGCTCTTAACCTAATGTAAAGTGCTATATTTCCAAATATTTCTGACCAGTTCCCCATCAATCCAGCGCACAAGCCTAATTAATGCAAGACCAAACAATACATCCCTCACACTCAGAGAAAAGGGACGAAGTCCACTCATCAACCACTACTTCACTAAGCAAAGTGATTTAGTTAGTAATACTGATTATTTATAGATGGCATAGAAATTGATGGTATGCCAATCTATGCCAGAGAATCCATCATCCATCTCAGGTCATCCATCTCAGAGCTGACTGAGGTGTAAAATGGCTGATATGGCCATGTATTGGTCCCCGTACTACATGCGTCAGGCTGCAAGTATAGACAAAGACTAATATGGCCATATGTGTTTCACCTTCACCACGTCCAAGTGAACGCATAGTGCTTCCTATACCTGCTTAACGAGTTAGGTAGATCAATAAAGGTATTTATAAGATGTATATAAACATATCTTTTTTATAGTATGGTATATGGCCACATAGTGAGGCATGCAGGTTTGATACTGGAATGCAGACTCAGACTCTTCCAGAGGCTCACATCAGCATCTTTGTCTATAATTCATAGAACAAAATGGAATGGGGCAAGCCTTGTCAGAGCCCGTCTCAGAGCCCGTCTCAGAGCCCGTCTCAGAGCCCGTCTCAGGGCCCGTCTCAGGGCCCGTCTCAGAGCCCGTCTCAGAGCCCGTCTCAGAGCCCGTCTCAGAGCCCGTGTCAGAGCCCGTCTCAGAGCCCGTGTCAGAGCCCGTCTCAGAGCCCGTCTCAGAGCCCGTCTCAGAGCCCGTCTCAGAGCCCGTCTCAGAGCCCGTCCTCACTCAGACTCTTAATGTGAACCAAGAAGATGTGGGGTGTGACCCTGAAAATGCTCATACATATCCCAACAAAGACCTTGCCCTTGATGTACCCTTACTCTGATCTCTCCAAACCATAGATACAACCAAACATAGCCAGTTTTAAACTTTGTGATTTTGGTCCATTCAATTAATGCTTGTCAAACAAAGCAAGGCATAATATCAAATTTACAAAAATTGAAATTAACTAAATAACTTACAGAATAGCGTTATTCAATCAAATGTGTTGTTGTCACAAGGCAAAATGTTTCAGGACAGTAACATTTTATGAATTATAATGAAAACATTGTATTGTGATTCTACCCATTAGCAGAGAATATCCTATGCATAATCATTTATATATATATATATATATATATATATATATATATATATATAGTTGTATGTTTTAAAATAATATTTAAAAAAATATTTTAGGTCTGGTTTCCAACACTGGAAAACAATAACGGACTAAGCCACATAAATACTATCCTAATTGTTCAGCGTTCCAATGTAATGTAGCGCACGCGATGGCGACCTGAGCAGGTGACAGATATATGTCAACATCAACAAATATAGAGAACGATAATAATGTATCCCGTAAATATCATCACTAACCTAAATAAAATAACAATTAACAAAATGAATAAATGCTTAGGGTCTATGAATAGCAAGTATGTTATCTATGAACAAAAGGCTACAATTAAAGTGACAGCTTCAGGAATGGTTGCACAAAGATAACTAGGATGTATAAAATCATGACCTAAAATGACAAAACAACACTAAATTAAAAACAAACAAAAAATGACTAAGACAGCACGGTTTATCAAAAGGAAAGTTAGAGCTTACGCAATAGCCAACCATAAACTGTAGACTATCCTTATCGAGTAGCCTATCCAAGTAATCTTTTGTTACACAATTCAAGAAGTAGGCTAAAAGTGAAAGTGACAGCTGTAACAAAAACACAAATCAAGATTAATAAAATGTACCAAGACTAATGACAAGACCATATGATGCTATTAATTCAGTAGGTATTAATTAAACTATGGATTCGAGGGACTTTTCTCACTTTAAATCAGAAAGCATTACTTCTAAACACAATCGTGTGAAATTACCTCATATTGAAGGTACTGTTTCCTCCATTCCGGAGTAATATGAGACGAAAGGTGCTCCGCGAATTTCATTTTGTTGTAGCAGCTATATCTTCAACCTCCGTAATTCCTTTTAGGACTGTCCCCTGTTGACTCGAGTTTTGTTATATCTGTCAACTTGCTGGCTCGCATGCGGCAGCCTGCACTAGCGCACTCTGTCTTGTCCAAAATAACGTACTCCAAATTAACTCTGTCCCATACTATTCTTAAGAGGGATGGCAGAAAAGAATCCTCCCGCCCTATAACAGGTGGTTTGATTACGATATAACGGTTCCGGTGCAAATTCAATGACTTTCTCCCTTCGATCTCTGGTAAGGTCTGGGGACATAGCAGTCCGCCATCGCATTCAGCCAACAACGTGGTTGCGTCACTCCGCAGTGACAGCGGGCGCGATGTGTATCCTATCTGAAGATGGTTTTAATGTCTGTGATCTGACGACTGTACTGTACTGCGCTTCCTTTGTCTTTACTAGGCTATTAAAATATAGAAAATTATTGGTAGATTTTTTTGTAGAAAAAGCTATCCACATGTAGGCTACAGCCTATGTTCTGCGTGCATTGGAGGTGTGATATCATCTGTTGAAGACTTTCTGGAAATATGCTCCCCAACTTTTACAAGGCCAGATAATCACATGAATTGGCTACTCAAATGTATGTAATCAAATTCCATAGCCTATCGTATAATGAGAGAAAAAATATGTATACAGTACCAGTCAAAAGTTTGGACACACCTACTCATTCAAGGGTTTTTCTTTATTTTTAATATTTTATGCATTGTAGAATAATAGTGAAGACATTGAAACTACGAAATAACACATATGGCATCATGTAGTAGCCCAAAAAGTGTTAAACAAATCAACATATATTATAGACTTTAGATTCTTCAAAGTTGCCACTCTTTGCCTTGATGACAGCTTTCCACACTCTTGGAGTTCCATTCCATCATGCTGATTACAAATTGAGACTGGTGTTGTGCCGAAAATCTCCCCCTGCCAGAATCCCCCACCCCTCCCCCCACCCCCTCGCATTCTTCATTGCTGCGACTTGCTTGCAAGTTGAGATATCTGCTCTTCACTCCTTCGTCAGTTTAGCCTACATTTCACTTATCTTAGTAGCAGAAAGCATATTTGTCTGCAGTTTTCGGTTTGGCTATTTGTTTCAAGTGTATGTGGCGGCTCTAGCTTGTATGGCGATTCCCCCCCTTCAGCGCCCGGTGCCGCCCCTGGCAAGATGCCCGTGTCGCCCGTACCTAAATCCGCTACTGATTTTTATGAGTCTATAAATAAATCACTTTGCCAAAATGTGTCATCTCTCCCATGTCTTATTCGACTTGTATTTTTGAAAGTGTAAGGATAATAATTCAGCCATAGTTGTTCTGAAATGTTTATTGCTTGCCAACATTTTACTCCATCTATGTTTAATATAACACACATACATTCATTATTCATTTCGGCTGCCTACCTGACGTGAAGTTTGTTCTATATAAAGTATTTGACTCTGATGTGTGCCACATGAAGTATTTGACTCTTGCCACAAAATTAAGGACGTTAGAAGCGGGGGGGGGGGGGGGGGGGATTCTGGCAGGGGGAGATTTTCGGCACAACACCGGTGTTGGTGCGTGCGGGTTATTGTTGCCACCTGCAATACAGATCAACATATTGTAAATACTCCCACCTGCTGGACAACATTTGCAAATATGGCAGGCTACTGAACATATTTTGAAAGTGCAGTTTTGTTATTTTTGATTCAGTCTTTTCTGTTTCATTTAACCAGATAATGATAATAAAGCTACTTTTGTCAGAGCAACAAGTAGGCTAGAATCATTTATATTGGGTAGCCTGGCGCCGTTCGTGGTCACTTTCTCGACATATGATGCTACAGTTTTGGGGCAGAAAAACAAATGATGGTGAGCATTATAGGCTAAACGAAAAATATATTATATCGATTTTACAAAAATGTATCATGTGACTGACTTTTACAACCAATGTGCTTTTCCTATATTGGCATTTCGGTAGAATATATATAACAACAGAAGTTAAAGGACTAAGGAACGCCAATGCTTTCCGGCTTGGTACAGGCCTTTATCAGGGCTTTTTATGATACTAAAATAGTATCCACATATTTAGTACACCACGGTTATTTTAGTGATTTTTTTTTTTTTTACAGTACTCTGTACTTGTCATAGACAGTACCTGTCTGTACCACTAGAAGCATGGATTTCTGTCCTGATTTTACGTCAAAATCTTTGTTCCTAGTCTAAGTTCTACCCGAGGCTTTTAGTGGGGTGTACCACAGACGGACCATTCGTGCAAAGTGCAAAGAAGTCCGTCTCAGCGATAACGGATTAAATCATAGCCTGTATAAACTACTGAAAGCGACAATATAAGGTTGTCACATATTTTATTTAACCGTCTTTATTTTCGACAATGGCTTCACGCTCGCCATCGTCTTCCCCTGATTCTGCCACAGGCTCAGGTACCGACCCAGCTCGGCCTGATACAGGAGATCCTCTCGGCGGAGGATCGGACTCCGATTCAGATCTAGGATTAGGGAAATTCGACTGTGGTGCAGGTGACCCTGGTCATCGACTGGAAGGGGAGGAATTGGAACACGAATTTGAGGCAGCAGCAGACCGTCTTCGAGATCTACTTCAGACGGCCAGCAGGGAACAACTGTTGTACCTGTATGCTAGGTATAAACAGGTGACTATCAGATAGCAGTACATCCCAATGGTCCCATTTGTTATTTAGATACTTTTCTATATATACTGTATGTGGAGACCTCTTCAAATGGTTGGATTTGGCTATTTCAACCCCAACTTTTGCTGACATTTTATATAAAATCGATCACACAGCCATGCAATCTCTATAGACAAACATTGGCCGTAGAATGGCCTTACTGAAGAGCTCAGTGACTTTCAACGTGGCACCGTCATAGGATGCCACCATTCCAACAAGTCAGTTCGTAAATTGTCTGCCCTGCTAGAGCTGCCACGGTCAACTGTAAGTGTTGTTATTGTGAAGTGGAAACGTCTAGGAGCAACAACGGCTCAGCCGCAAAGTGGTATTCCACTCAAGCTCACTGAATGGGAGCTCGGAGGCCTGAAGTGCGTAGCGCATAAAAATGGTCTGTCCTCAGTTGCAACACTCACTACCGATTTCCAAACTTTTTCTGGAAGCAAATGTCAGCACAAGAACTGTTAGTGGGGAGCTTCAAGAAATAGGTCTCCATGGCCGAGCAGCCGCACACACGCCAAAGATCACCATGTGCAGTGTCAAGCGTTAGCTGGAGTGGTAACGCTTGCCACCATTGGACTGGAGCAGCGGAAACGCATTCTCTGGAGTGATGAATCACACTTCGCCATCTGGCAGTCCGATGGACGAATCAGGGTTTGGCGGTTACTGGGAGAGCGCTACCTGCCTCAGTGCATTGTGCCAACTAAAGCTATGTGGAGGAGGAATAATGGTCTGGGGCTGATTTTCATGGTTCGGGCTAGGCCCCTTAGATCCAGTGAAGGGAAATGTTAACGCTACAGCATACAATTACATTCTAGATGATTCTGTGCTTGGAGCAGTTTGGGGAAGGCTCTTTCCTGTTTCAGCATGACAATGTCCCCGTGCACAAAGCGAGGTCCATACAGAAGTGGTTTGTTGAGATTGTTGTGGAAGAACTTGACTGCCCTGCACAGAGCCCTGACCTCAACCCCATCGAACACCTTTAGGATGAATTGGAACACCAACTCCGAGCCGGGCCTAATCACCCAACATCAATGCCCGACCTCACTAATGCTCTTGTGTCTGGATGGAAGCAAGTCCCTGCAGCAATGTTCAAACATCGAGTGGAAAGCCTTGCCAGAAGATTGGAGGCTGTTATAGCAGCAAAGAGGGGACCAACTCCATATTAATGCCCATGATTTTAGAATGAGATGTATAACAAACAGGTGTCCGCATACTTTTAGTCACGTAGTGTAGCTAGCAAATGGCATAATAAATATTCAGTCAACATTCACGTCTGTTATGTTCTCGCTATTGGTGCCACCAAATGTTGTTCATCATGCCCTTGCATCCATAATAATATCATTGTTACGCTATTTTGTTGACTTGTGGTGGGATGGGAGTTTTACCACAGGTTTGTACACAAATTGCAAACAGGTGTATAATCGATGTCAATCTGTTGTTTGCCATTGAATTGATAGTGATGATTCTGCTGAGAGCTGTCAAACAGATGGTTAGGCTATTTAATCCATTCCTGCGTCAACTGTATTTCATATGTTCACAGGTCAAGGTTGGAAAGTGCAATACAGCAAAGCCTGGGTTTTTCGATTTTGAAGGTCAAAGAAAATGGTATGTTTGGAATTTGTTAATCATTATGCTGATATTACGTGTTTATTCAATTCCTGGCATAAATGTGCATGGGTGAATCAGACTATGCCCTGGAGTAAGTGGTGAGTGGTCCTGTTTTGAGATTTCAATTTACATTACATTTTTATTCTTGTTCCAAACTGAAACTCACCTACTGTATGGTCCTGTTCTCTCTAATGCTTTTGGGAGGGAGAGAAACTATCTGCTGAATGTTTTTGTTATGTTTTGCTCCAGGACAGCATGGAAGCAGCTTGAGGACATGAGTGCAGAGCAGGCCATGCAGGAGTACGTTTCGTGTGTAACTTCACTAGACCCAGACAGCAGTCAGAAGGTAAAAAGCCCGCACAAATCTAATACGACACTACATTTGATCTCACAAATGTACATAATACAATCTCCACACGCAGGAAACTCTGCAATGTGAGAACTGAAACAAATGTCTTTCTCTTGTTTGAACCATTCTAAAAAATAAAATAAAAAGATAACTAACTTTGACAGCTCCACCTGCACCTAAGAATGCAGTATGGTGCATTGGCCAGCAGGGGACACTGACTGACTATGTAACTTGGCAGAAATACTAAGCGTTTGTCTAACATTTATTTATTTATTTATTTAACCTTTATTTAACTAGACAAGTCAGTTAAGAACAAATTCTTGTTTACAATGACCTACCAAAAGGCAAAAGGACTCCTGCGGGGATCGGGACTGGGATTAAAAATAAATTAAATAAAAATATATAGGACAAACACACATGAGGACAAGAGACAACACTACATAAAGAGAGACCTAAGACAACAACATAGTATGGCAGCAACACATGACAGCAAATCATGGTAGCAACACAACATGGCAGCAGCACAACATGGTAGCAGCACAAAACATGGTACAAACATAATTGGGCACAGATGACAGCACAAAGAGCAAGAAGGTAGAGACAACAATACATCACGCAAAGCAGCCACAACTGTCAGTAAGTGTCCATTATTGAGTCTTTGAATGAAGAGATTGAGATAAATTGTCCAGTTAGAGTGTTTGTTGCAACTTGTTCCAGTCACTAGCTGCAGCGAACTGAAAAGAGGAGCGACCCAGAGATGTGTGTGCTTTGGGGACCTTTAACAGAATGTGACTGGCAGAACGGGTGTTGTGTGTGTGTGTGTGTGTGGAGGATGAGGGCTGCAGTAGATATCTCAGATAGGGGGGAGTGAGGCTTAAGACGGTTTTATAAATAAGCAACAACCAGTGGGTCTTGCGAAGGGTATACAGAGATGCCCAGTTTATAGAGGAGTATTGAGTGCAGTGATGTGTCCTATAAGGAGCATTGGTGGCTAATCTGATGGCTGAATGATAAAGGACATCTAGCCGGACGAGAGCACCCTTACCCGCCGAGCTATAAATTACGTCTCAATAATCTAGCATGGGTAGGATGGTCATCTGAATCAGGTTTAGTTTGGCAGCTGGGGTGAAAGAGGAGCGATTATGATAGAGGAAACAAAGTATAGATTTAACTTTAGACTACATCTTTGATATGTGCTGAGAGAAGGACAGTACCATCTAGCCATACTCTCAAGTACTTGTATGAGGTGACTACCTCAAGCTCTAAACCCTCAGAGGTAGTAATCACACCTGTGGGGAGAGGGACATGCTTCTTACCAAACCACATGACCTTTGTTTTGGTGGTATTCAGAACAAGGTTACAAGCAGAGAAAGCTTGTTGGACACTAAGAAAGCTTTGTTGTAGAGTATTTAACACAAAATCCGGGGAGGGGCCAGCTAAGTATAAGACTGTATCATCTGCATATAAATGGATGAGAGAGCTTCCTACTGCCTGAGCTATGTTGTTGATGTAAATCGAGAAGTGCGTGGGACCTAGGATCGAGCATTGGGTACACCATTGGTGACCGGCAGTGGCTGAGACAGCAGATGTAACATTACCTGAGACTGTTTTAGCTTTGCATGCCATCATCTCTTTAATGTTTACAGATTACACTCAAACCAACTCCAATAAAAAAAATGTTTTCATGTCCTAAGTAGGACTTTTTTTAACATTATTTGTGAGAGGGTTTTTTATCTAGCCTAAATAAAATGTGTTTACTGTGCTCAAATTGTTTATCTGGTGTGCCTGCCTGCCTGCATCAGAAGGCTAGTGTTGTTATGCAGACATGGGCCTGTTTTCTCAGGGAGTAGGGCAATGGAATCATTCACTCACTAAGTTCTACCCCATTACAGTAACAGGCCTGCCAACTGGGACCAAGCACACTGTCACAGCTGACAAAGACACCCTGCTGGAGTGAAACGATGGGGAGGGGGGCTGCAAAGAGGCTGAATGAAACACAACATTTTTGGATACAGTACTATCAATAGACCAGTCCCTCATTGTGTCCTTTCCAGCATGGGTATGGTTTGATAAAATGGATGCAGGGGAAATGTAGGTATGTTTGTTCTATTCTGACCTCTATTCAACATTGCTGAGGAAAGTACCAACATCAGACAAATCCAAATGCACTTTTCTTCTCGAATGAAAATTCAGCACAAAGAAATTTCCCCTTCGCTAACCTCCATCCCCAAAGGAGAGATTTAGAGTGATGTTTAGCGGTGTGACATAAAAGCCTGTCACCGGTCCTGTTTGAGTTAGTGCCTTCCACCCGCCTCTCTCTCCTTTCCCTTCTGTCCCCTCCACAATATGAGTGTCAGCAGGCATCAGTGGCCTGCAGACCAGCCTGACACATCCCTTTCTCTGGCGCTGCCATCGAGGCCAATACATGCTGACATGGCCCCTAGCTTGGCACAATGCCAGGGGAAGGCAAATGCACAAATGCCCCTCTGAAAAGGATGTGATTGTATTAGTGTTAACAAAGCACAGGGAGTCTATTCTTACCAGGGTCCAGACAAACAGATTTAGGAGAGGCTGGATGGGGATAAAGGCAGCAGAAGCAATAGTCAGTTCTTGACCTCTCTCCTATTTGTATTGTTGGTTGCACTATCTTTACATTAGAAAAGGAAGTGCATTAGCGAATATTCTGAGTTTAGAAGGGAATTGCACTCCGAAAAGTGCATGTGCCGTTATTTTTTTGTTTTCTGCCCACGATCCCCTCGGAAATTAAATCTAATTTGTTTGTTGTCTTGTGTGAGTCATTGTGAAAGAGATTATAGAACATGGGCTAGACTGAGGACCTTGTATCCATGTTTGCCATTACAGCATGTATTAGCGTTTCAGAAAATGCAAAACAAATCAAAATGCTGAAATAATTTTGAACAGTTAAAATATACTCCTCAAAAGTCGCCTCTAAACAATGTGTGAGAGAATCGTGATGAGGTGAACCTATTGTTGTCTGTGAATAAGGACACTCATTCTCCCAGTGGCTCTTCTTTTTCATTGTATGGCACCGTTGGCTCGTTTTAGGTGGGGAGAACGGTGTTCACTGGATAACTAGTCAGGGGAATACTGACCTGTCCTTAGATCACAGTAGTGTGTCACACACCACTACAGACTCACTGTTATTACAAGAGGTGAGGGGAGTGTTATGGAACCATAATTATGCTTTTGAATGAATGTCAGGATTTAATGTTTTGCTTCTTGTTCCAGGAGAGAAGAGAGCGTGGGACATGATTTAATGTTTTGCTTCTTGTTCCAGGAGAGAAGAGAGCGTAGGACAGGATTTAATGTTTTGCTTCTTGTTCCAGGAGAGAAGAAAGCGTAGGACAGGAATTAATGTTTGGTTCTTGTTCCAGGAGAGAAGAGAGCGTAGGACAGGATTTAATGTTTGGTTCTTGTTCCAGGAGAGAAGAGAGCGTAGGACAGGATTTAATGTTTGGTTCTTGTTCCAGGAGAGAAGAGAGCGTAGGACAGGATTTAATGTTTGGTTCTTGTTCCAGGAGAGAAGAGAGCGTAGGACAGGATTTAATGTTTGGTTCTAGTTCCAGGAGACAAGAGAGCGTAGGACAGGATTTAATGTTTGGTTCTTGTTCCAGGAGAGAAGAGAGCGTAGGACAGGATTTAATGTTTGGTTCTAGTTCCAGGAGACAAGAGAGCGTAGGACAGGATTTAATGTTTGGTTCTAGTTCCAGGAGACAAGAGAGCATAGGACAGGATTTAATGTTTGGTTCTTGTTCCAGGAGAGAAGAGAGCGTAGGACAGGATTTAATGTTTGGTTCTTGTTCCAGGAGAGAAGAGAGCGTAGGACAGGATTTAATGTTTGGTTCTTGTTCCAGGAGAGAAGAGAGCGTAGGACAGGATTTAATGTTTGGTTCTTGTTCCAGGAGAGAAGAGAGCGTAGGACAGGATTTAATGTTTGGTTCTTGTTCCAGGAGAGAAGAGAGCGTAGGACAGGATTTAATGTTTGGTTCTTGTTCCAGGAGAGAAGAGAGGACAGGATTTAATGTTTGGTTCTAGTTCCAGGAGACAAGGAGGACAGGATTTAATGTTTGGTTCTTGTTCCAGGAGAGAAGAGAGCGTAGGACAGGATTTAATGTTTGGTTCTTGTTCCAGGAGAGAAGAGAGCGTAGGACAGGATTTGGAGGTCCAACAGTCAGTTCCCTCTACCAAGAAGAGATGATCAGGTACGTCACAGTTTCTGTCTGTCCTATATCAGAGACAAGCTTCCTCTGTACTGAGCTCTGAGTGTTAGAAGTTCTTCTGCAGATTGTAAACCAGGGTTTCCTGAACTCGGTCCTCTGGTTTTTGTCCTAGCACTACACAGTTGATCCAAATTAACTCATTTGCAAGCTTTGGTCATTTGAATCAGCTGTGTAGTGTTAGGGCAAATACCAAAACGTGCACCCCCTGAGGTCCCGAGGACCGAGTTTGTGAAACGCTGCTGTAAACTGTTTTGGGAACATGAGACAGTCCTGATTTTATGTTAATTATATTCACTTGCCTTATGGGAACCCTCAGAAGCTTGATCAAGCATACACACCACTTCGTTTCTGGGAAAAAAGGCTCTTTTGGAAATGAAAATGACAGCTGAATCCAGTAGGTTTTCCCCTAAATGATCCTCATTAGTATGCATGCGCTGAGGAGAGGTGGCCTGAAAATGCCTGCCTTTTAATTACTTTTTCGATAACGTGTTGAAATGAGAGAGCATTGGGTATAGAACGCTGCCACGTGGCACGGACTCCCCTGGCGACGACCCTCTTGGTGATAGCCAATGGGGATGCCCCGTGGGGACAGGAAGTCATTAACATTCCCCTTCGGCGAGGTCTACCTCGGGCGTGTCCCGCTCCAAACTGTTACACTCAATGGTTCGCTGAATATCCAATTTTCCCCCCTCAGTACAGGAAGACCCACTCCATATTAAATAGTCTGCCTCCTCAAGCAAGGGCTTGTTACTGAGTTAATTGCATCCTCTTTGCTCATTTTCTGCTCCGGATCGGGTAGCTATGTGTGGAATGTGTATTGATAAAAGCAGGATTGATTGGCGATATCCCTCAGATGGTGCAATCTGCTGTTTGTGATGGAATAGATTTGTGTGAGCTACACTTTTGTAAAAGGCTCTGATGAACATCAGACTTATGGTTTGCTGACATTCTAGACCACTTGGCTGGAAAGTCACAGCAAGTGTGTGTTCTCTCATTGCCACTCATAGCTCTTTGTTGTAGTGTGTGCGGGTGACCTCCCTATAAGAATGTGTGTGATTGATGGTGGAGCTGTTGAAGTCATCAGTAGCCGCCTGGCTGTGTTGGGAGATGAGTGTTCTACTGAAGGGCTGGCATGCAGGCTGATGGATGAGGGGGATATCTGTCAGTATGCTGGACTGGGTTGCGTAGCAGAACTGTGTGTTTTATGAGGCTGGTGTGTGTGTCAGTAAGCTGGGCTAGGTATGAGGGTGATGTGGGTTTTACTTTTGCAGGGTGGTGTTCTGGATGCAGGGTGGTGTTCATGGGTCATGACACCAAATCCACATTTTACAGTGACTGATTAGTTACACAGTAGTTACAACATGCAAATTATATCACAGTTGCACGTACACTGCCATACACTTAGGCCACTCACACACATCAGGGTCTCTCTCTCTCTCCTGCCCCCTCCCTCCCTCCCCCTGGCTGGTAGTCAGCTGTGGTTAACCAGGCTGTGGGGATGACAGAGTAGCCTGTGACCTTCCCAGCATGCCATGCGGCGGGTCATTTATCAGGGCACCATTAATCGCGTGCGTGCTGTCAGGCGGCCGGCCGCCATGAGGCTAAACCCTCGCCGGCCAGCCCAGCCTGGCTGATGAGCTCCGCCATTGATTAGTTGCCTTGGGAGACGGATGGTGCCCACGTGGCAGGGACACTCGGGGTCAGCGTGGCGATCACCAGAGGAGTAGGAGGGGCCAGCCCCCCACTTATGAATAAACATGATTCTCATGAGCATGTAAATGAATGTGCCCTCACATGTAACCTTATTCTGTTCAACCGGAATGAGCTGTTCATAAATCAACTTGTGATTGAGGCATCGGGAACAAAGGGAGAGAGGGCTCTACAGTGCTCTGTTTAACACTGTTGCTATTTTAGGCTCCATTTTGAGGTTCTGACACCCTCAGTTAGGATCTGCGTATCCTCTAATTCTTTGCGGATACGTAGATCCTAACCGAGGGTACCTCTTATTCAGATCCTGCCGAACACTAAGCAGAACCACTGCTGCACTGTATCCTAATCATTTCTCAATTCCCCTCCAGTTAGGTAGCTCTTAGCCCCGCTAACCGCTGTTAACGAATACTGTAATCCTCCACAACTTGGTGGTGAGGGCCCTGCCAGCCTGTCCTGTCCTCCGCTGGGACTGGGTTGCTCTCTGTCAGACAATGTCCCACTAAATGCAATTAATCAGGAGCCCTGGGTAAGAGAGGGAAGGCGTAAAGTTCTCAATGAGATATAGCCCCTTCCCCTCTGTCCCTGTGCGCCCCCCACCCCAGCAGCCCTGCCTGGCGTGGCCCTAATGCCAGGAGGTGATTAAGGGGGGGAATAATTAGAGCTAGTGTGGCGTACTGTGCTGCTTCCCCAGGGATGAGTAGGAGGGAATGTTATGTTTATCACACCCACCCTGTCATAGCGTGCGTGGTGTGTGTGTGTGGGGGGGGGGGTACTATTTCCAGTGGTGTTAACCTCATCCACACTTATAGAATATAGTGGGATGTGTATTCATATCAAGATTTGTTAATGACAGAGAAATGCATTTTAATTTCACTATGATTATTAATGAATCTCATTCTATTCCAATCTAGATTTGTATGAGGCGTGTATGGTGGTGTTGTTATTGGTGTTGATTGTTTTTGCTGAGATGGAGAATTCCCAGATGAACAGATGTCTCTTCTCATCTGATGCCAGACAGTTCCTTCACTTCCATGCACTGGTACATTGACTGATGCTTCCTCTCTTCCTATCCCCTCACAGGGAAGAAGACAAGAACATCTTTGACTACTGCAGAGAGAACAACATAGCACACATTACCACAGCTATCAGTTCCAAGGAAGTGGATGTCAACGCAAAAGATGAGGAGGTAAGTGGCATCCTATCTTCAAAGAGCCCTCTTGTTAAACAATACATGTTATTAATTCCAATGGTAAAACCAGCTCATTTGCAATCTGGTACAATATTCCCCCGTAACTCCATTGTGTTTGGCCTCAAATTGACTATTAGTCCATGGGAACTCTTCACTCTAATATATCTCCGATCTAAGGGTGAAGCTTAAGGCGTTAAGATCATTAGATGTTTTTCACTTTGACCTCAAATCTATTCATCTGCTTTATTCGTTTAACACAGAGGGCAAATGGCTTAGTCCCTCTCATCACAGCAATTCTTCAAATAAGGATCCAGTTGGTGTATGAGTAGCCAGGCCAGATGGTGCAGGTCTGTGTGTGGTCACTCCAGCGTTGTTTACCAGTGGACTGCAGGTCTCCGGTCTGACCAGCAGAGGGCAGTAGTGAAGTTCCATCCACAGCCCCATAGACTTAGATAAATGTTGTCTGTGAGTGCACAGGCAGTGCCATTGAGCCATCTCCATTTTGAAGTAGTACATTTTCTTCTAGTACTTCTATGAGTTGGTAAACCAACTGAAAGGGTGCACACTGGGGCGGCAGGGTAGCCTAGTGGTTAGAGTGTTGGACTAGTAACCGAAAGGTTGCTAGATCGAATTCCCGAGCTGACAAGGTACAAATCTGTCGTTCTGCCCCTGAACAGGCAGTTAACCCACTGTTCCTAGGCCGTCATTGAAAATAAGAATTTGTTCTTAACTGACTTGCCTAGTTAAATAAAGGTAAAATAAAATGAATAAACACTGCCACCTGGAGTGTGTTGTTTGAACAGGTATAAAGTCAAGGTTGGCGATTGACTGTCACCTGCGGTTATGGAATGTTTCCTCTCCAGTATAATTAATTGGCTGATCCCTCCTGATGACCCAGATGGAATCATGTGATCCTTCCTTCACCCATAGGAAGTCCTACCCAGTTGACTACTTCAAAATAGCTGCCCATGCTAAAACTAGCTTTTTGGCACTAGAGTCCTCTATCTATCTCTATGGGTCCATCTCAGATAGGCCACCAGCTGAGAGAGATAGGAAGGGAATGTCTCTGGTATCCATTCATGGAGAGACAGACAGCCGTGTCTGATTTAAATAGATGAACATATCCCACCATATTCTCTCTTTGCAGATGTTTTTGGAGGATTTGGTGAGTGTGGATGAGTGAAATGGGGGTATATCTCACATCAGCTGATGTAACAAGGGTTATATAAATACATTTGATTTGATTTGAAACTATAAAGCAGCGGCATTGTCAGTTTGGTCAGTTTGAAAGGGTAATCTACATTCTGGAGTCAACAGTAACAGCCACTGACTGACTGTTCTTTGAAGTATAGATTCATATTTAGCTATTTAAATCATTCAGGTTTTGATCTACCAAGGAGCCTGTGTTCGCTACTTGCAGTGGTGACTATCCCACTAATTGGAATGTGCCTACAATTGAATGTCCCGCTAGTAATCTAGAGACTATAAATTACTCTTGTTTCCACTGATAAACAAAGCCCTCAGTATTAGTGACTCAGACTGTTCTTCAGCAGAATGTTCTGTTTGATGTTTTCACCAGTTGGGGATATTGGCACTTTAATTCAGGGTGATATGAGCTGGGTGGTGGCCTCTGACCCCTGGGGTGGCTGGTTCCTTGACTCCCCTTCAGAGGCCAAAGGCATTAGCTGTAATGTACAGTGCAGACGTGGGGCGAATGGGGAAATAATCCTAATGATGGGGGAGAATAGATCAGGGTGTCCAGCCGCCCGCCTCAGTCTTTATGACTCATTGAGCCTGCCTCATTACTGTTGGGGAGACGGGGGCCTGGGGGCCACACTGCAGGTATACATCATCCACACACACCAGCCATGAGCATGGGCTCAATCACAAATGCTATGAGTCATGGCCCATGCAGAAGCTTGACAAACGTTGGTTTATGGGTGTGTATGTGTGTGTTCACTTCACACACACAGGAACCGACTGGTGTTTTACAGTACTCTGGCTGCTTCCCACTATTCTTAGTCAGTTGGGAGGTCTGTTATACTGCACTCAGACACTATACCCTATCTCTTGTACACTACCCAGAGCTGAAGACAGGGCACTGATTCTAGACAATACTGTGACTAATATACTGGAGAGTATGAATACAGTCTAGTCAGAGTTCACTAATCTAATCCCCCTCAGCCCTCATGAAGTTGTCTCCTTCAGTCTCTGAATAATCATGAGATTTTGTGTATTTGCCTATTCCTGCTGTGCAGTTGTATAGTGTACGAGTGTCTGCCCCAGTAGACGCTCTATGGGTGAAGTGTTCACACAGGTCCCCACATACCACTGCGAGACCACACAACCACCACTAACCACCATGTACCTCAACAATGGAGGGAGGGATTTCATGTTGTAATACCACCCAAGGAACTCCTCTTTTCTCTCTCTCTCTCTCTCCCTTTCTGGAACAAAGTCCCACCCCATTCAATTAGAGGCAATTGAGCTGACAGGTCCCCTCCCACTGAGACTGAGGAGCAGGCAGCGGCTGGGGAGAGCGCCCTTTCAGCCCCTTTCAGACGCGTCTGTTGTGTGTTACCGTGGGTGCGAGTCAAAGAGCCTGTCATTGGCTAATCCCCCACAACACTCTGACAGGGAGGTAGCTTAACCTTCTATGACAGAAAGTGCCGCCAGCGCTGCTTCCTGATGGATGATTTCCAGTGGCGTTTCCTTCTTTTGTTGTTATCTCAGACAAACGAGAGGGCTACTGTGAAGTTATGTTCCTCCTTACGACGAATGGTTATTTCAAAGTATTATTTTTCCTCGTGAAAATGTTGTTTTTTATCCAACCAGACATCCCAATGGTGTATTTATGAGTGCGCTGTCTTAGTCTGAGAAGACCAATTCAGTAGAGAGGTTATAGTGAACCTCACTAGTTCCCAAAACATAGTTCTCTTGAGAGTATATACAGAACGTTCCAAAGTGGAATTAACGTATTAGAAGAAAAGGGCAGAGACGACGTAGTGATGGAAATGTGACAAACGATCAAAGGGGCACATCAAAAACCGAGAGAAAGCACAGCAGTATTTAGGCTGCGGCCTCTCTCATAAATATCCATTTTAACATGCAGCCGTGGTGATCAATATCATTTGAGCAATAGAATAGGACTTAGGGAGTTTGCTTGATCTAATTGGCCAACTTGAAAAATGCGCTCCCTGTGGCGGTTGTATCAGAATGAGGTGATTGGAGCTAAGGAGAGGTGGTGGGGGACAGGGTGTGATGACTGATCAAGGGGGTGCTCTCGTTTTGTCCGCAGCATCCCATCTATCAATTCTTAAGGACTCTGCCGGCCCTCTGAAATTTGTCCCTGAGCTCCTGGATGAGCCCTGACCCAACCCTTTACACACATACACACCCCTCCCATTGGCAAGGAGACAGGGCAGAGCTCATCCTGTCACCACCTCGTTTTATAGTTGGGATCTGAAGGCTCTTGAGTTATAAATTGTACTGCATAATTAATTGTTTCTGAAGGGGAGAAGTCTATTGGGAAGATAACTTTGTGGAGCCGGTGCATAACAGAAGAGAAAAGATGGTTCTATTAGAGGTGAAGAGGGGTTGGGGCCTCCATCCATGTTACTGAACGCTCCAGCAGGTCCCCTCACTGCATTTGCATATGTGTGTGGTCAGCCGCACACACACTGTCACTATCCATAACAGCTGTAGTCCACTCACTAGACTAGGCAACCTTACTAAGTACCTACCGGTAGCGCCAGATTTTTGTTTACCTCGTGAGAAAAAGTATTGTTGATCAAGAGATCTGATTTACAATAGATAGTGTTTCGGTGTGTAAACAAGTACTGACATTTACTTTGAGCTTTTTACCTAAAAAAAAAGATTCACATATTTGATTCAGTATCTTGACTCCAACTCATTAGCTGCTACTGCAGTGATGGGAAACAATACCTGTTGTAAGTTGAAGTACCTGATCATGTATGATAGATGGTAGAATATGTTTATGCAGGAGTAATGAGGCACACCTTTTATGTGTTTCAGGGCAGGAATTTGCTGCACTGGGCCTGTGACAGAGGACACAAATACCTGGTGTCTGTGTTACTGCAGAACAGCGCTGATATCAACAGCCAGGTGAGTATCTCACACACACACACACACACACACACACGCACACACACCAGGGCTTGACATTCACTTTTTTAGCCACGGTCCAAGTAGGACAGTTTTTATATGTATATATTTTATTTGTACTTTTCCAAAAGTTCAAGTCACCCCCTCCCCCTATTTTTTTAAACTTCATTACATGATGCAAGGAACCACTTTACAAAATAAAATGCATTACCATCTTCTTCACCATAGAGAATCAGACAAAAATGTAGGCAACATTCTGCCTATTGGCTTCTTTGCATATTCAAGCCTGTCCTGGAGGATGATTGGCCACCCTTGGTAGCCTATAAAATATTGCAACATTACAATTACAACCAAATAATTGCATGTGTGTTTTATATGACAGATTAAAATATCTGTTATAAATTTAGAAAGAGGGGAGATGCATCAACTGGCATGAGTTAATTATGACTAGGATTTTGCCTTTGGCTGTTGGACAATTTAAAGTAAAGTTGATTTGAAAAAATGCTAGTTTCAATGGCATTAGGTGTTTTTATAAAATAATTCCCCCCATTTCTGAAGTCGGATTTTGGCTACTTTGAAGCAAGGTAAGACATGCTTCATAAAACGTCCAGGTTTTAAACAATTAGGTTTGTGGTTAAGTCGTTTCAAAATGCTGACCGCCTCCACGCAGATTCAAGGTGGGTGATATGCAAGGCACTGTCCTTCCCTCTCCGATGTTGTGACCATTTGTTCTGAACGTGCCTCGAGTATGTTGACAGAGTCAAGCCTTTAGACGTTCATGATCCTTCATTATATTTGTCAAACATGACTTTTAGCCTCTAGTTATATAACTAATTAAAAGTCTCCACGTTTGGCTACTTCTTCTGGCACATCCCTCATGTCAGCATCAGTTTGGACATGAGGCTGTAGCCAATATGCATATCACCTACACTTTGACATGTAGGCTTTTTTATTGATTTAAACTAAAAATAGATTTTAATATTATTCCAATGTTGGCCTGATTCTGAGTATTTGTATGATATTGTGAATTATTATTTTTTTACAACTTAAATCTCTATTCTTCTTGTCCTACTATTTTTTTAATACTTGTCCCGGAGAAGAGGACCACACGTTAATGTTGAGCCTTGCACACACACCAAAAAACTGGGGTTAGGGGTCAAGTGGCACTCGACGCAGATGTCACAGGGACAGATATTTTAGGGGATTTAAAGATTTCTGTGAGATTCACAAATGTGTTAAAAGGCTCATGACACAGAATTCTCTGTCACTCACTAGCCTTCAACAGCCAAGCACACATCCTAAACACACCTACAGTCTACATCACTAACACACCACATAGCCAATCCTCTGTATCCGTGGAGGCTCAGTACCTGTGGCTGATGAGAGTAGGCTATAGGCCCAGTGACACACTTCCTATCCCTCGATCCCTCTGAGCAGGTCCACTTTAATTCGTTTTGTGATATCGACAAATCCCATTGGGTTCATCCGACACAGTAAGCAGGTATACTTTGCTTAGTGACCTGGCTGTGGAGAAAAACCCTGAACACCATTCCGGTTTAGAGGCAGGCAGGGAGCTTTGGCTTTGTCTTAAGCTGGCTGAGTGATGCATCGGGAAATGAATGCTGTTGTGCATACAGTTGTGGAGCCAGGGGCTTTACCACCCCACAGTAAAACAAATCAATTGGGAGTAATCAGGTAAATTGTTTGCATTATACAACCCATATAATCAGAACACTTGCAAATGACTTTATTTTTGTGGCCCTGAACCTTTTTGGTGTGGATGAAAACCAGAGCGCTGGCTTATAATCATCATCTTGGTCTGCCTAGCGGTGACTGTGGTGATGGTTTAACAAGAAACAATGACTACTTATTTGGAGGCATGTTAAATTCTGCGTTGTAATTACAGAGAAGTGAAGCCTCTCTCTAAAGCCCCCATGTACTGTATTTAGCCTACATTTATGAACCGTAGCAGTAGTAACAGCAAAAAAATACAATTGTAATAAGTGGTTGAAGGTGGTCAAATCTAATCCCTGTACATCTCTGGCATCTCAGATTAATTTCAGATACTTGCTCCAGGAGAGTGTGTACAATATAGCTATACACATGCATGTACTATATCTGCGTGTAGGTACCAGTAACTGCAGTTGAATGGCAGACAGCTCCCGTTAAGGCCTAGTGTGAGAGGTCCCTCGGGTCATCGGAAACCCCTACGGCCCATCTCCTTCTCTGCCTATGTTTTGCGGCACCCAGTCAGCTGCCTGGGGGAGGGCATGGGTGTCTGAAAGGAAACACGGCGCTAGCTAAATCATGCAACAGTCTCTGCATAGTTATTATACAATGTGAACCCCACAGAACTCGGAAGAGATAGAGATATGAAGCCTGCTACTTCTCATTAGATTCTATTAGTTTGCTGTTTTCAGTCACTGTCTGGTCATGCTGAACTAGACGAAATGCCATAGATGCTAGATGCTTTTAAACCTTTTAGACTCAGGGGAATTGGTCTACTGTACAAGGATAGAGTTACATTTTTTACAGATAAAATAGGAAAAGCATATGCATAACAATGGTAACAA
The DNA here is from genome assembly GCF_036934945.1 of Oncorhynchus masou masou. Classification (NCBI taxonomy): domain Eukaryota; kingdom Metazoa; phylum Chordata; class Actinopteri; order Salmoniformes; family Salmonidae; genus Oncorhynchus; species Oncorhynchus masou. The sequence goes on from NC_088226.1 coordinate 50,625,830, forward strand.
TTGAAAGGGAACAGTTTTAACAGTATTGGAAAATGGGCAGCAGGTAGCCTAGCGGTTAGAGCATTGGGCCAGTAACTGAAATATGCCCATGAACAAGCTTAACCCTAATTGCTCCTGTAAAGTCTTGTTCACACTGCAGGTTTTAATGCTCAGTTTTGTTTTCTAATACTGACTGTCCAAACGGCAAGTTACAAGTGACCAAATTGGATTGGTGTGTTCAGACGGCAGTCGTTTGCTGACATGGCTAAGCTCGTTGTCATAGTAAGGATGGGTGTTTGGTGTAGGCTGATTGGTGGTGCTCGTGCTTCCTATCACTCAGAAGTTATGTAGCATGCTGAGGTGACAACAATACCTGCCATGGATATTTCCCAGTTGCCTTGAATGTTCGAAATCATAGTGTAAGAACACTTTTAACACCTCAAGGATAAGATGACGCAACTTTCAAAATAAGTTATTTTTGGGGCTAGCCACAGCAGTCAACTACCTAGCTAGCTTGGTAGCTATTTGGCTTTCTAGCACATTCACTAATTTGTTTGTAAAATATTAAGAAGATAGTTAGCTACCACATGTTGTTGTCAAACTGTCAACAGAGTAGCAAGCAAATCAACGTTTATTTGTCACGTGTGCCGAATACCAGCAGGTGTAGACCTTACAGTGAAGGTCCTACTTACAGGCTCTAACCAATAGTGCAAAAAAGGTGTTAGGTGAACAATGGGTAAGTAAAGAAATAAAACAACAGTGAGAAATAACAGTAGCGAGGCTACATACAGACACCGGTTAGTCAGGTTGATTGAGGTAGTATGTGCATGTTGATATGGATAAAGTGACTAAGCAACAAGATATGCCCGATTAATAGTCCAAAAACCACTTGAGGGCAAATCAATCAGATTTGTCTGTTAAGACACAAGTCGCATGGCCAGGAATTAGATTTGTATCTGATTTCAAACCACCTACGAAGGTGCCTTGGAATGTGGCTTGAAATATCCGATTCCGTGTGACGGAATTTGGTTGTTCATACTACAGGAAAAGGAACAGATTCAAATCGGATATGCCAAAAATTGGATTTGAGTCATTTCAAACTGCCAAAGTGAACATGGCTTAAGTCACTCTGATGAAGACTGTTGGCTGAATGACTAAAATATCTATGCAAAATGATTAGACCAAAGGTGAGGACACAACAGTTCACCTGACACAAGACTGGATACAACATCTGAAAATACTCTGGATACATTCAGTAACATGATAAGAATATTCCTGGATAATGTATTGTAGGTGCAACATAAAACCTCCCCAAAAAGTACTAAGGTTTTATTGAGAGGTCTAACTGGTCTCTCCAAGTGGCCACACACCACTCCAAAGTGTGCACAAATTTCAATCCACTTTTATGACTCAAAGAAGTATTCAACTATAAGGTGCTTTTTTATAGCTATCCTATATGTGTTGTTGAGGAACTAGAGCAAGGACACTTATAAATGTTTTGTTTGGAACACAACCCTGTATCCCAGGGATTCACACAATTACTGTTGTTCATTACGCAATCGAAAAACAGTCCATTATAAATCACATTCGGGGTCAGGTGGGAATCATTTGGAAGCTTGTTCTATTGCCAACATGACTTGCTAGGTTATAAAATATGATATTACAGTGTTAAGCTTTCAAAATGCATTTTAGGTAAACCGGATCAGGGGTTGTAACCAAAATAATTTCCCAATCGTTTCGTTTTTTTTTTTTTTTCGTTCCACTATTCCGACCAGCAAAATACACTTCTGAACCAGTTCCAACCCCCCAAAATTACCGGTTGATATTGTTCCTTTTTTTTAACCTGTAAAATCAACTTTTTTTTAACCTTTAGCTCATTTGAATGACTTTACCAGACAGTGTGGCTAGGGCAGGCAAGCTAGTTGTTTACATGCGTGATGACAGATAAGTGTAGCCCATGGTGCAAGATGCGACTGAAATTGTGTGGGTGGGGAGAGAGGCTTGAAGCATGGGCATCTTGTTATGACATGCATGATTCTATGGAGGAACTTTGAATGTCATTTGAGCTAGCTAGCTAACACGTTTGAGCTAGCTAACAAGCTTGTGTGTGCACAGAGGCACCACAATTAAAAACATGTCTTTGTACTTAATAAATCCACCATGAAACGTGATAACTAGGCCTATAGTATCCTTAACTAGCATTGAAAAAGTTAATCGAAAATATCTCCCAATCAAGTATCCTAGGGGGGGGAGAGGGGAGGGTGGGGGGGGGGAGAGACAGGTAGCCTGCACAGGCAAATATTTTCAGCTTGCAGGCAGACACTGGAAAAAGTTGCTGAGTAACAGAGGGCTTGGTATAGATGCTATGTTGCGCTTTGTTGTTGGACTAGAAATAAATGCCTGTAATGTAAAATATCTATAACCATGCTTTTAAAACAATGGTTATGTTCTGGAACAGTATAGATCACTTTTGTTTCTGTTCCCTGAAGAAGAAAAATTCACGGTTTTTGGTTCTGTTCCCTGAACCGATTCCAACTCCTGAAATAGATTGTTGGTTTTTGGTGCACATTGAAAGGAGTCATGGGTGCATTCAGGTGCTCTGCTGCACTGCACTTTCTCTACAGTAGACAAACAAGCTCATTCTGTTCAGAATAACCCAAGGTATGATGCCATGTCATCTTGTAACTGTACATCAAACATAGTGATCATAAACGTTGACACTGTATATGACATGAGTTTTATGATATGGAAATGTAAAGTGCACATTTGGACTTTTGTTTGGCTTGATTGTATGACATCAACATGGTTTTTTATTATAATCCTCAACGTCTCATCCTTCAAATACATAAAGTCCTCTTAATTTACAGCATTTCCCTCACTTACTTAGACAACAAAAAACGGATTGTCACTCAGGCAACTTCCTGTCGCGTGCGGTGCTCAAGTTCAGAATGGCTGGTAGTCAAAACCAATGCAGCACTGTGAAGCTCAGAGCCTGAGGCCTAACGTCATATATAGCATGTTACTGTACAGCCACTGCATTCCAATTAAGGGGTTTATCAGTGCCCAAATCTGCCATTTTCATACAGTTTACGAGATGACGGGCTGTGAGTGGAAAAAGCTACAGAATGGAAATTGTAACATGAATGTGTGAACTCTCCATTTTACCTCCTCACAGTTCTTTTGTCTGCGTTGAGGAGGGGTTTTGGGTTTGTTGTGTTTTTGATGTCCCAGTAATCTGCCGTGACCTCTGCCAACTGCCGTTAAATAAAGATAAAAATGATTTATATTTAATTTGTTGATGAAAAAAATAGATATGAAAAAAATAGATATATTATTTGCTCAGTGAAAATTGTTGGAAATTAATCAACTGATTGTTTCAGTGGATGTCCGAACCTGGTAACCTGCATTATGGGCTGTTTGATTCTAATCCAGGATCAGAATGGACTACAATAGGTAGCTCTGGCCATGAATACCCAGATCAACGATATGCCACCTGTCATCTGCAGAATGGCATGCCAGACACTGGCCCATAACCACCATTTCACTGCTTCTCTACTGCTCTTTATCAAATTAACCCCAGAACTGGGTCGGATGGCAAAACTGGAGCTTTGTGTGAAGTAGGTCCATGTTTGTAGTCAGAAGCGTCACTCAGTTATTTCATGTGAGCTGACGGTGCACAGCATTGTAATAAAGGAACATATCCTCAAAATTGCATTAATGTGAAGAGAGATAAACATGATGATTATTATTCAGATATTATATGGGGCACAGCTTAATCCATTTACAAAGGAATTTTTATTTCAATTACATTCACAGCCGTGTGTGTGTGTTATTGAGTCAGTGTTTCCTCCATAAGACTGTGACCAAGGCCTTTGTCCAGACAAGAGCACCAGTTTCACCTGCAGCCCCCCCTGGCTGTGACCTATGCAACCCCTACCACCCTGAGGTCATGACCCTGCCTCTGGCTCCTCACACTTCCCATTCCCTGCCTCCCTCTGTCTCCTCTCCCTCCCCATGGACACTGTGTGTGTGTCCAGAGTCCAGACCCAATAATCCACAATTACACCCACCGCTAAGTGCACAGTAAATAAGACCCTGAGAGGACTTTTCATTGGTGAAAGCTCAGACATCCTGGCCTCCTTGTTGGGAATTTGTGTCAAACAAACAAGCAGCAATCTGGCTGGGGGCTGGCCGGCTGGGGAATGGGCTGTGATGGGATTTGCAGGTAGCAACAAAAACACAATTTAAGACTTAGGTTTGGCTGATTGCAGAGCGGAAACATGTAAACAATGTGGGAGGTTCGGAATTGGGCAGATGTAATCTCAGAGAAAGGGTGCGAAGGTGCAGGTGAAGCAAAAGACAATCACAGAAAGAAACAGTTGGAAGAGAAAGAGCCAAAAAGGTAGAGGGAGGTGGAGAAGAGGCAGGAGGAAGAGCACAGTGCGATGAAGTGGACGAAGCTGCAGTTGTTATTGGCAGGGAGTAAATTCAGTTTGTGTTTGTTAAAAAATCTCCAGACAGAATCTCCTGTCCTGTCCTGTCCTCGGCATGTGCTTTGTGACAGTGGCTGTCCCTGTCGCTATATGCCTGTGTGTGTTGCTCTTTACTTTTTATTAAAACAACATGATCCATGAGGCGCAGAGGGTGACTCCCAGCACCGCTGATTCTAATTAATCCACTCCCGGCCTCGGCCACGCCGGGCTAAAACGCTTGCAGTCTATCAGATTGAAATTCATAACTTAATTGAGGTCAAAGCCTCGAGCCGAGAGAACAGAAGTCTCTGGCTGGGACCAGGTCGATCAATAGTAATAAATATCTGGCTGGGCTACAACTAGTTCATGGCCACGCATTATGTGGGACAGACAGACAGGCATCACAGGGCAGAGGGGACCGAGGAATGGCGGGGCGACTCAATGTTGGTGTCATGTCTCTTAGAGGGGGGGTTTCTCCACTGTTGACTGCAACTGCCTGGGAGAGACTATGGAACTAGTTTAGGTAGTTGTTACTGTGAAATATAGACATTCACATTAGACTACTCTACTACAACTCTCCTTTTGATTTTGTATTGACTGCTGAGTGGCAGGTTAGCGTGAACGTCGACAACAAGGGCTGTGTGTGTGTTTGATTTGTAATACCATAAGTATATATTTTTTTATGAACGACTTCTTAGAAAATAAGCACATTGATTTGATATTGATGTGAGGAGAAATGACATCTTTGCTAAGTGCTTAAGTGTCCCCATGGCCTGGGTGTTCAGTGTCTATGTGGGTGATTGTTTAAATGGGGACCATGGCAGTTTGTTGAGTTGTGTGACCATAACACAGACATGTTATGCTATAGCTGTTGTGTGTATTCACACCCCTTGACTTATTCCATATTTCGCCTAAATTAAAAATAGATAAAACATTTTTTAGCACCAATTTACACACACTACCCCATAATGACAGTGAAAACATATTTTTAGAAATTTTAGCAAACTTATTGAAAATTAAATGCTTATCTCATTCACATCCCTGACCTAATACATGTAAGAATAATCTGGATCTGTGAGTCTCTCTGGGTCTCTAATAGTTTTGCACCTCTGGATTGTACAATATTTGCACATTATTATTTTTAATAATCTTCAAGCTCTGTGAAGTTGGTTGTTGATCTTTGCTAGACAGCAGTTTTCAAGTCTCTCCATAGATTTTCAAGACAATTTAAGCCAAAACTGTGAATAGGCCACTAAGGAACATTTAATGATGTTTTGGTAAGCAGGTGTACGAAACATTAGACACCTTTTCTTCCCATAACATAAACTGACCAGGTGAAAGGCTATGATCCCTTATTGATGTCACTTGTTAAATCCACTTCAATCAGTGTAGCTGACGGGGAGGAGTCGTGTTAAAGGCAATTGAGATATACACAACCCATATGTTCCATTCAGAGGGTGAATGGGCAAGACGAAAGATTTAAGTGCCTTTGATCAGCGTATGATAGTAGGTTCCAGGCGCACCGGTTTGACTGTGTCAAGAACTGCAACACTGTTGGGTTTTTCACGCTCAACCGTTTCCCAAGACATGTATCAAGACATCCAGTCAACCTGACAACTATGGGAAGCATTGGAGTCAACATGGGACAGCATCCCTGTATAATTCTTTTGACACCTTGTAGTGTCCATGCCCCGACAAATTGGGGCTCTTCTGTGAGCAAAATGGGGAAGGTGTTTCTAATGTTTTGTACACTCAGTGTATATTTGGCCTTGTGTTTTAAGTTATTGTCCTGCTGACAGGTGAATTTGCCTCCCTTGTCTGTTGAAAAGCAGACTGAACCAGGTTTTCCTCTAGAATTTTGTCTGTGCTTAGCTCTATTCTTTTTATCCTAAAAAACTCCCTCGTGCTTGCCGATGACAAGCATACCCATAACATGATTCAGCCACCACAATGCTTAAAAATATGAAGAGTGTGTTACGGTTTTCTTCCGTTGAAGGAGAGTCGGACCAAAATGCAGCGTGGTATTTTTGATACATGTTTAATGACGATGAAAAAACGAACAATACAAAACAACAAACGGAACGTGAAAACCTATACAGCCTATCTGGTGACAACAAACACAGAGACAGGAACAATCACCCACGAAAAACACTCAAAGAATATGGCTGCCTAAATATGGTTCCCAATCAGAGACAACGATTAACACCTGCCTCTGATTGAGAACCATTCCAGACAGCCATAGACTATGCTAGATACCCCCACTAAGCCACAAACCCAATACCTAACAAAACCCCAAGACAAAACACACCACAATAAACCCATGTCACACCCTGGCCTGACCAAATAAATGAAGACAAACACAATATACTTCGACCAGGGCGTGACAGAACCCCCCCTATAAGGTGCGGACTCCCGGACGCACACCAAAAACCATAGGGGACGGTCCGGGTGGGCGTCTGTCCATGGTGGCAGCTCCAGTGCGGGACGTGGACCCCACTCTATCAAAGTCTTAGTCCCTCCTCCTCGCGTCCTTGGATAGTCCACCCTCGCCGCCGACCATGGCCTAGTAGTCCTCACCCAGAACCCCACTGGACTGAGGGGCAGCTCGGGACTGAGGGGCAGCTCGGCACTGAGGGGCAGCTCGGCACTGAGGGGCAGCTCGGCACTGAGGGGCAGCTCGGCACTGAGGGGCAGCTCGGCACTGAGGGGCAGCTCGGGACTGAGGGGCAGCTCGGGACTGAGGGGCAGCTCGGGACTGAGGGGCAGCTCGGGACTGAGGGGCAGCTCGGGACTGAGGGAAAACTCGGCACTGAGGGGAAGCTCGGCACTGAGGGGAAGCTCGGCACTGAGGGGAAGCTCGTCACTGAGGGGAAGCTCAGGCAGGTAGTTGGATCCGGCAGATCCTGGCTGGCTGGTGGATCTGGAAGAGTCTGGCTGACTGGCGGATCTGGAAGAGTCTGGCTGACTGGCGGATCTGGAAGAGTCTGGCTGACTGGCGGATCTGGAAGAGTCTGGCTGACTGGCGGATCTGGAAGAGTCTGGCTGACTGGCGGATCTGGAAGAGTCTGGCTGACTGGCGGATCTGGAAGAGTCTGGCTGACTGGCGGATCTGGAAGAGTCTGGCTGACTGGCGGATCTGGAAGAGTCTGGCTGACTGGCTGACTGGTGGATCTGGAAGAGTCTGGCTGATCTGGCGGATCTGGAAGAGTCTGGCTGATCTGGCGGATCTGGAAGAGTCTGGCTGATCTGGCGGATCTGGAAGAGTCTGGCTGATCTGGCGGATCTGGCAGACTGATCGGATCTGGCTGCTCCATCTGGGATCTGGCTGCTCCATCTGAAGAGTCTGGCGGATCTGGCTGGTCCATGCTGACTGGCGGATCTGGCTGCTCCATGCTGACTGGCGGATCTGGCTGCTCCATGCTGACTGGCGGATCTGGCTGCTCCATGCTGACTGGCGGCTCTGGCGGCTTCTTGTAGACTGGCGGCTCCTTGCAGACCGGCAGCTCTGGCTGCTCCATGCAGACCGGCAGCTCTGGCTGCTCCATGCAGACCGGCAGCTCTGGCTGCTCCATGCAGACCGGCAGCTCTGGCTGCTCCATGCAGACCGGCAGCTCTGGCTGCTCCATGCAGACCGGCAGCTCCATGCAGACCGGCAGCTCCATGCAGACCGGCAGCTCCTTGCAGACCGGCAGCTCCTTGCAGACCGGCAGCTCCATGCAGACCGGCAGCTCCTTGCAGACCGGCAGCTCCATGCAGACCGGCAGCTCCATGCAGACCGGCAGCTCCTTGCAGACCGGCAGCTCCTTGCAGACCGGCAGCTCCTTGCAGACCGGCAGCTCTGGCTGCTCCATGCAGACTGGCAGCTCTGGCTGCTCCATGCAGACTGGTAGCTCCTTGCAGACTGGCAGCTCCTTGCAGACTGACAGCTCTAGCTGCTCCATGCAGACCGACAGCTCTGGCAGCTCCTTGCAGACTGGCAGCTCCTTGCAGACCGGCAGCTCTGGCTGCTCCATGCAGACCGGAAGCTCTGGCTGCTCCATGCAGACTGGTAGCTCCTTGCAGACTGGTAGCTCCTTGCAGACTGTCAGCTCCTTGCAGACTGACAGCTCTAGCTGCTCCATGCAGACCGGCATCTCTGGCTGCTCCATGCAGACCGGCATCTCTGGCTGCTCCATGCAGACCGGCAGCTCTGGCTGCCCATACAGACCGGCAGCTCTGGCTGCTCCATGCAGACTGGTAGCTCCTTGCAGACTGGCAGCTCCTTGCAGACTGACAGCTCTAGCTGCTCCATGCAGACCGACAGCTCTGGCTGCTCCATGCAGACTGGCAGATCTGGCTGCTCCATGCAGACCGGAAGCTCTGGCTGCTCCATGCAGACCGGAAGCTCTGGCTGCTCCATGCAGACTGGTAGCTCCTTGCAGACTGGTAGCTCCTTGCAGACTGGTAGCTCCTTGCAGACTGTCAGCTCCTTGCAGACCGACAGCTCTAGCTGCTCCATGCAGACCGGCATCTCTAGCTGCTCCATGCAGACCGGCATCTCTGGCTGCTCCATGCAGACCGGCAGCTCTGGCTGCCCATGCAGACCGGCAGCTCTGGCTGCTCCATGCAGACCGGCAGCTCTGGCTGCTCCATGCAGACTGGCGATTCTGGCTGCTCCATGCAGACTGGCAGATCTGGCTGCTCAATGCAGACTGGCAGATCTGGCTGCTCCATGCAGACTGGCAGATCTGGCTGCTCCATGCAGACTGGCAGATCTGGCTGCGCTGAACAGGCGGGAGACTCCGGCAGCGCTGGACAGGCGGGAGACTCCGGCAGCGCTGTAGAGGAGGGAGACTCCGGCAGCGCTGTAGAGGAGGAAGGCTCTGGACAGGCTGGAGACTCCGGCAGCGCAGGAGAGGAGGAAGGCTCTGGCAGGGCTGGACAGACGGGAGACTCTGGCAGCGCAGGCGTGGAGGAAGGCTCTGGCTGCGCTGGACAGGTGGAAGGCTCTGGCAGCGCTGGACAGGCTGGAGACTCCGGCAGCGCAGGAGTAGAGGAAGGCTCTGGCTGCGCTGGACAGGTGGAAGGCTCTGGCAGCGCTGGACAGGCTGGAGACTCCGGCAGCGCAGGAGAGGAGGAAGGCTCTGGCTGCGCAAGAGAGGAGGAAGGCTCTGGCAGCGCTGGAGAGGCGAGGCGCACTGTAGGCCTGATGCGTGGTGTTGGCACTGGTGTTACTGGGCCGAGGACACGCACAGGAAGCCTGGTGCGGGGAGCTGCCACCGGAGGGCTGGTGTGTGCAGGTGGCACAGGATGGGCTAGACCGTGAAGGCGTACTGGAGATCTTGAGAGCAGGGCTTGCACAGGACGTGCAAGGCTAGGGAGGTGCACAGGAAGCCTGGTGCGTGAGACTGGCACAATCTTCACCAGCCGACTAACACGCACCTCAGGACTAGTATGAAGTGCTGAACCAGGTGCCATCAAATCCCCGACACGCTCCCTCGGGCGAATTCCATGCTTAAAGCACCAACACAGCAACTCGCTCTTAACTCTCTCCTCCAATTTCCCCATTAATTCCTTCAGTCTCTGCTTCGCTCACCTCCAACACCGGCTCTGGTCTCCTCCTTGGCTCTTCACGATAGACAGGGGGAGTTGGCTCAGGTCTGACTCCTGACTCTGCCACACTTGCACTGAGACCCCCCCCCCCCCCCAAGACATTTTTGGGGCTGACTCCCGGGCTTCCATCCGCGTCACCGTGCTGCCTCCTCATACCAGCGCGCCTCAGCTTTCTTCGCCTCCAGTTCTTCTTTGGGGCGGCGATATTCTCCAGACTGAGCCCAGGGTCCTTCTCCGTCCAATTCGTCCTCCCATGTCCATTCCTCTCTTTGTTGCTCCTGCTGTTGCTGTTGCCCGTTACCACGCCGCTTGGTCCTGTTGTGGTGGGTGATTCTGTTACGGTTTTATTCCGTCGAAGGAGAGTCGGACCAAAATGCAGCGTGGTATTTTTGATACATGTTTAATGACGATGAAAAAACGAACAATACAAAACAACAAACGGAACGTAAAAACCTATACAGCCTATCTGGTGACAACAAACACAGAGACAGGAACAATCACCCACGAAAAACACTCAAAGAATATGGCTGCCTAAATATGGTTCCCAATCAGAGACAACGATTAACACCTGCCTCTGATTGAGAACCATTCCAGACAGCCATAGACTATGCTAGATACCCCCACTAAGCCACAAACCCAATACCTAACAAAACCCCAAGACAAAACACACCACAATAAACCCATGTCACACCCTGGCCTGACCAAATAAATGAAGACAAACACAATATACTTCGACCAGGGCGTGACAGAGTGGTACTCAGTAATGTGTTGTATTGGATTTGCCCCAATCATAACGCTTTGTATTCAGGACATAAAGTTAATTTCTTTGCCACATTTTGTGCAGTTTTACTTTAGTGCCTTGTTGCAAACAGGATGTATGTTTTGAAATATTTATTTTCTGTACAGTCTTCCTTCTTTTACTCTGTCAATTAGGTTAGTATAGTGGAGTAACTTCAATGTTGTTGATCCATCCTCAGTTTTCTCCTATCACAACCATTAAACTCTGTAACTATTTTAAAGTCACCGTTGGCTTTCATGGTGAAATGCCTGAGTGGTTTCCTTCCTCTCTGGCAATGGAGTTAGGAAGGACACCTGTATCTTTAGTGGCTAGGTTTATTGATACACCATCCAAAGTCTAATTCATTAATAACCGCCATGCTCAAAGGGATATTCAGTGTCTTTTTATTTTTACCCATCTACCAATAGGTGGACTTCTTTGCAAGGCGTTGAAAAACCTCCCTGATCTTTGTGGTTGAATCTGTGTTTGAAATTCACTGCTCGAGGGACCTCACAGATAATTGTATGTCTGGGTAACAGAGATGAGGTAGTCATTAAAAAATGCTAAATGCTATTATTGCACACAGAGCGAGTCTATGCAACTTATTAGGTGACTTTGTTAAGCACATTTTTACTCCTGAAATTATTTAGGCTTTTGACTCAAGACATTTAAACTTTTTTTTAATTATTTTTAAACTTAATTCCACTTTGACATAATGGGGTATTACATGTTGGCCAGTGAGTTTAATCCATTTTAAATTCTAAGTGTAACATAACGACATGTGGAAAAGTCAAACGCAGTGAAAACGTTCTGAAGGCACTGTGTATAGCTATCCTTCGTAGGTTCCTGATGTCAGGGGTCTCTTTACAGTACAGACTCAATCCGGTTTCATTCAAGGCTCTAAGACAAGGGATTATGTCTTGCACAGAAGCCTCAGGCAGTGGCTTTAAGTACTGTATAATGGCAATATTGACATTCTCCTAGTGTCTTATTGTGAACAGCTCTTCTCTCCCAGTAAGTCAACTGTGTTTTACTATTTGGCTTATTAAATGTTTGCTGCATCGTCCTAGTTAGTGGCAATGCCATTCTGTGTGGATTTGATATGTGTTGTGATTAGAAATGTCACAGCTTTGTACCCTTACCTGTGTTTGGCTGAACTGTAGAGTATCGACGTGAGATTGGAGCTATGTTCCTGGTCTGTCCAAAGCCAGGGTCTGTTTTATCAGAGCAATACAGGCCAGTGTGTACTGCACATTCTCATCTCTGTCCTCCACCTCAGTGTCACGCCTTGGTTATTAAACTAGTAAACACACACACACACACACACACACACACACAGGAACAACAGCAGCTGATTGAAATTCTACGGCAGGAGCATTATTACAGGTTTGTATCCCTCCCCCTTCCCAGCACGGCCTCCCATAACAAATGACTCAGTCATCGGAGTCATAACAAATATCTAACGGAATTCGTCATAAGTTTAACGGTGTGTGTGTGTGTGTGTGTGGGGGGGGGGGGTGGCCCGTTGCCTGCTGTGTGAGAATGGCAGTGTTCCCGCATAGGCAGGAATAAATCTCGTCTGCACTGCCCAGCTACAGCACACAGGTCACACACCCACGGCTCAGTGCACACATTAATACAGATATTTCAGAAAGCCAGCCCTGCTTCCTCTCTTTTAATAGGGCCATTGACAAACTGTAATGAATCGCCCCAGCGTTTCCAATCTGCACCCGCTCCCAAGCCACTGCTCAGTACTCACTCAGGCCTTTTTTAGTGGCTGGGGGTGGATATGTTTTCTTTACCTTGGCGAAAGGTAATTGCCCTGTTTTGTGGAAGCACATGTTTTTGTGCGTGTGCTTTTTTTTAATAAAAGAGGAGGGGTCTACAGAAACTCAGTTTGACAGAAGCGAATCATAGGAGTTTTAATAAGCAACCGTTTACTTTTGATAGGGTATTACAATGTTTTTTCTAATAGGACTTCTGCATTAGCAACCCTTCTACAGAATGTCTCTGCTCAGCGACGTACAGAGTGAAATTACACCACTCATACAGTACATTTGACATTTATACATGCTAGCAGAGGTTATATGGCACATGTTTAAATGAAAGTAAAACGGCCGACACAACCATTTTTAAAAGTCCCAATAGGATAATGCACAGATGTAGATTTATTATATGACACACCGTGTAAAGAAGTAGCTACGTGACTCATTCCTGCTGCAGGTAAGAAGAAAAGTCCCTCTTTGCAGTTAGTGTTGTAACTACCTTTCTTATTGGCTTCTCACAATTTGTACACTCAACAATTTATTTAATCCACATAAATTGCGCTGAGCATTAAAGCTGTCCTCAGCTGCTTACTGATGGAGAGCGAGAAAACAAAGTGACTGTTTTCCTCTTCAGGGTGCAGTTAGTAGTCAACCCCACTTTATGGGCCTCTCTCCCAAATGCCTGCTGCCTGGCCATTGATTTTCATATTACACTCTTGTGTATTTATTTATTTTATATATTTCTTTTTAAACATCATTGATGATCCACTCGACTTGGAACACACCAATGTTAATTCCCTGCCACTCTCCCCCATGCTAATGGATTCTGCCGAGTCCCTCGGGAGCAAGCAAGAGCGGTGGGAGAGGAGGGGGGAGAGAGAGGGGGGGAAGGGAGTGGGAGAGACGAGAAAGTGGAAGAGTGGTGGGAGAGGAGGGATGGGACAGAGGGAGAGGGGGGGGAGTGGGAGGGAGAGATGAGAAAGTGGAAGAGCGGTGGGAGAGGAGGGATGGGACAGAGGGAGGGGGGAGTGGGAGGGAGAGATGAGAAAGTGGAAGAGTGGGGCTGGGGGAGGAAGAGAAGTACAGTATACACAAGGAGGAAAAGAAGAAGGGAGAGTTTTCCTTTCCCATCCTCCAAAATTACAGAGAACCTGTGGAGAAAAATATAATCTCTTGATCCTCTGACACTAAATAAAGCATGGTAAACATACATGTTTGGCTGCGTTCTTGCAGGGTGCACACTGTGGTTGTGTTCCTTTAAAAATCAACCCCAGACTATGGTTTTAATCAACCTCAATCTGAATACCAAAACACAGACAGGTCTTGGTTTCAGAAACGCAATCGTTCCTAGCAGACATTGTTGGAAGAATCCATTTCCGAACGGTTTCAGTTGATTAGGACATTAAGAGCATCAGACCTCTTGGAGTGGTCTTGGCCATTTGAACCAGGCCCCTGAGATCCCTGGTTCCTCTTCTCCGGGAATTGTATAAAATATTACGGTGTGCTTTAGAGAGCCTGTGAGGTGGTTTATTGGCACACAGGGTGACCTGCTGTGGAGCCCGGAGGCACACTTTGGGGAAGCGCTAATTTGCACCAGCATGGCAGTGCTCACACGCTGAATGGCAAGGTTAACACTCACTGCACAGATTCAATTAGGGGTGCCACTGTCTTCTGATCCCTTTACCTTTGGATATCCAGCTCCCACACACACACACACACACACGGAGTCACAGATGCACACACACACATACAACCAGATAAACAAAAGCTGGTGTCTCTTTACAAGAAAATCACGGATATTCGGATAATAATTTTGAAGCATTTTTCCAGTTCATGTGCTCCGTAACATATAAAGCTCACTGGCTGTATAGAACCCCACTCCTGTGATGAACTTCAAACAGACATGAACAGTAGAGTGTCTGTATTTGGTCTGGAGACATCTGTTCAGCCCATCAGTGCGCCGTGTGTCCTGTGATCTACTTTAATGGAACACAGTAACATAGAGACCACAGGCAGTACCATAGAGTACCCAGCAGCAGGTCTTCAGAGACCTGGAATAACCCGGGATCAGCCTGTTCTCCTCTGTCTTTCTGAGACTCTGATTAATGGCACCTGCTCATCGTAATGGTATCTGCATATGAATGGTGGAGGGTTCTATCCATGCTCCCTTTACAAGTCCCACTGCAAGCCCTGGAGACTGCCGAGCCTTTCTCCCTTCTCTCTCCCTTCTCCCCAGCGCCATTGTCATTATACAAGTCAGCTGCAGCTGCATGCATTGATCATAAATCATAATTGCTTGTCAATTTTTCCCACTTGTTTAATGTGGCTGTCAGGGACAGTGGAGCGAGAGAGATAGAGAGGTACAGGAGGTAGAGAGAGGGGGGGGGGAGAGAGAGAGAATGGGGGCGTCGGTTAGAGAGTAAGATGTAGCTGGAATAGAGAATGGTGTTAAAGGATAAAAATCCCACAATGGCTTTCAGCACACCTACCATATGCCATGGGCAGTTGCCGGATTGCTGTGGTATGAAAACAAGAAAGCTTTTAATGGCTGGAGAGCACAAACCCAAGCCCTGCCTGTTGCCTCATGCTGCAGCAGGTTCTACAGATGGCAATGGATTTGAGAGAGCATTTTTCTCTACGGAATATGTCTGGCTCACGTAGACAAACCTGCTGTGATGTACTGGAAAGACCTTGTTCTGTAACTGTTTCGTCCTCTATCTCTTTCTCTCTCACTTTTTTCCATGTTTCTTTCACTCTTTCCATCTTTCTCTGTTTTATGGTCCCTTTTACTCTCTTCATGTCTATCAATGTTATTTCTCTGTCTGTCTGTCTGTCTGCAGCCTCTCCTCCCATGCTACTGGGAAGGCAAATTCCACCACTCCCCTCCAAGGGTGTTGGCTTCTACAAACAAATAGAGAAACAGGGATGGACATATTGATAGACTCAGTCACAAACATACAGATGTAAGATTTAAATTTGACCTATATTGTCGCAGTAAATAATCCTACAGCAACAGGATTTGAATGTTTAGTCCATAATGTTGCTTGATCGTTGGTTAGGCTATTAGCATGTCAAAATGAGGCTATATGAAAAGTGGAATACTGTTAATATAACAGTGTGTTAGTGCATGTTTTCAGTGAATTTATGTAAATCATGAAGCTCATCTGCATTTCCTGCAGCGCAGGGAAATTCTCAGCAACAAAATATTGATCAAATTAGGATCCTATATCTGTACACACAGGGAAAAAAGGCAGCCGGACAAAAATATATAGTTTGATTCGCTTGTGCAGACCTCTTCAAATAACGTTGCATACCACTCTCAATCTTAAAAAAACGCAAGGAAAACTTTGGTGACATTTGAAAAAAGAGCTATGCTGTGATGTGCTTCTGTAATGGGATGGAGAGCTACAAAGATAATTGCTACCTCCAGCTAGGAAGTCTCCTCCTTTTTCCAAAAGCAATTGGGAGACAATCCAATTTCTCCTGAATCCATCAAGCCTCTCTTGGAGCATTAGTAAATGCTGAGAGGAGAGGCGAGAGGACCCCCCCCCCCCCTCTGGCTCCCAGGCAGACAGGACCAGCCAGCTTCCACACTGCAGCACTTTAAAGAACCTAGTAAAGGGCAGGGCCCTCACCTCCACTAACATACATGGACCCTTTAGTCAGTCACAGTGGTGCACCAACCTGCAGGGTCCTACTTCTGGATTCTGCTGCCACATAGGCAACATACAATATATGCCTTTTTAAAGGAAACCTCTTAATTTTACTACAATGTACAAACATGCTTTTAGTCTGTTTTAAGTTAATATATTTTGAATACAAACTTATGTTTACATATTTGGTTTGGCATTAGTTACTTCATGTGTTGCCCACTTATTTTATACACTTTTAATCTGTGTGTGTGTGTGTTGCGTCGCGTTAAGTACTGTATGAGGCAACTTTTGCGTGTGTCCTCCCTGTCATACCCTGGGAGTGTCCCTGCACACACCGTGCTGTCCCAGCCGTCCGGCACTAACACCAGATTAGTTGGAGGGAGCAGATTAAGACCTAAACCCCTTACAGTTTAATTATTCCTGTATGTATTTGTGTGCATCAAGGTCCCACTCGCTGCCTCTGCGCTAAACATCTGCCACTCTGCCTCTATCGCGTAGGGCAATAGACCAACTATAGTGTGTGTGTGAGAGAGCCTGTGGCCACTGACATGCTTTTATTGTCCGAATTTGTACTTTTGTGTGTATTTTGATATTTATACTTTGCACATCAAGTGGGATTAAACCTAACACTAACATTGTACTGAATAATCAACATTACCTTAGATGCAGACCACAGGAAAATACTGTGTCTCTCCCGATCCATTTATGGTTGAGGACATTTGCATCAGTATTCTATCCATCTTGGGGGAATTGAACTCTCTAATGGAATCAGCAGGCCCCTGAAGTGGTGCTGCTCAGGGCAAACAATAGGATCTCACTCTGGGATCGTTGGAGAGAGCCTTTATCAAGCAGCGTAGGTGAGCTCCCTCCCCCTCATGCTCTGGGATGATTCGACAGGCTTTGTCTGACACTGGGTTGGTTCCACTAATGGTTTCTTCACTGGTTAATAGGTTAGGGCCAAAGGCTAAGAAAAAAAGGATTTACTGATGTTCAAATCAAGTCCAGCTTTATTCATACAGCACATTTCCGACATGGAATGCAACAATGTGCTTCACAGAAGAAGAAAAAATAGGCTATTCCAGAGGCTGGGAATAACTAAAGGCGCCTCTCCATACCTCTTGGTCCTAGGCTTTTAGATAGTTATAAGGCCAGTGCCAGAGGACCTGAGGGACCTACTGGGTACATACAGTTGATTCGGAAAGTATTCAGACCCCTTGACTGTTTCCACATTTTGTTACGTTACAGCCTTATTCTGAAATTGATTAAAACATTTTTTTTAATGCTCAGCAGTCTACACACGATATTCCACAATGACGAAACGAAAACAGGTGTTTAGACATTTTTTCTAATTTTATTAATAATAAAAACTGAGCTTATTTACATAAGGATTGAGACCCTTTACTATGAGACTCGAAATTGAGCTCTGGTGCATCCTGTTTCCATTGATCGTCCTAGATGGGGGGGGGGGGGTATTTGTGCGTCTAACTTCCTCACTCATCATTTATTCACGATTAAATTGTGTATTCCCACTGTAATCAGACTATAGTCCAGAGTTTTCTGTTTACTGTATTTATATTGTATATTCTGTAGGTTGACGTCTGTATTCTAACATGTAAGTAATTTAGCAGATGCTCTTATCCAAAGCGACTTGAGTGCATACATTTTCATACTTTTTTTCTCTGTACTGGTCCCCCGTGGGAATCGAACCCACAACCTTGGCGTTGCAAGCTCCATGCTCTGCCAACTGAGCCCCACAGGACCCTGTTTGTACAATGTCTGTTGCTGACAGCACCTATTGTCAAATTCAGGGTATGTACATTTATTGGCGAGTAAAGGTGATTGTGATTCTAAAGAAGCAGCCAGTTGGCTTAGTGACTGGAGGTATTCTAGTTGTTTCCATCTGAACAGCGGTTAGCTGGTGACAACAATATCGCAGTTTGTCATCATTAGGGGGTGAAAAGGCACGCTGGAGACGAGTCCGCCTTGATGATGCGTATCATACACTGTCAGAGTTAAACTGACCTCTTCACTCCCGGCCTCATGCCGCCTGCACACACAGCCCACAGGATTTACACCCCTGCTGACCTCTCCTAAATATTGTTTTTCTTCATATCAGCTCCGGTCACAGACCATAGACACCACTTCAATTTGTCCCAAACGGTGGCGGTGCTCAGGGAAGACTGCTCCTTTGTACCAAGATCATTGTGTGATGGGACGGCCTCCGTGGGTAATGTGTTTAGCACGTTGTCACCCCAGGACAATGACGAGAGACGCCTAGGCTTTGTTCCCTCTCTGAGCCTTTTGAGCACTGAGGTCTGCCTGCTCTGCCTGGCCCGTTGGCCACAGTGTGTTAACCTGTGGCAGAGGGCTCAGAGAGGGCTCAGCTAGGGCTTAGGGGTGGATAGTGGGCTGATGCCATTGGTTCCCCTGGTTCAGTCTGCTATGGAGTCTCAAGTTGAAAGGTTTAATTGTTCACTCAGTTTCAGATCAGTATTTAATATTTTTACATAATCCCCTTTATGGGGAAATCATTGGGTTTTTAATTTAGTCGAAAGGTAAAAAGCAGTTTTGTCAACTGCAAAGTTTGCGAGCCACAACTTTACAACTGACAAGGCTACAGTTCTTTCATTGTTCTATGAGCAATGGTTGTCTCTATGATTTAAGCTTGTTTTATATACCCTTTACTGTGTTATGGGTCTACAAGTTAGACCTGTTTGTCTGGAACTCTTCTCAGGTTTCTTAACATTTCTCTCTCTCTTCACAGGATGACGAGGGCCAGACAGCACTGCATTATGGTAATCTTCCGGATATCACAGATTTTAATTTGGAATTCTGGATGAATATGTGTCTCTAGGCTATGTTTGTGTATGAGTGTTTGTATGTATGTATGTACATGTCATGTAAATTGAATCTGTTTATGAGTGTGAACAGTTGTATGGGGATGGATGGGAAACCATGAACCATCTGCTCTCTTGGCCCTGCGTATGTCCCCCTCTGCTTCTCTTCTCCCTCTTTCTCATCCCCCTCTCTTCTCCCTCTTTTACTGCTGTTGCTATCTCAGGTGCCTTTCATCTGTCAGTGTCTCTTTCATCCCTCCTTCTTGCCATCTCTCTATGTCAGTGTTAGTGGGTGTGTGTTTGTGTGTGTGTGTGTTTGTCTGTATCTGTGCGTACGGAAGGGCTGTGTGTAATAATCACCAGGTCTCCCCAAGGAAATCAACAGTGCTCCTCGGACTCTCAAGACCCCCTCCCATGGGCGGTCCCCATGTCCTCTGAGCCCTTGGTGTGTGTATGTGGGGGGGGGGGACGACACACCATCTGGCCCTGGGCTGAGTGGGCAGTTGGCTGGGCTTGGCGGCTGCAGTGTAGGGACTGGTCACGTGGCTGGCGTACAGTAGACCACCACCACTGCCACCAAACCAGGCAGGGACAGGAGGATGGGGCATAAAAAAATGACTAATAAACATAAGCGATGAACTCCAGGAGACAAATAGCAGAGAATGAAAATTCATTTCCACCTCTATTTACACTGGGCCACAGTGGCTGGCAAATGATTAATTGAGGGTTTACTGCACACTATAAATTGTTCTCCTTCTCAACGACTCCCGGGGGGGATGAGGGTTTTTACAGCCCAGGGCCCCCGTATGGCGCACGCAGCCCGGAAAATAAAATTTAGAAGGAGAAGAAAATTCTCGAACCTGACATAACCAAGCCTCTTATTTTCTCCCTGCTAAGAACGAGCGGCACTTTAGCCACCTCTGGGCTGGAGGTTTAAAAGGGCCTGCTGTCAATCAGCCATTCCCGCTGACATCAGCCTATCACACAGGAGCAGGATAGCTCTCTTTTTAAGGGGAGAGAGTGATTGAAAACACTCAGAGCGTGGTGGAATCCTGGTGCATCAGCGCTGTGACTCGCTAACTTGTTTAAGAAACTGCAAGCCCTCTCCTCATATCTTAGCCGAGCTTGCAAGTCCTTTTAGTGGGACTCCAATTGCAAATCGGCACAAAATCAGTGTTTCAGCCAACCACAAGTTCAGGGCAATGTCAATGGGCCTCCATATGAGCTTTTCATTGACTCCTGCACTCAGGTTAAAAACGTAAGGAATATTAACACCAATGAGCTGTGCTTAGAAGCTGTGTTCAGATGTAGCTGTGTGCATCATGTCTCCAGTGACCTTGAAGCCTTTTGAAGGTGATTTGGGTACTGTTAGATATACAGATTTGTGTATATTCTTGTCATACCGCCCAAAAATGATATATGGAAATAGCTGCTTTCATGGCATGTTAACTCTAGTCAACCATGGATCCTTTTACCTCTGAAGTGCATCACAATTATGTCTCTTTCCTCTCTCTCTCCCCCTTCTTTCTCCTCTCCCCTTTCTCTCTCTCCTCTCTCCTCTCCCCCTTCTCTCTCCTCTCCCCCTTCTCTCTCCTCTCCCCCTTCTCTCTCCTCTCCCCCTTCTCTCCTTTCTCTCTCCTCCCCCCTTCTCTCTCTCCCCCCCTTCTCCCCCCCTTCTCTCTCTCTCTCTCTCCCCTCCCCCTTTTCTCTCCTCTCCCCCTTATCTCTCCTCTCCCTTTCTTCTCTCGCCTCTCTCCTCTCCCCTTCTCTCTCCTCTCCCCCTCTCATTCTCTCTTACCCTACTCTGTTACTCTGCTCCTTCCTCCCCTCCCCCTCTCTGTCCTGCAGCGTCTGCGTGTGAGTTTGCTGACATAGTGGAGCTGCTCCTACAGGCTGGGGCAGACCCTTCCATTAAGGACCAGGAGGGCTCTCTGCCCGAGGAGGTCACTGAATCCAGCTCCATCTCCTCACTGCTGCGCCAGTACACCGCCTCCAAGGGCTAGGCCCTCCTCTCCCTCTCCTCCCCTCCAGCCTGTGCCCACCCCAGACCTAGCACACAGCCCTCTCAGTAATGATGATGATGTTTTTTATTGTCACATACACCGGATAGGTGCAATGGTCATCCCACTCTGGCAGTTCAACCCGCCACCACTTCATCGTCTCTCATGTCAAATTCCAAGGAATCCATCTGTCATCATTGCTATTAAAAAAAAATAAAGAAATGTCAACCAAAAAGAGGTTCCTTCTTTTTCAGATATTGTGTGTTACCTTTGGTTGTCTTGTGTTTGCTGATAAAAATCTTTAAAATACAATTGGACAGCGTATGGACATTTTACCCTAGGAGTAAGTCAAACTTGTTATATTATTCAGAATAATGTTTTAAGCATTTTTGTTGGCATCATTCTTGACAAGCAGAATGTAACTGTATATTTAAATGCATCCTAAAAATAAACATCTAATATGCAATTTTATATTCAGATGGAGCATGGAGAACTAAAAGTTCAACCTTATCCCATGATGACTAACAACTATATAACACACACATCGCCTGGCGAGGCCTCTTCGTTTAAGTGAACTGTTCACCTAGCACATTGTGTCTCCCTTGGCCCACCCCACATACCCACACCCTCTGTTATGTCACTTAAAATATATTTGGATGTTCTCCAAATAGCCAACACATGGGCTGCCTCCAAATCTGCTTTAGTTTTTTTGTAAGCCCTTCTGATCAGAGCAGTCTCTTTGGCACCCCCTCCCTCCCACCAGATGAGAATACTAAATCTGGAATCTCAGCTCTTAACCACCGCTTGATAAAGAAGCTAATGCACATTTGAACAAACAATGGGGACAAGCTGTAATCCCTCTTTCTCTCAATCTCCCTGAACATGAGGCATTAAATAACAGTCTCCAAAAAGAGTCCTGCTGTCTGTCAGTCAGTCACCATGGCCCCAGTATACAGAACAGAGACGGCCCAGCCCAGACAGTCTGCTCTCTTACGGTATCACTGAGAAGGAGAGCTCTTATGACCCTCAGCTTGTTACAGTATACATTCCCTACACAACCAGGAATAATGCTGTTGGTATATTTGGAAAAGCTGTTTCGCCCATGTACCAGTCATTTCCTGAATCTCGATTGGGTTGAGGTAGGAGTCGGTGATGTCATACTCCCCGGGCATGTCTGCACAACTGTGACACTAAGCCCATTATGTTTCCATTATGGGCTTCAATTTTCTCTGAGCTTTTCACTTTTGACAGTGCCTCCTCTCAAACCTTCTTTACTTAACATTTATGCATTTTTACAAGTCGCCTCTCTAACACCATTAGTGACAGATGGCCAAGGTTTGTTACAGGGATGAGCTGGAGCACTTTCCTCTGCCTCTCTTACTCTCCCCAGTCTGGGGGCTAAAAGCAACGACATGTTGTTGTACTGGCCAACTCTTAATGCAATCTGCTCGCTAGTCCCCAGAACAGTATTGCTTGGAATTCAACACTAAGTAAAATCCCGTCTCTGCTGTTGAAAAGCATCCCTCTAATATCTTCACGAGAACTCGATAAGTCTCTGTTGCAAAGCTGGGTGTTTAGTGCATGATAAACAAGCGTTGCCGTCTGCTGCTACTCGAGGCGATAGTGATCCAAGCTGCTCCATAGACAAGTGTCTATATGGTTCGTCTCACCA
This sequence comes from Oncorhynchus masou masou, assembly GCF_036934945.1. Lineage (NCBI taxonomy): Eukaryota > Metazoa > Chordata > Actinopteri > Salmoniformes > Salmonidae > Oncorhynchus > Oncorhynchus masou. The sequence goes on from NC_088226.1 coordinate 50,648,579, forward strand.
GAATGTTCTAATGAGCAACACCTCACCAGGCACTGAAGCCAATATCCTGTTAACGACCCTCCCTCGCTTTAATTATATGTGAACTATCTCATTTCTGCTATGAGGACCCAGTGAAAAAGAACCTAATTTCACTTAAAACAGAACAACCTTGAAGTTGTCATTGAAAAGCCTCTCTGTGACTCAAACCCATTTAAAGCTACACTGTCATGGCAGCCATTGCTCATCATTAAAATAAGCCATAATTTGAAGAAAATATCCTGTCTTGATGTCCAAGATGAAGTTCAGTCTGAACCAAATATCTATTTACATGTTACTAGAATTGTTGCCTTCAGGAAGGTTGTAATAGACGCCTCAGATCGATGATGATGGCATTTGTGCTTGTGTTTGTCATCTTTGCAAAAGCAACAGTGCAGGAATTTCCCAGATTTATTTGTATACTAGTGCTGTAAGTGCCGTGTAAATTATCCGAACTGTCTTTGTTGCTGTTTATCTTTGTAAGGCAGCACTATTAAAGGGTATCCATTAATGGTCATCATAGCTTGTCATCGGCTGAATAAAATCAGCTTGTTTTGTGGCGTTTTATGCAAACGTGCTTGTTCTGCTAGACTGATCTTTTCTTCTTCTTACACAACAGGAGCTTAAACACAACCAAATCGATAATACTTAAGTTTAGGACGGACCTGGTAAGACTCAGAAAAGGTCTGGATAACAGTTGTGTTGTATATTATTGAGTTTTACATTTGTTTTAATTTTGCTATGAATATGTAGCCAGTCTAGGCCTATTTCAGATGTCTATCCAACAACACTTCTTTAGCGCATGGGTTATAGTCATGCTGAATTGTCGTATTTGGTTCATTTACTATGATGTGTGGTTGTATACACTCCTGTATTAACGCTGCTCTGCTATCTTGCCTGACCACAAATCATATTTATCCATATTTCACAAGGCAGTTTACAATTAGTTAACAGTGCAGGGATTAAGGAAAGATTTGACTGTGCAAAACTGCAATCTGGTGCAGTCTTTAGTAGCAGAGGGATCAGTGTTCGCTGCAACTGAGCAGATGTGCTGCTTTGTCCTGTTTTTTCTCTCCTATGGGTGGGACGGGGGTTAGTGTATTGGTTTACGAATAAAGATACAGAAAACCATGGTTACTACAGTCTGTTTGATTGACTGACTGGATCTCCATAATTGAATGTGTAATATTTGTATTAGTTCATCCTTAAAGGGATAGCTCATTCAAAGTAAGATTATAGTGAAAATAATAGTCTCTACATTTTCAGTGAACACATAGCTACAATCCTATGGGATTACTATACTGAAGTGAGTGATATTTGGTAAATTGATGCTATTCTTATGCAGTGGTGCATGGCCATTAGCTTCACGAGCCAGCCTGTTCTCGCAAGCTTGCATGAATGGTTTGCTACCACAGAATCTGTGTTAATCAGTCTGGTACAAGGCTGCATGGCCATAGCTAATAAATAACAGATGAATCATAGATGGCAGTCACTCCTGGCCCATATGCTACTTCCAAGGTATGAACAAGATTGACAAATGATGGAATTTGTGTGAACAATCCCTAGGGCATTGCTTTGCCTGTCTGACGCACCTTCCCCTGTGTGAAGGAAACACTAACCATGGTCCCTCCTCTTCTCTCCTGGCTCCTAAGTGGTGAGCCATAGCTACTGTACCACCTTCCTCACTGCTGAGTTGTTGCTCGTCTTCTTCTTCAGTCAGAAGACATGTCTCCTCTAACTGTATCTGCTATTTGCTTTATAATGAGAATGTTCATGTAAACATTAAAGAGAAATACAGCACTTTAATCCAAAGACAATTCAGCTTTATTTCCTCGTATAGTGTTTACTGTACACAGTTCATACCATCGCACAGAAGGCTTATATGAATAGATTCAGTGCTCTGTGTTTCATCTTTTTCAAAGACACATGGAAATAAATAGAGCTCGTGAAATAACACTGTTAACACCTTTTGAAACTGTACAAAATGTACAACAATTAAGAAGCAAAGTTCTGAGGCAACATAGATTGAACAAAAATGATATTGGTGTGTGTGTACATTTACATGTGTTGTTTTACTGTTTGTTGATTTGCATTCTGGTTGGCATAATGTATGCTCTTTTCAGCTGGTTCCACATTTGGCAATTGACACAAAAATAAATATAAATGAACAGACATTGAGATTTCTTTTACAGGAATTGTTCCGTCAGCATCTCATTTTGTTACCTCAGTTTATTTCATGGTATCTTTGATCATGTATTATTCCTGAAAGAAGTGCCTCCTTGTACAGTTACTCTAGTGGCCTTTAGACACTACATGAAAGCCTTGAAACAAACACCATCAGACAAGACAGATTTTGTAAAAAAATAATAAACTAATCTCACCCAGTGGGGGTCATGTAAGATGCACGACACGACAGCATTATTCCGATACCATGACAATCAGGCCATCGGCTGCTTTACAGTGGCTCTAAGTATTACGTTTGATAATCGCTTTTGCTTGTGTTTACTTTGAGGAGTGATGCTACAGCTGTTGACAGAGAAGAGCAGCTTCTAAGCAGGATCAGTACTGGCTTTTCAGCATTAACAGTGAATGATCCTCAGTCAAGATTAGGTTGGTGTGTGTTTTTTTAGATAAATAAATATACTGTATTAATGAAACATTTAGTAAAACCATTATTCTGTTCCTGTATCTGTCATAATGAGATAGGAATCCCCATGTTGTCAGCTGCACCAGTAAAAGAGGATATCAAATGTGAATTCCCACATTCTTGTTGAATTGACTTTGCACTTCTCTCTACCCTACTGTCATTTGATGACAATGACTTCTAGGAGAGAGGCTATCCACTATTAGCAGAGAGCATATCCTGGGAGTATGGACAACGGAGAAATAAATACTGACAAAATCCCCAGGACTAGAGATCATTCACAGACGAGAAAAAGTCAAGCACCTACATTACAGAAGAGAATGGGTTTTTAGCAAGCAACTATCCCCTCTCAACTTCCCCATTTTGCACACAGAAGAATCTGTGGCTCCCGCATTGTACAGACAGCTGGACCAACATCGAGTAATTCCTAAAATTCCAGTGCTGTTAGTTTCAGAATTACATAAAAACAACTTAGCATGGGAATTGTGACACTGTTTGAAAAAAAGTATCTAATATGGAAACACTGCTGGGTTGTATTGTGCATTCATCGCTTTTCTGTTTGTTGCTGTCCATGTACAAAGAGAAGTGTAAAGTGCATTGCCAATGTAAAATGCTTTTCAACAGTGATCATCCTCATTCAGAAGCATGCAGGAAGCTTCTTTTTTAGGGATTCCATTTCGATTGTGGCCCTAAAGCATGAATCTCACAGAGAATCTCCCTGTTGATAGGAGTGGGAGGCCGTTCCTTCTCTTGCTAGAACAAAAGCGACACCCGCTGCGTGCTGACCCGGTAGTGAATAATCAACCGTTTCTACTTGTAGAATCGCAATGCTTGTCAATGGCCAATAACTTGACTTTGAGCCAATCAGAGTGCACGAAACACATGTGGGGGAGTCCCCCCCCCCCCCGAAAAAAAGAATAAATAAGTAATTTTCTCCATACATCCACGGATGAGCCAGTCACACTTCATATGCAATGTAAGCTATGGGACGGTAGCTAGCTAAGTGCATAGACGCAATGCGCACAACACTAAATACTTCCTCTAAGCTAGCTAACCACTGTACATTGCTGATAGCTGTTTGGGCTTGCCTCAGGGTTTAATGACAAACACCATCCCAATGCACAAACTCATGCTGGAAATTTCAAATCCAGTTTTTCCAAAGAATGAAAAAAAATCCATCCATAAAAAAAATAGAATACAGTGTAAGTTCAACATTCAGTAGTGTTTCGTCCTTCCATTCTGTTCTGTGTGGCGCCACTGCTCTGCTCTGGTCAGTGGTGGGTCTCCATACTTCCTTTACTCTGTTGTGGTGGGAGGGTAGCTGACGTGTAGCATGTCTACCACTTCCACATCCATTATTGGACAACAAACTATATCAAGTTTCAGGGAAATAGAAATGTAAAAAGCCTGCTTTGTCTGTCTCTGTTCCCCAGTCAGTCTGCTGTGTTCATGGTGGAGCTCAGAACTGGGAGTGGTCCATCTCGTCCAGCCATGAGGCAGGGCTGGTGGGGAAGTCTGGGTAGCCCGTGCTGCTCCCTGTGGAGAGGTCAGAGGTGGGGCCTCCTGCCATGGCCCTGAGAGCCTGTCCCACGCCACCCTGCCCCCCCTGGATCATGATGCTGTCCATGGTGAAGCCCAGGTTGTTGAGCAGTGGGGTGTGGCCGGACAGCGAGGCGATGGACGACGGTGACTGGGGGAGGCCGTAGGGACTGCCCGGCCGAATGTCATGATAGGGTTGTCCAGCAGCGTCCAGAGAGAAGCCTCCGTTCAACAAGCCTCCGTTGGCCACGTCGCCCACACTCCCATACAGACCGTTGGTGTGGCCCAGGTCTGACAGGATCTGGTCGTCTGGTGGAAGAGAGGAGGGAGTTAGCAACTATCAATTAGCCACACAGTGGTGTTTTAACACTTCTATGGAGTTGTCATCAACTATAGCAACATTATACAGCTGTTATCTTTAAATAGAATTAAGTGCCTTTATGAAACCATTTTATTGAGGCAACATAATCTGGATTTCATCTAGGTAAATGGCATAGGTGTGTAGTACTTAATAGTGTTCCCCCAGCGCTTAGTAAGAGACGACAGAGTCATGATGTATCTTAAGCTCAAACAAAGGGGGTCTGTTCATGCAATACAAAATATTTGTCTCCGACAGTCCCTCCAGTGCTGTTTCAATAACAACAATGCCCCAGAGCACTTTCCTTCTAATTGACTAAAAGCTTCACCTACTTTATAGAGTTTCTGCTACGGTGTTTTCATTTCTCGTAAAAACAGCCTCCTTTTAAAAGTGGCTTGAGACTTTTATGAGTCCCCAAAACGGGCTCACAAACATCAAATAACCATAAAAACATGGGGATGTGTAAAATGTAATTTGCATGGCCAACACTTCTCATTTCATGTAGGCTCCCATGGAGATATGTGGAAAAGGAAGACAAGAAGAGGAGGAGGAGTTGAGGAAGAGAGAGAGAGAGAGAGAGAAGAAAGAGGTTTGGGGTTGGGTTAGCCATACTGACCTCTGAAGCTGAGCTCACTGTCGCTCAGTCCCGCATCATCTGCTGAACTCTCCTTCTCCACCTTGTTGCCCCCTCGGTTACGTTTGACACTTTTGTAAAACTGACCCCAACGGTGCCGCCCTGCGTCCTTCTTCAGACGCTTCTCTTTTGCACGACGATTCTGGAACCACACCTGCCATTGGGGGATGAGAGACATTTCTCAGTAAATACAGAAGAGAGGTTTTACTCTTCTAATTTGTGTTCATATCTACATATTATCACTAGGATGTTTTCTTAAACTAGTCCAAACTAGAAAATTGCTCCGCTTGGTAATAGAGATCCTGTTGTGAGGCACACACCTGCACTACTCTCATGTCCAGCCCCGTCTCTGAGGAGAGCTGCTCGCGGACGTGGCGCGCTGGCTTGGGAGAGTTCTTGTAGGCGATTTTAAGGGTCTCCAGCTGTTTGGCTGTGATGGTGGTTCGTGGTCGCTTTGCACCTGCCTCTGAATCATCTGAGAAAGACATGCAAGGATTATAAAATACCCTTTAGATATTTAGCTATATTTGTGACTAACATTTTTTATTGTAATTAACCTGTGGGTTTTTGATTTTGTATATCGACTAGTAAATACAGGTGAAGAACTTGCTTGAATGGACTGTGGTGCCATGTATGGCAAGTTGATACCCTTCTGAAACTGTCCAACTCTAGCTGTAAGGGACATAAATCTCCCAGGAGAATTCCAGAAGAAGGGAGTTATTGGTGGCCCACCGTAAAAGTGCATTGCATCACTTAAGATAAACAATCAGCAGGCCATGTAAATCTCCATAAATACACAGGCAGAGCTTTCAAAATCAGATCCATAAAAGGTCATAGAACTGGAGATTTAATGCCCAGGCAGGACATTGAGAGACACCCACTGGGACCCCCTCTTCACTATCCCCCTGCCTCTTGTGATCTCTCAATTCTTCAGTATTATTGTACATAAAGGAGTTAATGCAGGCTGGTCTCATAGACTTGACGTTACATAGTAAATAAAAATATGGGACACTCAAATTAGTATGATATGTTATGTTTGGTATGGTTATATAAGACAGAAGGTTACTTAATTAAGGCAAAAATGAAAGGATTGTTCGTTCAAGGTGAATGGGTAGGCGTATAACGCGAACGTCTAGCAACCCAAAGGATGCGTTTTCAAATCTTATCACAGACAACTATCACAGACAACACAGACAACTTTGCAACTACTTACTACTTTTTAGCTACACCTAGCATAGCTAACGTTAGCCACCTAGCTAACGTTAGCCACCTAGCTAACGTTAGCCACCTAGCTAACGTTAGCATTAGCCACTTAGCTAATGTTAGCCACAACAAATTGGAATTCATAACATATCAAAAGTATGGCAACAGTATGGTAACATATTATACAAATTGTAATACGTAACATATCATACAAATTGTATTTCGTAACATACCATACAAATTGTCATTCCTAACATACAAATTGTAATTCGTAACATATCATTTGAAATGGATGATGAAAATCTACAAATGAATACATACCATTCCAAAGATAACATATCATACTAATTTGAGTCTCACAGATTTTCGTTGATTATGTTACATCTACCCGTGAATCCAGGTTGGTTAACTGCACCTTGCTGTCTGCTGAACTAACTGTCTCCTAATTCCTGCACCTTTCTCCACAGCTCCCATGCAGAAGCCATCAGAGATTTAGAGCACCATGCCACACGGGTGAACCAGCTTGAGGCTGCTAGTCTCAAGTCTATTTGGTGAGAATGTTCTAAATAGAACAGGTTACCAAGGAGACAAGACTGAATTATTCACACAAAATATTACTCACACAAAACAGTGGCCAAAGCAATAGGAGGATGACCCAGTCAGACACCTACCATTCTGTTTGGCCGTCTCGTAGTCCTCCTTGCACACCAGCCTGCCGTCTTCCATGAGGTAGAACTCATCCCCAGTGGCCAGCTGCCGGCTGCACATGACACAGGCGAAGCAGTGCAGGTGGTACACAAAGTCCTGGGCCTTCCGCACCACCTGGGTCGGCGGTATCCCCTGTTGGCATGATGCACACTTTGTTCCAAACCGCCTGCAAGTAAACACACACACATACACACCTGCCGTCAGATACTCAAACCCCATCCAGAACAGGTAGATCCAGCCCTAGTCAGCTCAGACAGAGGCGGATGATAACAAAGAAGGTCTATATCATAGTTATGACATAGCATGCATCGTTTTCGCCTCTATTTACACTAATAATAGTATTAATAGCTGTATAAGTTGTAGAGGGGGAAAGCATCAGTGGTGGAATGCATTTGTGTTGGTGGTAAGCTGGTCCTCAGGTTGACAAATGGCATGGATCAATGTAGTGGTATAGTGGGGGCTGAGAGATCCAATAGAGAGAGCTCTGAGTAAACACACTGAAGAGAACCAATAAAGCACCGACTCAGGAGGGGCTGTAAATCACACAGCCTATACAGAGAAATAAACCCTTCCTTCAGACCAAGGTGAAGTTTCTTCATCACTGCTGGGAATCCAGCACTATACTCCAGTTCCAAGCCCCCGCCTCAGCCCCATTCCCATCCTCATCCTCCCTCTCCTCTTCCTCTCTCCCGTCCCTCTAGTGCACAGCACCACTGCAGTTTTAACATTTAAAAAAATCACCCCTATTGTCCCCAGGGCCACCTAATAAAGTTAGCCTCCACTCTCTGACTTGCACGCTTTTTAGGTCTCATTGAAGCTTCTGACATTAAAACCTCTCAAACATGATTTAGTAAAAGCCTGTACGGATCCTGTTTTGGATAAAAGTCAAACTTAATTTTCTTCTTTAATGCCTCAGAAATTCAATCGTAAAAAGATGGAAGCAAAAGGGGGAGAAAGAGGGAAGAGAAGAAATTCAAAGTTGCTGTTTTGTGTGTCCAGCTCGGGCTGGTAGAGCAGTAATAAATTGAATTTGTATAGAGTGTCTTTGGAGTTGAAAGTTTGAGTGTTATGTGTTCTGTCTTATCCAGCATAAGTATTCAACATGGCCAGAAAGGCAGGAGGATGTTGTAGGATGTTCAGCTTGATTAACCTCATTGTGTTGATCATGTCACTAAGTCTTGACACAAGCCTTTTCTCTAACATTATGAAAGTTAACTATGAAAAGAGGAAAGTCCTCACTGACCAGGGGCATAGCCACAGGTGTACCTGGGTGGGCGCATGCCAAGCCCACCCAATCCGATTGTCAGTGTTTCAAACAGAACATTATTTGTCTTTTTACCTAATCACAGTACTTGACTTGGGCAGGAGCTCACTGGAACTGAGTACTGGCACCTCAATTTTTCTTCTTCTCGAGTTCCTGCACCTCCTATAGAATATTAGCTCAAAAGAATTGAGGAGTTCCTGCACCTAAATATAAATGGTACCTTCACCTAAAATGAGTACCGGCACCTATTTCAATCCAGGTCTAAACATACATACGCCATCAGATGAAATTCATAGTACGCAGTACGGGGTGGGAAAACGAAAGGGATATATAGACAATAATAATAATACATTTTATTTGGCAGATGCCTTCAGGACACTCAAGGACATCTTACATAAAATCGAGTGCTATGCGTAAAATACATTTTATTTAGACCTATGTAATTAATTTGAATTATGCTTGATTATTTACCTGAAAAAAAAGAATGAAAAACGAATAAAACAAATAATAATTCAAAATAATGGGTGGTTCTGGCACGTGTCATTTCGCACGGATACCATGTGAAGTAAACAGCAGCTATCGCTGTGTAGGCTACTCACCGCAGGCTGCTCATCGTTAGCTAGCTAGCTAAGACTCAAGTAAAATGGCCAAACAAAGCTAAAAAAAAATCAAGAGACCGTGTATAGAAGAGGATGTTGAAGCATTTGCCAAGTTATGTGATATCAGTGTTTTCGACATGAAGGGCCTCCAGTCCCCCTCTATATCAGTCATTGATTGCATTGATCTAATCGAGCGCTGTTTTTATTCAACACTTTTAGAAATCATGAAAAACGCTTCTCCACTTCGACTCGCACTCTCTCCCACCCGCCGATGAGACGTCACCATCAGTCCAGTGAAATAAAAAAAACGAGTTATTTCAATTTATGCTCTGATGTACCTCACAAGTAATTGGCTACAACAACTGACCCATTGCCAGTGATATCAGGTAGCCTCGCTTGAGACTCGCGTTTTGAAATATAAGGAACTACGTTATTTATAATAAGGGGTAGGACTACATTGAGAAAAACAGACCTCTCTTATTATATATGAAAATAGGCAAATGCACGAAGCAATGGTTATTTCCAGTCATTTTTAGGAATTTAATTGAATTGCAAGTAGAACTTTGCCCTGTGTTCTCCGCCCATGCACTATACTTAGGCCCTATATGCTATTGATAATGTAATTGGTATCACACAATATATTGTAGGAGCACTTGATCTCCCGTGCCCAGCAGAGAATTGCACACGGCTTGCATTTTGAATCATAAAGTGATCTCGACAAAGAAAAGGTTGGAGACCTCTTTAAGCTATGGATGCCCATTGTGAATATTACTGTTATATCATGGCATTCTGTTCTAGTCTCATAGTCTGTTAATTATAGGCCTATGTTGTGTTATGTGTAGATCTATGTGAGTCGCATGTTAAATGCAAGAGTCATGGATTTGCGTAGGCCTACAACACTATTTGGTTTGTAATGCCAAATCACGTAAAATGGTTTGTTTTGTGCAATCAATTAAATTTGGCTATAGGATAGGCTAATTTTGATAATTGTATGATGATTTGAGTGATTTCACAAGTCAATGCCAGTGCAATCATGTTGGCATTTTTTAGCTCACTTGAATGTAGGCAATTAAATATAATGCTAGCTTTGCTTAAAAGTACATTACTTTTACATATAATTCCATTAAGCTTGCTATAATCAAATGTTCGAAATTCCCATTCAATACGTTTATAAATGAAGTTATACTCACTTGAAAAAGTCCTCTTTGCAGTACACATTTCCCGCCCGCGAGAAACACTTGTCTGCCAGCAACGCTTGACAATCGGCGCACTTGAGGCACTTGGAGTGCCAGTGGCGGTCCAGCACCTTCAGGATGAACTTGTCGAGGATGTGTTGACTACAGCCCGCACACTGGGGGATTTCTGGAGGGAGAGAGAGAGATAGAATACACAGCATGCGTTAAGACAATATCCTGGTCCTGGAATACTGCAAGGAGACAGGTGAGCAGAACATTGCCGAGGCCGGTTTACAAGATCAGAGCCGGGTAAAATTATGTTAATTTTTTTTTAAATAAAACAGTAATGCAATTCCTCATCATTATATTCGACCTCGATAAAAACATAGTCTGACAGAGTAAATTGTGTCACCATGACATTCATTCGATTTGAGATTGAGATTGATCCCATTCCTTTACTCTGCTTTTTTAAATCAAGTGCCTGTGCCAGTGACACAATATTTAGCCTTGAAGTGGACTTGATTGGACCCCACTGATTCGATTTTTCTTATCTTAAACCGAGTAATAATGGCATGAATGAAGAAAACTAGGTTATAAGTAGGAGCACTAATAGTATTAAAATCCATACACCATTATCACCACAATACACCATTAATTGTCACCATCAACATCACCAGAACAGCGTCACTATTGCTGTGATAAGATTAGGCTATGCAAAAAAAAAAAAAAAAATCAGATGTATTATTAGATTTATAAATATATATGGAGATAAATATTACAATGTGATATAACAATACATATTATTATTATACAGCCTTATTTTTTTCCTTTGATATAAATATGAAACCTCGGGAAGTAATTTCCCTGTATTGGTAGCTTATGTTAACCATGTGAACAATGGCCAGGTGAAGAGGCATCTCATTAAAAAAATAGTATTTTCAATATATTAGAATAGTGGCAAGAACATAAGGAGATCGTAATTAGAACGGACCCCTCAAACTCATTCAAATTGATGCAATAGGGATAAGCAGCATTCTGTGCGCAAAATCATTATCCAGGTGATTTTTTTTCTGTGCTCGAGGAGTTTAATATTTTCACTGTATCTAAGGTCTGCCATTAGCCTATCCCAAACTAGTTGTTGTTTTAAATAAATGACACATGAAATCACACTGTCTAATCATTAATCTAATCACACCCATACCAAGTTGTTTAAACGTGCGCTTTAGAGGTCACGAGAAGTAATACTACATGTGCTTCTTCATTCTGTACGTTGGGAGACATTTTGGAGGAGTACAATTTTTATATTTATTGTTTCTAGAAGGCTGCTCAATCAGCAACATTCATACATAAGCCGCATACACAACGAATAGAGGGATACGTTTTACATTACACTTACAAAGGTGTAGGCCCAAGTAAATGAAAAGATGCTGCAAAGCTCAATATCTTGTATTTTTACTATTGTGATGTGGCATTATGCCTACAGTCATTTGCATAACAGATATTTCCCAATCAACTTCACAATACAATACGATAACTATGGAGTACATGTATTTTCAATACGAGTTAATACAAAACTGAATTAAAGATAGGTGTATTTTACATCCACAAAATATGAAATAATTCCTCTGATTTGTGGTGCTTTTGTTCATTCGATTTTGGCGGCAGTGGTGGTGCTGAAATGATAGCTCAAGGGCCTCCAGCATGCAGCCAATCTTGGCAGTAGGCCTATTCACGCTCGATGTCTAATAGCCTCTACACTTCCCCTCTCTCTCTCTCTCTCTCTCTCTCTGCTTGACTTATAAATCACACGATTATACCACTTAAGATCTCTGGTGTGCTTCAAGATGGGTCCTCAAATCTAAGAAAATGTGATCCTACACGCTTCCTTTCCTCTTTTAGGCGGCTGTAGTTCGATAGATGTTAATTTCTCACCAGTCTGATAGGGATACTATTTTTTACATTTTTTAACAGGACTTAAAAAGTGTTTCATATCAACCAAGTCATGTGCTTATTAGCTACAGCATCGGAATGACTGTACTGTAACACCTTTATACGAAGCCTATAGTATTAGGGAACGAGCTCATAGCATATGGAGCTCATAGGCCTATAGTTGATATGTTTTGTAGATTGCATGACCTACACTTCAAAGCAAGCAGACTGTAAACTCTATTCAGGAAGTAATCTTCTTCTTCTTGGGGCTTTGTGCCAAAAACCGTTTAAGAATAATTACCCTTATTCGTAAGAGCATGCGAACAGCCATATTCATCATGATAATAATGTTTAGATACATAATACTAAAATAGTTTTATTCGTAGAGTAATCCGGTATTAAATCCAGCATGTATGCACCAAGGGGGGTTGAGTGGCAAGATCTTTACCCAATCTTTTAATCTCCCTCGATTAACAAAATTAAAGAGCATACGCCGCCAATATACAGGCTATTTGTACAGGTTAAACAAATTATATTTCACAATTCTGCGTTGTTTCACTTTGTGCATTATGCATTATGTTTCACTACCTTTATCAATACTGTATGGTAGCCTAAATGAAGGTCGTATTAACTAATACAAGAGACAGTTTTTGACAGTCTCTCTTTTAAATTAGTTAAATGGGTTAACTGTTGTGCACGCTATAAAAAACTGAATACAATCATGTACTAAATCGTAAGAAATTAGTCTAGATTTTGAACATATACATATATGCTTGTACTCTCCAGCGCTGAAAGAAGCAATGGCTCGTTTGGATCTGCGATATAAAGGAGTATTTCATTGTGGATTAAGAGCAACATTAGAGGTAAAACCATAATAGGTCCATCTGTACATTTCGGTGGCTCGCACATGAATAATTAGGTCAGGAATTTATCCTATCCCAGTTCTATCTTGATAGCATGGTCAGATTATATAGGCCTGAAGATTAACATGACGACGATAAAGAGCAGATGCGAAGATACGCAATTCTTTGCTTTGATGCTGAGGTAGGCTAGTTATTGCACACACTATATAGTGAAATATTTAATGTTTTTCATGTTTTAATAGAAATGACGATAAAACCACCTGTTTTAGTAGGCTATAATATCATGTATGTGTCAAACAATAATAAGACAGACATAATTGTACAATTATGTAGCCTATAATAGTGCAAAAACACAGCTATAACAGAAACATTAAAGCATACATTAACATATATAGCCTGAATCATTCAGATATGACTCAGTAATAGCTGTCAGTCAAACCAGCTGGGTAAAGAGAGTAGGTGATGACAACGTCTGATCTCTCGTACGTGGCCAGACTCGTTTGCAAATAAACAGCTGTCTAGCATGTCTCTGATTGTAAACCAGAGGCAACCCTCTCATACAGCTCGAGGGAATAGAATACAAAACGCGCTGGAGGTAGAAAATATAAATATTCCTGTGCTAATAAGAAATGTAAAACAATATCTTAAAGTGTGTCTATGTCTTGATGAGTAAAGTATTATGCACGTCAAAACCTAGGCCCATGCACATGGGGCTTCTAAAATAGAGTAAAACCCGCACGTACAACTCGTGCAAAGGGCTGGAGTTTATAAACAACACTGTGAGCAGTTTAAACAATACATACTTGTGATAAAGAATCTCTATCTATACAGCATTCCACAAAATTCCATATGAGGACTAGAAGATCAAAATGAGATGGAACTAATATCCTCACTTCAAATAATAATATAAAACACACGTAATATGAGTCAGTGGTGTAAGAGCCACAATAGTATGAATACATATCACTGTCTTCATTAGCCTGTCTGTCCCTCAACCCTGTGTAATTAGCCGCTGCATCTGTTCTACAGCAGTGCTCTGCAGCATTTCAGAGCTCACCTGCCAATGTCCTTATGATATAATCAATAGAAAAGGAAATGGAAAAGCCTTACGTTGCATTGGCACTCCGAGTATCTCCGGTAGACCCTTCACAGGACTCTCTGTTGGTAGAACAGCCGCACTTTGCATCATTGTGATCCAAAACCGGGAATAAACACACACATATACACGGTGGGCTGAAGCTCCCGTCTATTTAGTGAAAAGGGTAGAATATATCAAATAGAAACTGGGTATGGACCCTTTTGTAGATCTAGCTGTCCCGTTAAAGTCCGGTTTGTTTTATTATTCTGGAATATTGTCCTGTGCTTGCCGGATTTCGCTGTGCTCTTTTGGTGTGATCATACAGGCTGCTTGATTCATTCACACTGCAGGGGCAACCGTGACGTCACCATAGCATGGGCACCGCCCGGGACCAATAGGACCCTCGGACTAGCCTCAAATGGGCGGAAGAATTCTGCTTGTGAGAACAGGTAAGAAGAAGGAAGAAGTAGTGACGAGACAGAATGCCACCAGAAAGGCGGGACCTTCTTTAGGATAGTATCAATAAATACAGGCTTGCTTTGCTCATAGCATTGTCTCTCTGTCAGTATAACTGAAAGGGTAAAACGTTGGTCAATTGAAAATGACAATATGCTTTGATAGACTTTGCTCTACTCTTCAGAGACGTGAAATTTGACATTGAGCAACCGTTAGCCTATAGGCTAACTAGTCTGTACAGTCGAATCCATAGCCTACCTGCTCTGATATGAAAGAGATATGAAATGAATCAGTTTCCTCGTATTGTCAACGATTTCACAATTAGGCTATCTATAAATTGCATGTGGGTAAATGCTTTTTTCTGCTCTAAAACTTCAGGCAAAGTAAGTCCTATTTCTTAGGGTAAACGAGTTATTGAATCTGGTTGCCGATAGCATACAAAAAGCATCGTTGGTGTGTATGCTAAAACAGCATTTGAATTACAATTTGTTGATTGGACAAAATCACAATATTTGTGTCTGATCTCTATGAATAGGATGTAACCTGACTGTAATGAAGACCTGTTGTCAGAGAGCCTTGACAGGTATTCGAAGTCCAAGCACAATCCTTCTGACAGTGTTAATTTCAATTCCGCGTTTGAGAGACTGCTCTCGGATAAAATATTCCCTCCGGAGAGTTCGTAGTTCAAGCTAGATGAACTCAATCTTCGCTTCCAATTTTCTTCAAGCATAAAATGAAATGCACAGTTTGCTCGGTCTGCGTCCCAAGCGTTCAGATAAACAATAGCATGCAGTCCTATTTCACTCAGGTTGAACGAAATTGTACAAGCAGCCGACCATCTGAATCTCGGAATATCTGAATACAAAATACCTAGCATGTAGGCAGGTTTATGTCTGCTATTACCCTAACCCGTACCACCATTACTAACAACAAGTGTTTACAATAATAATCATGAACATTTCTAACATTAAAATAATACATTTAGCCTATTAATCATAATATAATTAGGCAATTACAATAATAATAACAACAATAATATGAATATGAATAATAATAATAGCCTATAAAATCAACATCATTTTGATAATGAACACAATAACTGTAGAATATTTTGTCCCGATACAACAATTACATAAGATTATAACAGACATTTGGGGCATAAGGAGTATATGTTTTTTTCTGTTCACCTTGCGTCCACCATAGCCTGTGTCATTTCGTGTGAATCGGAATGAAACTGACAAAACGTTATATCTAATTACAACTAAATTACTGCCATCGTTATCTCGTTACTTGGTGGATATTCACTACAAATGGACTAAGATACCCCTCTCAAAAACATTCTTTAACCATTAACCACCTTTGGGATTTATCTAAAAATCAACTAAAACATCCATCTTTATTGGATTTAAACACACTTACAATGTCTGGATATAAAGGGAGTCAATTCCAAAGGGTATTTTGTCGACCGCCAAGGAGGTTTATACAGCTATTGTTGGTTAACTTAACACTATCCTGCCTCTAAAGGTATACGAACAGTCACGTGTTTCTACATACCTGTCTCGGATATTTTCTCTGTTTTTCTGTTTTTGTGCAACTACAAACTCGTTTTTGCAGCTGTAAAAAAAAAATACTAGCCTCCTACCCACATGACTCAATCCAGTTGGCCTATCATTTGCAGACTGACAATATAGGCCAACTAAGTTATAGGTGAACCAATGTCTAAAAAAGAGAATATATTCTGTTACATTTGCATAATGGTGATATGATATTTCAGATAAAGCTATAGGATATTTAAAATTTAGCGGATGATTCCATTGTTTCACATTGTAATGCTGTATGGCCTACAAACCACATACGCCGTTGTGTGTTTAACGTTTGAAATGTAGTTTAGTCAAATGAAAACACTCATCAAATTGATTAAATGGGAGCAGCAGGGATATTCTGGGAATAGGCTACACCCCACACCAGCCCCACAAGCGCTAAACCCGTCTTTATGCCAGGTGTCCCAGTTATACCCACCCCCTTCATCCCTCCTCTCACCCAGGCCGGTGTGGCAAGGGAATCATCCCGTCGAACACTTTCATTTTCATTACACTTTCCCCCCCAAGATTATTCAATTACTCTGATTGTCGAGTGGTTCGAAAACATGCATTTGAATTTTAAATACAGTGTGGAGAAAATGTTTTTACTTAGACTGTCAACATTAGGTCATACAATTAGATTAATTGATATATGTAGGCCTACAGAGGATACATGCACATTCGATAGAAACTGAGGGACACAATTAGGATGTTGTTTATTTTATTCATATACATTGCCTAGTAATGAAAGTAAAAACAGGCAGAATAATATATAATAAAGCAGATCAAAATATCTCAAGTGAAGTATAACTATTGAAATAGTATAAACTGTGGAATTTGCGTAACCGAGTGGTTGGTCCCCTGCTAGAACGTATCCTACAAATAAAATGAGTGAACAGGAACCTATAACTCAAGTAAATGGCGATTTTTCTGCCACCGCTGTTGACCCAGTCACCTCTAATTAGATATAATATTTCAGTGTACGAGTTCATTGACATCTGCGATTCACAAATCCACCTTGTTGGTAAAGCACAAGGACCAAGATCTAATAATTCTCACCACTGGACCGCTATTGTTCATAGGCTAACCAGGCCTTCCCCAATGCCTTCTTGTAGATGTTAAAACGTATGCACCCAAAAGGCTAGCTAGTCATCATAATTACCTTTAACGAAATTAAGCGTCATCGATGCTTATTATTAAAACCAAGACACACTAAGGGAAGTGGTTTGGTGATTTAAGAAGAACAAATAACTTGAGGATATAGCCTATTATCTTACCTGAAATACAGTTGATAGTTGTGGGTCATTAACCAGGTTTCCATCCAATCATTTCATGAGAATTAATTACCTGACGCATAAAACAAGAACAGGCTCAACCTAACCTAAATGCACCGTAGATGTATATAAACCCTGGATTGCTGTTACTATGTATTGACCATTGAGAGGCGTTGAAGCCACCGGTCGGCCATATTGGGACTACCGAGTAGGAGCAGTCCTCCATAGGAACGAATGGAATTATACAGTATTTCAATTAAATGGAAAAAAATAACCTATATTTAAGTATTTGTGTTGTTGTAGTGGGGACAGTAACATTAGTACTCTCTAAAAAATAAGGGAAATGTTTTACCATATTATTTATTTGAAAAAACTATATATGTTTAGCTCACATATTATAATTGAAAAGCATGCATTAAGGTGTCTGTAATATAATAAACGTGTCAAAACATAGATGATGACATTTATACATTAATTTCTATTGATTGAAACATATTTTGGGAGGAGGAGTACCAAGATGGCTGCTTGATGTTTTCATTACTGCTCCCCCTGTTTGTCATCCAGGGGTTATACACATGATTTAAATACACATAGGTTTTCCTGTAAGCCAGTAGATCAGTAACTAAACACGCTCACGCACACACGGCTGAGAGAGCAGAACTGTACAGTGTAGGCTTTACCATCACTATAAACATCACTATAGGCAGCCAATATGCACATGAAAACAGTCAATTGTGATTGGGAAAAACATGATTCAAAATTAAAATAGAAAATTCAATGGTCCATTTATGCTCTCTATTGTATCTTCTTCATAAAACAGCAATAATATCCTGGTAAATAATGAGTAATAATCCAAATTCAAGGAGCAATAATATTTTATCTGTTGGAAATTGTAATGAATTTATACTTTTAATACATTTGTAATTCTGGAATTTAGGCTATTATAGTGATACACGTCACTCGTATTGAACCTGGAACAAAGCACTGTCTCGGAGAAATCTCAAAATCGCTATCTTCTACTTATCGAGTTACGTTTGATAAGCCTACGTAGCCTACTTGACACAGACACGGAAATCGCAATGAATGGACCAAGTCAAGCCCAAGACCAGAAAAATGCAAGTCCTATTCAAGACCATCAACCTCTCCCTCAACGTGATCAAGACAAAGGAGATGATTGTGATAGGAAAAGGAGGACCGAGCACGCCCCCATTCTCATTGACGGGGCTGTAGTGCAGGAGGTTGAGAGCATCAAGTTCCTTGGTGTCCACATCACGAACAAACTAACATGGTCCAAGCACACCAAGACAGTCGTGAAGAGGGCACGACAAAACCTATTCCCCCTCAGGAGAATGAAAATATTTGTCATGGTTCCTCAGATCCTTAAAAGGTTCTACAGCTGCATCATTGAGAACATCCTGGCAGGTTGCATCACTGCCTGGCATGGCAATTGCTCGGCCTCTGACCGCAAGGGGCTACAGAGGGTAGTGCGTACGGCCCAGTACATCACTGGGGCCAAGCTTCCTGCCATCCAGGACCTCTATACCAGGAGGTGTCAGAGGAAGGTCCTAAAAATTGTCAAAGACTCCAGCCACCCTAGTCATTGACTGTTCTCTCTGCTAAGAGGTACTGGAGTGCCAAGTTTAGCTTCTACCCCCAGTTCATTTTTTAAATTTTCCTACCCAGACTACTACTGCATTTATACGGAGACTTGATTACACACAGGTGGATTGTATTTATCATCATTAGTCATTTAGGTCAACATTGGATCATTCAGAGATCCTCACTGAACTTCTGGAGAGAGTTTGCTGCACTGAAAGTAAAGGGGCTGAATAATTTTGCACGTCCAATTTTTCAGTTTTTGACTTGTTAAAAAAGTTTGAAATATCCAATAAATGTCGTTCTACTTCATGATTGTGTCCCACTTGTTGTTGATTCTTCACAAAGAAATACAGTTTTATATCTTTATGTTTGAAGCCTGAAATGTGGCAAAAGGTCGCAAAGTTCATGGGGGCCGAATACTTTCGCAAGGCACTGTACATATTACCTCAATTACTTCGACTAACCGGTGACTCTGTACCCGAACCCCCTGTATATAGTCTCGCTATTGTTATTTTACTGCTGCTCTTTAATTACTTGTTCCTTTTATTTCTTATTCTTATTCATATTTTTAAAACTGCATTGTTGGTTGAGGGCTTGTAAGTACGCGTTTCACTGTAAGGTCTAAACCTGTTGTATTCGGTGCATGCTAACTGGATAACAGTTGTTCAGGTTCTTTCTAGCTAACCAAATGACACCTGCATCTCTAGCTGTGTATAGCCGCAGAAAAACGATATGAGGAGGAAAAGTCACTCACCGACTGCTCCAATGGCATGACATGACATCCTCCTAGCAGCTAACTAGCTAGCTAGTTATTTAGCGAAGGTTAGGCTCAGGTGATATTGCTACATAAATAGATATGCTAGCCTATTAGCCACGTTATGGCTGACTTGTGATCATTGCCCCTCGCTAGTTTGATTGTATTGATATTCCCAGCATTAGTTACATTTGTCTGTTTTTACAGAATATTGAGTTATTGAAACTGAAACAGTGCCTCCGAATGGAGGCAGCAAAGAATGTACCAGGCCAGCTGTGATTTACAACCTGATAGCAATATTTTTTGGACTACCAGGAAATGTATTGGTGAATTAAATTAATCATGCATTGAACTGCATTTGACGGATATTCTGATTGCCTGGTTCCTTCATATCTGCAAAGTAGTTCAAAATGCTGTCAGTTCAACTTTAAACTTTAGGTCACTGGTTACTTTGTGTGCTAAATGTGAAAGTTTTTTTGCAATTGCAAATTTCGATTGGGAAATGTTTAATGGTTTTGTTTTTGTATTCTTATGATTGGGACCTACTTGCGTATTATGTCTGAGTTTATGGACTGCATATCCTTTAACATCATGCTATGTGTGACTGCTGTCTTTCCATCAGCCCTATGCAGTGGTGTAGTAGTGCCTGGAGAAATGGGTATACTCTATTTTTGCAAAAAAGTTCCCAAATGGCCCACCCAGTGAAGGAAAGGCACCCTGTGTGAAAAATCCTATATTTACCAATAGAATTTTTCAGTACTTTAGTGAAAATACATGAAAGTACTACTTAAGTAATAATTTGGGGTATCTGTACCACTGGATATTTTAGATTTTCACTCTCAAAGCCACATTATTATTTATTTATTTTTAAACAGCGTTTTACCCCTTTTTCTCCCCAGTGTCCAATTGGTAGTTACAGTCTTGTGCCATCGCTGCAACTTCCATACGGACCCCGGAGAGGTGAAGGTCGAGAGCCATGCGTCCTCCCCAAAACACAACCCTGCCAAGCTGCACTGTTTCTTGGCACACTGCTCGCTTAAACCAGAAGCCAGCTGCACCAATGTGTCGGAGGAAACACTGTACAACTGGTGATCGTGTCAGCGTGCATGTGCCCGGCCCACCACAGGAGTTGCTAGAGTGCGATGGGACAAGGACATCCCGGCCGGCCAAACCCTCCCCTAACCCGGGGAGGGTTTGTGCGCCACCTCATGAGTCACCCTGTTGCGGTCAGCTGCAACACAGCCTGGGATCGAGCCCGGATCTGTAGCGATGCAGTGCCTTAGACCTCTGCGACACTCGGGAGGCCCACACTTTTTGTTTATATAGAAAAAATACAAAGATTTGATGGTCTAAGTCCACAACAATGCTTAAACCACATCAATCTGATTGGGTGGGCTGTCAGGGCCTGGCTCCCCAGTGGGTGGGCCTCTGTCCACCCCTGATGGAAACAGCACATGATGACAATAGCATATCACAAATAGCCTATAAACCAACACTTTGGACTAAACCTTTTCAACACCTGGTTTGCATACCCATTGTTACCTTATATAACATTTACTGGTAGATATCATACATTGAAACGTCTTTCCTACCCTAATGGCAACCGAAGTCATTAATCTGTGAGGCTCCACACTCTTGCTGCCTGCAGGTGATATTCCGCTGAAACTAGGTTGTGTGCGGAGCGTACGTGAATATATTTAATTTGCTTTGCGATTGTGTAGGCTACTTTTCATGATTTCTCTACTGTACTACATAATTGTTAAATCCTATACCACCACTACACTACTTTGATACGCATGAGTAGGGATTAATAAGTGAGTATACGCAATGGCTACTGAAAAAAAGTGGGTACACGATTTATACCTGCGTATACCCTTTACTACACCACTGGCCCTTTGTGTTTTACAAAAAGTGCTCTCCTACATGAGCGCGCTGGTATTATGGTTGCTGTCCACAAATCTGTGACATTGAAGGCCTATAAATTCGCCACTGCGCAAACATGTCTATAATAGATATAAAGGCTGTTAATATTTTTTTTTTCAAGAAAGGAGTGTATATATTTGGCCTGGTGAATCGTTTTTTTGCGCTGA
Organism: Oncorhynchus masou masou; assembly: GCF_036934945.1. Lineage (NCBI taxonomy): Eukaryota > Metazoa > Chordata > Actinopteri > Salmoniformes > Salmonidae > Oncorhynchus > Oncorhynchus masou. The sequence continues at coordinate 50,670,341 of NC_088226.1, forward strand.
CTGAATGGAAGCTGATAATTATTCGAGTTTTACTCCGCTGGTCTCGGCTGGTCTCGGGAAGAAATTACGAGTCCTCACTGTCTGAGACCTAGTCAAGACCGAGTACAAATGTATCCGACACCGAGACAAGACCGATACACTCAATATGTGGACCGAAACACATACAACACTGACTATATGTACAGGTTTGAACATCACATTTAATGAATGAACTTCCTACATTTAAAGGGAAAATTATGTGGCGGGTGACATTTCGCTTCTAATATCTAATATTTTGAAACCGTGACTGCTGTGACATGCAAAACATTTTGGGCCAGTTTCAACTGTGGCCTAATGAAACAAATATCGTTTTGGAGTGGATTTTCCCTTTAAGAGGCATAATAACCACAGGGAGCATCATTACTGCCCATCGTTTTGACAAAACACGAATAACGTCATTCAAACATACCTACTCAGGTGGATTTCAGGCGTCATGTTCATTTCAGCACCTCTCCTTCTGATCAGCGCTCAACCTGGCGGAAGCGGGGCAGGATGGTCTTCTTGTTTACTCCAGCTAGGTTCTTCTGTAAGCACGAGGAGAAAGCAGTAGCATTTTGCAAAACATTTTTTTTTGCCGTTTCACTAAAAATAGAAACATAAATAGAGAACCACGGTGGCCGAGGCATCATGTCAGAACGCGCTCCCCATTTCTTTGCCAGAAAAATAAAGATAGGGGACCTCAGGCGAGGGCAGGGAGAACATTTAATTGCACTTGTGAGCAAATTCTATTAGGGAATAGTCTCCTGACAGGTCCTGTCCATTTAGGTAATTAGTAGAAGAGATTGTTTGAACAAACGAGTTGTATTCCACAGCGATCTGATTGACTACTATTCTGTTGCTTAGTAAGTTATATTTTCCATTTGATTTCGTTATCTGTTGGCAAATGTAATCAAATAGTTTAGTCGTTATCATTAGACCACAACAAGAGGTAGGCTATGTATGGTTCCATACGTAACAAGAAGTCCTCAAACAATAACTGATCATCTGTGTTGTAATGTCTGATGACACGTTTTAAAAATGTAATGTGAATGGCGCCATTATATATATATTTTTGTGCTATTTTTCAGAATATGTAACCTAGTTACAAATACTGTCGACACCATTGCACTTAGGTCTTTAAAATTACCAAACTGAATACTTAAAACATAAACCTCACAAATGTTTATTTTGCAATAATGGCTATCCACCTCCCCATTTAATAACAGGCCTACCTTTAATTTGAAAACATTAAAAAGGCTTATATTTTGTTTAAATGCTATAGGATAATCAGAATTTCCTTGTTGACAAATGAGAACAAGTAGCCTTGACACTGATGATCTACAGTACACTACAGTACATCTTGTAATAAACGCGGGAATACTTGGGAAACAGAAAATATTCCCTGATGAGTGACAATGCATGGGTGTTTGAGTGCATTATTAAACCAATGTGATTGACACATCCGGGAATTTGTCCAAGTTTATCATCCATGTACCCGATGTTAGGCAGACACGGAGGGTTACGAAACTTTCTGTTCTTTCAAGTTGGCATGGTCCCTATTTAAACTCCAAAACGTAGAGAACAGTACCAGGGCCTGATTAGATTCTGAAATGTATTGATCAATTGTTCCTCCACTCCACTCCCCCCAACCCAGCCCACTCCTTTATCAAACAGCAGCCCACTAAGGTACACTGGAGATGGACTGAGAAATATAAAGCAACCACTCCTGACATAGTCTTCTCTGGCTAAACACAAGTAGAGCTGTACAGCAAAAGAAAAAAGCCCTTATTCCCCGCTTCTATCCTGTCAATCAACCTGCTCCCCTGGGTTAAGAAAAACCCACACACCGGCCAGCAGCCCCATAAATAACAGTCACAGGAGAGTCTGAATGCAAACAGTAGAACTCCAGTCAGAGGGCTGTGGACTGAGATATATGCATGCAGGTATAAAGTATCTATCTACACATCTTCAAACAACTCTTTATCATGCAATACTGAATAATTACACTCAATAATATTCACGTGTGGAACAAGTGGAATTATTGTAAAATGGATTCTGCTGTGTATGTATAGTCCTTCCTCCCAAGTATGCATGGGTACACTATTTTGACTGCTATAGCTATATCTGTGATATCTTCTGTACTCTCATGGAGGTATGTATCTTCTGCTATGCCTGCTCCTGGGATGATCTGGTGGCCATGGTGGGGATGGGATGGTGAAGATGAGTCAGAGATGGGTCCAAGAGGAGGGGGTGGAGTCACAGCAGTAAAAGGAGATGAATCTGACCCTGCTATTTTCGGGGCAAATGTAAAAACGGAGTAAATGGGTGAATGAGATGTGATAAGGGTATCATATACAATTGAAGATAGAAGTGTTCATACACCTTAGCCAAATACATTTAAACTCAGTTTTTCACAATTCCTGACATTTAATCCCAGTAAAAATTCCCTGTCTAAGGTCAGTTAGGATCACCACTTTATTTTAAGAATGTGAAATGTCAGGATAATAGTAGAGAGAATAATTTATTTCAGATTTGATTTCTTTCATCACATTCCCAGTGGGTCAGACGTTTACAGACACTCAATTAGTATTTGGTAGCATTGCCGTTAAATTGTTTAATTTAGAATCAGCTTTCTATTTCGCAACAAAGCCTCCTTCACTCACGCCGCCAAACGTACCCTAGTAAAACTGACTATCCTACTGATCCTCGACTTCGGCGATGTCATCTACAAAATAGCTTCCAACACTCTACTCAGCAAACTGGATGGAGTCTATCACAGTGCCATCCGTTTTGTTACCAAATCACCTTATACCACCCACCACTGCGACCTGTATGCTCTAGTCGGCTGGCCGTCGCTACATATTCGTCGCCAGACCCACTGGCTCCAGGTCATCTATAAGTCTATGCTAGGTAAAGCTCCGCCTTATCTCAGCTCACTGGACATGATAACAACACCCACCCGAAGCACACATTCCAGCAGGTATATCTCACTGATCATCCCCAAAGCCAACACCTCATTTGGCCGCCTTTCTTTCCAGTTCTCTGCTGCCAGTGATTGGAACGAATTGCAAAAATCGCTGAAGTTGGAGACTTTTATTTCCCTCACCAACTTTAAACATCAACTATCTGAGCAGCTAACCGATCACTGCAGCTGTACATAGTCCATCTGTAAATAGCCCACCCAATCTACCTACCTCATCCCCATACTGTTTTTTATGTTATTTACTCTTCTGCTCTTTTGCACACCAGTATCTCTACTTGCACATCATCATCTGCTCATTTATCACTCCAGTGTTAATCTGCTGAATTGTAACTATTCGCTCTTATGGCCTATTTATTGCCTACTTCCTCATGCCTTTTCCACACACTTTATATAGACTTTCTTTTCTCTACTGTGTCATTGACTTGTTTGTGTTATTGGCTTGTTTATTGTTTACTCCATGTGTAACCCTGTGTTGTTGTATGTGTCACACTGCTTTGCTTTATCTTGGTCAGGTCGCAGTTGCAAATGAGAACTTGTTCTCAACTAGCCTACCTGGTTAAATAAAGGTGAAATAAATAAATATTTTTAAAAGACTTGGGTCAAACGTTTCAGGTAGCCTTCCACAAGCTTCCCACAATAAGTTGGGTGAATTTTGGCCCATTCCTCCTGATAGAGCTGGTGTAACTGACTCGGGTTTGCAGGCCTCCTTGCTCGCACACACTTTTTCAATTCTGCCCACAAATGTTCTATCGGATTGAGGTCAGGGCTTTGTGATGGCCACTCCAATACCTTGACTTTGTTGTACTTAAGCCATTTTGCCACAACGTTGGAAGTATGCTTGGGGTCAATGTCCATTTGGAAGACCCCATTTGTGACCAGGCTTTAACTTCCTGACTGATGTCTTGAGATGTTGCTTCAATATATCCACATAATTTTCCTACCTCATGATACCATCTATTTTGTGAAGCACCCCCACACGATGCTGCCACACCCGTGCTTCACGGTTGGGATGGTGTTCTTTGTCTTGCAAGCCTCCCCCTTTTCCCTCCAAACATAAATATGGTCATTATGGCCAAAAGGTTCTATTTTTGTTTCATCAGACCAGAGGACATTTCTCCAAAAAGTACAATTTTTGTCCCCATGTGCAGTTGTAAACCGTTATCTGGCTTTTTCTGGCGGTTTTGGAGCAGTGGCTTCTTCCTTGCTGAGCGGCATTTCAGGTTATGTTGATATAGGACTCGTTTTACTGTGGATATAGATACTTGTGTGCCTGTTTCCTCCAGCATCTTCACAAGGTCATTTGCTGTTGTTCTATGATTGATTTGCACTTTTCGCACCAAAGTATGTTCATCTCTAGGAGACAGAACGCGTCTCCTTCCTGAGCGGTATGACAGCTGCGTGGTCCCATGGTGTCTATACTTGTGTACTATTGTTTGTACAGATGAACGTGGTACCTTCAGGCGTTTGGAAATTGCTCCCAAGGATGAAAATCAGCCAAGACCTTGTGGAGGTCTTGGCTGATTTTCCCATGATGTCATGCAAAGAGACACTGAGTTTGAAGGTAGGTCTTGAAATACATCCACAGGTACACCTCCAATTGACTCAAATTATGTCAATTAGCATATCAGAAGCTTCTAAAGCCATGACATCATTTTCTGGAAATTTCCAAGCTGTTTAAAGGCACAGTCAACTTAGTGTATGTAAACCTCTGACCCACTGGAATTTTGATGCAGTGAAATAATATGTCTGTAAACAATTGTTGGAAAAATGACTTGTCATACACAAATTGAAAATGGAGTTTTAATGACTCCAACCTAAGTGTATGTAAACTTCTGACTCCAACCTAAGTGTATGTAAACTTCTGACTCCAACCTAAGTGTATGTAAACTTCTGACTCCAACCTAAGTGTATGTAAACTTCCCACTTCAACCGTATGAACCTCCTTTTTTTCTCTCCATTTGAAATTATTCACTGTTTCCACCTGCTGGAGCTCTATAGGGGGAAAGCTTCATAGTATTGTTAAGGTCAGATAGAGATGACAGAAAATGTATCAGACCTGTCCTTCATTTTAACACATCAACACATTGGCAGTAAACATGCAGGCTGTGAATACAGGAGAGGCTGACAATACAACTGTGCATTGTCTAATTTATGGAAGACACCATACAGAGCAGCAAGGTGATTTTTCTGCCCTTGAGTTTCGAGCTTCCATAACATTACATGTTACATTCTGGTATAGCGCTATAGTCATTGCCTGACGACTCAAACGGAATTCTTCCACTGCTCTATTGTTCACTACATACTTCAGTCTGAAACTGCCATCATTGAAGTCGTTTGTGGTGACGTCATAATGAGGAGTGTTGTACAAAGCAAAGTCATCGGCGATTGGATAATCTCTAACCAATCAGAGTATCAAAGCCAATGCCCCCCAAAAATGTAAAGCCGCTTTACCCACCAAGTGTGAACTGACTCTGGCCCAACCCATCTGTCTCTGGGGCCAATCAGAACGGTTAGAATGTGTTCGAGTTCTAGAAATTGTCAGGGAGGCACTCAGATTCAGACTTATTGTGGTTACCTATCGCAGAGGGCGTAAAATAAACTCCTGAAACTAGATCCCCCCCATATACTGGTCTTCATGAGAATTTAAAAAAATTCAGGGGGAGGTTCTCATCTGCACTGTTCAACCAATCCAGTAAATGTGGAGGAGGCGTTAAGATGGAGTTCAGCAGAAGTCATTATTTTTCCATTTCCCCTGAAAACTGGAACATCCGGTAGTTGGGGACTCGGCAGAGGCTAAATTGCAGAGAAGAAATCTAACGTCCGTGGGAGTGGCGTAGCATTTGGCCGGACCAAGTTTGGGTAGCCAGGCAACTACAGACCCAGACCTCCCTGCCTGAGTCTCTCCACATTTTAGGATCAGTGCAAGGAGCAAGGATTTCTCAGTTTCTAAAAGATGTTAAAGTAGTAGAAGAGTGTCCCTGTGTGATCTCAATTCATGAGCAGGGATATCAAGTGAATGGCTGAGAGTCTACGATTGGATTAGAAACCCTTGTCCTCAGTGCGCACTTTTCACCTCCCATATTGGCAAAGCCAAAGACGTATATTGCACTGCAGCCAACTTCCTCATTAACTTGCATTAGTCTCAACCCACATAATACCCTGGGCTTCAGGGCTCAGAGCACCGGAGGGTTGCCATGAGCAGCAGGGAAGGGGTCAAAAAGCACCTTTACTGCTCACAATCCAATAGCAATGCATGTAAACAAATAAACTAGTCAATTGAGAAGGATAAGTAGGTAAGTTGGATCAAAGCAAGTGATGAAGCAAGTAAATAAGTACTGTATGTCATCATTGTTATTACAGTTTGACGAGCCAAAGAAAGAGCCCTCGATCAGAGAGATACACCTCTCCGAAATTAGTTTTATAGATGATACATCGGAGGCAATCAGTAAAATGTCTAAGCCTTGCAGTAATTTCACCATGACAAACTATGCTTTTCTCAGTCCATTCTACAGATCATAAACTGTCATTTGGCTTAATTCACAATTCTGAAAGGTTTGATTTAGTCCAAGATCACAGCTGCTCAGGCTTGGTGCTTCACTCCTTTAATGTAGGGCCATTAATCATGTTGTGTTTTTGTGGAGAATTGAGAGCTCCACCATCACACTGCTGGCTACTGTTACTGCTGCCACCATGCCCTGCTCTGCTCAGCCAATGTGAAAGCCAGGAGACAGGGAGGGTCTTGGTGTAGAGGGGGCAGCGACATGGGATCGATTGAGTTCAATGTTCCCGGAAAACACAAAGCTCAAGAGTTAGTGTCCTTCAAATGAGCTTGTAACCTAGACCACATCAAAACTGTCCTATCCCCCAAGGTACCCCCCCCCCACACGGTTGAAAAACACCCCCAATGGAGCTCACTTCCAAGTGTGAAGGAAGAGACCCTGAAAGCCGATTGCGTTTTAATAAAGTTTATTATCGGGTGCGAGCTAATCCTCACGGTAATCTCCTACAGTCCAAAGGAAAGCTGGATTACTCACTTGCTATAATCCCAATGAAATTGTTAGGATTTAGCTAGAGCAACAGACCAGATGGCAACAGGCTTTTTCCTTTAACCTACAGCCACCCCCACAACCACCACTCCTTACCCCGCCACCTTACGAAAAACAAAACATCTGAATGTTATTCATCTGAACTGATGCAAAACATCAAGTGGTAAAATGTAGAGGGACAGAGAAAGCATTATCTGACATCTCAGGTACTTTGGATATTGATGATAAATGTAAATGTTTCCATTCATCTATAGATGTAGAACCCCAGAACAACAGTTAGAGTATACACTGTAACAGTGTCCCTTGCCCTAAAGAGAACTGTCAAAGTCAACAAGTGACCAATCGTGACAACAATGCACAATTTTAGCAAAAATAATTTTATTGATTGAGATAAGCAAAGCAAAACACAGTGTCTCAAGTTGATTGAGACCAGTAAGTTTTATGTAATGGGCACGAGCCAAAACCCCAATCCTCCTTATTTTGTATCCTGTTAACTGGTGCTGCTCCAAAACATTTCATTAATATCTAAACTCTATTGTGCAAAGCTATTTGGGACATGTAAGATGTCCTAGCAAATTGCATAGCATGGTCAGTCAACACAGACCACTGTGGAACGGAATGTGTGTGAACCATAGAATTAGAGCTAATTCTATAGTGTGAACACTGAGCACTACAAATCTGACCACAGACTATCTGTTATAATATGGCATCTTTGTTTATTTGGAAACATTCACTTGCTTAATGCTAAAATTAATATGGATAATCATCTTTCAGGCACTGTTAATCCAACATTTAATTCGAGGCACATTTCTCATTGTAAAAATCACATTTTTGAATAGAAGATTGATTTCATTCTAAGAATATGAAATGGTTCTCTCCAGTTGTGAGAGTACATAGCTTATTGAACTCTTTGGAAGAGGTGGAAGTAACAGTAAGAGAAAGAGCTTTGTCTTTTATATTGAATTACTATCCATAAAACTATGTAGTGATTCCTTTTCACATGAATTCATTTATAATATGGCTTTATACACAGCCTAAAAATTACAATAAATATCAACAACAACCCTTTTGTTGTATTCACAAAAAAAAAATCACCAAAATCACATTAATTTACTCGAGTTTTAATTCATCCTTCCAAAGTGGTCAAAAAAGGCACAAATAAAATGCATAAATCGTCATAAATTATTATCCCGGAAGCATGCACCACAAAGCAATCCATTAATGCGGAACATTACGGATACTTGACTTGGATGGTTTAAGAACTGACCACAGCATCACTGTCACATGTATGGGTAAATCTACAGTAGCACAGCAAGGCAGAGTTGACTCAGGGCAGAGCCACCTTGGCCCGGCGCAGCCGCAGGCGGTTCTTGAAGAAGAGGTACATGGCCAGCAGACACATGGAGGACAGGAAGTAGAGGAGCACACACAGGCTGATGTCCAGTCTGGAGAAGCCCACACTCAGGAAGGACATCCAGCGCCTCTTGTTAGGGTGGGGGTACATCTCCAGAGCCCCCTCCTCCTCTGACCCAGTGTACTGGCCCGTCAGGATCCTTTTCTGCAGAGTGTTGCGCTGCCCCAACAAGTCCTCCGGCTCCACGGGCTGCACCCCCAGCCCCAGCCCCGGCCCCTTTTCCAGACCGGCTCCAGGCTGCGGCTCCTCCTGCCTCTGCAGGGTCCTGCGTTTGACGCGGGAGGACCCTGCGGCTGCAGCGCGGAGGGCCTTGGCTTTGTAGTGCTGGTTGACGAAGGAGTCCAGGTCCACAATCTCCTCCTGGGGTGGCCTGAGCTTCAGCCCCACAATGCTGGGCCTGCGCTGGGACTGGCGGGACACGTCTGCCTCGGGCTTTACCCAGGTGGGGGGTTCAAAGGTCTTACCCCCCGGATGCTCTCCTCTTGCCCTCTGATCCAATTCCTCTTCTGCTGCTGGCTCTTCTTGAGCCTCTTCCTCATCTTCCTCCTCCTCCTCCTCCTCTTCCTGGCCTGGAGGTGGTTCGGCCAAGGCCTCCCTGGCCCTCCTCTCCGCTCCTCTCTTGGTCTCCTGCTCCTTCTCCTGCTGCCTGGCGACCAGGCTCTCCTTCTGCCTGCTGAGGAGCTGGGCCTCCTTCTCCAGGTAGTCAGAGAGGAGGTGTTCAGAGGAGAAGTGGGATCGGAGAAAGGTGAGCAGCTCTTCCTGGTTCCAGGTGTGTTCTCCACTCTTCTTAACCCCATGGCAGCTGGGACACAGCTCTGGGGATGGCCACTGGATCTTAGGGAAGTGGGGATCCTCACTCAAAGCACCTGGTCAGAAGGAATATGACAGTTAGGATGGGTGTGTGTGATTACTCATCTGATATAAAATTACAGATAACCCAGTCATGTTGAGAGGACAAACTGTTTTGGTGAAAATTGAAATGTATTAGGTAAAAGAGATTGGTTCCATATAAGGACATAATGATGACATATTGGATCGCCCACAATGAAAGCAAACTGATACCAATACATATTTTTGTATGCAGAATCTGTGTTGCTGCTTGAATACATTAGATCCATTCCCCCCACATAGCTCATAATAAGAAGTAAGTGCAGTGTGTGTGTGATGTCTAGGTGTGTGAGTATGTGAGTGTGACAGGGTCTAACAATGATCAATGGGCTTCTGGGATGTCCCAGAGGCCAGATAATAGATGTGGTCCATGCGGACAGCTCCCCCTCCCCCCGAACCTCTCCCAGACCCCCAATCCCTTACCCTCCACACCCCTTTGAAGATGGCCCAATCGCTAAATTGAATATGAAAGCAGGCACCTCCAGAGGGGAGCTCTCCTTTTAACGAATTACAATTGTTTTGCTTTACATGTTTCCTTTAGCCCCCCAAATGGAGGCATCTGCTAATAAATTGCTTGGCGACGCCCATGCGGGAGGAAAGTCAAAGCTGCAGCAGTTCTGTCACTTTACAGCGGTGTCAATTTACATCCAACGTCTCTCCCCCAGATTCATCTCAGTCATATGCATGTGTGCATGTCATCTGCATACAACACTTTACATAAAAGATACATCAATTTTATCCTGTCCTGCTGGGATTGGGACCTTTTGTATACATTCTAACAGCGTGACAGCTTTCATTTCCCATCCCCTTGTGATGACATGCCTCTGATGTGTCTACTCTCATCACCTTGCCTTTCATTTTCAGAGGTGACTTTAGCAATAGTATCGATACTGAAACAAAGGCTTGTCAGGAAATGTCAATCACAGCGCTGCATAAATACTCAGAGTAGAAATAAATACAGTTTAAACTAGCTTCTTCGCCACTAATTGTGAATGTGGAGATCTACACTTCAGGACATGAAGGAGCAGTGGCAGTGTTGATGGACTGGTAGATCAGCATCGTGATGCTCTGAAGCACACAGTACATTTCAAGCATTCAGCCCACACTCTTATCCAGAGTAACTTACAGAGCCACAAGGTCTGCCATGAGAGGTGACTGTATAGATCCCTTAAGGTAAAGCACCTTTAGTAAATATGCTTTCTCTGAGAGCTTCCCATGTCTGGAATACACTGCCATCAGACACACATAACTGCACCACATATCACACTTTCACAAAATGCATGAAGACATGGCTAAAGGTCAATCAGATTTGTTAACATGTTCCCTAGCTGTGTATTGGCGCTTTCCATGTTGTCTGTAGCTTGTGAGGTGTGGAAACACTTTGTTGCTTTTATGAATTTTGTCTTGCTGCTTTTTGTTCTATGTTGCTCTGTCTGTATGCTATGTCTTGATTGTCCTCTGCGTGTGCTCACTGCTCAATGATTGTCTATATTGTAATTGTTTTTAATAACCTGCCCAGGGACTGCGGTTGAAAATTAGCCGGCTAATTTACCTTGTCAGCTCGGGGGTTTGAACTTGCAACCTTCCGGTTGCTAGTCCAACGCTCTAGCCACTAGGCTACCCTGCCACCCCCCATTAATGATTACTGTCAATGTAAAAATAAAATAAACTCAAACTGTAGTGAGTCATTTAGCACACGCGCTTATCCAGAGTAATTTACAGTAGTGTGTCATTTAGCACACACTCTTATCCAGAGTAATTTACAGTAGTGAGTCATTTAGCACACGCTCTTATCCAGAGTAATTTACAGTAATGAGTCATTTAGCACACGCTCTTATCCAGAGTAATTTACAGTAGTGAGTCATTTAGCACACGCTCTTATCCAGAGTAATTTACAGTAGTGAGTCATTTAGCACACGCTCTTATCCAGAGTAATTTACAGTAGTGAGTCATTTAGCACATGCTCTTATCCAGAGTAATTTACAGTAGTGAGTCATTTAGCACACGCTCTAATCCAGAGTGACTAAGAGGACTTTGATTTTTCACCTAGTCGGCTCTGGGATTCGACCAGCAATCGTTTGGTTAGCGGCCCAACGTTCTTAACCGCTAGGCTACCTGCCGCCCTATAGTACAGTATGACAGCAGCACTACTGTGAGATCCTCCATACAGCATCTCCAAGCCATGGCAGGCCCGTGGCTCTGCAGTCTTTAGACATGAGTCTCTATCTCACCCTGTTGACAACAGGACAGGTCTGCTGTTGCGCCGGGCTTGGCTCGGGGACCTTTTGTGCCAGCTAAATGAATTGTGTTGCTGCTTTACAAATTGGGCCTACTTCATGCATGGCTGCCTCTGAAAGGACGGTGGGGGGAGCTGCTAAAGAGCCCCACTTTAGGGAGGAGGGGGAAGAGAGGATGTTCTCCCCTGGGGAAGACTGGGATGCGAAGCAGAGGTGTGAGGGGTCAGTGAGGGGGGTGGGCCGACAGAGGAGGTACTGCTATGCATTGCTACCAACACTTCTGCACCCTCCCCTCCTCTCCCCCACAGCTCAGCCCACCCCACCCCCTGAGGTACTTGCCCCCAAAACCCCACAACTTGAACCACCCTGGTGAGGGATTACAAAACAGAGGGAGGCGTGATGCCGGTGACATGGCGTGTGCCACCAGCTGTCACAAGCATCTTGGGAATTGAGGCGGGGCCTCTGGGCTCCTCCTGGGCTGGTGGTCCCCGTTCTGGGAGATTGTTGCCATATCAGTTGTCAAGCGGAGGATATGACTCTCTGGGGAGGGACAGACAGTCAGTCCTAATAGGGAGGAGTGTCTGAGGACCAGGGACAGGCCCAGAAGGGGACGCACCCTGTTATTCAGGACACAGGCTGTCCAGGAGATTGAAGATGGGGGAGCCACTCCCACCACCACCACCACCATAGAGAAAAGACAAAAAAGCGACTAAACAAAGTGAGGTGGTAATGACAGGCTTTTGCCTAATAAACTCAAATAATGGCCCTACCAGAGGGAGGCCAACGCAGCAGCCATATAGCTCTCATTAAAATGACACACACGTCAAAACGTTAAGTACCACAGATGGGCTTGACCATCTTCACAAAATATGAATCGATAAAATATTTGACATTAAAACATTGACAAAGGATAGAAACAAATAATTGCCCAAATTGAATAAACAAGACTGTTGTCTTTGCTGTTTTGTTGTCTTTAGCACTACTGTTAAGCGCACAGATTGAGTATTTACTGCTGACCTGTAATGAGCTGTAGACAGGTTGGGGCAGGGAATCTCAGTGTCCTGGAAGGAGGGCTAATCTCAGTGGAGGAAGAGACAGGGGAGAGAAGCGAGGGGGGACAGCTGGTGTCTGCTCAGAGGATCTCCGGGTGTATTATAGGGATTTAGGGGCGAGGAGCAGGGTCGGGACACTTGGGGGAGGAATCCACGAAAAAGTAAGGTGTGGTCCTTATGAGACCTGTGTAAAGGAGTGAGAGGCTGAAAGAGATCCTCTAGGGGGGAAAGTGGGAGAGGGAGAAGTAGTGGCCTGTGAGGGAAACATTTATCTCCTGTATGGACAATGGTGACCACTAAGGGAGACGTTTCTATTTTTCTTCTAGATATTTCATATTTTAAAATGGTATTATATGCATATTCTATACTGATATAATTAGCATATTATGACGTATGTGTTGGAGGTTCAGTCTTATAGACAGCTGATCAATCATCCTCTATGGAAGTAACAGTAACATTTGTCATGTGTCCTTACCTGCCAGTCTGTTGTTGACGTGGTTATGGCGGGACCAGAGCCACAGCATGGCGGTGGACAGCGTCCCCACATGGGACATGCTGTCCTTGGCCATGTTCTCAAAGTGGGTGGCACACGCCCGACAGCCAAAAAAACTGTGGACGTAGGACCTCATTGCCTGTAGCACCTCCTGGGGGTCTGGGGAAAAGAACGCACAGGAGGAGGAAGTCAACAACAAGATTAACCATACTTGTTATGCACTTCAGAGTGATGTCCACTATTGAAAAGTAGTCTGATATTGTACATTATAAAATCGCAGCAAGCAATGTCTGTATATAGTTTTTTTAATATACATTTAGTATGGGTTTTGGCAATATTGGTTTGGCACACTAAAAAATGTCCCTTACATTTTGTTGCCCGTTGTATTAAAAGGTGCAGGCGTAAAGGTAAAAAACAACATTTGTACAATGGAGGGAAGGCTTTTCCAGTATTAAACCATGGGTGGTTAATAACAGGGAAATACGGCCACAAGCAGTCTCCTCTGCATTCTTACGGTGCTGTGATGTGTACATACCATGAATAACAGTATTTAGGCAACGCGCTGTGAGAACAACCAAGTCTGCAGATGTCACTGTCAGTAACAGCATCGTACCAGTGCAGATATTGTTGATGCAGGTTGTGTTGTGTTTCATGCCCTGCTAAAGTAAAACCTTATTTTGCTCAAAGATGAGCCGTGGTGGAGGGGTGGAGCTCTAATCCAGAGGTCCATCCGCGGGGGGCCAGATGAACACCCCTGGTCCCCTTGTGGCCCATCTGCAGGTTATGTGAACCCTCCTCCCCAACCCATAAACCCTGGGATTAACCCCTCCAGGAGAGGAGTGCTGGTCAGCTGCCTCTTTTTTCTAACCACTAATCTAAAGAAATCCCTCTTTACCCACCCACAATTAGGGACTGTTTCAGCTGGTGTTGTGTCAAGAAAACAACACTAATAACAAACCAAAAAAAGAACAGTGCTTTGTATAGGCTATTAATGGAATATAACACTGAACGTACGTGTGTGTGAGTCTAAATGTTGTGCTTGTGCAAGTGTGTGCGGTCACATCAGGTGAATGCAAAACATTCCAGGCAAATTTGTTTACAAAGCACTTGTCCCCAGTTGCCCACCCCCTGCTGCCATCCCCTAGCCCCATATCCCTGCATTGAAAACAGCAGCCCCTGTGTTAATGCTGCACACGCTTCTGACTGGCTCAATGCACTACGAGGATTTGTCCCCAGAGAGCCATAGGAGTTCTAACAGACTGGAAACACTTGTGTCATGGTTCATCGCCTGGGCACACTCACTCCTCCAAGACTGGATGGCTGTTGACTTCTGGCCAATTTCCTACCAGACGATGGGCTCTACAGGCCACAGCAACAGGCTAACAAGGCAGGAGGGTTTGTTTTAGAATCTAGCAACACTTTCTCACATATTACCATTGTCCCAGGAACATTCATACTGAATTAACAGTTTAGTGATAGTGTTATGATAAAGACATAAACAGCCGTTGCTTAGTGATTTTATTTTATTTTTACCTTTGCCAGCAGCTTCCTCGGCCTGTACAGTGAGGACATGGAAAAGGGTCCACATGCCACAGGGGTACCTTCTGAAGTGGGGCTTGGAGCCCTGGCAGCCCACCCACCTCACCCCCTCAGGCAGCGCAGCATTAGGTACCTGATCACACACAAACACATCCATGTACTGACACTTAAACCCTGCCCAAGATATGGCCACATTGATCACTCTTCTCACAGAGCAGGTTACATGGAAAACAGATTTATCTGGGGATTCTTAGAGGTTGGTTACATTCATGTAAACAACAAGATAAGCATGTACATGGAGGAGAATTCATCTGCAATCTACTTTACTGCAACATTTCATGTTAAGTGGTAGAGCATTCTGGGACATACTATTCTCATTCCATATCATGTCAATTCCAGGTAATGGATCGCCTCAATGGAGAGAGTGTATTCAGGTCAGAAGGAGGAAACACTGGTTACACGTGGTTTGATCCAACAGCATATTTCTCCTGACATATAGTCGTTCCCTCCCTGCCACTGGCCAGGATTGCTGAGTCTATGATTGACAGAATTACTCTGAAGTCAATAGTAAAGATTCAGTGTGTATATACTGTTAGACATCAGTCCATTTCCTTAGGGGAGCTGGTTCATACCTCCTCATTGATTCATTGATTTGGCTGCTAAAAGCTAATGATGCCACTAAGTGACTGGTCCAATTTGTGAACCTATAGGCATGCAAGCTTCCATCCAAAGACAACTTCACATACATTTTCCAGTTATACACATGCCTGCACAAGACAGTGAGCAAAGATTCATATCGAGATATATCTGAATACACAGCATTACATAAACCTACTTCCCTGTGTGCAGTATGCCTGTAATATTTCAGTCTTTATTATAAAAACTCTGCCTCAGGCTTGTCTGATTGGCTGGTGGCTTTGGGTTGACCCCTCACCTCTGCTGTGTTGTCCAGGGCGTCCCTCAGAGAGCTGTAAGAGAGCTCTGTGTCGTTCTGACCCTTCAGCCACGTGTCCACTGACTTCAGCAGGTTCCTCACCACAGGTCGACCAGGGAAGTACTGCCCAAGACAACATTACAGTTAAGTATCATCATTAACTCTCCTCACATTTAATACAATAGACTCTTCAACAGCATATTTTTGACCGTGTGGTAATAGGTTATAATCACTAGGAGTTCCAAATCCATCTGTTATGTCATCTGTCGGAGGGTCGAAGTTTAACCTAAAACTGCAGTTCTTAACGTGTAATAAAGTCACTGTTGGATTTTTCAGGATTGTCTCTCGTACTGTTTGTTTCCATTCTCCAACCTCTGTAGTTGTCAAGACAACATGGCGTGTGTAGAAATGACACTGCAACCAACAGTGGGCCACTATGGAAGGCAGGGAGGAAATCCCAGTGCCTTGTGTTTCAGACGGTGGTGACAGAAGAGTGTCAGCTGAATGGAGGTGTAAAGTCACTTCCTATCCTTAAAGAACTCCTAAAACGGCCACCCTGGAGGACACACTATTATACTATGAAGACTAGATCCTACAGGTCGGCCTGGATTTCACCCTAACGGCTGAGAGACGACCAAATAAACAGCAGGTGGTCATGGCAACCTCATCCCATTCAAAACAGAGGTAAGATGTCTCAGTCACGAAGGACCATTTAAGTTCATTAGCATTTTCTGGCATTGAGTCATGAAAAAGTGACTACTTATGAGGAGACAATATATAACAATGAAATCACATGCACACACACGCCCACAGTTGCATAGAGCACACAAGGAAAGAAACAGTCAGTGTAGTAACATCCAGCAGTGTGAATATGGTGGACCTGAAAGTGGGCCAGTGCTGACCTTTTGATTCCTTGGGCGGCACAGGGGCACAAACCCATCAGTGAGACACAGAGGCAGGGGCCTGGCTCAGCCCGGCCGGGGCGCCAGCATCCCAGAAGTGCACATTTTTTGATTTGTGCTGCAGAGTCTTTTCAATTTGCCCTGGCCATCTGTTCAGCAGCGTTTGGGTGCCTGGCGCAGGATTCTATTCATCACTCTAACTGGATCTCCATTACACCAGGCCCACTTAAAAAGGCTCCTGGAGATGTACTTAACCCCTGCGCCCCACACAGGCTTTGATTTGCTCCCCTTAATCTTAGACATTCAGACAAAAATATGGCGTTTGGGTATTCACAGACACAGATACCCAATCACGTACTACAGGTGGGGTTTTAACAAGATTCAAAAGGAGGTCCCCCGGCTGCTGCTGCTACTGAGGAGGAGGACAATTGGTTTAGCGACCATCCGGCCCAGACGCCCAGGTCTGGGGACAACTGGGCATTAACCAGGGTGAAAAGCTCATTAACACACATTTGAATCTAAGAGGGATGCAATTGGGGATGGAGATACTAATGCGCTTTGCTCACCAGAGCCAAACGTTTAGCATGTTCTGCTTTCCACCTGTGTGTCTATTTCCCGAATCATAAGCAAAGGCCAACATATTTGGCTTGGAAATCAGTAGTACATTGTCTGAAGTATTGGCAGAGGTCACTGATGGGCAGAAGTTTCATGAACATATCAAGTCAGATGAACCAACGCTACAGTATCACCATTATGAAGGATCTCTCTAAGTGACCTTTTCTCTGGTAGTGTACCTCCAACCACTATCAGAGCCCCCATCTTACACTCCCCCTTCCCCCATCTCTCGGAGGACCATGACAATTCACTTCACCACGGCAATATGTCATCTTAAATCCGATTAGTATCAGCACTTGAGAAACCACAGTCTCCTCTGAGAGACGTTTAAAAGAGAATGCATCTGTCGGCCTGGCCCGGGGAAGCCCTTTTAATCCTGCCCCATTCGACCTCCGGGACCAATATACATGCCACTGAGTAAAATCTGCCTAACTGCTCCCCTGCTCCCACTGTGGCATCAGACAAGTGGACCTACAGTGGGGCAAAAAAGTATTTAGTCAGCCACCAATTGTGCAAGTTCTCCCACTTAAAAAGATGAGAGAGGCCTGTAATTTTCATCATAGGTACACTTCAACTATGAAAGACAAAATGCGAAACAAAATCCAGAAAATCACATTGTAGGATTTTTAATGAATTTATTTGCAAATTGTGGTGGAAAATAAGTATTCGGTCAATAACAAAAGTTGATCTCAATACTTTGTTATATACCCTTTGTTGGCAATGACAGAGGTCAAACCTTTTCTGTAAGTCTTCACAAGATTTTCACACACTGTTGCTGGTATTTTGGTCCATTCCTCCATGCAGATCTCCTCTAGAGCAGTGTTGTTTTGGGGCTGTTGCTGGGCAACACGGACTTTCAACTCCCTCCAAAGATTTTCTATGGGGTTGAGATCTGGAGACTGGCAAGGCCACTCCAGGGCCTTGAAATGCTTCTTACGAAACCACTCCTTCGTTGCCCGGGCGGTGTGTTTGGGATCATTGTCATGCTGAAAGACCCAGCCACGTTTCATCTTCAATGCCCTTGTTGATGGAAGGAGGTTTTCACTCAAAATCTCACGATACATGGCCCCATTCATTCTTTCCTTTACACGGATCAGTCGTCCTGGTCCCTTTGCAGAAAAACAACCCCAAAGCATGATTTTTCCACCCCCATGCTTCACAGTAGGTATGGTGTTCTTTGGATGCAACTCAGCATTCTTTGACCTCCAAACACGACGAGTGTCGAGGGAGATTATCAGTGGTCTTGTATGTCTTCCATTTCCTAATAATTGCTCCCACAGTTGATTTCTTCAAACCAAGCTGCTTACCTATTGCAGATTCAGTCTTCCCAGCCTGGTGCAGGTCTACAATTTTGTTTCTGGTGTCCTTTGACAGCTCTTTGGTCTTGGCCATAGTGGAGTTTGGAGTGTGACTGTTTGAGGTTGTGGACAGGTGTCTTTTATACTGATAACAAGTTCAAACAGGTGCCATTAATACAGGTAACGAGTGGAGGACAGAGGAGCCTCTTAAAGAAGATGTTACAGGTCTGTGAGAGCCAGAAATCTTGCTTGTTTGTAGGTGACCAAATACGTATTTTCCACCATAATTTGTAAATAAATTCATTAAAAATCCTACTATGTGATTTTCTGGATTTTTTGTATATTTGTAGTGTACCTATGCTGAAAATTACAGGCCTCTCTCATCTTTTAAGTGGGAGAACTTGCACAATTGGTGGCTGACTAAATGCTTTTTTGCCCCACTGTATGATGGATACTGGCAGTCAATGTAATCAAAGTGAATGTAGTACAGGGCAGAGGAGCCTCTTAAAGAAGAAGGTACAGGTCTGTGAGAGCCAGAAATCTTGCTTGTTTGTAGGTGACCAAATACTTATTTTCCACCATAATTTGCAAATAGATTCATTAAAAATCCTACAATGTGATTTTCTGGATTTTTTTTCTCGCATTTTGTCTGGTCATAGTTGAAGTGTACATATGATGAACATTTTAAGTGGGAGAACTTGCACAATTGGTGGCTGACTAAATACTTTTTTGCCCCACTGTATCTGTCATACCCACAGCCCAGCCAATGCTGGACAAACAAAGACCTTTGTTCTACTGTGGAGTTGGTGGGCTACCTCTACAGTATTACTGATGTCAAGCAGCTGCCACAGCCACATTCCACCACCATGCACCTCCGCTAACTGCTAACCTTAGCATGGGCACACTGAGGCACGCGCCACGGGAGAGCGATGGAGGACAGCTGGATTTGGGATGAAGGACAGCAAGATTTGGGCTCAAGTCCCCCTAATTCCCTGGCCCTCCCTCCATCGCTGCTGGAGGCTTCTTTTAAGAAAGCAGGATAGAAACGGTAATCCTAGAACCTCTTTGTAATGCTCTCATGCGTCCCAGATCAACTTTTTAAAATCCTCATATACATATAAGGATTAATAAATCCGGATTCTGGTTGTTAAGACAGTAAATCTAGTAATATTACGGCGCAGGAAAATATAACTTGTTTACATCCTGTCTGGGACGGAGATGCACTGTGATGTGGGTGCAGCACTGCACAGCACACCACAGATTCTATTGACAACAGAGTGTGTCAAGGTGTATCACCGGTGTGATACCAGCTGTAGGTTCTGTACAGGATGATCCAATTACAGTCACTCTGGAAGTTAAGGATCTTAGTATGTTGTGACATACCATCGTCCTGGTCTTAATCAAAAGGATCCCTGGCACACGTCTGGGTACGCTAAGCGCTGGGAAGGGAGGAGAGGAGAGATGGGACCCAGTCCAAAGAAATCTTAATCATGGTATGTCTGCGTACAAAAAAATGAGTAGGGGGTATTGGCACGCTCTATTCACCAGGGAAGCAAATGAAGTATTTAAATGATACCCAAGACAGCCTTTTGTGTCCTGTCAGGTTTATGGCCTCCAATTTTGGGATTGACATTGAGGGTGTCATTCCTACTGTGATACTGTGCCCAAATAATTGTGAATGTCTTCTTCTGGAATAAATATGTAACATTGTATTTACTACATAGTTGTACCATTATGAATATTGTATACATGTACCTACTAAGAGAGCAATTGTAAATTATTATGATGCATTATAGGGACCATATTTTCAGTTATATTTTTCAAAGCAAAGTTACATTTTAGAACAAACTGTACAGCTAAATCATGCAGAAAAATGTGCATTTCCCAACTGATATCCGACAACTCCAAAGCACTGTCTCACTCTCCCTCTAGTGGCGTGTCACCCTAACTACACAGCCCTTTCCTCAGGGTGCTCGATATGAACAGAGGATGAATGTATGTGAGGTTAGTGTTCAGTATGGGTAGGGTTTGTCTCAGGGGGTGAGTAGACCTGCCCAATCACCTTGGCCAGTACTGAGATGTAACGCTGTAGAGTGATCAGAGCCTCTCCTTTGATGACAGGGTGAGCTGCCAGCTCCAAGCGCAGAGAGTAATGCAGAGTAGACTCCAGGTCTGCCATATACACACGAGACCTGACACACAGAATTTAACATTTTTATCATTGAATCACTGGGGTTACATTTGTAAGGCTTATACAGCCCACCCCAAAAATGAACTTTTTTACTGCTTTGTCGAGTTAAAGTGGTTTACCCGTTGAACGGTCTCCATTGGTCCTCTGTTGTGTTTTTCAAGAGGTCAGAGGTCACTGGTGGTGTATTTCCGGCCCGCAGTACCCCAGGAAGCCTCTGCAGGGCGTAGGTGTAGAAGGTCCGGGCCTCATTTTGTCTGGAAGAAAGCCAAGCAGACAGTTTCACAGGTAGGACTGATGCATTTCCCAGACAGTTTCACAGGTAGGACTGATGCATTTCCCAGGCAGTTTCACAGGTAGGACTGATGCATTTCCCAGACAGTTTCACAGGTAGGACTGATGCATTTCCATTGAACTGGCATCCAGCAACTGGATGATTTTAACCATGGAAACAGGTGAAAAATCCTTCCCACTAGAACACAAACCTCACATTATATTCTAGCTACAGTGGAAGAATAAGCATTTTTAGCTTATCTGTCTAGGAATAGGATACAAGTGGTTGCCTCAGACCTCAGACCACAGTAGTGTGTGGAACTGGAGCCACGGGTGGGCCCCTGGTCCCCTCACTACGCCCTAATGGCCTCCTCACTCCTCTGCTGAACAGATGGTGCTGAGATACCATAGCTGATCATTTCCCTCTCCACTAACCCTGGCAATGGAACAAAAACACTGCTACCCCTCCCACTGTCCCCATCAGCCCCCCCCGAGCACATGAGAGCAGGAGGAGGATGCTGCTCCAGGCCTGAGCTCATCCAGCCCACCCCAGAGCACAGAATGGGTTCCCCAGAGCACAGAGGCACGCATCGAAGAGAGGAGGGGCAGCGTTCACCTGGGAGAGGCACACGCATGACGGATGTGCGACTGCATTTCCCCACCCCTCCTGGATCAATCGCGCATTCAGCTGTGATGGGCGACCATCTGTCGCAGCGCGAGGCGAGGCTGGGGTGGCTTGGCAGGTGAACCGCAGGAAAGGAACGCCATTGTTTTCATGCAAGAAATTAAAAACCCCTCTGTATGCTCGGGAAGAGGGGGAGGGGGAATAAATAAATTAGTAATAAATAATTTCCTTTTTGCATTTGTCAACTAAAAAGACTCCTCTTGCGTGCCAAGTTATTGAAATAAGCAAAACAAAGCGAAAGAAAACGCAGATTAATTCACGGGCTGAGCAATCATCATACAAAGTACTATGATATTGAATAATGACTTATTTTAATTCCATGATCCCATTAAGAGGCCAGATGTTAAAAGGCATCCTATCATAGCTGTGGATAACACAACTGAAATAAAGCCTTTCACAACAAGATTGTTGTGCATTGAACCGTGAAAACTGAAGCAGAAGAAAAACACTTGACGAGTTGGTACATTAGGATCCAGACTGAAGATGGCTAAAGTGATCCGCAGTTCTGTCATATATTGTGATGGTATTCAAACAGCCACTCACACATGGAGCCTGGTGAAGTTCCCACTAGGATAGTACAGGTAACAGGATGGGAAGTCAGTCACACCCAGTTTAGCCACCAGGGCTTCCTCAGTCTTCAGGACCCTCCGCACGGCTATGTTCTCATACTGCAGTAGGTCCAGAGTCACCTGTTGAGGAAGAACAAACCAACACAGTAATGATCCACTGTCTGTATGTTGTTTACAACGGGTTGTACTAAACATGCAAGTACACTGTTGACATAGTGACACACTCTTGTTGATACAGTCCCACAGTCAACATATTTTCTGCATGGTACTATAGAGCACCACAGTATGAGTCATAACACACATAAAACCTAGCGGTCAAACAGGGAAATGGTTCCAATTGTTTTTCCACTATTTTAGAAGCACTTAAAATAAAGGATGTGCTTCGTGTAGGCTTACCCTGGAGTGAGGTTTTGATAACCATGTAAATCTCTCGAGGACAAGGTGACTTTTATCAATATATTCGCCTGTATTTACCCAACAAAAATTAAATGCTAATTAGCTGCTAATGTGGCTATTATAAGGAACAAGAAATGCCATGATGATCTGGACGGGACTGCCGAATCGAGGCAAAGGTAAAAATCTCTGGATTAACTATTTCATGTTACAATGATAGCATGGTCAATCAAAAAAGAATATAACAAACATACCGTTGACACGTAGGCTATGGGGTAAAGGAATGTTTTTCCTTGTGTGGTAGGTTTTGCGGGATTTGACCATTATGTAGGTGTCATAACCAGTCATAAAATAAGGTAACATATGTCACAACAGGTCTAAATATGTCATGACAGTGTTATGATCATATTATAACAAGTTATGTCAGCTATTATGACATTATGACATGATTATGACCATGACACTGGCTGTCAAGTAAAGTGTTACCAAGCACAGCCCTTATTTTAAGTGTTTCTAAAATCCCCAATGGGAAAAATGAATTTGTGGAAAAATGATTGAAACATTTCCCTGTTTGACCGCTAGGCTTTATGGGTATTATGACTCCTCCACTGTGTAGCTTTATACACAGTAAACATGTCCATTAAAAACACTTTCTATTTGATCACACCCAGGATTGTTTTTCTCCTCCATTTCCCTCTGAGGAGCATGTAGCTTGACTGATGATAATAAAGTCTGACCTCTCTGCCCACATATGAGTTAGAGGTCTCAAAGATCAAGGCCAGGTGTTCCACACCGTTAGTCTCAAAGAAGTTGTCAATCTCTGCTTTGCTGTGGAGAGAAGAGAATAATACATTCTACAGAGTGACTACAACATTTCCATAAAAGCTGACGTTTTAAACATCAAATCCATTTCTATTAAGACTATAAAGTGAACAGCAGCACAATCTGGGCATTGACACAACACAAAGGACACATGTGGTAGGGCCTTAAAGGGATAGTTCTCCCAAATGACATGTTGGTTTCCTTACCCTGTACACAGTCTATGGTCAAGGTAGCTATGCTTTGATTTTGTTTACCTGGCCATTGTTTCAAACGCTAACCTTTTAGGATTTATGGCACAGATCTGCTCCAAACCATCACCTGAACTCACATTTCACGATAACTGCTCGACTTGGGCAGGAGCTCCTGGGAGCAGAGTACCAGCACCTCAAATGTTCTACCGCTTGAGCTCCTGTTCCTCTTATAGAATATTAGCTAAGAAGTATTGTGGCGCTCCAGCACCTGAATATAAACAGTACCGGCACCCAGAATGAGTACCGACACCTATTTCAATCGGCACCTAAGTCAAGCATTGACTACTGGCTACACACAAAGTGATAAACAAACGCCCACATCACACATCACAAAGGGGGCAATATTGCTGGAAATGTATTGCCAGTTATTGTGTTAGATTTGGCTTTTCAAGCCAATAGTGTCTAACCAGGGGTGACATATAATGCCAGTGTTGCGTGGATTAGGTAGTAGCTGGGAGATATATTTATGACAGTGTGCAGTGGAACATGTGCATCTACTTTTAGAATTGTTTGGCGAGCTACACATAGGGGGTTTGCTAGCTACTTGGACCTCGCCATTGAGCTGCTGGAGACCGGTACTGTCTGTATGTGTGAGCTCCAGGGTGTTTGAAATGATCAGAAGAGGCTGCCTCACCTAGCGGTCTCCAGAGGGGGGCAGGCAGGGGGCCAAGGCTCCTCATGGGTCTCCATCTTCTCGATGATCTTATGGCGTAAGCCCCTCACATCACGAGGACCCTCTGGGAGGATTCAGGTACAC
The DNA here is from genome assembly GCF_036934945.1 of Oncorhynchus masou masou. NCBI lineage: Eukaryota > Metazoa > Chordata > Actinopteri > Salmoniformes > Salmonidae > Oncorhynchus > Oncorhynchus masou. The sequence goes on from NC_088226.1 coordinate 50,694,698, forward strand.
AGGATTAATAAGAGGATATGGATCACGTTTTGTTTGTTTTAACTTCTCATACTAACCATTCATATCATTACCATCTGCCCTATGAATTATCGGAACATTTGCATTACCTCTGAAACCTTGTCCCTTGGAGTCAGGTTTGGAGTAAGCGTGGAAGAACTGTCAGAGGGAGAGAAAGAGAGGATCAGATGACAGGTTGACCACTGGGAGGAACTGGGGACACCCCTTCCCCCACAACCCCTGCAGATGTTTCAGCTCCCTCATTCATTCAGACAAATGATCTCTTTCATTTGACTTTCACCGGATGACAGAAAGGGAGAAAAATAACAGATGTATTGCTGACTAATCTAAAGTGAGTGCATTGCTGACTGAAATGTAACACTGTTAGAGGTGAGGTTATGAGTTTATATATGGAAACGTTTCAGAGTAAAAATAGCTGATAATGACTCACGATCATTGTGAGATACAGTTCATTTTTAAACATTGGATACATGTTAAGGTAAGACTGAAAATCCACAAGGCTTGTGGAATATAACAGTTGAAGTACCTTCAGTGTGGGGTACCCCTTGACACCAAAACGGGAACAAATTGGCCCATTATCTCCATTAGCACAGTCTATGGCAGCTAAATCCACAGCAGGTTTCCACTCTGGGGAGAGAGATAATTAGTGTCAAAGTCAATGCACCAAAAGTGCATTACTCTACACAGTAAGGGTTATCTGTAGGAATTCAGAAGTCAAAACAGCTTTTGATCTGTGTAAAAAATATTCCTCCTATTATTACCGCTCCTAAGCATTTACAAGTATTCTGTATGGTCAGCTTGAAAGCAGGCCAGAGGCTGGTGGGTCATGCGCTCTCTAGATCTGAGGCCTTAAAACCTTTCTGTGTTCAGGCCTGCTGCCAATAGGAAACGATGTCAATTTCAAACTAATTGTATGGAATTCTTTTCCTGTTATAGTTAACTGGATCCTGCTTATAGACTGAGGCCTGAAATGTCAGATAGTATTCTCATTTGAGATTCCAAAAGGATGGTGTTTGAACAAGAGTAGCAATGAGACTTGGACAGAATGTGAACTCCTAAATCACATCATATGCTCCAATAATCACATGTAGAGGTTGCTTTCTGGAAGGGGGAAGGGAGGGCTGAGAAACTGTATGTGCTGTACTGTGGGAAACAACAAGGTGTGTTCTCAATTCCCCAGTCAGAATCACACAGCTTTTTTTTACATGTTAAAGTGGAATACAGGAATAAATTAAAACAATTATTAATAATTATTTTATTTAAAAAGTCTATAATTAATTTTAAGTCTACATAATCAATTATTTTTTAACTGGTTACTACACACTGCCTTAATTTGCACTGAAGTTCGATGGGCATACAAGAAAACATGCATAGGCCTACTCTGCAAAATGAAGACAAATTTAGAGATCCCCATGGCAAGAACATATGTATTGTTTTAACCCATGCACTTATGCATACCACGACCAGTTAATTGTAATTGGTTTACCAACAACCCGTTCAATTTACATTGAAAATGTTTATTACGTTAAAATGCATACCAACCTTTAATATCTCTTGCGAGACGTTTCCATTCGGGAGAAAATGCAATACAATGCCCGCACCAAGAGGCGTAAAACTCAACCACCAGTGCGGCGGTGGAATTGACCAAAACGCTGTCCACATTATCCGGGGTTAAGATTACTATCTGATCAGAAGCGGTGTACAAGCCAGCTTCGGTGGTAAAAGGAAAAGTTAAACACACAAATAGGACAAACGTAGATATGAATGATTCTCTGAATTTTGTATGTATTTCCCCTGTAAACCGAGACGTGGCACGGCAGCAGCGCCGCGCCATCTTCGAGTGTTTTCTTTCTGACAGCCAGCAACTCAGAAAGGCAACCACTGTAAAAGAAAGTGATAAACTTTTTTACTTTTGTCACTCGTCCAACTCCCTCCCCCAACCTCTCACCGCCAGCCGAAGCAGGGCTAAATCATAGTCATTTGGCTAAATTCATAAAGTAAGACAGAGTAATTCCATTGACTATAGTTGTACTTGAAAGTCGATTATGGAACGCAATTTAGTTTAATCAGCATCCTGATTTTGGAGGATGCAAACAAGCAACTTTTTGCCAACAGACAGTAGATATACATTGTAACATCCCCAAGAATTGTGGTGTCCAAAGTCTATCCATTGGCCTATATTTGATACAATGTATTCATTTGTAACCTCCCACATCATGTTCAGCTGATACAGCCTGACTTGCTAGTTCTGTTTTCTATCAAGAATCACCCTCTTGTTAAATATTTACTTTGTGGCTATTCCATACTGTCTGGCCAATCAACCATTACCAGCTGCATCTGTCTTTATCACTTGACTTGACATATCAGAAAGTGTTTTTTCCAATCCAGGATTTGAACATCCAATTTGTAACCCCAGATCACAGAAATGTTCAATTCCCACAAAAAGCTTATTTCTCTCAAATGTTGTGCACAAATTTGTTTACATCCCTGTTCGTGAGCATTTCTCCTTTGCCAATTTCCACCGGACAGGTTTGGCATATCAAGAAGCTGATTAAACAGCATGATCATTACACAGCTGCACTCTGCTCGGGACAATAAAAGGCCACTGAAATGTACTGTTTTGTCACACAACACAATGCCACAGATTGAGGGAGCGTGCAATTGGCATGTTGACTGCAGGGATGTCCACCATAGCAGTTGCCAGAGAATGTAATGTTCATTTCTCTACCATAAGCCACCTCCAACGGCATTTTAGATAATTTTGTAGTATGTCCAACCGGCCAAACAACGGCATACCACGTATAACCACACCAACCCAGGACTTCCACATCTGGCTTCTTCACCTGCGGGATCATCTGGAGGGAGGGGGTGCTGAGGAGTATTTCTGTCTGTAACAAAGCCCATTCTAATTGGCTGAGCCTGGCTCCCCGTGGGTGGGTCTAAGCCCTCCCAGGCCCACACCATGCCCAATCATGTTAAATCTATAGATTAGATTTAACATTAATTTATTTCAATTGACTGAACTCCTTATACACACTAACTCAGTAATATTGAGTTATATTTTTTTTCTGTACAGTTATAAAAGTAAATTGTATGGGTTACATTTTCAATGTATGAGCTTTACTGTACTTTAATGCTTGTCATATTCTACTTCCACAAGCTAATGACAATCAAAGGCTGAGGTGATGAGTCAGCATTGTGATAACGTGTGGGGTATAACTCAGGGTGCAACAGGACACAGTGAGGAAGTCCTGCAGCTTTGTTTATAATAATACACGTATGACATCACTCAAATTGGGGAAAATAATAAGGCAAAAAAAAATGAAAAGGAAAACCACATTCGGCCAAACGTACTTGAGGCACTGTGCTAGGGATGATTTTTGCAGGTTATAGCAGACATTTAATATTTGGAAATAAAGCTTTATTTACAACTTCAAAGTTCAATTTAGTTAAAATATGTATACTATATACATATCTGCAATGTGAACAATGTTTATTTTACAAAATTATTCCAGGTTCAATAGTGAGTCAGATCCAATAGGGAACTGTTCTAGTAGATTTACACCCCATAAAACAATTCACAAGTCTAGTGTAGCTGCGTCTCTGACAGTAGTACATTCTAAATATTCATACACTTTAAAAGATGCAAAAAGATCTCTAGTCTACTCAATTTCATTATCAAACCATTTTTGCCTAATATACATTTTTGCTTTGGAGTTAGAATACCCATCTTCACAGCAAGGGCCAACACAAACCTACTACAGACAGCAGTTTGAAAACTGTCTGGAGGCGTATTGGTTACATTGCAATTCAATGTTTTTCCACAAGACTACAAAGCTGGCTTGTATGATCCAAACATAAAACAATGTACCCAACCAACAAATACTGCATAGTTATAAATGGGACATTACATCCATCAGTTACAATCAATTCATATTTATCCTCAGCTACCATCAATTCAGATTATGCTCACCATTCTACAGGGGGGGGTGTTGCAATTCAGCCTTGTGGATTAACTTACTTGGTATTAAATCACATCACTATTTTGTCATACCACACAACATGGGGCATATCATGGAGAAATGGGTATTAAAGGGAAATGTACAGTTAAACTGTTAACTGTCTATTGTGAGATGTTGATCTACTCCTTCTGGTAAAATAACAGCAGTGGTAAAATGCAAATTCACAATAGACAGTTAATCTACTCCTTCTGGTAAAATAACAGTGGTTGTAAAAATGCAAATTGGCATGGAAACTATTTTCATTCCCACCATTAAGGTCACTTGTCTAACCAAAATTACAATTGACAAGCATCACCGTGCATGGTAAATTAATTTGTACATCACAGCATTCTTGGACTAAAGTATCTACTGATGAGAGGACAGAATAAGCCCTTGAACATTGTTGTTGAATGCTAGGACCCACACACATTAATCAATGACTCACACTTGCTACCATGCTGCTAAAGCCATTGTGTACGTGACGAATGGAGAGAACATTAGGTTCCATTGCAGTAAGTCAGAAGTGCATCATCAGTGACACCCAAAGGCATAATACATTTATTTACCTACCATAAATGGCATTTGAGTCATGCTACCTTAGAACCATTAGAAATGCAATACCGAGTCTGTGAGCAAAAGGCAAATGGGGGATTTCAAAGGGTGTTCTCTGGTTAGAACTATGCTTAGGTAAACACTGAACAAGGCAGAGGCTGAAGTTTAACCCAGTTGGAAAAATACTTTTCCTTTAGGTATTTATGAAAAGGTATGTACTGTATATGTAAATATCATTCAAATAAAGGAGGTACATAAGAGTAGAGACATCAACTAAGGCCTGTAAATTGTGTTGTTCCTTTTGAGTGTGGCAATTCATAATCATACAGAACAAAAAAAGAGACACTAACTGAATCAGGTAAAAGGCCAATTTTAAGGCTTGAATCCAGCGTGACAGGCTGGTTTCCAATCTAACCAGGTAGAACCTCTAGGCATCTGTTCTCCTTGCCAATACACTAGTTACGAGGCAAAAACATGTTAGAAAAAGGACAGTGTTTAAACCCATCAATTACTAATATTTGGATTTTTAAATATTAAATACAAAAGGTAGATTTTAATTTATTTTTCACTCACTCCCTATACAATGTATTGCCATTTCTACATTCACATTTCTTTTTGTGCTTTGTTATTTCATCATTATTTTACAAAATGCTGAAGTAATTTGTTTTGAAACCTGTTAACAGCAAGTTTGCTTTCAACAACAAAACCATAATCGAAATATTTTCCATACAATAAATAGCACAATACAAAAAGGCAAAATATTTCATTTTTATACAACCTGATAACCCCAATGACTTCCACACTTGACATAGAAATCTTCTCATCATCACCTATTATTAGATGACCCAGACTGCTCCTCAATGCTGTCTTGAGTTCATGAGCCATGGAACAGTCAATTTAGCAGCATTGATGAATTTAATGGGGAAACAAGATCCACTCCATCTTTGACTGGACATGAACAGGGCAGCCAGCATGGGAGGCTTTACATGTTGGTTGAAGGCTGGATCAAAGATGTTTGGTGTAAGACATGTGGTAGATCCACAATTAGCTAGTCCAAAGCTGTGTTGCAGAGGGGTACCAGTTTGACTGAACTGAAGGCATCTGGAGATCATTGGCACATTGGCTGTGGGAGGGACTGTCTGGTGGAAGATGGGTTTACAATGGGGGCTTAAAAGCTTAGGAAAGGGCTCTTTTCAATCTCTTCTCCTGAATTTGTGTGAGAACTTCTGCTGTGTCTTTTATCAACGAATCAAAGATACCGTCAGCCAACTGCATCTTGACATAGAGCTCATCCTCATCATAGTTCACCCACAGAGACTCTTCCTCATGAAGCTCCTGGACCTGAAAATGCACACAAGACATCTCACTACCAGAAAATACACTTTACATTAGTTGGGTAATTCATAAAATAAAGGACTTCTTGAATTCAGAACGAGTCACCCCTAAAGCTTCACCATTTCATGCTCTTACCAGAATATGATCTACTCGATCCCGTTTTTTCCTTCCGAATTTCAGCATCTTCTGCCAATCTGTTTTCTGGTTGAGGTCTTTCTTCAGGCTATACAGTTTTAACACCTCTGTGGTGATGAACACCTGGAAGACGAGATTTTACTTTAGATGGCACCATAAGCATGGCATATGTAACAAGAGTTAAGAACATGGCGTAAGCTCACTCCACAGCGAGCTTGAAATGTTGCCAATGGAGCCATCGATACAGAGCTTTTTCTATAGCTCAATTGCTTGGTACGTTGTCAAGGAGGGCAGTCACATGTGTTTGCGAGCAGAACACCACTAGTTTGAGCCTGGTATGGAACAGGGACAGTGGAGAAAGCTATACTGTTAGCAGCACACTGACGTCGGTTTCACATACACACCTGAACTCTGGTGATGTCGCCAGGGCTCTTTACTCTATGGAAGTAGGAGGAGTTCATGCGTCGAGGCTTCACCCACTGAGGCTGATGGGCATTAGGATCCTCTGCAAAGATCTCCTGGATGATCTCCCATGTTAAGTCATATACAGCCTGCAGATAATAAGCAAATGTCAGTGGATACATTTCAATACATGACAAGGGTCATCTCTTTTTAATGTGTCCTTACCTGTCTGTAGCTGCGAACACATTGACTTTCTTGATCCTTGCCATCGCATCCCAGGAACTCCTCTGAAGGCTTAGGGACTGGGAGCCCAGTGAGAGTCTGTGTGCCCTGGCCCAGTTTAGATTGGTTCCAGATCTCCTGGGTGGCAGCGTCGACCAGCTTCTCCACCTTCGGGGCGGAGTGGGGCACCACCATGGCAGGCTGCTCAGGGAGCTTGGGCTGCCGGGGCAGCTCTGGTCTGGGTGGGGTCTTCACCTGGTCAGCCAGGTTTACTGACAGCCCACCCTCCTCCTGCTGTTTCCGGTTTTGCTGCTCTCTACGAGAGCTGAGGCCATAATCCTCATCGAACCAGTCCTGCTCGTCCCCCAGTTCATCCAGCAGCTCCCGGTTCAACTCCAGCTCTGCCAGACGTTTGGTCAACTCTTCCTGACCACTAGCCCCCAACACTGGACTCTCCTATGGATACAGAGTAAGGACAAGAGCCACTAAGTGAAAACCCTAAGAAAATCTAAGATTTATTTTTTTACTTCTGACATAAATATTTACATAACAAAAGAAAACAGAGCACCAAATTCAAATGGATATACACAGAGTGTACAAAATATTAAGAACACCTTCCTAATATTGAGTTGCACAACCTTTTGCCCTCAGAACAGCCTCAATTCGTCAGGGCATAGACTCTACAATGTGTCGAAAGTGTTCCACAGGGATTTTGGCCCATGTCGACTCCAATGCTTCCCACAGTTGTGTCAAGTTGGCTGGATGTCCTTTGGGTGGTGGACCATTCTTGATACACACGGGAAACTGTTGAGCACGGAAAAATCCAGTAGCGTTGCAGTTCTTGATACAAACCAGTGCGCCTGGCATCTACTACCACAACCCTTCAAAAGGCACTTAAATATTTTGTCTTTCCCATACACCCTGTGAATGGCACACACACACACAATCCATGTCTCAATTGTCTAAAGGCTTTAAAAAAAATACTTCTTTAACCCATATCCTCCCCTTCATCTACATTAAACAAGTGACATCAATAAGGGATTATAGCCTTCACTGGGATTCACCTGGTCAGTCTGTCATGGAAAGTGCAGGTTTTCATAATGTTTTATACACTCAGCGTAGATAAGCACGTTGGTCAAAGTTGTTGTTTGACCTTTGGACTCAAACAAATCCACAAAAAGGGTATTTTGAGGTCAAATCAACTCTGGAGGGTTATCAACAGTGCTGCTATGCCCAATTATTGATCCATTCCCCTACAGCAATGTAATCAGTTCTGTTTAATCATTTACTAAGACAAATCAGCTCTTTGAAGTACTTCAGCTGAAAATATCATAAATGAAATGCATTACACATGATGTGATTGCAGGTTATCACATTATCTGAAGAAAATACAGTATATTTTAACACTTCGAACATTTACTCTATAACTGTCTTAAAATGGGATCAAAACTCACCGGGCGGTTACAGAGTTCTGGAGACGACACTTGCTCCTCTTGGTCTCCATCTAGGAAGAAGGGCAGACCATCTCTCTGTGCCACAACGTGAGCTTGGGAGACCGTTTCCCTACCCTCTTCATTAAAAAGGTAATCTTTCATTTGATTAACAGCTGATATCTTCTCTTCTTTGGCCTTTCTGATCTGTGCGAATTGCTTCACAGCGTCTTTCATGAAGTTGTTGAGAAGCTTATCTGCAAAAGCACCGAGGGTGTCTTTCACCACGGTCTGCTCTGGAGTAGATTTCTGATGGGCATCTAGGCCATTCCTCTCAATGATGGTAGAGGCCTCATCAATAGTTATCTTACGGTCTATGTCAGTGATGAGACTGGTAGGTACATCTTCAAGGTCCAGAATGATGGTCTTAGTTCTTTTATTGGACATTGAATATTCTCCCTGTTTGAACTCATGTAAGTTGATCAAGTTTTTCTGGTGTTCAGCTGAATCATCATTCACATCAGTAGGTCCGTTGTCTCCAGAACGATTACGCTGAGATACACCTCTTTTATTTTGCAGATTGCTTTCATGCATTTCCTCCTCAAAGTTGCATTTCTTTGGCTCGTTTTCAGATTGGTGGTCAAGGAACGAGTCCTCGCCCTCTGTGGTGTCCACATAGATTTCAAACTTCTCTGGCATACAGAAGATCTTGTCCGGAGGAGCGAAGATGCCATGATCCTCCTCACACTCAAAGTACACCACCCCATCGTAGGTGCCATTGTTGCTTCCTTCAGACTTGTCCAGCTCCACTCCAGCCCAGAAGCCATTGGCAAAGCTGGTGTGGCCCTTGAATCTAAGCGTACCAGGCTGGACGTTGCTCACTAAAACCCTGTCTCCAATGGCGAAGTTAGGCATTTCATCCAGTGCTGGTGAACGTGGGGTCTGGGAAGGGGAGATCGTTGGGGAGCAGTTTGAACTAATGACCTGGGAATCCTTGGTTTGGCTCTGCAGGTCAAGAAGTCTTTCAGAGTGAGGACTGCCACCAGGAGCTCCAGATCTTCCACTTGGCTCCTCACCAATCTCCTCCTCACTACTGTAGAAGGGGGACCTGCGGTGGGAAGCCTCTCTGGTCTCTTGGCGGGATGGTGAGGTAGGTTTGGTGCCTTGGTTTTCCTCCCTGAGTGACGACTCCACTGAGATTTCAAAGTCTTCATGATAACCATCAGCTGAAGGAGGAGAGGCACCCTTACCCTTGGTTGAAAAGTCACCCTTTGATGACAAGACAGACTCAGGGGTGTAGTCTCGCTCTTTGATGGGGGATGGTGACTTAGCAGATATCTCATCAACATCAAGACTGCTTATCAGGGAACTCCCTTGTTCTCCTTTCTCTGAGGAAACATGTTCTGACAGAGAATGGTGCTGCTGGGAACATGGGCTGTGCTCTAGGTCAAGTTTGAGTAGATGGTCAAAGTGATGGTCTTCAGAGCGTGACTGAGTGTGCTCAGTTCCTTCAGACTTCACAGAGTCCAGCTCCTCCATGACCTCTGACTGGTGGCTAGAGACGACACGCTCATCCCCAGAGTCGGTAGCCTGTGGCCTGGCTGGCTCCCTCAGGGGGAGTGCCCCCTCAGAGGGCTGCCTGGGGAGAGGCTCTGGGGACAGCAGGCCCCTCAGACTGTTGGTGTGCTCTGGACTCCCATACACTGGAGTTGGGGTGACAGTAGGGGGGTCCTCGTCTGAGGACTCCTCATGCCATGCTGAATATTTACTGAGCCCGGATGTTGTGAGGTCATCTGACAACAAAACATGGAACAACTTGTGTTATCACAGTATGGGCACAAATGTCAACGTGGAGAAATACACTTCTTGATAATGCACAACCCACCTTGTTCAACTGGAGAATGTGGAAGTGTCTTCTCAGCTTTCTCTGAGTCAGAGACAACCTTCCAGTCGGTTTCAGGTCTGGAGAGGAAAAAAACATGTTTAGATGAAGATGGACCAATTCATCAGTTTGTGCAACATACACATAGTTAGTATGTTGGTGTACCTGTAAGGAGGTGGTGGTTTAATCTTGGGCTTCTCTGTGGCTGAGGTGGGGGCCAGGATCTGAGGCTTGGCAGCAGGTGTCAAGTCCGGTTCCTTACTCAACTCAGTCTCGGTCTTCTCAATGAAATAATTGTAGGACTAGACATAAGGAAACAAACAAAGCCCAAAGTAAGTCACTGTTCTTGTTATTGCTCATTGAATGGAGGAGGGCAGGCTAGGATTCTCTGATATACACTGACCTCTAGCTGCTTCAGTAGGCTGGCCTCCTGGGCTTTCAGACGCTCTTTGTGCCTCTTCTTCTGCTCCTTCTTCAGCTGGTACACCACAGACTTGCGTTTGCGCAGCTCCTCTTTGAGGGCACGGATACGGCTCTCAATGTTGCTCTGATCTGACATAGGCTCTGTGTGACACAATAAGTATGGTTAGAATGCTAAATCCATGCCAGACTGATTAGTATAAAGTAATCCAACTTAGAACTACTGAACTCAAATTCTCAGAAGGGGGAGTAAATATTTATTTATTTGCGGTTTGTCCATCCGGACGTTCATAGACTACTCCAAAAATGCCTGCACATGTTATGTTAGTGCTAAAAATCTGATGATTGAAATGTCCACTATAATAGCACAACAGAACCAGCAACGACAGTTTAAAGGACTGTGACTGTAGCTCAGTGACGGCTGGGAAGCTTCCATACTCCCATAACACAAGCAGGTTGAGTGTCAGGGAACTGCACGCATAACCCTTTTCTTACAGCATCACTTTATGCCTGCAGTCAGTCCTCTTTCGACTCGGCTTTTCAACAGCTCTAACAGAAAATAAAAATGATGTCCCGTTTTGGAGGCCCTACTGCTCCAGAGAGGGGACCAACTCACCTGTGCCAGAGGGAGTGTCAGCGGCCTTGGGGTCGTGGCTGGAGGTCCTGGAGGAGGAGCGGAGCTGCATCTTGCTGCTGCCCTCTGGGTGTGTGTTAGTGCTGAGGCTGGCGTTTGGTGAAGGAGACTGTACAACAGAGGAAAAGGATAGGGCCCAAGGGGAATTCAGGACAGTCTCACATTCACCACAACAGCATGCCCCAAACTAACTAACCAAGACACACCAAAACTCACACACATACACAAAAACAAACACACTCAAAAGGCAGTGTCTAACGGTACAGGCACAGATGCCTTTCTGTGACATTTAGACTTGAGTGTTTCTGCTTACATCTCATTTGCATGTGGCTTCTAAATTCCTGAGACGATTTAAATAACCCCAAATAACGATAGTGACATCTAGCTCCATAAGATGAGCTCACAGGAGTGAAGGAAAGAAGTGATTTTTTAAAGTGTTTTCCTCTTTACCCAATAGGGCAGTTAATTGAATATTATTAATGTCACACTCAAATAACAATCAAGTAACACATTAACTGTGCACAAGGAAAGTGACAATTCCCTGAAAGAAGCAACTGAGTCTGGACCCTGGACAAAGGCCGACATTCACTGAGCTGCCTAAAGCCTCTTCCCCCTCAGGAGGCTGAAAAGATTTGGCACGGACCCCCAGATCCTCAAAAAGTTCTACAGCTGCACTATTGAGAGCATCTTGACTGGCTGCATCACCGCTTGGTATGGCAACTGCTTAGCATCCGACCGTATTGCGCTACAGAGGGTAGTACGTGCGGCCCAGTACATCACTGAAGCCGAGCTCTCTGTCATTCAGGACCTCCTAACCAGGCGGTCAGGTGAAAGCCCTAAAAATAATCAAAGACTCCAGCTAACCAAGACATAGTCGGTTCTCTCTGCAACCGCATGGCAAGCGTTACCGGAGAGCCAAGTAACAATGGAACCAAAAGGCTTCTGAACAGCTTCTACCCCCAAGCCATAAGACTGCTCAACAGTTCATTAAATGGCTACAGGGATTTTTTTCCTTTTCACCCCCTACCCAGATGTACATAGTACTTCAATCACCTAACCAAACCTACAATTCCCCCTCAATCTATCACTCCAATTACCTGGTACTCCAGCACACTGATTTGTCACCGATACAACGTATATTTCATCGTGTTAATATTTTATTTGTATCTATTTGTTAATTTTCTTACTGCATTGTTGGGAAAGGACTCGTAAGTAAGCATTTCACGGTAAAGTGTACACTTGTTGTATTCGGCGCACGTCACAAATAAAATTTGATGGGAAGAGCGCTAACAAAGTCTCACTTTGGTCTCAGGAGGGGTAATACTTGGAGCATACGCGTTGACAGATTCTGGTAACTCATACAATTCCTTGCACAGCTCCTCCATCTACACTCAGGACTTAGACTCCCCCTCTGTGAGCAAGAGAGTAAGGCCCTGTGCATGTTGCTTTTTTGTGTGGGAGGGGGTCAATAAAACAATCTAATCTTATGGAAGGGTTCATAAACAAATGTAATCAATGTATTTCTACTGTAGTAATAGATAACATGACACCACAACATGCACAGGGCCTTACTCTCTTGCTCGCAGGGGGAGAGTCTAAGTCCTGGGTGTAGATGGAGGGGCTGTGCTGGGTGGAGGGCAGCTCAGAGACAGAGCCAGGCTGATCAGTGGAGGGGATGTCTGGCTGCTGGGACCCAGAGAGCTCTGTGTGCACGCTGGAGCCAGTCACTACTGGGGAGTAGTCACCCTCACTCACAGAGTCTGAGGAGAGACACAACGGTCAAGAGCAGATGAATACACCTACAGCCTCAAACATGGATATGCAGCTTGCTGTAAGATGTTCTCGCCTTCATAAAAGCATACGAGACAAGGCAAGCAAACTCATACCTGGTAACAGGCAATAAACAGAAACTACTGCATACTACAGCATGTGCTAATTTCATCTCATACAATAGGCCTATAGCTCAGTGTCTGTCAACAGCGGTCTCTCACCTCTGTCAGTCTTTCCCTCAGGATCGTGCTGGCCAGAGCTGGCATTGGGGCTGGCGTTGGAGCAGTCTCTGTGATCTGACCTCTGGTCTCCTTCTCTAGGACGCTCTCTGTCCCAGGCAGCCAGGGCCTGCTTCTCCATCCGCCTCACCTCAGCCTCCTCAGCATCCAGCCTCTGCTTCCACTCCAGCAGCTCCTCCGCATGCCTCCGCCGATGCATCAGACCCTGCTCCCGCTTAGTCAGGAACCTGGTGGTGGGGAGGACAGGAGGAAGGGAGAGAAAGCACAAAGAATGGTAGGTGCAATTGGTGTGAGAAGCAGTGAAATGATTGCAACGTCGCAGAAGCTAGTGGAGTCATCAGCAGTCCAACCAGTCAACCCAACCACCCCCTGCACATCTTCACTGCAAACTGAAAACCTCCGGGACGGTCCACACACCTCAGACATGGTTTCATTTTGACACCATAGTGAACAAGTCATCCAAACTCTTCCACCAACAACAGAGTACAAACATTTGATCAAAATGGATAAAACAGGCACAAAGAGTAGTAGTTAGGTTCAATCAGTTGGTTTGACCCCAGGGCTTAACATCACTGTAGGACACCCCACAAAATATCAGTCAAAGACCACCAATGGTTAAAAAAAACAAAAAAGTCAAAATGTCTATGGGTGTAACGTCGACATGAATTCTACACAACACAAGAGTCAAAATGCATTGCCCATGTATACTGCGGAAAGAAAATACTTTCAAAATTGTTTCTCCATTGCTTTGATTTATAATGTACATTGAAAAGAACTGGTTCATTATGCACTGCAAGTTAAATCAGCTATTTTGCATGTTGACTATAATTAGTAGAAGTGCTAGACAGTACTGTGTTTGCGTGTCTCTCTTTCACGCACTAGTACAGCTTTGGGTTAGACTGTGCTCCCAATTCTATTAAGCCCACTTGCAATACATACTCATTAGCCCATCACAAGCAACAGTTACCTAATCAGGAACGTCTGTGAAGATTTACTGGGCTCATTGAACAGATTAAACCCCTCTATCAATGCTAAAGCACCGGCCAAAGGCACTGCTTCTTTTGCATGGACGGTGTGTAGCCTAATATCTTATAATTTACTCTGGACATTGGACATTTCTTCAACAAAAGTAGTGAGTGACATGAATATGAGAAAGTCATGCAGATCCTGATTCAGTCACTCTGAATGAGTTAAATGAGCCCCTCAAAGCAACACCACAGAGATTGGAGAGCTCTCGCTGTTCAATGGGAGTCTCGTTCAAATCAGGCCAACTGTATTAAAAGGAATATGACCTTTGACCTTAGCAGACCAAAGTGAGGTCATTTCATTACTGGCAAAAATGCCTTTTGTTTTTTCACTTCTTGTTTAATTTCTGTGCCCCTTCATGCATATGGTTGTGAACGTACATGCAATGCCTGGTTTGTGTTGCCAACAGGATGCCAGTGGGTGTTATTCAAGCTTTCACTTCACACTTCCTGGAAAAAAAGGAAATTGGGAGGCGGGAGCTGAACACAAGCATGGTCCTTGGGACAGGGGGCAGAGAAGGAGAGCCAGCAGTGAGAGGCGAGAGCAGCACTGTACCTGACCAACTGGATGTAGATAAACAGCTGGAGGTAGGGGAAACAGACACTGCGAGATGCCCAGTGGTGGGCCGTAAACGGAGAGAAGTAGTAGTGAACAGGAGAGCAGTGTCTACAACCAAACAAAGCAAGGACACGTGACACAGGAAAAACCCCACAAAATATGAGTTGGAGAATGAGAAAACAGCCAATTAGAGAGAGAATACAGGAGTGATTAAGCATGTGCTTAATTGTACTGAATGTTTCATGGTTTCATTCAAAGTGAAGTAATGTAGTTAATCTGCCAGGGTTTTGTGTTGGTGGCAGAGCTTAGAGGGGTATTAAAACTCAGTCCTTTTCATCAGGAGTTGGCCAGGACATGGCAAGATGTGCATGTGTGTCTTTGGAGCTGGACTCCAATAAAGAGCAGGTGTGTAGGAATGTGCAGCCATGTGTGAAAGCGTGCAGCAGTGCCAGAGACTGATAAATTATAATCCTAAAAAGGTTAAGAGAGGCCTTTGTCTCATGTTGCACCTCAGAGGACATAGTGCTTCTCCTTAATTAAATGCACTGGGTGGAGGAATTTGCGAGATTAGATTATTTTAGTAAAAAGTTACAAATGTAGTGGTGGGTGATAATTGTTTTTAAGTACTGGTAACTAAAATCTGATTTAGGCTTTATTAGACTAAAACACTGGCTAAATCACACATTAACCTTCACAATGATCCACAACAACACTAGAGCATTATTAAAAGAGACAGTGTTAACATATTGAAATGGCAGGTTGTTAAGACGATCAATGCAAGCAGACAGAGGCGTGACTACAAGCAGCCTGTTAGTTCCCTATAGAAAATAAAGTCTAGGCTCAAATTGACAGTGACCTCCCACTTTTAGCTGTGATATTGGGTACATTCAGTTTCATGTTTTTTGGTAGATTATTCAATTCAAGGAATCATTCGTTCTCGGCCTACAATTTGTACTGATCACGTTGCTATTGAACGAAAGTTACAAATCCTTAAACACCACAACAACTGAACGTTTGTTAGGACCTGTACTGCAGAATGCAAAAGCATAAGAATGAGGTCAGTCGTGGAGTGCAGGTCTGGCTGTTTAACCATCGTGAGAGTCCCCTCCAGTCACATGACCACATTGTTAAAAGACTAAAACCTGCCCTCACTGCCTGTTTGAGACACCAGACAGACATTTTACACTAGATATGGTACATTTTGGAATAAGTACAGAGCTTGGAGAAGATGCAGTCTGAATAACTAACATGTATGTATAGCAGGGTTCCCCAACTGGCTGTTCGCGAGGTGGTTTTAAAATGGCCCCCCCAGGTTTTCTGCGCAAACAAAAACAATCTGCCCGCGGCTGAATCTAGTTGATGATCCCTGATCTATAGAGGACATGGAGCATATGCTTATATTCATATCCACACCACAGAAGAATTAAGGCTTATAGTCAAGCCAATCCCTCACTTTCACAAGGCAACAGCAACTTCCATCAAATGATTGTCAATAACAGAAGCTCTGAAGCTGGTACATAATTCCTTGTGATTAACAAAGGAAACAGTCTTTAATGATTGATATGCCCAATATGGTTTTGTAAGATTGTCAGTCTAAGACAAGTTAACAATCACACCCATAAAGATAAAGCTATCAAATATGGATAATTTCAGCTGTTTAAAAGTTGGTATAAATTGTGTCCATCTTATTATAAGCCCTGAAGTAGAAAGAAAAAGAGCCCATGACAAAGACTTCCAATAAGACATTTAGGTCAATAGGTTAATAGACGTTTAAATTACTTCTTATCCATGTGAGAGCGCATCTTCTTGAGCTTCTGCATGATGCTGCTGGTCTCACTGCCAGACACTGAGAGAGGAGAGGCGCTGCGCACGTCCCCGTCAGTCTTCGCAGCACTGGGGGAGGTTGCCCCTTCGACGTGCTCCGACACTGGAGTCTCCTGTAGGACATAGATGGTTACACACTCACACACCAGAAATGAAGAAGAGCGCAAGGCCCTTTCAAATCTTAAATGGAACCATGCAGTATTATTTTAGACAAATTCATAACACAAAGCATCTCTTTCTGAGGATTAGCTCAATATCTCCATAAATAACACATTCCCAGATATGAATATGATGTAAGAAGGTGGTAGTACTGACCGGTGGGGTGTCCCCGGTGCCAACACACTTGAGGCGCTCCTTCAGCTTGAGGGTGGTGTATCTCATTCTCGCTATCTCTTCCTGCTGTTTGAGAAGCAGCTGCCTCTCCTTCCTGGCTGCCCTGTTGGCCTCCTGCAGACGCTTGATCTCCGCCTGGAAACACACACAGACAGGGTCAAAGGTCATGGTCACTCAGCAGTACAGATGGGCAGTGATGGGAGCAGGTGAGATGGGCAGAGATTTTGTTGGTTAGTTACCTGTTCCTGTTGAAGTTTCATCAGTAGGCCTCTCTGCTTCTTTCTGATGGGTGGCATCTTGTCATCCTCACCCTTGTCTCTGAGGCGCCTATGAGGTCAGAAAGGAGAAACAGTGAGAACATGAATGCAAAATGAGGACAGAAGTGCCTCATGCGAAAGAAATTCAACAGAACACATTGACCAACACTAGACTAATAGTTTTGGTCAATGTGTTCTACTGAATTTCAGTCGCACATTTTCGTATGATGGAAAACAAAAAACTTTGGCGTTAGCGGAGAATGAGACAATATTTATTCAGAAAACATGGATCCTAATAAAAGTAAATCAGTGCCTTTTCTGATGCTCCAGCCAGGCGAGCTCGGCCTTGGTCTTCTCCTTAAGGGCCTTCTGTCGCAGGCGCAGCAGGGAGCTCTGGTGGTGGGCACGCACCTCTTCCTCCTTCATGTACTGACGCACCATGTCCATGGTGAACCTGGAGAAGCTGTCCTGTCCGCTGGAGAAGGGCATGCTGCCGTCCTGCTGCCGGGAGCGGGAACAATGAGTCACTGACACATCACAAAGCCTTATCAGTCAGGAAACCAGGCATACACAGAGAGCAAACAGTGGTAGATGGAAGACCATTCTGGCCACTGGTTACATGCTCCCTCCATCTGGCAAACAAATTGAGGTGAGGGAGAGGCTGCTGGCCTTGGTGGTTGCGATATAGAATCAGTGTTGTAAACGCCAAAGTGTATCCAGAGCGCTGTCAAAACACCTGGGGCCATTGAAGGCCACGGTATGTACAAGATCATCCCTACATGTGGCAGCCAGATGTGACCACAACCTCTCCTAGCCGCACCACAACCTCTCCTAGCCGCACCACAACCTCTCCTCCACCTGCTGTGTTTGAGGGGACCAGGTATGGTTCAGGGAGGGAACGATACAGCCAGGCAGGGAATCTCCTAGAACCCAGTTAAGCGGGGCCGGGGCACACAGAACGTTGATTGTGCCCAGGGTAGTAATGAGTTGAGCAGGCTTTCCCAGTCTTTCTGATGCCATGGCCAGTGGAGCCCTACAAGGCAGGCAGCTCTTTCCAGGCGTCAGTATGGCTAGGCACAATCCCGCATACTGAACCCTTCAGAGAGACAGGGAGCTCCCACTGTGGCTTGACATTAAGAGCTAAGACAAATGCTGCTGCCAACATATTAGACAGAAGCTATAATTTCACCATTACTGCGGTCAAATCGGGCTAAATGTGGATAAGCATTATACGCTGGTGACTTTAAGGAGAAACCTCCCAAAGTAAACTAGTACATTTAAGCTTTTGGATAAGTGCTAAGATTTCAGCCAATCATTATGTATTTGAGTAGTCTTGCTACCTTGCCAGCATTACAGTTATTGAAATGAGGTGGCAAACTAACCTTGGAGCTGTCCTGTGCTGCAGGGTTCTCCTGACTGGGAACGTCATCTGACTCCTCGTGAGGAACTCTATTCTTCTCCAACACTCCACGCCGGTGAGACTCGGAGGGCAGCAGCGAGCGGAACGAACGCTCCTCAATTTCATCCTCCGTCATGGACTCGTCAAACTTCAGAGAGTACTCTGTACCCACTGAGGCGCTGTCTTTATGGGGACAGATTGTTGGGGAGAGGAACATTGTTTTCTCTTTCTATGAGACTTCAGGCTATTTATGCATCAAACGATTATTATGCATTGCCTGTTTGTGATAATGGCTCCCTTCCAATCCCCACAATGAGTGCTATGAACCCCTGGCCTCACCTTTCTCATCCAGTAGGGACTGAACATGGTCACTGGGGATGGAGTCTTCAGCTGCTGTATGGGTCAGAGCCTCCACCAGTGGGCTGTTACCCGTCTCCACCTTCCTCCTCTGTCTCTTCTCATAGGAGGCCAGGGAGGGACTCCGGTGGCTGCTTTCTCCACCACTGGGGGGGGGGGGGGGGTAGTACAACGCAGAGAGGACATGTGAGGGAGAAAACCAATTGCTTATCTAGCCATGCCTATAAAGTTTAACCTGACCAAGCCAAGTATGCTGACAAGGAGAAACATCTCCCGGTGTGTCTGTCTGTAAAGAACACCAGAGTGTGAATTCCAGTACCTAATGTTGGGTCTCCTGGAGGGGGTGGAGTCAGAGCGGCTGTCCAGGTAGAAGGGCTCCTCGGTCTTGTTCTTGGCAGAAGACATCTCACCCATGAAGCTCTGGTGATGCTGCCTCTGCTGGTCAAACAGGGTGCTGATGGGAGCAGCAGCAGGGTCACCGATCTGAGAACAGGCCAGCTCCGTCATCTGAGGAGAGAGCAACTAAGTCAGCAATATATCAACTGAAAGAAACTGTGTATAGAAGCAAGAGTCAGACATTTGCAAATACATGCAACAGTGAGGAACAAACCAAGCCCAGTGACGGGCTGTAGGGACAAGAGTGGAGGGGGAGAGCGCGAGTGGTCGGACCTCTTTGATCTGGTGGGCAGCTACGGCCGTATAGCGTACAGACTCGGCCTGTTGGCTGATCATCTTAGCGTTGGCCTCCTGCATGCCTCCCAGAGACTGCTGCTGGGTCTGAGCCATGTTCTCCTGCAGCTCCACGTGAGCCTGCAACGGCACACACACACACAGTTCTGTTACTGAACCACACTACAGCCAACACACGTCTAGTAAAATAGCTCCTTTCTCACACTACATGCAGTGAAGGTAGATTGAGTTCAATAAATAGTCAAGGTGTTGGCAAATATGAAGCCACTCTCGAGACGATCATGGATCAATCTACCACCACCTTCCGGAGACACCTGAAACCCCACCTGGAATACCTAGGATAGGATAAAGCAATCCTTCTCACCCCCCCCTTAAATGATTTAGATGCACTATTGTAAAGTGTTGGTGCATGGATTTAGATCTAACTCTAGGTGAGAAGTATGTGGATTCTGCAGAGTTTCCCATTCTAAATGCCAGTGCTGTGTGCAGTACCCTGGCTGCTTTCTGCCGTGTCTCCTCCAGCTGCCATTGGGTCTCCAGCGCCTCCTGCTCTGCTTTCACCTTCAACTCATGAAGGTCACGCTCGTGCCGCTGCTGCTGCGCCTGAAAAGGTTAGAGGTCAAAGGTCAGGACCTATGGAAAAAGGTGAATGAAAACCACCAGAACATGACTACATACCCATAGCTAACATTTCAAGAGTGGAGTAGTGCCTACACTAAGCAGTCATATACATAAGTGAGCACTCTTCAGGTGCTCTGATTGGTTGGGTTGGGCCTCCCTCACCTTGAGTATCTGGGCAAGCGAGACACTTTCCTGCTGCGCCAGAGACACACCTCTTAACTGCTCCATGTCGCCCAGCTGACGCACAGACTCCTCTATAGACTCCAGGTAGTGGAGCTCTGCAGACATACGCTGCTGCAACACCCCCGGGGTGTAGTGGAGCTCACCTGGACA